>NC_089232.1:75827545-76427545 GCF_963924675.1 Phocoena phocoena | reverse complement strand
GGTGTACAACAAAGTGAATCAATTATACGTATACATATATCCACTCTTTAAAGATTCTTTTCCCATATAGGCCATTACAGAGTATTGAATAGAGTTCCCTGTGCTATATGGTAGGTCCTTATTAGTTATCTATTTTATATATAGTAGTGTGTATATGTCAATCCCAATCTTCCAATTTATCCCTCCCCCCCCACTTAACCCCAGTAACCAGAAGTTTATTTTTTACATCTGTACCTCTATTTCTGTTTTGTAGGTAAGTTCATTTGTCCCGTTTTTTAGATTCCACGTGTAAGCGATATCAAATGATATTTGTCTTTCTCTGTCTGTCTGACTTACTTCACTCAGTGTGACAATCTCTAGGTCCATCCGTGTTGTAGAATATTTTTGCTCAAATTATCTCATTCATTTCCTACAATAGGCCTAGGAGGCAGGGTTTCATTCCTATGTTATAGATGAGGAAGCTGGCGCTGACACCAGGCCTTATGCACTGTTCCTTACAGTACTTCTAGCAAACAGAAGCCTTGGCACTCAACCAGACTTTCTGCCTCTTAACAACTCCCCATCCCAACATTGTATCAAAGTGGGGAGGTGGTCCTTTTTGATGCACAGCAATTGAGTTTTACTCTCCTGATGAAGATACCCAGGAGATAAACCCAGTTTTTATTTCTGTGAGGGGCAAGTAGCCTGACAGAGTCATCTTAGTTTAGATGCTGTCCTCTCATAAGACAGAGTGGTAGCCAAGATGAATTAAAAATCCTTTCCCACTTCGCACTCCCATGGACTCAGCGAGGAAGGAGCACACTGTCGGATGCCCGTGTCAATGGAGGGCCCAGACTTTTAGGTTCTCTAACAGCAGACTTGCTTTGCAAACAGTTATCAGAAGTATTTTGTTGATGAAGACAATGCATTTCAACTTTTGGAATATTTTCGGATGCCTTTCATTACCAGTATCGGTTAAAAAAAAGATTGGAAAAATGGGAATAGAACTTATTCCTAATGACTAGGCGTCATTTCTTTCAGGTCTCTGCTGCTTTGTGTATACTACAGGACTGGCTGAATGGAAACTTCCAGCCACAGGACATGTGGAGACAATCAGCCTAGATAGGTAAGAAAAATTCAATTGAGAAGCTAGACTGGATGAAGAGGACTAGAAGCAGGGTTCCGCAGGCTCTTAAGGCAAGTGATATATAACTAAAGTATTTAGTGTTGCAAAGAGTGGGGCTAAAAGAAAATATGCTAACCACACACCAGGAAAGCATTGGCTTTTCAGCAAAATGCAAACAAAAAATAAATACTGGAATAGTTTTGAAAGCAAATGATATTTAAGTTGCAAAAATTAGAATACAAAAGTCATCATTTCTGTTTCTCGGTTTGTATCCAGTCAGCGTTGAGCTAATGGTATAGATTTCAAACTGTTGGACAGTGGTGCTTATCCTCACTTTCTGTGTGTAGGACCATGGCAGGTGAATGGGACAGTTGCAGGGTGAGTAAATGTATGATTGCAGGGTGATAAATGTATAAATCATCAGCTTGAGTCTTAGGGCCATTTTTGTGATTGAACAACAGGCGTTAACCCTGATGCTATCTGCTTTTCACTTTCTCTACTAGGTTATAAAACCTCTTTGCTGGGATGGGCGTGTCTTGATGAATTGCAGGGGGAGGGGAGGTTATTCAGGGAGGAACCTGGACCTGCCCTTGCGAGTCCCCTTTGGCATGGTGGGTCATCTGGTTAAAAGGTCAGACAGTGAACATGTCCTCTTTTGAGGACCTCTGCTGGATTCCTTCTTATTCCCACTGATCTGGTTTTCAGACATCAGTATTGTTGCTGATCTTCCTTTTAAACAACTGCACCAAAGAGTGAGTACGTATCTTTTGAGGCTTGAGCTCAGTACTTAATGAAGGATCCAGAGAGCCATCTGGCTACTAAAATCTTCTGAAGGATGAGGTCTCACCTAAATGTGAGCCAGGGTATTTTATTTTTTTTCAAAAATTTTATTTATTTATTTATTTTTGGCTGCGTTGGGTCTTCGTTGCCACACACCGGCTTTCTCTAGTTGCGGCGAGCGGGGGCTACTCTTCGTTGTGATGCGCGGGCTTCTCATTGCGGTGGCTTCTCTTGTTGCAGAGCACGGGCTCTAGGCTCACAGGCTTCAGTAGTTGTGGCATGCAGGCTCAGTAGTTGTGGCTCGTGGGCTCTACAGTGCAGGCTCAGTAGTTGTGACGCACGGGCTTAGCTTCTCCGTGGCATGTGGGATCCTCCCGGACCAGGGCTCGAGCCCGAGTCCCCTGCATTGGCAGGCAGATTCTTAACCACTGTGCCACTAGGGAAACCCCGAACCAGGGAGTTTGAATCCTGCATCTTTTGGTCTATATCTTTATTGTTCATACAACAATGGAATAATAGCCATTGGATAATAGCCACAGGATAATAAGACACCAGTTGTCCAAGTGTGCTTCTTGTCCTTGCCCAACCTTCATCTTTCTGTGGTCACAATGTGAGATAAGCATCTTTGGGATAAGAAGAAAGAAACCAGACAACTTCTTCCTTGTTTCTTCCCGTGGTAACAGGTATTCCAGTGGCGATCCCTGGTTTCCTGCTTTCGGGGCGACAGAGAGGACCCACCGCTGGTGCAGCCCCACCGTCCCTCCCGCAGCTGTCCTGCCCTTCAGCCATGTGGCTGGGTGGCTCTGAGAGTCAGGGAAGGATTGCTGGGCTCCCACATATTTCACTTAGAATTCGTTTGGAAACCAGGGCACTTGGATTCCCTGCTGCTCTTGTTTTTTCTGGGATGGTTCAACAGGGATGGGGAGAGAGAGAGGTGTGCAAAGGCAATTATCGAGTGGCATACACAGCAAGATTGACAAGCTTGGAATCTCTTCAAGTGTCCTCCTTGGGAATGTTTCCCTCTGAATTAGAAAGCTCTAGTTTTAGCTTGATGAATTGTTTTCCAGTTAATTCAGTTGTTTAGCCACTACTGGAGCTAGAGTAATGAATATTCAGAGCAGAGGATGTGGCTTTCTGAAATGATATCATAAATAGGGTTGCCAGATTGAGCAAATAAAAATTCAGGGTGGCCAATTAAATTGGTATTTCAGATAAACAGTTAATGATTTCTTAGTATAAGTATGTTCCAAATATTGCATGGACCCTTTCAAATATTGCAAAGGACATACTTAGTATAAAAAGTTGTTTATCATAAATTCAAATTTGATTGAATATACGTTATTTTATCTGGCAACCCTAGTCATGACTAATTAAAAGATGATATTGCTCTTATTCACAGAAGCTAATTTATTTGATCATGGATTAGTTTCACTAAAATCAATAAGTATATTAGATATTTGTCCCCATATTTTAGGTAAGTTACAGCAACAGGATAAAATACGTATTTCTTGTTTTATATTGTGGAAATAATGGGGATATCCACACAAATAGGAATTTTCATTTGTTCCCTATATGGTAATATGCTATGCAGGTTTAAGTTTGTTTTTGTTTAGCTCATGAGAAGAGTGATACCTAAATATAAAATTCTTTTTTTATGAAATTAGTATACATAGTAAATCATGGATTGGATATGCTGGGAAGATTGAAACAAATAATCTTATCCTGATTTTATTAATAATATATGCTCCTTGTAGAACATTTAGAAAATACATAATAAGAAAAAAATATACCTGTAATGTTTCTTATCTATTTTAGGTTTTTGTGGAAATACTTAGAAAAAACATTTTGGGATTTTGTTGTAATAAAATTTTGCTGCCTTTTTAAAATTCCCAGTTATAACACGAATACCTTTTGATTTCATTAAAAGCATTTAGAAAACATTTAGTAGAGACATACTATTCTTTTTCCTTATTGCCTTGATTTCTTTTCCTGCTCTACTGCTAAAATGAGGATATTGATTGATACATAACTGCTTATTTGTATCACTGAGTATTTTCTTTGGACATATTTCTGGAAATGCCTTTACTGTATCTTTAGATCAAAACATTTTAAAGACTTGAGCTATTTGTTGCCAGTGCTGTTAGATGGAAACCGTTACACTCCCTGAGCTTTGTGTTTCAGTGTTCTGGCCAGAGGGTCATCTCCTGGAGTTTTTTGCCCTCCTACCTCTACGTACTCCTTTCCACAGGGATAGGTATGACTTATCTAATGGGTGAGTTTCGAAGTGAGCGGTTTGGTTCAGCTTCTCCTAGATTCACTTTCTTTCAGATGTGGCTGCTGCATAGAGGGTACCTCTGGGTCTTCTCTTCACCATGAGGTCAGATTACCAGGGAACTCTGGCCAGCCGGGCATGTCTCCAGTCGTCCGCTCTGCTTTTGGGTAAACTGAAGTTTGGAGGAACTATTAGAAAGTTCCCTGTGAGTTTTCATTTAATTCATATCCTCTTATGTAGTTATTTTAAGTAATACATCTGATGTTTGGTCTCTCTGATAGCCATGTCTAATTCTCAACTAGTCCCAAACTCAAACTGGGGACAAAAGTATTACTATCACAAATTAAAACTCTAAATATGAGCTCATTGGCCAGAAACAATTGAGCCATAGTTAGAGGGACTGGAATTTAGAGCTGAAAATAACACGAGGAGAATGAGGTTTTGAGTTCCACTAGCACTGGCGTGAGGCGTTACACCTTTCTTTGTATAGGTCTTGCAGTTTTGGGCCTTTAAGCTTGGCAACTGGCATGGGACACGTTGTAGCTGTGTGGCTGGGATTATTAGTTGGTATGGGACATACAGACTCTGGTAAACATGAATTGTGTGGTCCTCAGTGTGTCACCTTGATCTGATTACAGGGACATGGTTTTGGGTGAGATGGGAATTAGGTTGCTGGGAAAAGGAACCTCTTAGTTCTGTTAAAGATGATTTTAGAATTAGTATACAGACTTTCTAACTATTTGCCAATGAAAGCCTTTTTCTCTCTCTCTACTGTGGAATTTTTTAGCATGGGTAGCAGTCCAGGACTGAATCCTTCAAAGATAGCTAAGTTTCATAAAGAGTAGACAGTAGCAGTGTGTGGCTTCTGTCAGCTCTGTCTCAGTCTTGTGGAATTCCAGAGAAAATTTCAATGTCTGAGCTGTGTGAAAGAATTTCATGTTTCAAATCTTCCACGGGGCATCTCTAGTTTTTGGGGGAGTCTGAAGCTTAAGAGAAAAAAACACAAAAATTTTAATATAAAATTAGGTGTGAAAGTAAACATTTATTAAGAACGTGGAACAAAATCACAACAAATTACTGGTGGCTTGGAGATCCAGATGTCTTTTTTTGAAATCTCTTTGCCTATTTATCTGGAATGCTTATCTAGAAATCCTTCCTGGTTGTGGCCTTGCTTTTCCTTTCCTGCCAGAACACTGTGGCTCCCAGAACTTACAATAGCAGGCCCTGATGTGTGAGCTTTATTAAAATTCATCAGTCTGTCTCTGCCTTCTTCGGAGCTGGTGCTTCCAGGCCCCATTAGTTATCTGAGAGAACATTCACCTCTTACGAAGGGATGATTACATACTTCAGGGAGATGATTCTCCCCACTTAGAATTCTGAGATTCCTCATGAACAGAAAAATGGGGTCTAACAGGACAAAAGTGCTCATTTCACGGGGTGCTAGGTTGAATTGTGTCCTGTGCTCCATTCATATGTTAAATTCCTAACCTCCAGTACCTCAGCATGTGAAATAGGGCCTGTATTTGGAGATAGGGCCTTTAAAGAGGTAATTAATGTAAAATGAGGTCATATTGATGGGCCCTAACTGAGTATGACTGGTGTCCTTATAAGAAGCAGAGATTGGAACATAGACACAGAGGGAAGACGATGTGAAGACACAGGGAGAAGATGACCATCCAAAAGCCAAGGAGAGAGGCCTCAGAGGGAATCAACACTGCCAACACCTTGATCTTGGGCAATCAGCTTCCAGAACTGTGAGAAAATTAATTTCCAAAGAGGAAGTACCTAACCCATCCGGGTATCAGATGTGGGAAAGCAGTGGATTTTCAGGTATAGTAATCATAGATCTTGGGCCAGAAGCCCGGGCCTCCCCACTCCCTTTTAGAGGTGACTGCTAACACACAGGCCTAAACTGTTGATCTTAGTTCTCCCAGCAATGTTTATTTGAACAATTCAACATTTCACTGAGTAGCAGGTGATTAAGCATGAATTTGCAGAGAAGAGATCAGTAGGTGACATAGTTAGAAAACAGGCACCTCCTGTAGTCAGTGGTTACCCTTACTAGGAATGAGATCTGAAAAGGCAGCAGGAGGGATGGTCACAATGCATTTGCAACAGATTGGAATGCAAGTCAAAAAAGTGCAAGACAGAGGACAAGGAGGTGTCCCTGGGAGCTGCTCACGGGGAACCAACCAACTTCTTCAGAGAGGACTCCTCAGGACACAGCATTCTGCAGGTTCCTGACACTCAGGATAACCCATTCTTCCCTCATGCTTGTGGTCCTGACAGCTGTCCGGTGTAGCATGCCATCCAGCTGGAAAACAATGGCCCCTCCTTCTGCCGCTGTCCCACTGTATTAGTTTGCTGGGGCTGCTGTGCTTTCTCATCTCTTTACGTAGTACAGCTGAATATGTAAATACTAAGAAAATATTCCCTGAATGCATTCAGACATTTCTGAATGAAATGTGAGGTTTCTTAGACACCGGAGGGAAGCTTAGTCTAGTGGAAAGGGCACATTGGACATACTGTAGTTGGACAGTCCTGGATTATGCTCCACCATTTATACCAGTAAATGGGAAGGGCCACTTCTTTTAAACTTTAGTTTCCTCCTTTGTTGAATGAGGTTAGTAGCAGCCTCTGGTAGAAATTACTTAATCGATCATGATGACAGAAGGATAAAGCACAAGGTTACCATGAAGTACCTTGCCAGGCTGTTCTAGACCAGTACTCTAGTCATGCGTCAGATTTGTCTGAGGATGATTTACATTTCGAAGGATCCAGGCCCCGCTCCAAGATCTAACTCAGTACGCCTAGGGTGAGCCCTGATAATCTGCATTTTTATAAATACCCCTCAGTGATGCTACTATGCAAAGAAGTTTGGGAGCCACTGCTCTAGACTGTCCTTATTGATTTCAGAGTCATTCATAAGCAGTGGGCATTACAGATCTCTGGCAGAGACTTCAAGTTTATACCCTTTTTGATTACCACAGAACTCTGTAATCACAGATTGCCTCGTGAGGTTTATGTCTTATAAACATGCTTTAGAACTGCTATATGAAATACTTCAAGTTTCAGTAAGATTATAGTTGATCACTTTTCCACACTCAACTGTGTCAAACAAAATAAATGGGTTGATTATTAAGAAACAAAAATATAATTATATTTTAAAAAATAGAAAAAAAATCCATAATTTTTCACTAATTTCAACCTCAGTTGTAACAATTCTATAACCATTTACATTTCAATAATTATTTTTGCTAAAATGTGAACCTGTTATTTACTTTTTTAGCCTGTATTTCTTGTTTTCTAGTAGATACAACTGTTTATATGACTTGCTGATTCCTTAATTTCAACAAAATTCCTTGCCTTATTTCCATCCCTCTTTTCCTGATACTTCCCTCCAAAACAAAAGGACAGTGGTCCTCTGAGGAATGACAGTTTCTTTTCTGTGGTTGCATCCCTTTTGGTGGATCTCCCCAAAACTGCAAACTGTGCTTCAGTTTGTACTGCTCCGTCATCTTCAACATCCAAGTAAGCATCAGGCCCTTGCAATTATTCCTTCATAGATTTTCCAGCCTGCATCCTTTTTCCTCTTTTTCCACTTTCACCCATTTATGCCTCTGCCATCTGCTTTACCTATTTGTTATGGATTGAACTGTGTTCCCCCAAAATTCATCTGTTGAAGCCCTAACTCCCTCCCCCATTACTGTATTTGGAGAAGGAGCCTTTAAAAGGGTAATTAAGATTAGACAAAGTCATAAAGATGGGACCCTAATCTGATAAGACTGGTTTCCTTCTAAGAAGAGGAAGAAACACCAGAGCACGTGCAATCTCTATTTCTCTCTCTCCCCTCATGTGTGTGGAGGAAAGACCATGCGAGGACATAAGAGAGTAGGTAACAGTTCGCAAGCTGAGCGAGGCCTCACCAGAAACCAACCCTGCTGGAACCTTGATCTTGGACTTCCAGCCTCCAGGAAAGTGAGAAAATATACTTCTATTGTTTAAGTCACCCGGCTTGTGGTATTTTGTTATGGCAGCCCAGGCTGACTGATACACTCGCTGTTTGTCACTTTGTGCTTGGAGGAACCAGCTTCCCTCTTTCCAGACCCTCTTGTACAAGTAGCACAGTCAGCACAGATAATTACATTAGTTTTCTATTGCTGCATACCAAAGTACCACGAACTCAGTGGCTTAAAACAACACCCATTTATTATCTTGGTTTTTATGACTCAATAGTGTGGGCATAGTTTAGCTGGGTCCCCTGCTCAGAGCCCCACAAGCTGCAGTTAGGGTGCTGGTTGAAACAGCAGTCTCATCTGAGGTTGAGTTCTCTTCCAAGCTCCTGATTTTTGGCAGAATTCATTTCCTTGCAGTTGTAGAATTCGTGGTGGCCCCTTCAAACTCAGCATGAGAATCTCTGAAATTTCTAGTCTTTTTTAAAGAGCTAATCTGATTAGGTCAGGGCTATCCAGTACAATCTTCCTTTTGATTGATTCAAAGTCAGCTGATTAAGGTTCTTAATTATCTGTAAAAATTCTCTTCTGCCATCACATGCAAAGGTTCTGTCCACCATGGTGTGTATACGAGAGGGTGAGAAACTTAGAGGGCTATTTTAGATTTCTGCCTACCATACATATGATTCCTAGATTCCTGTTTAGTACTAAAGGTTATGCACAATGCTTTGATTTGTAGTTTCTGTTGTACTCAAGCTTGAAAGAATGTACAAATGAAAAGATGGAAATGCACATAATAAGCATGAGTGCAGTAGGAGTGGAGCAGATAGTCCAGTGTGCCAGGAGTTCCGAGGAGCTCCCTGTGGCCTGACAAAGGCTTCTTAGAGAACATAAAATATCAGTTGAGCCTTAAAGATGAGCTGAATTGAAATTGCCAGAAGGAATACTTGCGTTGTCAGCGTATAACAACATTGTTTTACCTCATACTGTCTGTTTTTACGTACAGTATTTTCAATGAGTTGAATTAAACGTTGCTAAAGATTCGTTTACCGTAACAATTTTAATTGCTTACCTACTGGGCACCTGTCTGTATAATGCAGTCTTTTTAACCTGTTACTTGTTTTGGAAAGTTCCATTTGGAGAGTAGGTGGGAAGATAGAGAGATAAGTGTATATAGTTAGCCACTACCCTTTTAGTCTTTCATTCTTGGGGCAAACAGGTCATTTCCTCTTTCCAGCTCAAAATGCTTTTACTTGTAAGTTGAGGGTTTAGATGGAATAATTTATAAGGACCTTTTCCTGACTTCCTCCCAGAATTCTTTGACATCTCAGAATAAGCTAGGCCTCCTTATTTTTATACATTTAAAACGTATAAAAATATATTTTATAAAATAAAATAAAGTAGCACCTCTACTTTATTACCTTCATCTCCCTTAAAATTACTTGTCACAAGTTTATCCCCACTGGATTTTAAAGTATCCATGGTCATGGAATATATCTCGTTTACCATCGGATTCCAGTGCCTGGCACAGTGCTTGATATATAACAGGTGCTTGATAATTATTTATTGATCAAGTGAACAGTCATTTCTGATTCTTCCAAATGAATAAGCTCTTATTTCTGTATGCTCAGTCACCTATTAGAATATTATAGAAATGTTGGTCTTGTTTTCCTCTGATGGGCTGGGCAGAGCTAATGGTGGCCCTGTCTGTGGCTTACACTGGAGCAGGAGGTCTTGGGGCCAAGTGGACTTCTTATGGATGCTTGTTCAAGGTGGCCAGAGGAATCATATAAAGAGAGCAGTGTTGTTGAAAGAAACCAAGGTTGAAGCTAGGAAAGTGGTGGTAAGTGACAGATTCAGCAGGTAAGGTAAGGATGATGAAAGTGGGCAGCAAGTTTAGTAGACAGGTGTCGGAAGGCAGTATGAAATCAGCTGCAAGAAGAGGACTGAGAGAGTGATTTAGAACTAAAACAGTGAACAAAACGGAAGTGCAGGCTCTCCTGTTTTATGTTGTACCTGGTGTGCCGGTAGGTGAAGGGGGAAGTGTGAGACTGGTAATCTAAGGAATTACACAGGATAAGGGAGTTTTTTATGCCCTAGGTGAATCCTTTCTGTGGACTTATAGGATACCACTCTTCTCTGATATTTAGAGCGTTCAACTTAAAAATGGGCCATAAGCAGATAATTTGCTTTAAGTTCTGTTTTATTTAGAAACTAAAATGTTCTCCCATGAATTCAGTGTTACATGAAGGTTGATTAGATTTTCAAGACAATCCAAGAACACTATTTAATGTGCATTTTACTAAGAATGTTATAGAAATGCTTAAATGGTTCAGTTTTTGGGAAATCAAACATATTTTCAGATTGCTTTATAAGAAAATATAAAATTCTAATTCTAATATATGTAATATGAAATTCTAATATATGTATTATGCTTACCAGTTTCTTAGTCATAAATAACAAAAATACTTCTATAATTTACTTACTACTGTTTTGCTTGAAATTATGATTTTTTAAATTTCTTCATCTTGTGGGAGTAAGTACATTAATTTCCATTTTAAGCCTCCATTTGATATTAAAATTAGAACAACTTGTTCATATCCTGTAGCTTTTTCTTGAATAAATATTGCTAAATTTTCATTGAACAACTTGGCTTAGGTTTAGTTTTGGAAAGTCACCAAAATCTTTTCCTTCCTCATTTATTTCTTCAGCTCCAAATTCATTTTCATTTTCTTCCCTGGTAAAGTTACTTCATTAGGCATCTCTTTGCCTAGCTTATAAAAATTAAATCTTTTTTGTAGTGGTTCATTTTAAACAGCACACATTCTGTGCTTTTATATTCAGGAACATAGTATTTGTTCATTGTATAAATTTGGTCCCATATTAAATTATTACCAGACTTTTTTCACTGCTAGGGCTGTGAATAACTTTTTGAGGTTATCCTATACTAACCCTTTCAACCTACCAATGGGGCAAAAGAGGCCCAGAAAAGGTGAATAGTGTGTCCAACATCGCATGACAAGTTAAAGGTGAGACATAACCAGAACTCTGGTGTCTTAACTCCTTGTTTAGTGACTCTTTTGCAACATCTTGCCTGTAGTATTTGTTTTCATTTTAGACTCTGGGCTGGATTACTTTCTAAAAAAGTGTCTTAGGTATAGTTTTATGCAAATTTCACAGGTAAAAAATAGTCAACCAAATAATGCAAAGGGCTTAGCAGAATCTTTAGACTGAAAGGGGCATAAGATCATGTATTCCCTGTCAAACTTTAATCAGGTTGCTTTGTAGTGATGATAAGGATTAAATATTGAGCCCAAGGGCACTGAGACCATTAGCAGCACAGAACTTGGTTCTACAGCCTCCCACCCTGCACAAGTGGAAAAGATTCATGACCACATTGTTTAGTTATTTACACTCCTAGGAAAAAAAAAAAAAAAGACAATAAGGCTTAGCCATGTTTACTTGTAGAACATGATAATTATGAAGTTTAAGGAGGAAGAAAATATAGAGTTGTAGATATATAGGTACTTCTACACTTCAGGGATTACTGGGATTTCAGTCATTCATGGAACAAGAGTTTACTGAGTTTCTGTGGTTAGACAGGTGTTCCCCACCCTCCAGACACTTATAATTTGAGGTGTAAAAGGAAAGGTGACAGGAAGAAGGTTGGAAGGGACAATGTGGAAATAACCAGGCCCTTTCTGGAATGAGAGGAAAAGTCAGTACCACTGGACTGATTCCTCTTCCTCGTTCTGCCTCCACACCTCTGCGTTTGTTGCTCCCATGCAATTCTCCGTTTGCCACACATCGTCCTTGTTGTTCTCTGATTGTTCCCCTTCTCGCCAAACTTGTGGGAGCATTACAAATATTTATTATAATTGTTCCTTGGAAGAACTTGAGGTACTGTGCTGAGAACCTTCCTGTTTTCCAAGGAAAGTACTGTAAAACTTGCACATAAACAAGAATTATTGTTTTAGACAAGCTCTTCCAAGACAAATCATCCATGCTACTAGTTTCTGGCACAACCCTATCGCTAACCATCCATCTTGATCATATTTGAGGCTGAAGCACTTTTCTTACCTCATGGTCTTCCTTCCCTCCTGATTTTCTGACATTTCCAGTTCTTGCCAAATATTTATTTTTGATTAGAGGTTGCATAGGTTACTACCTGGTCTGTGATGATGTCATTACTCAGGCCGAGATTTATATTGAATACTGAAGCTCTACAATAGAGGCTTTGTACTAGTATATTTGCTGGTCTTTTCTTAAAGATTTTGCTGTTAAGGCAAATGATACTCAGACCAAGAATGGCTGGTTTTGAACCAGGCACACAATTTGTCTTTAGTGAAATGCAAGTTCTTTACAATGGCAGTGGGGGTGGGGAAGAAAGGCTGGGAGCTTTGAAGATCAGAGTTAAGTAGGCTGCAGTTCTATGTTCTTCCCTATAGTTCATTGAGAAATAAGAATAATAGCCCACTCTAATATATGTGTCTGGTACTGTACTAAGCAGTTGATTATCCCATTTCATCTTTATGGTACCATGATGAAGTAGATACTGTATTCCTAATTCATGGATGTGGAGACTGAGGCTTATTGAGTTTCAAGTACCTTGCCTTGTCATATATCCATTAAGTGTCAGAGTCGGGATTGAACCCAGGCCAGTCAGTTTTCAAGGCTTCAGCTCCCAATCACTGTGTTAAACTGTGAAACTTGGGTTTTCCTTCACTGTGGTGGATCTTACCTGTTTTCTTTTCTTTTCTTTCTTTTTTTATCTTCTAGTGTGCTTTATGCCCTTCTCTCTTTTCATCCAAACCATGGGAGACTTAGTGTACCTTTCAAACCTATGTCGAGTAAAAAAGATCCTAAATTACTTCACAGGAATCAACGGCCCAATGTTAACTTAATTTGAGACAGAACATTAGGCTGTGTGACCTCCAAAACCCCTTTAACTCCTGTCAGTCTCTGATTCCAGAGAGGGATCTGGGTCTGAGTCACTGTTGCTAACTACATAACCTGAGACAAGAAGCATTACCTCTCAGGCCCTCAGTTTTCTTTTTCTGTAAAATAAGAATAAAGTGACATATCTCAGAATTGATATGGCATTTGTGAAAGCATGGAGCCCAACGTCTAGAGTTTCACGTCTTTATAGCTAGACTGTTCAGATGGTTAATTTTCTCAGCAGTAACAATTTTTTAGGATGAAGGTCACTTCTTAAGATCCCATTAATTAGAAAAAGCATGGTCATTGCAGTTGAGATAAAGTGCATCTTTTCACAAAGACAAGGCTTTAACAACCAATGGACAGCTATAGAAACTCAAAATAGTGACCCTAAAGATGATATAATCCAATTCCATTATTTTGTAGATCTCAACACTGAAACCCAGAGGTTAAATGGGTTTCCCCAGATCACACACTAAGTTGGCGATAATTTCAAAGCCAGAACTTATTACGTCTGATTCCAGGCGCAGTGTTTTTGCTGCAGAATTCTAACAAACTCAAGATGAAGGATGGGGTTAGAGGGAAAACTATTTTAAATATATTATAAAATGAAACTGTTATATCCAATTTATTTCTAGGGGGAAAATTAGACTGTAGAATTCAATAGATGTGGATTTAAGATGCAGCTCTGTTACTTATTAGGTATTTGACCTTGAAGCTTAAAACTCTGTTTCCTTATCAGTAAAATGGGGATAATGATTATAATTTTCTAGTGGTTGGAAGGATTAAGTGAGATAGTATATGTGAGGTGCTTAGTGGAGTCATCATTTCATAATGGTAGCACTTAATGATAACAATATGCCCACAGAGTCAGTGGGCACAACTTCAGTTACAACTACACCATCCGCAGGTGAATTGCCAGTGGAACCAAATATGCCTGATTTCTAGTGAAAATCAGTAAACGTCAGGACCAAATAGTTAGCCAAGATGTCCCTTGACTACAGGCTGCTCACACCACTGACTGATTTAGGGAATTCTCCTGAAGCACCGACATGGTGCTTAGTAGTGAACCAGTCCATAAAGTTCTAATGCATGAGCTTTTACTGAGAAGAGCTGCTTACTGTCACGAAAAAGCCATTTATATTTCCCTTGCCTTTGGGTGAGTAAATATGAGTAAATACATTATACAGTTAGTTATGGACACTGGAGACTTCCAGGAAGAGATAGATGTCAGTAAGAGCAATACTCTAAATGTTTAAATAAACCTAAAACTAGGTGCAATTCCTGTTTGTTAATTCTTCTATTTAAAGGAGTCTACTGTGAAACTCTGACTGATGGAGATAGGAGAATATATATGCAAGAGTGTCCATTGTTTTTAAGAAAGAGTATGTCTGAATGAGCTGGTTTTGTGGAACGATAAACACCATTAAGAGAAATGCTCTCTTCTTTTTCTATCTTTTGCTTGAATAATAAAATGCAGTAGTACATTTCTTCTCTTATTAATAATTTCTTAAATCATAGAACTGTGGGAGAAATATTAAATAATCCATTTTTATTGAATTCAAGGCAATTGATACCTGGCATCCTAGAAATGTAGGCTATGCTATTTCAATTTGGAAGCGTTTTTAAAATAATAAATTCCACAGTTCATCTTACACCAAAGAAAATCCAGTATCTTCTGGGCTAGATTTTATACAAATAACAGTCTCCTGACATCTGCTTGCAAATGTTCT
Source organism: Phocoena phocoena (assembly GCF_963924675.1). Taxonomy (NCBI): domain Eukaryota; kingdom Metazoa; phylum Chordata; class Mammalia; order Artiodactyla; family Phocoenidae; genus Phocoena; species Phocoena phocoena. The sequence goes on along the minus strand of NC_089232.1, from coordinate 76,412,764 downwards.
CTTTCTGTTTACTTATATTAACTGTGTTGGTCAGAAATTAGGATTATTATTACAAAATAGTAGTTAAGTCCAGTGATAATGGAATCTAGAAGGAAGAGGAAGTTGAGTCAGTGCAAATTTTGTGAATTAATTCGATGTGGAACCTGGAGCCAGTTCCTAGAGCCTAAATTGATTAGATACTGCAACAATGCATTGTTCAAATGTAACAATGGTTATGTACACATCGGCGTGGATTTGACTACTCATTACTGCTATGCTTGACAGTATTTTAAAGGAATCCCTGAATATATACTAATAATATGATGTTTCATCCTTGAATCATGAAAGCTACAAGTTCATGAAAAACCTAAAGAGGCAGACAGATGGACAGAAAGTAGAAGAGAGATAGAGGTAGAGATACTGAAAGAGAGAGAGGAAGAAGAAGGTAGAGGAGAAGAGGAGGAAGGGGGAAGAGGAGGATGCAGGAAAGGAGGGAGGGAGAGGGAAAGAGAAATGCATTAAGTGAAACTTGGCCAATGTCCAGAGCAGCTATTTCTCACTTTAGCTTTTATCCTATAATCCAAAACTGAGAGGAAATATCATTTGACAGCTGCATCGCAGAAATAGGAAAGAGCTCTAAATCAGTCACTCCTGTAGAAGACTTGATGTCTTAGGCTTTTATGAAGGACCCATATATCTGTTCATCTTTGAGCACACATTTCTCATGTCTGTTTTTCTGTCCAGAGCAATGCTGTCCCTACTTGCCTGTTGTGTCTTAACTGTTTTCATTGCTGTGTAAATATTGCATGATTTGGAATATTGCCACTTGCAATCATGTCATCTTTAAGAAATGTGAACATGCTAAGAGTACACGTTATCTTCAGTTATGATGAGTTGATTCATTACTGGATACTAGTTAGCCAAAGATAGAAGTAATTTTTATGCTATTAATCATATGTTTCCTGCAAGCTCTATGGTAGGTGTCAAAAAAGGAAAATTGTACAAACATTTTATCCATTAATATCATCTTAATTTCTGAAGAATGTCTCATGATTCTTCAGGGAAGGTGTGGCATAATTTAAGAACAATGTAGATCTATTAGTGGGTAGTTTTTAGAAAGGAAGTAGAAGTTGCATGTGAAACTCAAAGGGAAATCGTTTGACATTAGTAGGGAGATCTATATAAGGTTTGAGTATTTTGGGACCAGAAAATAACCTACTTAGATATGTGCCTTGTCTTACATAAATAATAAGCGTGGAATTAAGGGTAAGAGTCTGTGTAGGTTGGAATCTGAACTAGAATACAGCCAGGTTTTGAGCCTTATACTGATTGCCCTTACATCAATCTTGCGCAAGTTAATGTTGCGTGATTCAGATATCTTCTGTGAAGGAGGAAGATGAATTACATTCATTCACCAACCATTTATGGGATGTCTACCATGAGTCACAAACTATGTTAGGCATTGAGGATATAAATATAAATAAGATAAATTCACACCCTTCAGGAGCACAGATGATAAATGAAGATAAACAGGGTTCTAAACATGGTAAAGGCAAAGGGCAGCTCTGGGGGGCCAGTCCAGACTACTTCTTCTCTGTCCAGACTCCAGCTGAGTGACGCTGGACAAAAAGTACTATGCCTTTCAGAGCCTTTTTTCCTCAGCTAAAAATTGGGGATGACAATGGCAAAACTTAAAAACGCCTCTCATCTAAAAATAAATAAACAAACAAACAAACAAAACCTCTCAGAAACTTGTCAGTAAGTCCAAGTAAGAATAGAATAACAACATCTTATAAATGGTAAAGTGTTAAACTTATGGGAGTTATTTTAGAAAGGAAATACGGTAGAGTGAATGGGCATGGATTTGGAGTTGTTAAACTCAGTTCAGATCTCAGCTCTACAACTTAAAAATTATATGGAATTGAGATGTCATGAAGATTAAATAAAGTCATTCATTCATCCATCCAACAAAGTTTGTAAGCACCTATCTTTTGCTAGGCATAATACTGAAAAACTGTTTGCAAAGGGCCAGATAGTAAGTATTTTACTTACTATCTGTGGGCTATATGGTGTTCATTGCAACTACAAAACTCAGTTGTTGTAGAGTGAAAACAAAAAGAATTCATAAACAAATAGGTTTTCTTGTGTTATGATACAAATTTATTCCTTTATAACTTTATTACTCCTACTCCTGCCTGTTACGGATTAAACATGGTCTTTGATCTCATGGTGGTTTTATTCTAGTGGGCACTATAGGCAAATCAAAAGAAAACAAAAAAAGCAAGATAATGCAGATAACCTTTCTCTAATCACCTGTGGAAATGAGTGCTATGTCTTTCAGTGCATGCTAATGAGTAGGAGCTTGATGACTGCTTGTTGAGTTACATACGCAGAAATATTTTCTACTTGTTCTCTGTTTTCTGTTACTATGTTTTCTTCAGTGTTGAAAACACGGTTGGTAATCAACAGAAGACACTGTGTGAATTTATAAACTCTCACTTATAAATTGTGTCTCAACAAGATTCTGAGGCCAAACATACTACTAAATGCTAATCTGTTGAGGGTCATTTATATTATTATTTTACAAAATTTCAAGTAGGCAGTGGTATTCATTAGCTTTAAGGTGAATTCTGACTCTGCCTCAGTTCTGGGACTCTGGGAACAGAGTAAGATTGTCAGTGCTAGACTTTTGAGAGGTGCCCTCAATGTCTCCTGCACAGGTTCAAAAAGTCTTAGCAGAAAGGCACAAGGAATTGTCTGTGCCCTTGATCCAACATCTACTGGAGTCACTATGTAAGGAAGAAATAGAAAATGGATTAAAATTAGCTTTCAAACTGTATTTTTATAGCATAATCTGCTATTGAGCTTTCTATGAATTTGAAAATCTGTAGGAACAAGGGTAACCATGGGATCTCAAATTTTGTAAACTGTCTCATTTTCAAACTGTGCTGGATCTTTTAAGACCACAAAACTCAGCCCTTCCCTTAATTCTCCTCCTCAAAGATACATGGGGCATGTGGACATATAGGAATAGCCTAAACTCTCCACAGACTCCCTCAATCCCCCAAATCATATGAATAAAGGGGAGAGGGATATCTTGATTGGTCACTGAAATTATAAAATTGTTGACTTAAGAGTACTTAGATTTTATTCATTCAAACTATTCATTTATGGGTAGAGAAACAGTCTCCTAGAGGAGATGATGATTGTATTTAGTTTTGGGGTTAGGAAATGTAGAAGTAGGTAAAATGGAATTAATTTCAATTTGAAAATAAATGACTAGATTATTTTTAATTTTTATAAAGTACTACTTTTAGAATTCAATATACAATCATATATTATTATAAAAATTAATAATACCAGACATGTATGTAATGCCTACTATGATCCAGGCTTATTAAACCTCCGAAGTCACCCAGTGCTATTATTAGTATTCCCTTTCTACAGATGACACAACTAAAGAAGAAAGAATGTGAAGCTTACCTAAGAATATGAAGCAAGGAGGTCACAGAGGTGGGATTTGAATTCAGGTGTTCTGCTTACAGAGTGAGATTTCCTCTATGATGTACAAAATTATTATCTCTTTCAGTTCTTATGACTACACAATGAGACAGCGATCAGACCCTCAGCAGGATTAACATTTGAATGCAGAATTGCTTAAATATAAATAGACTATCAATATTAATGATAGTCTATTTTAGGCAATAACAATCAATGTATACTAGGATTTTTCTAGATTTCCTTAATGCCAGTCACAGAATAGCTTCATTGATACCTGAATTATACTTCATGGAAATAAGTTTTTGTTTGTTTGTTTTTATTGAAATGTAATTGACCCTCAACACTGTGTTAGTTCCTGCTGCACAAAATACTGATTGGATATTTCTGTACATTACACAGTGATTACCATGATACGTCTAGTTACCATCTGTCACCATGCAAAGTTATTACAGTATTATTGACTGTATTCCCCGTGCTGTACATTTCATCCCTGTGACTCATTTATTTTGTAACTGGAGGTTTGTGCCTCTTCATTCCCCTCAACTATTTCACTCATCTCACCACACCTATCCCCTCTGGCGACCACCAGATTCTTTTCTGTATCAATGAGTCTGTTTCTGTTTTGTTACGTCTGTTCATTTGTTTTGTTTTATAGATTTCACGTATAAGTAAAATCACACGTTTTTTGTCTTTCTCTGTCTGACTTATTCATTTAGCGTAATACCACCTAGATCTGATCTGCCTTGACTAGATTTTGACCTCTTTTCTGTCACTCTCCCTAGTCTCCTTCCTCCAGCTCTCCAGCCACACTGATCTTCCAGATACCCCGGGGCTCTGGTGTCTTTCCCTTTGCCCAGGGATAGTGCTGCTGACTCTCACACTTCCTTCAGGTCTCTCTGCTCAGTTGTCACCAATCAGAGCAGCCTTCTCTGACCACCCACATTTGGACTGTCCCCACTCACCCTCACTGTGCTTTTTTGTGCTTCATAGTCCTTATTTCCATCTGACATATACTGTTTGCTTACTCGCTTATTGTCTATTTCCACCACTAGAGAGTGGGCTTAATGAAAAAGGGGACATTTTTGACTCACTGACATATTCCCATGCTAGAATAGTGCCTGGGATTTAATAAATATTTGTTGAATGAATGAATAAGTGATGAAAGGAGAGGAACACAAATGCAGAACATTTCCACTGTACTTGCTGAGGCTTTACTGAGAATGGTAACAATGACCACTGGGTGGCCACAGCTACCTTCACCATCCACATGGGCCACACTCCTTGCTGAGCATACCATGCCAGAGAGCTTTGTATGCTGTCTTTCTTCTGAGGGGAGGGCTGCAGGCTGTTTGTCTTGGTTCTAATTGTCTAAGGGAAGTGAGCCTTTAAAAGACCCGGTCAGAAAATTTTTACCAGGCTGCTTTGCAGTCCCCACTCATTCACTTGTTGATTTATCCGCTGAGCACTTATTGTATGCCAAGTGCTTAAGCGATAGAGATGAATGTGCTAGGATCCCTGCTCCCAAGGAGCTGACCCAGCTGTATTGAAGGAGGCAAGGGAAGCAAAGGTCACAGTCCTTCCTCATAAGAGCTCTGTCACAGGGACAAGAGGTTGTGGAGATGCAGTAGGGGCGTCCAAAACATGGAGCATGTAGGGAGCAGTTTTAGAGAACAGGCTTCTCAGACAAGAAGGCAGATAAACAGAGCTTTGAAGAAAACTAAGGCTTTTCCAGTTGGAGATGGTGGAAGTCTTTCCAGGAAAAGGGAGACGGCATGCAAAAAGGTCAGGAGCTGAGAGGACTTGCACAGCTGAAACTTGAGCAGATTATTTTGCCTGGAGAGTGAGCTACCAGGTGGGAGAAGAAAGAGGTGAGGCTGGAGAAAGAGCGCTTAATGATGCATAAAAAAGTTAAGCTTGTTTTATTTAATTAATTAATTATTTTTTTGTGTGTGGTACGTGGGTCTCTCACTGTCGTGGCCTCTCCCGTCGCGGAGCACAGGCTCCAGACGTGCAGGCTCAGCGGCCATGGCTCACGGTTCCAGCCACTCCGCGGCACATGGGATCCTCCCGGACCGGGGCATGAACCTGCGTCCCCTGCATCAGCAGGCGGACTCCCAACCACTGCGCCACCAGGGAAGCCCTAAGCTTATTTTAAAAAGCAAATTCCAGAAATGCATACCTCTATACCTCTGTGTGGGTTTTCAAGGGAAGTATAACTAGGTGACAGGAGCCTCTCATTTTTTTCTGTGTGATTCAGGAAACAAAATATACAAAACTTTCAGATGCAGTCATTTATTCATTTTATGTTCATCCTACTAATTTTGGTTTGAACACCTGCTAGGTGCCAGGTACTATGTTAGGTTCTAGTAGTGCAGAATTAAAATAAATCCTTGGTGTTACAAGCACATAATTAAATATTATCCACGTCTGTCAATTTAGATCCAGGAACCTAGAAATGCAATTAAGATAGAAATACACAACTGGCTGGCTTCAAGGTCATGTGAGCTGTGCAGTCCCACAGGATCTTGTGCCCGGGCGGGCCCTACACTTAGTTTAATGCTCAGCTGTAGCTGTCTTGAAATTCTTAATTTTTGAACATTCCACATTTTCGTTTTGCGATAGCTCTTGCAAATTATGTAACTTATCCTTATAGTGAGATGGAATTGTGAAGTTGATCTAGAGCAGGGATATGCAAACAACATCCCATGGACCCAATCCAGCTGACATTCTATTTTTTGTATGGTCTTTGAGCTATGGATATTTTTTAAATTTTAAATGGTTGAAAAAAATCAAAAGAAGAACAATATTTCATAATATGAAAATTACATGAAATACAAATTTCAGTATCTGTAAAAATATGTTATTTCCGTACAGCGGTGCTTTTTGTTTTTGTGTTGTCTGTGGCTGCTTTTGTGGTACTATGCCATAATTGAGTAATTGCAGTAGAAATCTTATGGCCTATAAAGCCTAAAATATTTACTACCTGAACATTTCTAGAAAACGTGTGCTAACCTTGATCTAGAGGATATTCTACTATTTTAATGATTAGACTCCTTATTTTCAGTCATTTTCTATTTGCTCTCAGAGTTGTAATTTTATTTTCAGTTGCTTTCTGGCTCTAAACAGAATAAGCTTTGAGCTCACTGTTGTATCTCCAGATCTAGGAGCGTACCTGATATACACTAGGCACTCCAAAATACTTAACAAAAGTCCAGTGTTGTAGGATTATTGTTAGGTGTATCTTCTCTTTCCCATTATATGTCATGCCCTGAAGGCGGTGATAGTACGGGAGAGAGCTCCATTCCCAGAGACATCTTGTGGAGCACTTTTCACTTAGAATGTGCTCTTGCTCCGCAAGGGTTTACAGCAATCAGTAGGGGCCCAGCAGTGTTAGCAGAGTGCTGCTGCTGGCTGCTGAGCTCCTTGAGAAGGAGGAAGATTATGAGCAGATGAATTCTTAAAGTATGTCTGGAAGCTTCAAGATCAAAGACTGAAGATAAAAAGCAATACTTAATCTTAAGGCTCAAGACAAAAACAAATATGCAAAGCACATGAAATGTCTTCTTGTGATGACCAGAAGAACCTGGTACATCAAGGATGCTGATGCATGGTAAGGAGCAGTGTCTTGTTTACACGCCTGTAACTTCCAAAGCTATGTTTTTCAGTCCTGACTTCCAAACTTATATATCTCCACTTGGTGCTGACTAGACAATTCAAACTGAATAAACCCAAAACTGAAGCCTTTGATTTTTCCCTCCAAATATACTTCTCCCCCCGATATTTCCTATGTCAATAATACTATCCCAACAGCTACTCAAGGTGAAAACCAGGAGTCATTCTTGACTTTTATCTTTTTCTCATCATTCTCTTTCCCCATATAGTTCATGACCAGGTCCTTTCACTCTACCTCCGAATTGTATCCAGTATCTCCTTTTCTCTCCATCTTGCATATTGCTTCCTGGATCCTGGACCTCCATTGCATCTCTTCTGAACCACTGCTAAGGCCTCTCGTGGGCTCCCTGCTTTCACCTATATCCGCACATATTCTCCACATGGCAAGAATAGTATTAGGAAATATTTTGAACATACAAAAGTTATGGAGAATAATATAATGAAGATATATGTATCTATCACACAGTTTTAGGAATAAACAACGAAAAACAATGAAATCTCCTGAATCCCCTGGCTATTATTTCTTTCTCCTCTGTCCTCACAGATAACCACTATTTTCAATTTAAGGAATGTCATTTCCATGAATGTGTTTATATTTTTGCAATATATGTATTGCTAAACAAGATGTAGAATTTTTCTTGCATGTTGTTAATTATATAAATTGTATTGGGTTGTCCAAAAAGTTTGTTTGAGTTTTTCCGTAAGATGTTATGGAAAAACCCAAACGAACTTTTTGGCCAACCCAATATTACACTGTTTGAATCAAGTAGCTTTTTTCTCACAGACATTTTCTGTTTTTTGGGTTTTTTCTTTCTTTTTGAAACAGTTGATTTACAATGTTGTCTTAGTTTCTGGTGTACAACAAAGTGATTCAGTTATCTGTCTATCTATCTATATGTATATATATTCTTTTTCAGATTCTTTTCCAATATAGTTTATTACAAGATATTGAATATAGCTCCCTGTGCTATGCAGTAGGACCTTGTTGTTTATGTGTTTTATATATAGTAGTGTGTATCTGCTAATCCCAAACTTCTAATTTATTCCCTGCCCCATCCCTCCCCACCACCTGCTTTACCCTTTGGTAACCAGAAGTGTATTTTCTATGTCCATGAATCTGTTTCTGTATTGTAAATAAGTTCATTTGTATCAATTTTTTTAGATTCCACATATAAGTGATATTATATGGTATTTGTCTTTCTCTGTCTGACTTACTTCACTTGGTATGATCATCTCAAGGTCTGTCCATGTTGCTGCAGAAGGTATTTCATACTTTTTTTATGGCTGAGTAGTATTCCATTATAGAAATATACCACAAGTTTTTTTAAGCATTCATCTGTTGATGGACACTTAAGTTGCTTCCATGTCTTGGCTATTATAAACAGTGCTGCTGTGAACACTGGGAGTCATGCATCTTTTCAAATTATAGTATTCTCCAGATATGTGCCCAAGAGTGGGATTGCTGGATCATATGGTAACTATTTTTAGTTTTTTAAGGAACTTCCATACTGTTCTCCATAGTGGCTACACCAATTTGCATTCCCACCAACAGTGTAGGAGGGTTCCCTTTTCTCCACACCCTCTCCAGCATTTATTATTTGTAGTCTTTTTGGTGATGACCATTCTGACCAATGAAAGGTGATAGCTCATTGCAGTTTTGATTTGCATTTCTCTAATAATTAGTGATGTTAAGCATCTTTTCATGTGACTGTTGGCCATCTGTATGTCTTCCTTGGAAGAAATGTCTATTTAGGTATCCTGCCTGTTTTTTGATTAGGTTGTTTGTTTTTTTGATATTGAGCTGTAAGAGCTGTTTGTATATTTTGGAAATTAATCCCTTGTCAGTTGCATCATTTGCAAATATTTTCTCCCATTCTGTAGGTTGTATTTTTATTTTGTTTATGGTTTCCTTTGCTTCAAAACTTGTAAGTTTGATTTGGTCACGTTTGTTGACTTTAGCTTTAATTTCTTTTGCCTTAGAAGACTGGCCTAAGAAAACATTGCAGTGACTTATGTTAGAAAAGCTTTTGCTTATGTTCTCTTCTAGGAGTTTTATGGTGTCATGTCTTATATTTAAGTCTTTAAGCCATTTTGGGTTTATTTTTGTATGTGGTGTGAGGGAGTGTTCTAACTCATTGATTTATGTGCATCTGTCCAGCTTTCCCAGCACCACTTGATGAAGAGACTGTCTTTTCCCCAGTGTGTATTCTTGCCTCCTTTGTCAAAAATTAATTGACCATAGGTATGGGGGTTTATTTCTGAGCTCTTTATTCTGTTCCATTGATCCATATGTCTGTTTTTGTGCCAATACCATGCTGTTTTGATTACTGTAGCTTTGTAGTATTATCTGAAGTCTGGGAGGGTTATTCCTCCAGCTTTGTTCTTTTTCTTCAGAATTGCTTTGGCAATCTTGCAGACTTGTTTTTGAGATTTATCTCTTTGGCTGTGGTTTTTAAGTTTCATTGCCACTGTATGGTTATATTATAATTTTATTCATTCCTTTCATTGTTGATGGACATTGAGATGGTTTTCAAATTTTTACTGTATACAAAAAAAATGTAATTAACCTTTTTGGACATCTCCCTGTGCACATGTATAAGAATTTCTCTAGGGCAGTGATTTTCAAACATTTTTTAATGTAACCAGAGTAAGACACACTTTTAACATTATAACCTTTGTGTTTTGGTTTATATACATATTTACATGATTGAAACTGAAATTTCATGAAATAAAACTTGCCTTGATTAGTTTCAATGTGTTCAGATAATTTCCTATTCTTTGTTCCATAATATTGTTATTCTCTGCTATGTGATTCTGATTTATAAAAGTGTTATTCCAGATCTACAACACTGCTTTCATGTTCCATTAGTGGGTCAATACCCCCTATTTGAGAAGCATTGTTATTTTTCATACACTAAGAGCAGAGTTGCTGGGTATACATTGTCTTTAACTTCATTAATTATTGCCAAATTACTCCCCAAAGTGATTGCAAAGACTTGCACTTCTACCTACTCACACATACTTGCTATTGTCCAACTTTTAAATATGTGTCAATATGATGGTTATAAAATGGTATCTTGTTTTAACACACATTTACCTGATTAATAGTGAGTTTGAGCATATTTTATATGTCCTATTTAAAACCCTTCTATGGCATCCAAAAACATTTGAATAAAATTCTGCTTCCATACTATGTCTGATAGGTTATATTTTATTTATTTATTTTTTTTGCAGTACGCCACCTCTCACTGTGTGGCTCCTCCCCTTGCGGAGAACAGGCTCCAAACGCGCAGGCTCAGCAGCCATGGCTCACGGGCCCAGCCGCTCCGCGGCATATGGGATCTTTCCGGACTGGGGCACAAACCCATGTCCCCTGCATCGGCAGGCGGACTCTCAACCAGTGCGCCACCAGGGAAGCCCTCTGATAGGTTCTTTATGATCTAACTCCCTCTCCTTTGCTCTCATCTTGAACCATTTTTCTGTTTCTATTCCACAATTTTACCAAGCTTATTTCTGTTTCACTTTCTGTGTTGCCTAAAATGATGCCTTCCATATTTTTGCATCTGGTTTAAGGTTAAATGTGACCCCTACAGAAAGACTTTCCTCACCTTCAAGAAGAAAAGCCTTTCCCATCCATTCTCTCTACTCATAGTTATATTTATACTCTTTTAACAGATTTATGATATCTATTGCATTGTGATCTGAGCTGAAATTTCCATTTTAGCAATTCAGATATCTATAATAACATAATTCATGTTGAATGGTCAAAGGATTACCTGTACTTGGAATATGGCAGTCAAAGGAAGTGATACTTGAGGGGAGACTATCTTAAAACATGGTTAGTAGGTTCAGGAGGTATAAAAAAGGCCTGAAAAATGAAAGCATATAATGTGTGGTCAATGCAGGCAAACATGAAAAGAGTAGACTGTGACTTAATATGGCTGATGAATGAGACCCCATGGTGTTCTGGGAGGATAGGTTTCTGAGGAAAGTTAAAGCTGAGACCAAGCCATGGATTTTATCCAGTAGGGAAGAATGTCATTGATTAGTTTATTTTTGACCCCCTAAAATTGTCCAGTTATTTTTAATGCATTCTGTCAAATCAGTGACCTAACTTAGAACACCTAATGTTCAATATTCTTAATTCTATTCTGTATTATAAGTAGGGGTTACATTAAAAGACTATGAGAGTGGGGATTTCGTCTGCTGCGTTCACCTTTGTATACCCAGTGCCTAGGACAGTGCCTCCTGGCAGGCATTAAAATATTTGGGGGATGAAAATATTATGTTTTTCCTCTTTTGATTCATTATTTTAGTAATAAATACACAATGAACCTGCATGTAATAGGAGTCAGTCACTAGTCTAGATGGAAGTCTCTTTGAATAAAATAGAGGAACATAATTAGATGAGTCCATCGTAGATAGTATGGCTAAAGTATAAACATAGTGCTGTGGGTGTGAAAGCACAGAAAAGGAGAACCTAAACTTCCTTAAGGGATGGGACAGGGGGTGGTTTGTCAGGAATTTTTCCTGGTAAAAGTTGTGCCTGATCCAAGTATTAAGCAATGATTAAAAGTTAAAGAAATTGAAGACAACACAAGCAAATGGAAAGATATACCATGTTCATAGATTGGAAGAATTAATATTGTTGAAATGACTATACTATCCAAGATAATCTACAGATTCAGTGCAATCCCTATCAAAATACCTGTGACATTTTTCACAGAACTAGAACAAATTATTTTAAAATTTGCATGGAAACACACAGGGCCCAAAATAGCCAAAACAATCTTGAGAAAGAAGAACAGAGCTGGAGGTATCATGCTCCCTGACTTCAGGGACTACAAAGCTACAGTCATCAAAACAGTATGAGACTGGCACAAAAACAGACACAAATCAGTGGAGCAGAATAGAGAGCCCAGAAATAAACCTATGCACTAATAGTCAATTAATCTATGACAAAGGAGGCAAGAATATACAATAAAGGGAAAAACAGCCTTTTTTCCAAGTGGTGCTTGGAAAACTGGACAGCTACATGTAAAAGAATGTAAAAGAATGAAATTAGAACATTTTCTGACACTATATGCAAAAATAGACTCAGAATGGATTAAAGACCTAAATATAAGACCAGAAACCATAAAACTCATAGAAGAAAACATGGGCAGAATACTCTTTGATATAAACTGTACCAAGGTTTTTTTGGATCTGTCTCCTAAGACAAAGGAAACAAAAGCAAAAATGAACAAATGGGACATAATTAAACTTAAGAGCTTTTGCATAACAAAGAGCACCATGGGCAAAATAAAAAGGCAATACTGAATAGGAGAAAACATTTGCAAATGATATGACCAATAAGGGGTTAATAGACAAAATATATAAACAGCTCATACAACTCAACATAAAAAAAAAAAACTGAAAATGACCATAATACTCGAATAGACATTTTTCCAAAGAAGACATACAGATGGCCAATTGGCAGATGAAAATATGTGCAACATTGTTAATCATCAAATAAATGCAGGGGCTTCCCTGGTGGCGCAGTGGTTGAGAGTCCGCCTGCCGATGCAGGGGACGCGGGTTTGTGCCCCGGTCCGGGAAGATCCCACATGCCGCGGAGCGGCTGGGCCCCGTGAGCCATGGCTGCTGAGCCTGCACGTCCGGAGCCTGTGCTCCATAACGGGAGAGGCCACAACAGTGAGAGGCCCGTGTACCGCAAAAAAAAAAAAAAAAAAAATGCAAATCACAACCACAGTGAGATATCACCTCACACCTGTCAGGATGGCTATCATCAAAAAGGCCACAAATAACAAATGTTGGAGAGGATACGGAGAAAAGGGAACACTTTTGGTGGGAATGTAAATTGGTGTAGCCAGTGTAGAAAACAGTATGGGGGTTCCTCAAAAAACTAAAAATAGAACTACCACGTGATTCAGTGATTCCACTCCTGGGTATATATCCTAAGAAAATGAAAATAGTAATTCAGAAAGATACATTCACCCCAATGTTCATAGCAGCATTATTTACAGTAGCCAAAATATGGAAGCAACCTAAGTGTCCATCAACAGATGAGTGGATAAAGAAGATGTATACACACACACACACACACACACACACACACACACACACGCTGGAATATTACCCAGCAATAAAAAAGAATGAAATTCTGACATTTACAGCAACATGGGTGGATGTAGAGATAATGCTTAGTGAAATGTCAGACAGAGAAAGACAAATACTGTATAATAGCACTTGTATGTGGAATCTAAAAAATAAAACAAACGAGCGAATCTAACAAAAAAAGAAACACAGATACAGAGGACAAACTAGTGGTTACCAGTAGGGAGAGGGAAAAGGGGAGGGGCAAGTAGGGGTAGGGGATTAAGAGGTACAAACCACTATGTATTAAAAAAAAATAGGCTACAGGGATATATTGTACAGCACACAGAATGTAGCCAATATTTTATAATAACTAAATGAAATATAAAATTGTGAATCTCTATGTTGCACACCTGAAACTTATATAATACTATAAATCAACTACACCTCAATAAAAAATATAATTAACCCAGCGAAGAATATGGGAAAGGATATTCCAAGCATAGAAAGAATATGATGAATAAATGGATTCTAGAAATAGTTGAGTATTATTAGAATATAAAATGTAAGTAAGTAAATAAAGTATAAGAGAAGAGCAAAATTTTATTTATGGAAGGTCTTGACGACCATGCTAAGAGAGCTTGCGAACAATAAGGAGCTACTGAAAGGTTTAATAAGGGCATATAACATGATCAAATGCATTTTAAAAGATCACTTCTGGGGATGTATGGGTGTTGAGTTTTAGGAGTCAGATATTAATGGAGGAGACATTCAATTATGGTTAGGATGCAGAAATTTTCAAGAAACAACCACATTTACCCTAACAACAAGAAAAAGCAAAAGAAGCCACAAAAATAATCGCTATTTTAAGGCCAAAAAAGAGCCAAGCATGCAACGAAACTTAAATGAGCTAAATTCCAGAAAGAGGTAAGCCTTTCCTAGGAGAGAAGAGATTCATGAATGTTTTCAACCCTGGAGGAATGATACAAGCAACTATGAAGACATCATACATAGGTGTAAGAGAAACAACCTGAAATTTGGAATAGTTAAGACCCAGTTTACAGACCCAGTTTACAGAAGATAATAGGTAGAGTAGATGAATGTGCTCTGGATGAGGTTCATCCAGAGCACACAGAGCTTTAAATGAGAACAAAGCAAAGGTTTAGTTATATTTTTTTATAGCCCACTGAAAACTGGGTGGAAAAGGAGAGCTGAGATAAGTCCTTCTGTTGTGCATCATGCCTTCATAGAAGGCACGACAGAAGTCTGCCCACTGAAGGCTGGCGGAAGGGAATCAGAGGACAAGGGGATACTGAGGCAGTGAAACCCAGAGCAGGAGCCCAGCACATAGAGATCCTCAGTGATTGAGAGGGCTGGAGGCTAGGGTATAAAATAGGGAGAGACCTCCCTGGTTTAGAAATCTGTAGGCTAAGCTATAAAGCTTAAAGTGTCCTCCAGAGAAACTTAAGGACATTTTCAGGTAGGCAAATGCTGTTTTCCTGCAGACCTGTGTAAGAAATACTAAAGGAAATTCTTCAGACTGAAACAAAATGATAGCTGAAGATCACCTGGGTCTATAAGAGGGAATATAGATGTAAATAGAAAAAATAGAAAAAGACTTCTTAAAAATCGTCTTTCACCCAACTCTGTTCACTTTAAATATAAAGACATATAAAGACAGTTTCTTAGTCTGTTTGGGCTGCTATAACAAAATACCACAAACCACGTGGCTTATTAACAACAAAAATTTATTTCTCACAGTTTTGGAGTCTGAAAAGTCCAAGATCAAGGCACTGATGGATTCACTGTCTGGTGTGAGCCCACTTTCTTGTTCATAGATGGCCTTCTTTTCACTGTGTCCTCACATAGCAGAAGGTTCGAGGGATTGCTCTGGGACCTCTTTTATAAGGGTGCTAATCCTATTCAGGAGGGCTCCACCCTCATGACCTAATCACCTCCCAAAGGCCCCACCTCCAAATATCATCACATTGGGTGTTAGAATTTGACATATGAATTTTGGGGAGACACAAATATTAAATCTAGAGCAGACAGGTTGAAAGAAATAGGGTAGAAAAAATAACATGCAAACAATAAACATAAGGTAGCTGCTGAAACTGTACCAATCATAAGAAAATTGGTCCCAAGAGTGGAGTGTTACAGATAAAGAGATAGTGCATCAGCAAGGTTATACAGTTCTGAATGAGTATGACTTAATAATAGAGCTTTGGCCAGTCCCAGTTGACCTAACTTATTAGAGTTGGAGATTTTGAAGATATTGACAGTACGAATTTAAATAAAAATCAGTAAGAATGTAGAGGATTTGAGCAATATTAGTTACCAGTTTGACTATAGTTGACATTTATAGAATTCTACATCCAACTTCTAAAGAATACATATTATTCTAAAGTTCACATGGAACATTCACCATCTGCAGGGTCACAGAACAAATTCCAATAAATTTTAAGGAACTGAAATCATACAGAATATGTTTCTAGGCACAAAAGTAATAAAGTCAATAACATTAGATGTCTAGAAAAGCCCCAAAACAACCAAAAGGGAAAGAGAGAGAAAGAGAAGAGAAGGGAGGGAGGGGGGAAAGGAGGGAGAAAGAGAGGGAGGGAGGGAAGAAAGAAGAAAGAAAATGGAAAATTGAAGGGCTTACCTTAACTGACTGTACTATGAAGTTATAGTAATCAAGAGAATGTGTGGTATCAACATAAGTACAATAAATATATCAATGAAACAGAGTAAACAAAACAGAAATACACACATACATATATAATCAATTGATTTTGACAAGTTAATCCTAGCGGAGAGAGTAAAGTATTTCAACAAGTGGTTCTGGAAAAACTAATATCCATATGGAAAAAATGAGGCTCAACCCTTTCCTCACACCATAACATAACAAAAATTTGAGGTGAATCATAATTCTACAGGAAAATTTAAAGATGTATAGCTTCCTAATTAAAGCATAAGAGGATATCTATGCAAACTTAGGGTAACCAACAATTTTTAGGATACAAAACTCTTAAACATAAAAGAAAGAAAATGATAATAAATTGCATTTCATCAAAATGAAATTTTCCTGGCAAGGACAAACTGGAAGGACATATTTGTATTACATATATTTGACACAGAACTTGTATCCAAAACATATAAAGAATTCTTACAAATATCTATAATTAAGACAACCCAATAAAAAATGGCGCAGGTTTTTTTTTAAATATTTATGTATGTATTTGGCTGCACCAGGTCTTAGTTGTGGCACGTGGGATCGTTGTTGCTGCATGTGGGATCTTCTTTGGGGCATGTGGGGTCTTTTTAATTGTGGCATGTGAGATCTTTAGTTGCAGCATGCAGGATCTTTAGTTGCAGCATGTGACCTTTTAGTTTTGGCACATGGGATCTAGTTTCCTGACCAGGGGTCGAACCCGGGCCCCCTGCATTGGGATCGCAGAGTCTTAGCCACTGGACCACCAGGGAAGTCCCAGGAACAGGTATTTTTAAAAAAGAAGATCCACTCAAAAGCCTGAAAATATCAAGAATTGATATGAATGTGGAGTACTCAGAACTCTTACACATTTTTGATGGGATTATAAATTGACTCTATCACTTAGTTAAACAGACAATTTCTTGTAAACCTAAACACATATTTATCCTGTGAATCAACATTCCATTTTTTTTTTGGTATTTAATCAAAAGAACTGAAAATATATCTTCACACGAGACCTGTACAAAAATCTTTATAGCAATCCTAATCATGGGGCCCCAAACTGGAAGCAACCTAAATGCCCATCAACAGGTGAATACATAAACAAATGTGGTCCCTTCATACACTGGAATACTACTCAGCCCATAAAAAGGAGCAGTGCTATTATACACAATAGCCACATAGGAATCTCAAAAACGTTATGTTGTATGAAGCAAATTCGACACAAAAGGATATGTAACTGTGTGATTCATTTATGTGAAGCTCTCAAACTAGCAAAACAAATCTATGGTGATACAAATCTTAAGTTGTTGCCTCTGGGAAATAGAGGGAGTTTATTGGAAAGGGAATAAGGAAGCTTTCTGGGGTGATGGAAATATTTTATATCTTGCTTTGGATTGTATTAATAGAAATATAAGCAGTTATCAAAATTCATTGAACTGAATACTTAATTTCTGTATGTTTTTCTATACATTATATATATATATATATATATATATATATATATATATATATATATATATATAAAACATCTCAATAAAACAATGTAAAACAATTGAATGGAGCCAATCAGGCTTCTGAGGAAGCTGTTGCAGTAATTGAGACCAAAGCTAATGAGTTCCTGGACTCAGGCAGTGGATGCTAAGAGAGAGAAGATGGAAGCAGGAATTCATTCTGAAGGCTCTCCCTGGAGTGTGGGACTTCTCAGACCACTGTCAGTCTAGTCTTGGGGACCACTGATGGAAGAGCAGAAGTTAAAGCCTAATCTTTGAATCTGCTAAGTATATTCTGGCTCCTTTTTGGAGATTTAGATATTGTGTATAGTGAGATATTGCTGAATCCTTTCCAAGGTCCTACTATGGTTTGCACAGATTCAACAACTTATACTAGTCTTTCCTCGCACATCACTAAACCAGGGAAGCCACCAAGTATCAGCCCTCCCCATCAGGATACCATGTGCCCAGGGGTAAATACAGGTGACTGTGTGACATGAGGCAGTTTAACTGGTCGCTGAAGATGAGGAGAGAAGAGGGCTACTTTATTCGCTTGTCATCTTTGGAGAGATTGAACAAAAAGCCTTGAAAAATAAAAAAAAAGAAAGATGATAATGGGCTGGGGGGAAGTAATGAGAGTGTGCAGGTTGAATGCAAGTGTTTCTTCTAAAAAACAGCAGTTTAATAGAACTGAAACTTCTGAAAATGTCTTGCTGGTATGATTGATAGCTGTTCAGTTCATCCAGATGATTGGCAATAGGCTGCTTGAAGCAAAAATCCCAAGTTTGATACAAGCAGTGAGTGGACTTGTGTGGGGTGATGATGGATATCTTGGAGTGCATGCAGATGAGGTCTTGGTTTCCTAAGCAGCCGAGGCCCCTAAAACATATCGGGTGGTGGATTCCAGGAAAGGGTTCCATACCAAGAAAAGAGCAATTTGAATGGGGCAGCAGGTGTTGGTGATGCTTGGCTGAAACCCTAGTAGCACAGCACTTAGGAAATGGTGGGGTGGGGAGTGAAGATGGTGAATGTGAGATGAGTAAAGGCACAGAGTTTTGTGCATAAGTACAGAGAAGGATGACTTCTGAAGGACTACTGGAGAAAGAGAGTGCCTCTCTTCACTGTATCCTGAGTTCTCTGACAATAATATCACTGAACACATAAGACTTTTGTGATGGTTCGATAACATATAAAATGTTTAGCTGGGAAGAAAGGATAGAGTTTCCCTCTATTTTGTATCTGCTCTTTGGCAAAGTCTGGTCAACATAATACAGGGAAACCCTTACCTTCCTTTCTAGTTGAGCATTTTACATGTTATCTCATTTAACACGCACATCAATCTTACATGGTCAGTGATTTTAGTCACGGGCTATAGAAAAAGGAACTAAGTCACATGGCATTTAAATAAGTTGCCCAAGGTCACACAAGAGCTCCCTGAAAGAGCTGAGATTTGGATGCAGTCTTGTCTGACTCCAATACTGGTCTTTTGCCCCTTCACATCCTCCAGATGAGCTCTTGGCTTGTTTGCTGGGTCTGTAACCTGCTCTCTGTTCCTGACAGCCCTTTTGCCTTCATTTTCTCTCAGCATTTTAAGTGCCAGCTTTCTTGTTGCTGATTCCTCTGAAGTGGAGCTAGTCTCTTTTAGCACCACTCTGTTGCTTGCTTGCCAACCACTAATGACTCCCCATTATCTTCAGGGATGAATTTCAATTTTTAACGTTAATTGCTCTTTAAATCTGACCTTGGATTGCATTTTCAGTATTCTTTTCCAATGGACTTCTCCTAATTGATGCTACATCAACATCCAGTCACTTGAAAGTACCCAAATGGCCCATGCTTCCTCTGGCCTACATCCATGCTGTCCCTGCTGCCTGGCGAATTCCCAGATGGTCCTTTATAGGACCTCTTATAGGAAGCCTTCATTGGCAACCCAAGGCTAGGCTTGTGCGATTTCTTTACATTCCTGTAATATTACATACTTTACTCTGTCAGAATACTTTTTATTCTCTTTTGAAAATTTCTGTTTATTCATCTGATTTTCCAGTTTAATTGAGAGCATCTTGAAGGCAGGAGCTATGACCAATAAGTTTGTTGTTCTCAGTGCTTTGCATAGGACCTGGCTCATAATAGGTATACAGTAAATGCTCATGAAAAAATAACTTGACTTTATTCATTCCTTTAACAAAATTCATAGGGTACTTATGATGTTTCCAGCCCTATGCTAGACTTTGAGAATGGTAAGATAAAAAATATGATAAAATATTGTCGTTATTCTTAAGTAGCTCATAGACTAGGCGAAGAAACTGATATTTAAGCGAATAATTATAGTAATATGCTATTGATTAATGTGGGTCAATGTGTAGTACGGTGGGAGTGCAGAGGAAAATACTTGTGGGATCAGGGAAGGTTTTTCCCTGTGTAATACCGAGGACATTCTTTTGCACTTGGAGATCAGCACATGATTCCATAGCGGTTGATACCGTTGGTTCTTGCACCAATCTGCTCGAGTACAAATCTTGGTATGTGCACTTGGGCAAATTATTTACTCTCTCTGTGCTTCAATTTTTTCATGTGCAAAATGTGAGTAATAAATGCACCTACGTGCCTCATAGGATTTTGTGAAGGTGGAATGTGGCAATGTGTTAGAACAACGTCTTGCAGTTAATGAATGCTAGTTATTTTTATTACAATTATTATTGTGGTCCTCAGGAAACCAGTTATCTCTATAACCCTAGGATGGACCTTTTCGAAGATACTAGAATACAAACTTGCTGCTGCAGTTCTTCATCCCTGTCTATGCTTGTGGCTTAAAGGTTTGTGATCAGGGCACACGATGTGCAAAAGAGATAGGGACCTCTCTTTGGGTTGTCTGGGAGAACATCCATTTTAAGGATCTGAAAAGTGAGAAAATAAACACAAAGATATCCTAGAATTTGTCACCGAGAGTATTGGAGAGACTTCCTGATTCCTAGGAGCTGGAGAGAGGAAAGAAATATTTATTTTCCTCAACATAATAGCAGAAGAACTGTCATGCTACAATTCAGCTTTTTCAACTAGATGAGAAAAACAGAATCAAAACCTTCCAATGCCTTGAATGTTTAGTGAAAGATGTGAATCTGATGGAGTCCCCTGGTCCCAGTTTGTAGCCTCATTATGCTTTCTCCTGGAATTTTCCGAATTCCTCTTGTACTCACAGAGACCGGTGAATACAGTCCTGGCTCATCACAGCCAACTCCGCCATATGTTCCCTTCCGGGAATTTTCACCAACTCCTGAATAAATGGTACAACTCTTCAGCTGTAATTTCACAACCACTCATGTCATCCCCCCTCACCCAACCATTCTCAAGTCTTGAAAGTTGTATTTTCTACTCTTCAATCAATTCCCAAATTTAGAATTACTAAGTATATCTATCTATCTATCTATCTATATACGTGTGTGTGTGTCTGTGTGTGTGTGTGTGTGTGTGTGTGTGTGTATTTGCTTTATATCTCCCACGTTTGCAAATGTATTTCATTCCAGCAATGGAACAATCTGACATAACTAACCTATCTTGCCTGGAGAGAGGACTCTTGATAGCAGTCTCCCTCTGGGCTATCCTAGTATTTCTAGTGTCTTCTTGATTTAGAGTCTGACACTGTGCATGTGGACCCATTGTCCTCAGAAAGAAATGCGATATTCTCAAGCAGCCCCAAACACCTTCACTGGCTGCCTCCCCATTTCTCTTTCCCTGTTCTCACCCCACAGCCTCTGAGGACTAACTCCACACATTTCCCCTACACTTCTTGGCCTATCACTTGCTCTACTCCTCCATCCTGGCCTCCCCTTGTCCCCCTCCTGGTGACCTCAGGCTGTAAAATGCTATAATATCTCTGGCTTGGGTTCCTTATCTGGCCCCAAATTCTTTTCTTCTCCCTGTAAGACACTGAGGAAGAAGGAATGTTCATTTATAATGTTTTACTTCTCTATCTTTTTCCTCCAGCCTCTTTTAGATGACATTTTTGCTCAGCCTGCCATAAACTTGAAATGTCCTTTTCTCACTTGCCCTAGGAGATGTGGCATTTCCCCAGAAAAAGTTGGGATCTGATCCTTAGGTTGTTGTATATGATGAGAAATAGTTTAAACAAAGTTGGTGATGGACTGTATATCAAAACAGAGAGGAGTGGGAGGCAAGGCTCCTTTGAAGACAGTATCCTCCTTCCAAAATGGAATTTCTGGCACGATATTCAAGTTCTTGAGTTCCCTCTTCTCTTTTATTCCCAGGACTGTAGGAAAGAGTGATTTCAAATTATTTGGGCTTCTTACCACCGCTTTATGGTCCTGCCATGCTTTGTAACATGCTGTAAGTGAAACCCGAACATCACCCAAGGCTTGAGAATCAGGAAAGTGTGTTCAGTGATTATTCTAATTCCTCTGAACCAGGTATGAAATCATGTTCATGATAATATCTTCCACTGGATGTGCTTTTATATATTTCCAGAGCACTTTCACACATACTTTGATTTGAATTTAAAAACTGGTTTACTTACTTTCTATCCAGGTGCTAGCCTCTGACTGAGTGGCTACAATGTGGTTAAGGGAAGATCCACCTCCACCTATTAAAGTAAAAATTTGAAACCAACAGACCTGGAAGACTTGGGTATATAATTCTTTCTGCAATACAGAGGTGCTAGTGCCTGCAGGAAAAAAATGCTAGAGGAGTTAGAGGTTAAATGATAGAGATTGCTCTGCATATACATGGCACTCAATTAATGGCAGAAGACTTTCACATGTTTCCTCATTTGGCTCTCACAGCCACACATTGAGGATCACTGTTGTGTTACGACAGAAGGTCAGGTTCAGAGAGTCCTAGGTGGTGGCCTGCCCAATTTATGTATCCAAGAGGTATTGAAGTTGGGACTCATGTCTAGGACACCTAACTTCACTCTTCCCATCATACCACATTGACTCGTATAGAGTTTATTTTTGCTTTGTTTATTAAGCTTACATATATTTATTGAGCACCAACTGTGTGCCAAGTACTGGACTAAGTATTAGAGATACAGACCTACATAGACCTAGAACCTTCCCTCTCTGCTTTCCTCAGAATGCTTCAGGCCCACTTCTGATGAGTTTGTGGAAATATGTGTGTTTGCAATACTTTGAAACCTGTATTTTTGTAAGATGTGTAGCTTATGTTTCTTTCTTTTATAATAATATAAGCCAAGTACTTTATAAGGCACTAAAATATTTTATGAACAGTTTATGAAACCAAACATAAATGTGCTCATTCACTTTACAATAGAGTTCACTTGTAGGTTGTGAGGAATTAAGAAACTGCTGACTGAATGTTGGGAAGTGGATATATGCAAAATATATAGCCAAATATATGTATATATATATGTATACGTATATATATGTATAGGTGTATATAAATATACATGTATATGTAGATATATTTCAAAGCTGACATGGTTTAGTAATCAATTTTGTCTGAATATTTTGCTTTCTTTGTGAATAAATAAATAAATTTTGTTTATTCTTATAAATGGTGCTTCCCAAACAGCCTTCTATTCAAGAAACTCTTGGTTTATTGCAGTGATGGGGAGCCTAGTGATTTTGACTTGGAGAAGTGGTGTGTCTACTGTCATCACTTGTCACAAAGACTTTGGTGTAGAATGTGCCCCTTGGGGTAGGCTCATAGGGAGAGAAGTTTTTTGTAATGGAGTCACCCAGATGTTTAAACAGCTGTATTAGCAGAGTTGTTTGGACAATTTTACACCATAATATTTTGTGATAAAACCTTGGTATGTGAAATGACCATTGTTTCTCAAAGTTATTTTTACTCAGAGACAGAACATGAATTCAAGGGGGCTCACAATTTTATTGAGAAAATGAAATATATCCTCTTGAAATGTTATGGTAAAACATAAATGGCTTTTGCTTCATCCCAGACATTCATTTGAAGCAAGGCATTCTGCTGGAGAAGAAACCCATAAGGGCTTCTTTAAATAGGATACACTTTGATTGCGATCCAAGGAAGAACTGATAGTGAGAGATTAAAACATTTCCAGGGTAATTTACAGCTTCCTGCATTTTTTAAGGTTACTTTATTTTATGCCTAATGGTCAGGGATAATTTATATATGCTATGGCAGAAAGAAGCATGGCCAGAGGTTTTCTCTGCAGCTGAGAGTCTTGGTTGATTTAAGAGAGGAGATGCTATCTCATGCTGTACCAAATGGAGCCAAGACCTATAGACATTATACAGCAGCCAAGTCCGTCCATATGCGTTGACAGGTTTTACGGGCAATATATTTCTGAGCTCTTGATCAAGATAATAATAATAATAACTAATAATAATATTATTATATTTATTATTACAAAATAATTATTTTATTAATAATAATATTATAATTATTACTACAAAAATAACAATAAAGATAGAAGGAGAAGAAGAGGAGGAGGAGGAAGTAGAATTGCTACTGTACCAGAAATGCTAAGATTAGCATCAGCAGTTAATAATACTAAGACTTCTATAATTCTAGTGTGTACATTAACTAGATTGAACTCAGTAAATGCTTTTTGAGAGTGTACCATGTGCCAACCACTGTGCTATACGCTGAAAGGTTAGAAAGGTGAATGAGATTCAGCCCTGCATGGTCTAGTTGGGAAATGCTCCTGTGGAAATTATTTCCACCAAAAATGAAACAAAGCAATATCAAATGTGTCATAGGAGCACAAAGAAAAATACTGTAGGAACAAAACATGGATATTATATTAGATTTAGAGACTGGGAAAACCACATGGAAGAAGACTTTACAGAAGTGTGGATTTTTTTTTTTTTTTTTTGCGGTACGCGGGCCTCTCACTGTTGTGGCCTCTCCTGCTGCGGAGCACAGGCTCCGGACGCGCAGGCTCAGCGGCCATGGCTCATGGGCCCAGCCGCTCCGCGGCATGTGGGAGCTTCCCGGACCGGGGCATGAACCCGTGTCCCCTGCATCGGCAGGCGGACTCTCAACCGCTGCGCCACCAGGGAAGCCCGGAAGTGTGGATTTCGATAAATGGGTATGGAAAAGGGAAAAGTCATTCTAGCAAAATATGCCAGGAACAAAGGTGTGGAGAAGGGAGTATATATAGACTCTCTGTAGAATGAGGAGCAGTCTGAGTGGCTGGAATGAAGGACGCTTTGGGTGGAGTGTGGCAAGGGAAGACTGGATCATGATTAATAGAATGTTTGCTCTCAGAGAGCTAGGTTTGCTCTAATGCCAACTTAGAATATACCATACTCTAAAAGCTGAAGTGGGTAAACACTGGTTTGGTCCCTACCTCCTATTCTGTGCCATTCTCTCCAAGCTGCCATTCCATGACCCATTTTGCTATGAACTTAGATTCTACGGAAACTACTAAGACCCCTAGTGAAAAAGAAGGATTCTCTACCAGTAAAAAGATCAGACCATCTGCCAGGTTGGAGAGGGTGCCTGGCTTTTCTTAAGTTCTGTTCCAGAAGGGCCATCCTTGGGATACATTTGTTCTCTCCCTGCCTACATCCTCCGGAGACTTTTCATTTAATGTCTAGACATAATGACTCCTTTGTACCAAGGAGAGTGAAATCACGGACATTAGAGATTGTACGTGGTCCTGAGAGGTGCTGGGGAAAGAAGTTGTAGTTGGAGACCCTGACTCCGTGTTCTCCTGACTGGCTGCAGAGGAACCCTGGAAGGACACTGTGTTAGAATTGTAAAGAAGTCATTGTGCTCTGGTGCCCATTAACATAATTGGACTGAGAGTCATTAACCTGTTTTTTTGTCCTGGCTCAACTCAGATCTAGCCGTATGACCTTGGGAAAGTTACTTAACCTATTTGAACTCCAGTTTTATCATTTATGAAATGATATAGTTCTATTTGATCTCTATGTTTTCTTCTATCTCTAATTTTTCTTGCTGTTGTTCTACAAAGACTTTTTAGCTGTAGTTTTTAAAAAACACGAAGAATGAGTGTGTGAAGTTTCACATTTCATCTTGATTTTTGGATTAAAATGTGGCTATTATTCAAATTTGATACGAAATGGCAGACATATCAAGCCATTTCTTTTTTGCATGTATAATTTTAATGTATGTCTTCAGTGCTTCC
Organism: Phocoena phocoena; assembly: GCF_963924675.1. Classification (NCBI taxonomy): domain Eukaryota; kingdom Metazoa; phylum Chordata; class Mammalia; order Artiodactyla; family Phocoenidae; genus Phocoena; species Phocoena phocoena. Next base: position 76,387,203 of record NC_089232.1, on the reverse strand, counting down.
AAGGAGAAAAAAAAGTCAAATATTTTTGTCAGTAAACAGCTGATAGAAATGCTGGGTTTATTTAAGTTTTGAAAATCTGTGTAGAGGAAGTAGTGTCCTGTAGTTATTAAATCAAACAGCTACATTAGAAATTCCTTACCCAAATCAGATATTTACAGTAAATTTTTCTGTGGAATGTTGTTTGTTTTCTATACAGTTGTGAGGTAATTTTGCTTCATCTTGAAAAGAGTAGAGCATTAAAACAGAGAGTACCATGAATATTTTACCCTAAATCCTACATGCCTTTTATTTTAGGGAAGAAAAGGTAAAAACTTTGGAATCCAGTAGAATAACATAGCATAGTGCAGTGCAAAAATGAATGCCCACCTGTTTAATGCCTCACAAATGGAACTTCAGAAAACCACAGTAGCTCTTAAATGGTGCATTGCAAGAATAAAAACATGATCCAATCCTGAAAGCATTCCTGCTGGGTGGCTAGGCCTTACTTTTCTCAGGACTAAACCAGATCTTTTATAATCTTTTATAGAGTGAGGCCTAGATTATGCCATTATGCTTATGAAAATATGGAGAAGGAGCTAAGTGTTTCAGCAAATTTTTAAGCTAATTGCATCAATAAGGCAGAAGTGAGGAAGGGAGAAATTCTAATTCTAGGCCTTTGCTTTGGGCAGTGATGTTAGAGACTAATACATAACGCATGAATTATAAATGCCTGTCTGCTTGTCTGTCTTCTTGACTAAACTGAGTTCCTTGAAGAAGGGGACTTTGGCTTATATATATTGCCATCTGTGGTGACCGATATATGCATGGGATGGGATGTAGTGGGCCACTAATAATTATAGGATTGAATAGAAGAAAAAAACACCTCTTTGGAGCAAAAGAAAATAACGATAGCAATAAATAAGTGAGAAGAATAAACCAAAATGTTCAAGATGAAATGAAAGGAAATCTTAGCCTTGTGAAATCAAGCATCCTTCAGTGTTTTCTGTTAGCTTTCATAATATTCTGTTTAAAATGCATTCAAATTAGTAAGCTCCTGTCTTTGTACTGGGGTGAAGTTTTGTGAAATAGCAGTTTTTAAATTTCAGTGCACAAAGAAATAGATCGTGGAAATAAAATACAGATTATCACAAAGTTTGTTCTTTGGGGAGCCGTGTGCTAGATGACGTTGTCTCCTGGGACCTTTAGGTGCTGGCATTTGGCCCATTACACAAATACAACTTTTTACTACCCCTTTACCTACTGCTATTAAGTTGACATTTTCATCCTAGCTTCCTGGTCATCCATCCTGGGGACAAACAGCCTGACGTAGTGCAAGGAGAGAATGGTAGAGTCCTAGAAACTATTATGTTTGGCATTTTGGAGTGGTGGGTGGTTTCATATATCAGAGTATATTTTCTTGTGTGTGTATGTGTGTGTGTGTTTGTGTGTGTGTGTGTTTATTCATGTGTCTTTGCCTATTTGACTAAGTCCATAACTAACCAAAGGAAAAGAGAATTAAGGAAAAGGTGTTGTATTCTCCTCTTCCTGAAAGCAGTTTGTAACATCAAAGCAAAGACACAGAGACTGATGAAATATTTAGCGATCAATTTTCTGTCTCTGCTTTTAAGTATGCTGCTGGTTTATAATAGTGCCTTGAAAAAGATTCTGTGGTTTAAACACAGATTTTTACACTTTAAATTGAGACCATAATCTCAGTGGAGTGGGGACTTCCTAAGATAACTTTGTTTTGTAAAAAATGAGGTTGCTCAAATGGTAGACAATTAATCCAAATGCTTTAATTGTCATCTAAAAACATAAAGAATAAAGTGTGCCATTTCCTTTTTATCTTCTTCCTTTGGCTTTGTTTTAGAAAAAATAATTTCTTTATCAATTCTGCAGACATAGTGCTAGCTTATATCTTAAGAGTGGCTGCTATCAGTTTTAGTACATTCACTGAAGTTAAACTATCTATATTGAGAAAACGAAGGGAACTTTCTTGGCATCAAACCCAAACAGAATCTTAGTAAAATTTGTAAGACATCTGCTTGATTATTGCATTATGTAAATGCTCTTACTCCTACAACTTTCTATGAATGTAGTATCCTTTTTATAGTTTGATACCACAAATGTAGAATGTGACACAAACTTCAGTGAAAAATGGGATTCATTCGTTTGAATGTATTTGGTTGCTTTTTGTTTTCATTTTTTCCTAGCTATGCTAGAGATTATAGTTAATGAAATTTCTCTAATTTTTATATTCTTTAGGCATGATGTAAGTGTGTTTCTTTTTAGTGGAGATTATATGGAAACACATCATACTAAATATTTAGTTGTGAGATTAGTCAGGAAGTTTTGAAATTATTATCTAAATATGGAGGAAGTTACTGTCCAGATTGTAAAACTGGATGTGTCCCTGATTCAGAACAAAAAATAATAATAAAGTAATTCTGGGTTACCCAATATACTTTTAAAATTTCATTCAACAAGAGTTATGGATTGAGTCTTACAAGGAATGGACTGGACTCTGGGGTACTGACTCTGCCTTCAACTAAGGCATAATCTGTTCCCTTTTTAAACCGTCCCTCCATCTTCAGGCTAACGTCTTTGGATGTCATTCTTCTGAGCTCCCATAGCATCCTGTTTATACTTCCAATCCTGGGTTGATTCTACTATTTTGAATTTATTTATATATACATCCTCTCAACCAAATTCTGAGATTTTCAAGTGCAAGAGTAATGCTTTTTTAAATCTTTTATGTCTCAAGGTTCTGGTACAAAATATTATCAACTAATTCCCTACTTTGGGCCATTAGATTGCTTCCTGTTTCTCCCATTTTGCCATATATAACACTGCAATGAATATTTTTTCACATAAAGCTTTATTTGCTTTATCAAATTCCTTTAGTATCATCATCATCATCATATTTATATTTATATAAATTAAAACATAAAATATAATTGTATTTTGGGTATATTGCTACGCACTTCACATGGGTTATCTTAATTAATCTTCATAGTAACCCTCTAAACTGATTACTATCCCCATTTTACAAATGAGCAAACATGTTTAGGGAGATTAGCAGCTATATTTTTACTTATTTCGTAGAAGATGAATTAATAAGTCAGAATTAACAACATTTTAAAAATTCTTGAAATACTGAATGTGCTATAGGAAAGAAAACAAGTTATATTGTCAAGGTTTTGCGTCACTAGTTTCCTTCCTTAGCACTTGGCATATGTGCGTTACTATTTCTCCCAAGGAGAGTTCTGGACGTGTGCTGAGCAGAAACACCACAGAAACTCAGCAATGTAGATCATCCTGGTCTCCAGGTTGTTTTAACACATCTCCTTGATAGGAAGTACGTCACAGAAGAATGTGGCCAGTCTGAGTAGGTCACACTAATAACACTTGATGGGCCAAGAACACCACACTCTTGTGTCATTAAAGCTAGGTTTGCTCCACGCGTTGACTCTCCCTGGTTTGTTTGTGACTCCTTTGATAAGTACGGGAGACTGTTGTTTCATGCCAGCCATGGATACAACTTTGAAGCACAGAGAGCAACAGAAAGCAAGGGAAGAGCTACCGGCCCAGGGAAACTAGTTGACCAGTGGAGACTTTCCAGAATTGATCATTAAATACCCTATGTCTGGCTCTGTCTGAGAAGCATGGGCCCCAAATTTCTATATTGGTGTCTCTTTACATTTGCCCTAGTTTTCCAATAAATGTAGCATGAATAAAATAGAATAGAGATGCACTGAAGAGTGTTAATGGTGTAGGAAGAGAGTGTCCTTGGCATGATACAGTGGAACAAGAGAGGCACCAAAGACCTGTGTTAGCATCATGGAGTAGCTTGTGCGTTCCTAAGTAAATTTCACCTACTGTACAAAGGTTTTGTTTTTTTCATCTGTAAAATGAGGAGGCTGGGATAAAATAATGTGCTAAATTTTCTTCTCACTTTTGACTTAGTGTAACAGAGTGTTCTAAAATAATGTTTAAGAACTGATGGTTCTGACTTAGACAAAAAGTATGTTCAAATTCTGGCTCTACAAATCACTACGGTTATGAACTTGGCCACATTACTGAACTTTTCTAGGTCTCAGTTTCAATTTCTATAAAATGGAGCTGATAATACCTTTCTTATTTGGTTGTGGTAAGGATTAGTTTGGAAATATGCAGAGCTGAATGCCTAGCACACATTCTACAGAAATGAAGGCATGGTAATGATGAAATCGGTGATTCTCTTTACCCCACACGTTTGCCGAAATAAGTCATGTCATATGTTCAGTGTCAGGATGCTTCCTGTCTATGTGTTAGTTCCCTAGAGATGCTGTAATAAAGTACCACAAATTGGATAGTTTAAAACAACAGAAATTTATTCTCATAGTACTAAATGCTAAAAGTCTTAAATCCAGGTGTTGGTAGGGCTGGTTTCTTTTGAAGATTCTGAGGTATCTCCTAGCTTCTGAAGGTTGCTGGCAAACCTTGGCATTTCTTGGTTTTTAGTGGCATCATTCAAATTCTGCTTGTCTTTGAATCTTCCCTCTGATGAATTCTTGTATCTTCAGATGAGTCTATAGGACAGTGGTCATTAGATTCAGGAGCTACCCTAATAAAGTATGACCCTATTTTAACTTGATTACCTTTTTAGAGACCCTATTTCCAAATAAATTCACATTCTGAGATACTGAGGGTTAGGATTTTAGTGTATTTTTTTTTGGAAACACAATTCTACTCACATTAGTCTACATATATAAATATAAAGTAGTGAAGTTATTATTTCTGACAGTGATGATCAGGGATTATGCAAAGTCAGAATATAAATGAGTGATTTAATCAGGTTCACCTTGATTTCTACATATGTCAGTTGCTTCTAGAAATTAACAGTCAGAGAGGATACTCTCAAAGTCCTAGATTACCAAAGTTATCTGACTTTCCCTATTTGGGAGCATAGTCTGTGTTCCTAAATGAGTGTTGATTTCCACAGAAATTTTGATTTTGTCTGTCTTTGGGGATGGTGACTGCTGAGGGTAATTAAGCTATCCTAGAATTCCAGGGAACTTGAAAATGATCCATTTTCTGAACGGCTGCTAATCATATGTGCATCAGGTTGTAGAGCAGGTAATCAGATAAGAGTGATTTGTTATTATTCTAGTGATCTGGCTTTGTTGTGGGCCCTCCAGACAGCTCAGAACTGTTTTACCTGCAGTCTAGCCCCACTGGCAGTCTTAAGGCTACATGACAAATCCCAGCACCAACACCAATTCTTTCTGAACTACTGAGCAGAAATCCTTTGATTTAAAACCCATCAGCATCAAGCCTTAAATTGCCGTTTCCTCAGCAAGTGTGAATTTTGGGGGAGTAGTTCTCAAAGTCCCCAAGATATATAATCTCCACAAGGACGCCAAAGAACTGTGACATTTAGAAAGGGCTCTGGGCTAAGAAAAACATCTTTCCTAAGAGTCTCTAAGTTTTCTTTCTCCACAAATACATGAATTAATGATCCCATGTGTGAGTTTCAGAGCCAGTCTAAGATGATGTCTGACAAGCTATCATCAATTTATTTTCTCTTGTGTCCAGTATTCTTGGAAAATAATATTTTGTTGTTGGCTAATTTGTAATTTCAGCCCTACTGATGTATGTCTAAGGTTGCCAAATACCTACTGTTTTCTTCCTTCATAAACATATCTGAAATGTTGTCTGTGGATCTGACTTCCAGCGTCACCACTCTTCCAAGGTCAAAGTATGACACTGAAACTGCCTTATTTCCATTGAGGATTCATGTAACTTTGGCTATTTTCCTCTATTCGCTTCTGAAATCTTGTGACTATAATAAAGCCTTTTCTAGACTCTAAAATCTATATTTATATCTATCTGCAATAGTATGTTATTTCTTTGAATATATACAAGTATTTTAATGAGCTAAAATATTTAATGAACACATTAGAAAGACTAGAAATAAGAATAATGATAGATTCTTTTCCAGAAATAAGCCATGTTTTGTTTTTTTTTCCCAAGAGCTTCAATTTCTCCATTTTTTTCCTCTAAGGTCTCATTATTCTTGAACTTGATTAACACTTGTATACTCTGCTAGATTTTAATAGTTTTGATTTTTTAATTTACTTTTTCCATCATGGTGTTTTTTAGGTTTCCATCTCTTTTTACCTCCCTGTTTTCTTTTCTCCCTCCTTCCCTCCTGTTCCTCCTACTTCTCTTCCTTTCTTCCTTTTCCACCTCTTTCACAAATGCACACACAAAAAGGTACATGTCAAGATTAAAAAGAAGGAAAAGTGAAGAAGGAGGTGGAGGAGGAGAAGAGGAGGAAGTGGAGGGAGAGGGAGAAGAGGAAGAGCAAGAGGAAAGAAAAGGAAGAAGAAAAAGGGAGATGCGGAGGAGGAGGAGGGAGAGAGAGAGAGAGAGAGAGAGAGAGAGAGAGAGAGAGAGAGAGAATGAGAAAAACAGACATAAGGGGAAGGAAAAAGGAGCATTGAGTGAGAAGTTGGGAAGAAGGAAACAGGGAAGAGTATAGTACCAGAAATCCAAGCCCTAATATTAGTGGGCGATATATTTAGCTTTGAATTTTGGTTCAGTGAACACTAAACGGGAAATATAACTATTTGCAAAATGTACATTGTACCTGACATAAAAGCACCATTTGCTTAACAAAATAGGAATAAAATGAAGTTTGGAATTAAGGTAAAGTAAGGATTTCTTAATTAAATAACTGCCCCTAAATTGGCTTTCCACTAACCAAAATTTTAAATGTATTAATTTCAATTCATTGGAAAATATTGAGGCAGATTATGCTCCCAGCGTTGACCACTCAGTACCAAGCAGGGAGGGCCAGATGTGAGAGCAGAGGGTCCAGAGTCCCAAGACCGGGGTCCAAGTGTTTCTGTCACTTCCCTGTTGTGTGACTTCAGGCAAGTCTCATCTCTTTGCTCCTCAGGTGGATAATGAAGAATAAAGTCCTTATATACATGCAAGTATTATTAGTTATTAATTATTGTCACTCACAATTATTGTGTTACACGTGGATCGTAAGTCTCAGATAACACCATTGTGCAGTCCGTGCAACATTGTTAAAATATGTGATTCCCTCTATTGAGTTAATTTAGTATATTTAGGTTTTCAAAAAACTTTCAAAACTTTTTTTTTTTTAAATAATCAAAGGCTTTTATTTTCTGCTTTTCAGGTCACGTTTGCTGTTGAAACGTTTTTAAAAAATAAATGCCTATGGAGGGCATCCACTGGAAAAGCTCAATATTCTTTCAGATTACTTTTTAAGAAAAAAAAAAAAAGGAAAAAGAACAAAAAACTTATAACAACACCTGCTATTCAGCAGAATTTGACCTGACCCCTTTCTCCTTTTCTTGTTATTATAAACATCAAGCTCTTTAAGTGAGAGCTGTTTAAAGGATCGAGGGCTGTGAGTGTTCCTTCCTAGATCCCAGATGCACTGGGAGACGGATGGGCTTTTTGATCTTTATTTTATGAGCGTCTGATAAATTGCCTCTGGCACCTGGCAACTGAAATTTCACTATCTGAAAACTAACCCTTGTGTCAAACAATGTGGCCAGCCTCGGCCTCTCCGCCGAGGACCTGTGTAGCTGGGCGGAGGATGCCTTCCACTTCCTGGACAGGTCCACCGCCATGCTCAGGGATTTACATACTTTTAATTTTAGAGGGAAGAAAGGATTATTAAAGGCTTTATATGCTATTCAAAAATGTGTTTTTTGAAGGATGTCATCATAACTTTTATTTTGGGATTTTTGAACAAGTCAAATAAAGGCTCAGCACACTGCCTAGCCTGAAAAAAATGCTGGTAACAGGATAAAGATTTGCAGCTCTGGGTCATGGGCCTCCCCACACTAGGCTCAGTCTGTGTGTTGATACAAGAGAAATGCAGGTGGTCTTTTTCTAGGGACAGAAGAGTTATAAACAAAGTCATCAGCTGAGGCTATTACCGCCTTTCTTTTACCGTCTTATCCAGAGGCAAGATTAACCAAAGCCCAAGAAAGAGCTTATATTTTCTCTATTTTTAGAGATTCAAATATATGCAGATTTTTAATTTTTAGGAAGAGAGAAAAAGAATGAGAATGACACAAACATTTCCACATCAGCCTTCTACTTAAATGAAAATGAGAGAAATGGTAAACAAAACATGAAACACCCCAAATCTTCCAACGAGTGTGTCATCTTAAGAGAGCTGGGCCCAGGCCCACCAGCTGAGGCATCTATGGATGCCATACTGCCATCTGTCACTCTTTCCCTCTTCCTCTGCTTTCTAAACTTGTCAGTTGAAAAATTGTTGTCACCCAGGGAAGATGATAGGCTTAGCTTCGTCTCTTCTCCCTAACTCAGACGAGTTATTGTCCTTAATCTTTTAAAGTTTCCTTGTAGGTTGCCACTTCGTTTGCTTTCCCGGGTATCTTGCAGAGATCTAATACTGTTGGCTGGATGTATTTGGGTTTCCACAGGCTGAAATTTTGTTTAAACTTTTTTGGTTTTTTTTTTGAAGCCAATAAGAGACTTCTATGTTTGGCTTGACTGTACAGATACAGTAGATCTGTTGTAAAAACAGAAACGCTCTAGGTCAATCATTTGTTTATCTAGCAGCATTTATTTATTATGAGCAAGCAAAATTTATTATGCTTAGCTCTGAATATACAGAAGTAAACTGGTTATATATCTTGCCCTCAAGGTGCCCATAGTCTCACAAGAGAGGCAAATATATACACAGATAAGTAAAATACCATTTTTGTCGTTGCTTTCTTAGAAGTCCATATTTGAAAGAATGAGGCTACAGAGGAAGGGAAGGGAAGTTTAGAGGTAATGTCTGTGCTAAGTCTTGAAAACTGGGTTGATACTCTTCAGGTAGGCAAAGCAGGTAAGGCAATACGAACAAAGAGAGCTGCCAGAGCAGAGCATTCATTCCATGGGTATCATGGGCAACAAATAGGTTGTGGTATGTAAGGTGCTTAAAGCAGCGTCTGGCACATAGGAGGTGCCAATAAATGATTATTCTTATTTATAACAATTCCCCCAAGTACACTTTAGCATATTGCGTATATTCTTGTTACGAATATGCACTATCCCATTGATTTAACTTTTAATCTGAATTCTGGCCACAAGATTTTGAAATTCACCTGGTTATTGTGACCTGAGACCCTTTTACGGGTCTGCCACTTCTGGGCTGAGAGATTGGAAACGTCGTTAACGTCTACGAATTCAGCATGGTAAAATGACTTCTCCAAAATCCCCCGGCCACTCAATGATCAAGACAGGCTAAACTCCAGGTCACCTGTTCCCAAACAAGACCAAGAGCAGAGGAATCAAGTTTCATGTATCCCAAGGTGCTGGTGGTGCTTCAGCCCCCAGCACTTTAAACAAGGTTTCCCTCCTGCTGAATACGTTATTCGAACACATATGTGTTGAGCATCCGGTCTTAGTCATTTCACAGGGATACAAAGTGGAATGGAAATCAGCCTTTCACTTCAGGGAACTTTTAGGCTATTGATGGGTGGGGAATGAGAGTGGGAGTGGGAGTGAGTGACAGACAGAAAAGCCAGGTGTAACAGTGTAACAAGTGGGAAGAAAGGAAAAGTGAATGTATTTTAAATTTCTTTTCTGCACTTTCCCCTCCTTTTTTTCCCTGTGACTTTTGGAGCTTAGGCATATGGATATCTGTTTCCAATGCACCAGGTTTTGCTTGACTTACGACTTACAGGTTTCTTTTCTTTTCTGTTTTTCTTTTGGAAAATACTGCACTATCCTCCATGGACCATAGACTGAAACATGTCATTCTCTTGTCTCTGGACTCTGAGAGGGTGGGAGGAAGGTGGGCTTTCTCCACAGGTACTAAGAAACTTGGACTTGTAGATTTAGAGGGAAATTTCTGAGGCTACTTGGGGTGGTCCTGCAGCGACCTTACAAGTCTCCCTGAAGAGGAGAACAGTACATGCTGTCAGCTCCCAGACTATCACTGTGGGAGATCACAAGACAGGGCCCCATGGCACACTTTTGTCCCCTCATGTGCTGCCAATACACATGCAGATGTGAACTCTCCATTAAGCCTGGGCTCACCTCAGCATTGAAACAATGAAACCAAACCCCTGCTTCCTCTGAATATAATTTAATTTACTAAAATCAAGATGCAGGAAATATTTCCTCATTAATTGTTGCTCCCAATGATCTGAAGCCACATAGGATTTAAAGTATTGAGTGAATTGACTTTGTCAACACACATAACAATGCTTGAGTTATGGGACTTCCCTGGTGGCGCAGTGGTTTTGAATCCACCTGCCAGTGCAGGGGACACAGATTCGAGCCCTGAGCCGGGAAGATTCCACATGCCGCGGAGCCTCTAAGGCCGCGCGCCACAATTACTGAGCCTGCGCTCTAGAGCCTGCGAGCCGCAACTACTGAAGCCCGCACGCCTAGAGCCCGTGCTCCTCAGCAAGAGAGACCACCGCAATGAGAAGCCCGCGATCCGCAGCAAAGAGTAGCTCCCGCTCGCCGCAACTAGAGAAAACCCGCGCGCGGCAGCGAAGACCCAACGCAACCAATAAATAAGTAAATTTATTTTTAAAAAAGTACTTGAGTTATTTTTTTCAATGAGGATGAAGAAAATTAATGAAAAACATATGAATGTATCACTGCACATGCATACCTGATACATGTAGTACAAATACTTGGCTTGAAAATCTTTGATCCATAGGATATGTTTTGGACCCTTCTGAATATATGATAGATTTCACAAAGAAGGAGCCCACAGAGTCGGTTATTTGCATTGGCATTCAGAGTGTTGACGAGGAACTGCCGTTTAACATCTATGATTTTCACGTTATAGAAAAAAATAATGTTTGTAAAAGTAAAAAGAGGGAATTAAAAGGGTTTAAAAAAATAAAATCACTGCCCCCAGCCATCAGGCTTTCTCTTCTGTCTTTGGGTCAGAAAAACTGAAGCTGCTAGTAGTAAGCTGACTCCTATTGTGTAGAATGGAAAGAGTGTGTTGGTTTTGTTTGTAGGGGTGCATCCCCTTTTCACTGGGGATGCAGTGATAGTTAGGCTGGGCCTTGAAGCCTGGAGTGCTTCAAAAAATATTTGCTGAATGGATGGAATGTCTACATCGTCTGCTGATATGTGGGGTATTTGGCTAGGTTACGGGGAAATTAGACACTGTCGGCTTGATTCGTACCATGCATGATTTAAAAACTTAGCTCCCTGGTGAAGAATCAGGCCTACCCTAGCAAAGGTAGAGGCCTGTGTCTACAACCAACTTAATCACTCCACAGTCATGGGAAGGGTGTAATAAGATCACACACACGGCATGTGGTTCATATGTTTCAGTGTATTTGTGATGTGGGTGATTAAATGCACACACACATGTAACATGCAGACAGCTTACTGTGGGTAGAAAAGACTTGAGCATCCAGCACTTCTTTGTATTGCCCCTTTCCCTCAAAAACCGGAAGCATGGACATCTGCAGTGTGTCAGGGAACGGAGACATTTGGATGTGTCTGGTTTTGATATCATTAAATGACCAATGAATTAAAGTAAGGGAAGGGATCAGAGTGGCTCTCTCTGCTTTACAGATAAGCTGAGATTGGAGAGTGAGATGGAGCAGTCTAGCCATGTTAGGAGTGAACGATCTGCTGATGATGAGAGGTAGTTGAAAAATAGTTCCACTTTAATTGTTTTATTGTCTACTTTGTATTATCGGGGCTTGTGGGAGAGAAGGGTTACAGATAACAAAAGTGACATAGCCCATGTGCCTAAGAAGCCCCTGTCAAAAGGCATGAGATGCTTCTCTGGGTATATCACATTTCATTTGGCAAGAATCTCTCCTAGAGTGTCTGGAAAAAGACGCAGCAAGGCCCTGTATGTACTCTTAACACGAGACCCATAGAGAGTAGCTTTGTCACTGTTATAGCAAACAGAACTATTTAGAAATGAAAAAGATCACCGAAGTCCAGTCTTTTCAGTGTCCTTTGGACCGTTCCCAGCCACTAGGGGGACCCATGTTGTCTCAGCTCTGGAACTTCTTTAGATAGATAGATGACAAATGTACTCTTCCAGTGACCGATTCATCCATGTAGTACGGTCGTGAGGGATGGACCCAGTCAGGAGAGATGCCTGGGTTAACATTCTGCCTTAATCCTTTCACAGGTGGGTGGTGAAAATAGATTTCATCTCTGTCTGAATCGCACTTTTCTTACCCATAAAATGGAAATAACATACCCTCATATAGGGCCATTGTGAAGTTTAAAGGAGATAATAAAAGCAAGAAGCAATACAATGCCTGGTTCGTGCCCAATAATTATTCACTTTTATAGTTTTAATCATATATCATCAAGTCTATGATACTAACAATAATAAATTGATCACCAGATTTAATGACGACATTTTGGAGGTGGGGAAATGGCTTCAATGTGCTATATTAATTATTTTTTAACTGATCATCATTAGCATACATGAATCCGTATAGTACATACTACTTTTCTCTTAGGTTCAACATCAATATTTGAGACTAATCCTGAAAATATAGAAGCTACATAGTGTGTTTTGTTTTGTTTTGTTTCTGAATCAGTTTGGCTTTAGGGATTACAGAGAACATCACGGTGACAGTCTAGTTTTCTTCAGCTCGTGTTTGTTATCTTGGCGTAGCACCTTTAAGACTGATGGTATCATTTGTCAGAGAAGACCAGAGTTTCCTTTTCTGCTCCCTTAATTGAATTACTTCTCCCTGGAGGTTCAGTAACTTCTTTTGAGAGAAGCCAGGATCTTTCTGACAATATTTTTGATATCTGAAAGATAGTATGTTGTGTTTGGGAGGATAGAGAAGATACTGGTATTTGGTTTGTTTATCTCTCCACTATCATGGCTTGGACCCTAATTGCTGCTATGTCACTGCTGCCTTTCTAGCTTGAAAAATATCCATCAATTTTGAGAAATTCTCAACTGTTATTGACATTAATTGAATTGCCTGGTATGTGGCAAGCAATCTGCTTATATGAAAAACCTTTATTTTCAATATTGCTTCATAGTACAATCTTCTTCAGACATTTTAAGCAATTATTGGTGTTACAATTTCAAATCTGAGTTTGAAACTAACTGGGTGTGATGTTACCAGTGAGAATTACTAAACAAAGTGATGCTTGATGAGCAGGTGCTTTGTGTATGAGCTGTGGTTGGTGGTGAGTGATCCATGACAAGGACCTCACTGTTACCTCTCTGGCTGGCTGCTGACAAGTTGCTTTGGACAAACTGTTACAAGCTGTGTCCCAGTTTTGGAAAACAACAAACAATTTAAAGTGCATCTTCTAAACTGAAAAGAATCAAGGAAATATGGTTATCTATGGCATGTCCTAGCTTGTTCTAATGATTATATATGACGTTTTCTCAAATGCTCATCTCCATAAGAAAAAGGCACTTGGATATATTTTTCTTCTTTGTTGTTGTTGTCGCCGCTGTTGTTTCTTTCTCCACCATGTCTCTGCGGTGGCTCACTCTACTTGGTTTCTTCTCTGTGAGCACGCTTTACGTCCCCTGGAGACAGATCCAGTCACTTCTGAGAATTTGAGCTTTAGAAACCGTGTATCTCATTGGTATAGAGTCAAGACAGAGTGACTCTTGTGCAAGCAGATTGCCGCTGACATTTCAGCTCTTGCCACTTGGGAGCTGTCAAGTCACTTGATCTCCATGATCCTCAGTTTCCTCATCTGTAAAATAACTATACTATGCACTTTTTGGTTTATATTAGGCCTGCATGCTCCACTATTACATCCAAGTATCCAAATCCAGTAAATTGCCATTTAAGATTATTACTATAGATTATTACAATGATGGCATATATGCTTGCTGCTTTGTAGTTTACAAAATATCTTCTTGAACACCAGCTTAAGTTTTAGAACAGTATGATGAGAGGGACAGAGCAGTAATAGCTTTCGGAAACGAGAGAGAAAAGGGACTAAAAAGCAAATCTTTTTACTTTTAGTGCAATCATCTTTTACATCCTCCTCTGCCTCTCTTAGTGCAAAATTGTCTACCTTTTTGGGTCATCAAAAATCAGATTTAATACAGATATCTATTTATGTTTTATCTTGCACTATTAGTAATTTCTGAGGAAGCATAGCTTGCTATTAAACAGGAGGTTGCAGGTATATGTTGGTGTTATTTAGGCCCAAGAAACATTCAAGGAGCCTCTTTTGTAGTGACTAAGTATATTAGGGGAAGGCTACCAGACCAGAACAGTACAAGGTAGAAGGTAGAAGGTGGAAGGATTGAGGATGGGGTTGTAGTTGAGAAGAGCTTGTGCAGAGAGAGCTTTCTTAGCCCTACACTTAAGACCACCAGAATGGTACCCTGTGAATTAAAAAAAAATTAAATCTCTGTGAGATAATGTTGCACCTGGACATTTTTTCCCATGCTGTCTCCTAACCCTAAACTTCTGGTACCCCATGATCCAAGCATGATCTCAGGCCTTGAGGCTGGATGAGTCTCAGCCCTAGAGTCAGTGGTTGAGTTTCTGTATGCCAAGTTCAAGCAGAGTGCAGGGTTTTTGGAATCCAGCTTTGGTGCATCCCATTCTGTAACTATGATATATGATAAAAGGAAAAATTGCAGCCAAACTTGACTGTGTTCAAAGCAAGGTGCTAGTGAAGAGATGAGATGGAAAATAAGTCCTAATGGATTAATGTCTCATGATAAATGTTTTATTATGAGAGCTTGTGAATGATTAGATAATTCTTACTTCCAAGAGTAGAATTTAAATATTTTTGCCTGGCCTGTTACCAAAGTAAATAAATCACTTAAGTGTCTAGTTAATTGTCAAATCTTTATGTGCAAAAATTTAAAAAATAGAAAAAGTAACTTTTCTTGTAAATAATCAATATCTTATTTACTCACTGCTTATTGCTTTTTGTAATATTTACTGCTGGTTGAACCAACCTACCAGAAAAAAATAAGAACACTTTCAGTAGACCATGAAAGATTTGGTACCTATCCATTCAGCAAAATAAAAATAAAGTGAAATGAAGATTTTTCTGGGCAGCTGTCGTTGTTGGTAGAAACTAAACATTTAATGATATATTTTCCTCAAGTTCGTAAAAGTCTCTCTAATTATTCCAGGCCAATTCCCACCCCCCCCCCCCACTGACACCCACGCAGTTCCCATTGAGTGTAGCACATGCCTGTTTGAAGCCCGAAACCAAATATGCTATCTATATACCTGTTGATTTAAGCTTGGGATAAAAAATAAATTTTAACATAATTTAAAAGTCTGGTCCAAATGCTTCTATCTGGATCAGTAATTTAGTTTTACTGGTTTTTACTTAACTCTTTCTTGTCATTTTCAGATACAGCTCTTATAAAGAATGACTGTTTCGTCCTGACCACATTTTTATAAACATTATGCTGTTTTCCTTTTCTAAAAAAAAAATTTGATTGGAGTATAGTTGATTTACAGTTTTCTGCTGTACAGAAAAGCAAATCAGGTATACATATACATATATACACTCTTTTTAAGATTCTTTTCCCATATAGCTCACTGAAGAGTATTGAGAAGAGTTCCCTGTGCTGGACATTTCAGAGCTTCAAAATGATCATGGAAAAGCTCTGTGTAGGCCACATCTGGGAACAAAGCAGAATCCTTCATCTTTTTTGTCTTTTGGATCCACCAAATCAATCCATTACCTAACACTTGCTATAGAGACTTTAAATGAACTAGTAGGAAAAAAAATAAAATAAACGAACTAGTGGGTTGTGAATAGATAACAAATGATAGTATTCCTCTGTGCTTTCCCATTATTGAAATAATTAATAGGATGGCTGACATTATGTTGTTCAGCACAGCACATAGCACATAGTAGGTGCTTATGCATTTCTTTTTTTTTAACAGACAACTCTTTGTTGTTTTCTTCACATCAGCAAAACGCCTGTAACAAATGCTTCCAGTTTGTGCAAAAGTTAAAATTTGATGTTCTTTCTTTCTGTTAGAAATGTGATAAAAGAATCTGGATTTGTCTGAAATCTGCAGCTGTGTTCCAACCTCAAGGCTAAAGTATCTATAGGAAAGTTCTGATTTATTCTTGAGTGCAAAGATTTGCACAGTTAATTTGACTGCCATTTATTTAAAAACCAAAATGTGTCTTGGGGACTGCGTATTTTTATCCTAATTTAGTATCTATATAAAGGGGAATGAAAACCCAACCAAGTAAAAAAGAGACTTGTCTTTTCCATTCTTTCCAGTTTGGCTTTTTATATAAAATTAGCTTGAAAACAATTTGAATTATATACGGTTCTTAACACTAGGACACTATTATGGTTACAAAGCACATTATCAAGTGCTTATTTTATTTTCTTAGAAGAATTGGATATCTGATATCTTAACCACTCTTTGATGAGACAGTTAGGTGGAAATGGAAATGTGCATTTATTTAAATGTATAGTTCTTGGATCTAGAAGTTCTATCCCAAAGCAATCAATTTCCCCTTTTTGGAGTCTTCTCTGTGGGACATTGTGAGAAATGAATAATTGGAAAAAATACATGGACCATTCTTTATTTCCCTATGACAGATGAGGTGAGTTGGGTGGAGATCCCTGTTGGTATAATGAGGGGAGAGATGGAGAAGGGGGGGATACCTGATGGGACTGAAGCTGGTTGCTGAGAGTGAGGGTTTATAAGAGGAGTGTGTGGTATGGGATGAGGTTGGTGAGATATACTGGTAGGTTTATAGGTGGCCTTGGCTGAAGAGTTAATTTTTTTTTCTATCTTTCCCACAGATCATGATAAAAATACTTTAGATTGTAAAATTGGTCAACTATTCTATTTGCAAGGGACTAGCTGAAGTTACCAGTCAGTATGAAAGAAGATCAGGTGAGAGGGAACAAATTCATAACATTTTAGAACAAGATTAAAATCCATTGGAGATTCTGTAGAAGTGTAATCAAGTTTAAAGAATTGAGGACTTAACAAATGCACAATAAAACTTTTCATTTCTTCACTGGAGAGCAAGTACCACATTACACATTCCACTTTTAGTGGCATTCACTTGACAGGATTGATACTGAACTGCAGTACATATGAGGAAGGGCATATATGCTATATACTAAGCACTGTGCTAGCCACTTTACCAATGTCATCTTATTCCATCCTCACAGTGGCCTTGTGGTTTATGGGGGCAGCAGGGGGTGCCCAATTTTGTGAAGAAAGGGTATGAGGTTCTAACAGTTAAGAATGTTGTTCAGGGTCATACTGCTGGTGGCTCTCAGATCCATGATTTGAATCCAAGACTGTTTGAATCCAGAGCTCGGGGGACTAAAAAAGTGGGTGTATATTTGAAAAAGCACTTCAGTGCTTCTAAGAAGCCTCAAAACTGCTGCCCTTCTTTCTGAAATCTGCTCTTGGCATGGTCACATTTCACCGCCCTTTATATGGGGGTTTCAATAGTACCACTTTAAAAGGTATTAAGTGTATTGTCTCATTTTGCAACGTCAGTACTAGGAGTAGAATATTAATCTAGAAGATAATTCTTATGGAAATGAGAGAAGAGTTGGAAATCAGTTGTGTTTATATGTGCATGCATGTGTGTATATAAGATCTAATGCTGTCACCAAGTGCACATTGTCCCATTTGGTCCTGTTTACTCTGGCATGGATGGAGTCTTTCATAGGCTTGTGATTGGGAGCAGTATCTAGTGCCACTAAGAGGAGAATCTTGACCACACACCTTGCTCAAAGAAAATTGATTTCTCTAAAATAAATTCTTATCACAGATTCCCTACACAGGAAGATGATTGTCCACATACGTGGTAACACTTATTTACTTTGCTACAAATCTGCCTTCTCATCCAGTGGGTTAATCAACTAAGCATATACCAACAGACCACCATTCCCTGCACCCTCCTTCTTTTACCTTTTTTATTTCTTCTGTGAGACAGTCGTACATGTGTGTATGTATATGCCTGTGTAAACAAAGAAAATTGTAATTAGTTAAGGTTTCCCTTAGTTTGTAGAATTTTCTGCTCTCCTATCATCCTTACTGAAATGTCTTCCAAAGTTTAGATGTTGAAAAATCTACCTTATTTTTTACTTTGCAAAGTAAAGAATACTGTAAATGATCTGTAAGTCATTGCTTCTCTAGTTACTGGTAGAATGTTTTTTCTACTGGGTAAGGAATGTGTAATAAACTCAACTTAATTTCATATTTTCTATGGTCCTTTATAGATCTAATATTCTTTGATGTGTTGATTTAATGATTTTGCATATATTTCAGTACTACTGCATGAATCATACTGTTTTAGACAGTGGGGTATAGCAGTGAACAACAAATGTTCTCCCTCATTAAGCCTGCGTACTAGTAAAGGGAGATGGATAAGAAGCATTCAAACAAATAAACAGGTAATAGAAATAGTAGACCAGAGAGAGTGTGACAAGCACTCTTGTGTGCTTGAAGGAAAAGAAATACAGTCTGAAGCAGAGAGAGTTGGGGGTTCTTTTTTAGATAGGATAGTCACAGAAAACTTTCCTTTTAAGGTGAAATTTGAGTGGATAGTCTGGAGAACATGAAGTATTAAGTTATGCATATATTCAAAAGAGCAGCATTACAGAAGAGGAGAGGCAAAGATGAGGTTTAAGAAACAGCAAGGCATGCAGTGTGTTGGAGCAGAGCATGGAGTGGAGAGAGGTGGTTGGTGGTCAGACTGCATTTTTTTTAAAATTTATTTATTTTTTATATATTTATTTTTGGCTGCATTGGGTCTTCGTTGCACGCAGGCTTTCTCTAGTTGTGGCGATTGGGGGCTACTCTTTGTTGCAGTGTGTGGGCTTCTCATTGCGGTGGCTTCTCTTGTTGTGGAGCATGGACTCTAGGCACGCGGGCTTCAGTAGTCGTGGCTCGTGGGCTCTAGAGTGCAGGCTCAGTAGTTGTGGTGCACGGGCTTCGATGCTCCGTGGCATGTGGGATCTTCCCAGAGCAGGGCTCGAACCTGTGTCCCCTGCATTGGCAAGTGAACTCTTAACCACTGAGCCACCAGGGAAGCCCCTGGACTTCATATGGTTTTGAGGGCCTCAATGATGACTTCAGGAAGCCATTGGAGGATTTGATCCCGGGATTATCAGGGTCACGGTACTGTACACCAAATAATCTATTTTACTGTATGATAATTTAAAAGATATTATTTAAATGTATATTTTAAAAGATCTCTTTGGACACTTTGTGTAGAATATACATTTGGGCTCAAGGGTGGAAGCAAAGAGTTCTGATGGGCGGCTTTGGCAAAAACTGGGTGTGTGATGATAGTACCTTGAACTAGGCAGTGCAAAGTAGTTAGATTCTAGAAATAAAATAATTTGCTGACAGATTGGACATGAGGTATGAAAAAAAGGGAGGAGCCAAGGAGAAGTTTAAGTGGGGGGAATGCAGTGAACCAGCACATTTTGAAGAATGGAATTGTCATTTACTATGAGAAGGACAGAAATATGATGGTAGGTAGCTAGAGGTGGATGTGGGTCAAAGGAGGTGTTTTGATTTTTTTGCAGTACGTGGACCTCTCACTGTTGTGGGCTCTCCTGTGTGGAGCACAGGCTCCGGACACGCCGGCTCAGCGGCCATGGCTCACGGGCCCAGCCGCTCCGCGGCATGTGGGATATTCCCGGACCGGGGCACGAAACCGTGTCCCCTGCATCGGCAGGCGGACTCTCAACCACTGCGTCACTAGGGAAGCCCCCCACCTTTTTTTTTTTTTTAATTTTAATATGGCAGGTGCTTTGATATGTTATGTGGTGATTGGAAAGGTCCAGTAGAGAGTGGCATCAGGTAGAGATTTATAATTGTGCTCTTTGGTAAAACATTCCTGTTGAATGTCCATAAAACAGATGCATTTTGACATTTGGGCAACTCCTGGTCCATGGGTGGATGGGAATTCCCTTTACACTTTGTAACAGAGTCAGCACCATGACAGAAGCTCACCCATCACTCCATTTGCTAAGCTAATAAAGAGGCAATTAAAGGCCTGTGTGTTCGCAGGGTAGGTTGGTATGATCAGAAGAGGAGATTTATGGACCAAAGTGAGATATTAAAAGGTCACAAATAACATTTCCCTGTGTGTCTGCTCTCACAGATCCTGTGGCCTTCTATTTCTGGCTTCTTTTCGGGAATTCATTTGGGCAGAGTTGTGTTAACCCGTGATTGCTCACCCACGTGGTAGCAGACTCCCACGTATGTGGAATGAAGTAGGACGGTCGGAAGTCTGTACTGAGAACTAGCATTGAATGCTCCTGAGTAAGGCAGAACAGGAATCCCTGCCAGACGGGTCAGGACAGGACAGTGCCCCTTTCTGCTGGAATATTCTGTGACTTCCTTCTAGCACTGGCAACCTCTGTTTTTGTGACTGTAGAGTAGATTTTCAACAACAGTGAGACATCACTCTTTCCCCTGCTGATAATCAGAGCTGTGCTTTCTTTTACTTTGGGTGTATTGTGGCTGTCAAATTGCTCCTCAGGAAATGTAGCCACCTTGGACTTTTATCTTCTTTCAACGTCACCTTTGCTTCAGATATCATGCCCAAGAGAATGTCCAAGTGCCTTCAGTCATATGGTTTTCTACTGATTAAACACATTTGTAATCTGTTGTTATCAATAGAGGCTAAACCAAAGTTTACTTTTGCCCAATCTATAGAAGAAAACAGGTTTTTAAATGTGTGTGTGTGTGTGTGTGTGTGTGTGTGTGTGTATTTTGGGGGAGATGTTGAAGTTGTGTTTGGATTGATAAAAATTGTCTTTGAAAATATTAGAAGCACCTGTTTATTTGGAAACAACCATTTATCATTAAAGTAGGTTGAACGGGGCCACTACTGGGCAATATTCTGGTAGTTAAGTGGTTCATATGCACATAAGTAAATAAAAAATACACTGCATTTCCTTACATCCGTAATTCACTTCTGCAGTGGACGTAAGTAAGTGTGACTATGAAAAATGGTTTCAAGTGAATCAGTGATCAGTAGCACTAAAAGAGTTTCTGGCCACTCCAGGCTGCCAGGTGGATATAGCAATCAGGGATACAGAGATAGTGTTCGTTTTGCCTGTCCTGATTTGTCAAAACTTTAAAAATAATAATGCACATTCTTATCTTAAAAAATAAAATAACAAGAGACTATTTTCATTATCAATTAGGAAGCACTAAGTTGTAAGGCGTAATCATAGAGATATTTAGGGAACTAGAAATCTCCATAAAAGTGGGCTTTTGTAGCGTTCAGGCTAATCCCTGTGTTTGCCTTTGATTACTTTGGGTACCATTTAGCCCACTTACTGTATCATCTTGTAATTGCCCTGAACAGTTTTTCATCAGGAAAGTAGTTACGTTCTCTCATTGTTTGACACAAAGTATAAAGAAAAAGTATTTAAAATGTCAGGCTACTTTAGTATGTTACACCACAAAGGATGGAGCAGATGTTTTTAAATAAACATCAGCCCTGGTTGTGCATTGTTATGACACCGAGGAGCCTTTTTCAGAAGCAGGGGAAGCTCATGAATTTAGAGGAGGCTTAAATACTGTACTTTCACATAAAACCATAAAAAGTTGGCAGAAGTATCAGGGGCCAATGAATGGGCATAGAGCTGAACATGTTATAACTCAGATTACCAATAAAAATGTCAGCCTCGAATCTGAAGTGAATAGTTTTGTAATTCTGAACTGAAAACATTTTTAATTGCTTTCAAATGGAAAAACTTCATATAATTTAATAAAATTTATCTACTTTGTTATCGAAAAGGCTATTATTGCAGCAAAGGGAAATGGAGGATTTAAATGTCATTCCTAGCATCTAATTTCCCGGCTCTTTTATTGGGATGTTATTAAAACAAGACCAAATGGACTTTGCTACATCTATGAAAGCCAGTCACGCTAAAGTATTAATCTGAGCACCGTAGATTCATTAAACGTGGCCCGTGGTCATAGTCTGGCTGGTGTTGCGTGAGATGTGCCCTGGGAAGCAGGTGTGATGTATCAGAAGCAGTGTTTTGGCATTCTATAGGTGTGGCGCCTAAAGAACACCTGGATTCAGGGAGAAGCATGCCAGGGACAATGACGATCTTTGTACCCAAGGGATCGATTTCCTTCATTAATGTTCCCTGTGAATCAACTAAAGGCTTTGAAACAAATGGTGACAAGGAAGGGATAGGGTCCTAGGCAGTGCTGGTAGGGAGGTCTTCTTCTCTGCTGGAAAGTAGTTCCATTAACTTGCTAAGTGGTTACTTGGGTCTAGTGTGCTTTCTATGGACATATTGAGACACATTCTAGGGTTTGTAGGAGGGTGGAACTATTTATAGTAAAGATCCAAAGGAGATAAGGAAGTATCAAGATATCCCCGTCTGTGAGGAGGGAGCTGTAGTTAGGTACTAGGAAAGTATAGAAAGGGAGATAAACATTTATCTAGATATTGCATTTTCATAGTAGTTGTAGTCACAGTAATAAATAACATGTGCTGAATACTTGCATGCTTTATTTCATTTGCAATAATCTTCCGAGGTATTCTTCCCATTTCACAGATGATTCTAAAGCCCACGTTTGTTCTATTCTTTCTTTTTTAAAGAAGAACCACAGGCATAACTTGTTTGATTGTGCTTCACAGATATTGCATTTTTTACAAATTGGAGATTTGTGGCGACCACCCCTGCATTGAGCAAGTGTATCAATGATATTTTTTAAGTAGCATTTGTTCTTGTGTCTCTGTGTCACATTCTGGTAATTTTCTCAACATTTCAAACTTTTTTTATTATTATTATATTTGTAATGGTGATCTGTGATCAGTGATCTTTGATGTTACTATTGTAATTGTTTTGGAGTGCCATAAACTGTGCCGATGTAAGACAGTGAACTTATTCAATAAATGTTGTGTGTGTTCTGACTGCTCCAGGGACTGGGTGTTTTCCCATCACTCTTCCTCTCCTCAGGCCTCCCTCTTTCCTGAGACACTACAATATTGAAACTATGGCAGTTAATAACCCTACAATGGCCTCTAAGTGTTCAAGTGACAGGAAGAGTCACACATCTCTCACTTTAAATCGAAAGGTAGAAATGACTAAGATTGGTGTGGAAGACATGTCAGAAGCCCAGATAGGTCAAAAGCTAGGCCTCTTGCACCAAACAGTTAGCCAAGTTGTGAATGAAAAGGAAAAGTTCTTGAAGGAAATTAAAAGTGCTACTTCAGTGAACACACAAATGATAAGAAAGTGAAACAGCCTTATTGCTGATAGGGAGAAAGTTTTAATGCTCTGGATAGAAGATCAAACCAGTCAAAACATTCCCTTAAGCCAAAACCTAATCCAGAGCAAGGCTCTAACTCTTCAATTCTATGAAGCCTGAGAGAGGTGAGGAAGCTGCAGAATAAAAGTTTGAAGCTAGAGGAGGTTGGTTCACGAGGATTAAGGAAAGAAGCCGTCTCCATAACATAAAAGTGCAAGGTAAAGAAGCAAGTGCTGATGTAGAAGCTGCAGCAAGTTATCCAAAACATCTAGCTGAGATCATTAATGAAGGTGGCTGCACTAAATAACAGACTTTCAATGTAGACAAAACAGCCTTCCATTGGAAAAAGATGCCGTCTAAGACTTTCATAGATTGAGAGGGGAAGTCAGTGCCTGATTTCAAAGCTTTAAAGGACAAGCTATCTTCTTAGGGGCTCATGCAGCTGGTGGCATTGAATTGAAGCCAGTGCTCATTTACCATTCTGAAAATCCTAGGGTCTTTAAGAATTATGCTAAATCTACTCTGCCTGTGTTCTATAAATGGAACAACAAAGCCCGGATGACAGCACATCTCTACAGCATGGTCTACTAAACATTTTAAGTCTGCTGTTGAGACGTACTGCTCAGGGAAAAAGGTTCCTTTCAAAATATTCCCACTCATTGACAATGCACCTGGTAACCCAAAAGGTCTGATGGAGATGTGCAATGAGATTAATGTTGTTTTCATGCCTGCTAACACAGCATTCATTCTTCACCCCATGGATCAAGGAGTCATTTCGACTTTTAAGACTTAATATTTAAGAAATACATTTTGTAACACTATAGCTGCCATAGATAGTGATTCCTCTGATGGATCTGGGCAAAGTCAATTGAAAACCTTCTAGAAAGGATTCACTAGTCTAGATGTCCTTAAGAATATCCATGATTTATGGGAAGAGATCAAAATTGCAAGATTAACAGAAGTTTGGAAGAAGTTGATTCCAACCCTCATGGATGACTTTGAGGGGTTTAAGACTTCAGGGGAGGAAGTAACTGCAGATGTGGTGGAAATACCAAAAGAACTATAATTAGAAGTGGAGCCTAAAGATGTGACTGCATTGCTGCAATCTTATGATAAGACTTTAAGAGATGAGATTGGCTTCTTATGGATGTGCAGAAAAGTGGTTTCTTAAGTTGGAATCTACTGGTGAAGGTGCTGTGACAATTGTTGAAATGACATCAAAGGATTTAGAACATGACATAAACTTAGTTGATAAAGCAGTGGTAGGGTTTGAGAGAATGGACTCCAATTTTGAAAGAAATTCTACTGTGGGTAAAATGATATCAGACAGCATTGCATGCTACAGAGAAATCATTTGTGAAAGGAAGAGTCAATTGACGTGGCAAACTTCATTGTTGTCTTGGTTTAAGATACTGCCACCCCACCTTTCAGCAACCACTGCTCTGATTCGCCAGCAGCCATCAACATCAAGGTAAGATCTTCTATCAGCAAAAAGATTATAACTAACTGAGGGCTCAGATGATAGGTAGCATTTTTAGCAGTTAAGTATTTTTAAGTTAATGTATGTACATTTTTTAGACATAATGCTATTGCACATTTAATAGACTACAGTACAGTATAAACATAACTTTTATATGTACTGGGAAACAAAAAACTTGTGTCACTTGCTTTATTGTGATATTTGGTTTATCATGGTGGTCTGGAACTGAACTGGAAATATCTCCAAGGTATGCATATATATATATATGGTGTACAACATGATGGTTTGATATACATATACATGGTGATATGATTAGTAACGTTTCATTTAGCACAGCTATTTAACACACCTTCCCCTTTCATGGTTACCATGTTGTGTGTGTGTGTGTGATCAGACCACCTGAAATCCACTCTCTTAGCTAACTTTCAGTATTCAGTGAGGTATCATTACCTATAGTCATCATGCTGTACATTAGATCTCTGGACTTATTCTTTCTGCATAACTACAACTTTGTACCCTTTGACCAACATCTCTCTATTTCCCTTTCCTGCTCCTGGTAACCATTGTTCTACTCACTGCTTCTATGTATTTGACTTTTTTAGATTCCAAAAATAAGTACAATCAGGCAGTTTTTGTGTTTTCTTCTCTTTCTGTGTCTGGCTTATTTCATTTTGCATACTGTCCTTCAAGTTCATTCATGTTGTTGTGTATGACAGGATCTCCTTTTTTAAGGCTGAATAATATTCTTATTATGTATAATATATATATACATATATATATCTTAAAGTTTCTTTTTTCACAGCTTATTTATTTATTTGTTTATAGTTGAAATATAGTTGAGGTACATACTACAATTTCTTTATCTACTTATCCTTTGATGGACACTTAGGCTGTTTTTATATCTTGGCTATTGTGAATAATGCTGCAGTGAACATAGGAGCATCTCTTCAAGGTATTGATTTAATTTCCTTTGATTGTATACCCAGAAAAGGGATTTCTGGATCATATGGTAGTTCTATTTTCAGTTCTTTTAGGAACCTCCATACTGTTTTCCATTATAGCTGTACCAATTTATATTCCCACTAACAGTGTACAAGGTTTCCTTTTTTCCATATCCTCATCAACACTTATCTTTTATTTTTTTGATCATAGCCATCCAACAGCTGTGAGACAACATCTCACTGGTTTTGCTTTCTATTTCCTGGATGACTAAAGATATTGAGCACCTTTTCATATACCTGTTAGCCATTTGTATGTCTTCTTTGGAATAAGTCCATTGTCTGTTTTTTAATTGGGTTGTTTTGTTGCTGTTTAGTTGTGTGAGTTCCTTATATATTTTGGGTGTTCGCTCCTTATCAGATATATGGCTTGCAAATATTTTTCCCAATCCATAGGTTGTCTTTCAATTTTTTGATTGTTTCTTTAGCTGCAGAGTGTTCTGTTCTTTCTATTCCTTGTTCCACACTCTCTTTCATCATGCCATGGGTGTCATGGAGCATGCAATGCCAACTAAACTTGATGTTAAAACAAACAACATTACTCCCCAGTTTCAAAATACTATGGATATATGTTACAACCTTTGTTAAATAATCACGAACCTACAATTCTATCTGCAAATTGCTATTCTAGGCACAGAAGTTGGGTAATGAGTTCGAAGATGAAAGTAACATCCTTGTTGTTTGATGGAGGTGTCTTATACACCAACACAAGACCTGACCTAACAATTATACCATCCTCTTCTGAGTGTCCTGCATGTGTTCCATGTTCCATATTTCGAAACAAAAGAAGATAGATGCAGTTGTGAATCTATCAGATCCTCGAAACAACATTATAGAATTACTAAAAGGACGTTAAGAAATTCTTAAACCAGCCCCCTCATTTACTGAAGAGGAAACTGAGACTTAGACAGGAGCTATAACTAGATTGTGATACGTGTCTATTATTTAAGGAAAGTGATGAGATGAATATATACTCAAAAGTCCCACACAAAGTATAGTCACAGGAAGAAACTACAATCCTCTAGCAAGTCTTGTTCATCTATGGAATCCTACAAAAGGAACCTAGCATTCCACTTGGGTTACAAATGCCCAGAAATGCCCAGCCCCTCTGGCTGGTACTCTTTTAATGAGCCCATAATGTGTGTTGGGGAAATTTAATCTCACTGGCCTCTACTTCTGGGACCAGGAGGGCTTGTGGAATTTTCTAACAAAGTTTTATTTAGCATATTAATATGGAGTTGTTTGTTTGTTTGTTTATTCTAGTGGACCTCCAGGAAAGCCAATATCTTTGGAAAGATTGTCCAAAATTTAGCAAGCTTTTCTTGCTTTTTCGTGTGAGACATCTGGAATCTAGCTGGAAATTTTGGACCCCCTAGGATCTTATTTTTTTCTTTTGGGGTGAAAGCCAAATTATAACAATTTGGGGTTTCTGGAAATAATATTATTTTACAGTAGGAGTTTTGTGCCCATTTCAGACTATAATTTTCAATTCTCTTTTCACACTCAGGGGTACAGTGATGAATGGTACCAGCTGTGTAATTGTAGTTTTCGAGTTCCTCAGTAGACGGCAATGTAATAATGTGAAGCTTCAGTGCTAACGGTGGTCAAGAAGCCTTGGCAACATTCAGCTCCTGCATGTGCTTTTGTTCATCACAATATTGCAGCAGCCCTGAGCTGCGTGCAAACTCTCTATTTCAAGACAGAACGTGGGAAGGTCCCACTCCTGTGTGACTTAAAGATCTAGGCTGGGAGTTTCAGGCAGTTTGAGGAACTCCCCAGTCTTCCACTACTGTGGACAGAGATTGACCTGACTGTTTCTGCATGGAGACTCTTATCCTTTCTCACCCAGTCGATCCTTTCCTGCCCCCTTCAGAGAAGAGTAATAAGGATTTGATTTGAGGAGAAGAGCTGCTCTAGTTGAAGGGCTTTCAGATAAGTTGTTGCCAAGACCTTTTCAGGAAAATGGCCCTACTGAGACAACGTCTGCAGCTTAGGAATCAACACACAAGCTGTTGGCGCACTCACCTGCCTATTAGAAACAGCCGAGGTGGCAGCAAGGGGATGATATAGCGGAAATACGCAAGTCCCCATCCTGGATCCTTATCCAGAGGTAGCCAACTGGCAGCCTCTCGGCTGGACCTGGCCTCAGAGTGTTTAGTTTGGCACTCATAACATTGGCCCACACAGTGTTTTATATTTGAATTATTTAATAACAAAAAAGGGGGAGGAATTTCACATAAAGCTCTAAATATCCAAACTCCCTTGGAAAACACTTGGGCAACACTTGGCCCCGATCCCCCATATCTGCAAAAAGGCTATAAAAAAGTGGTCTTCACACTCTTTCAGAAAAGCCCAGTGACTCCCAGTTTTCCATAATCCCTCATACTCCCTATTTTCCCGCCAACTGATGTCTTACCACCTGTTCCCAGATAGCATTTTATATATCAGTTTCACTCATTTACGTTCGACACATGAGCCCTATAAACACTTGAGTGTCTTGAACAGGACTATACCTTCTGATCTTCTTTGTAGGGAATAGGGCTGAAAAGACCTTCCTAAGGGAATAGGTCAAATGTTATTTGATCTCTGTGTTTTGTGTTTTTTTGTTTTGTTTGTTTTATTCCTTTATATTTTGTGTTCTACATATTTTGATTTTGTGTTTTTTCATCAGGAGGCACATAATGTCTGGTTTCTCTCTTTATGAGATATAAGCATCTGTCGGTGCTTGTATTTGCTTCTCTTGCTGCATAAGACATTACCACAAACTTAGTAACTTAAGGCAACGCCCATCTATTAGCTCACAGCTCTGTAGATTAGAGATTCAGCTCACTGTGATTGGGTTCTCTGCTCAGAATATCATAAGACTGAAATCAGGGTGTCTGGTAAGGCGAGTTCTCTGCTGTTAGCTCTGGGGAAGAATCAGTTATCAAGCTCATTCAGGAGATTGGTTCAAGGAGAATTCAGCTCCTTGTGTTTGTAGGATTGAGGTCTCTGTCTTCTTGCTGGCTGTTGGCCAGGGATTGTTCCTAGCTCCTAGAGTTCACGCTCAGATCCTTCCATGTGGCCCTAACCTTCTCAGCATCAGGAACCTCCCTTGTGTTGAATCCCTTTCATGTTTCAGATTTCTCTGACTTCCTCTTCTGACAACAGCTGAAGAAAACTCTTTACTTTCAAAGAACTCGTTTCATTGGGTTTGGACCACTTAGATAATCTCCCTACTTTATAATTTAATTCAGGTTTTCTGACTCAGCTGGAGACTCAGTGTGAACAACTCTGAGAGTTAAAAACTCCAGAAGGATCCAGACATAGGATCAAATCAGACATAGCTCAAACAGATTCCTACAGTGAACATCAGAAAAATTCCCTAGGGCTTCCAAAATGGGGAAGGGAAAAGGAACCACTTTGAAATAGGCTAGAGAACTCTGTTCTTCTTAACAAACATGCCCACAGAAGAAACTAGCTAATGAGAGCCTAACCCAAAGGGGTTTTATCACAGCCTAACTGACCTGGGGAAGGGAAATACCCAACTCCAGTCAGCTTTAGCCTCCCATGTGGGAGAAGGGAAATGCCCAACTCACTCTAGCCATCCTGTCCCACCTAAAGGGGGAGGAAAACACAGAAACACTTGTGTAGTTTACAGTCCAGAAGCATATGCTCAGGAAAACACTGAGATTTAATCATAGGACTACAGAATGCTTCTCTTCCTCCCGCACCTCAACACCACATTACTAAAGCCTTATTTACAGCAGCTCCTTTTACTTAGTACATCATATCTGGCTATCAAGGAAAAATTACAAGGTATATCAAAGGCAAAAAACACAATTTGAAGAGACAGAATGAGTAGCAGAGTCATACATGGCAGGAATGTTTGAATTATCAGATAGAAATGAAAACATCTATGATTAATATGCTAAGGGTTCTAATGGACAAAGTAGACAGTGTGCAAGAATATACAGGCAGTGTAAGCCTAGAGATGGAAACCTAAGATAAAACCAAAAAGAAACGCTAGAAATAAAAAAAAAACTGCAGCAAAAATGAAGAATGCCTTTAAATGGGCTTATTAGCAGACGGGACACTGCTGAGGAAAGAATCTCTGAGCTAGAGGATTTCTCAATAGAATCTCAAAAACTTTAAAAAGAAGAAAAGAAGAAAGACTGAAAAAAAGAAAAAAAAAAAAAAGCCAGAACATAATACCCAAGGACTGAGGGATGCCTGCAAGAAGCATAATATACATATAATGGGAATATCAGCAGTAGAAGAAAGAGGTAAAGGAACAGAAGAAATATTTAAAACAATGACTGAGAATTTCCCCCAAATTAATGTCAGAAACCAAACCACAAATCCAAGAAGCTCATAGAATACCAAGCAGGATAAATACCAACAAACTATACCTAAGCATATAGTTTTCAAACTATAGAAAATCAAAGAAAGAGATAAAAAAATGTGAAAGATGCTAGAGGAAAATAAAAACCTAACCTATAAAAGGACAAATATAAGAATTACATCCAATTTCTTCTCAGAAACCATGCAAACAAAAAGAGAGTGGAATGAAATATTTGAAGTGTTGAGCAAAAAAATAATCAATTTAGAATTCTGTGCCCTGAAAAATTATCCTTTAAAAGTGCAAGAGAAATAAAGACTTTCTCAGACAAAGAAAAATTGAGAGAATTTGTTGCCAGTACACCTGCCTTGCATGGAATTTTACAAGAAGATTTTTAGAGAGGAGAAAAATAGTGTAGGTCAGAAACTCAGATCTACAGAAAGAAGAGGATCGAAGAAGGAATAAGTGGAGGTAAAATAAAAACTTTTATTTATGTTGTTCTTACTTGATCTATATAAGAGTTTGTTCAATATAGTAATAGCACCAGTGTATTCAGTTATGTATGTTTACGTATATATGCTTATGTATGCTTGTATGTAAGTGAAACGAATGATAGCATTAATACAAGGGACAGGGGGAGGAATTAGGATGATTTTGTTACTATAAAATACACTACCCATGAACTGGTAATGTGTTATTTGAGAGTGGACTTGGATTATTTGTAAATATGTATGGCAAATTCTAGGGCAACCACTAAAAAAAAGCTTAAAAAAAAGTAGTATAAATGTTATGCTAATGAAGGAGAGAACATGGAATCACTAAATGCTCAATTAAAGCCACACAAAGCAGAAAAAGAGTGGAAGACAAAAATAGGAGCAAAGAACAAGGGCAACAAATAGAAAACACTAACAAATATGGTCGGTATTATTCCAACTATGTCAATGATTATGAATGTCAATGCTCTAAATGTACCAATTAAGAGACAGATTGTTAAAGTGGATCAAAAAACTCAACCCAATATATTTTGTCTACAAGACACCCATTTAACGTATGAAGACACATATAGATTAAAAGTTAAATAGATGAAGGAAAATACACCATGATAACACTTATCAAAAGATGGCAGGAGTACCTGTATTAATTTCAAACAGAGCAGACTTCAAAATAAGGAAAATTATCATGGATAAAAATGGGCGTATGATAAAAAGTTCAGTTCTCCAAGATGACATAACAGTTCTTAACGTGTACATGCCTAGCAACAGAGCATCAAACTACGTGAGACAAAAACTGATAAAACTGAAAGAAGAAATAGATGAATCCACTATCATAGTTGGAGACTTTAGCATCCCTCTCACAGAAATGGGCAGATCCAGCCGGCAGAAAATCTGTAAGCGCATAGCTTAACTAACAGCATCATCGATCAACAGTATGTAATTGACATTTATTGACTACTTCATCCAACAACAGCGAAATAGTAATTTTTTCTTAAGCTCACAAGGAACATTCACCAAGATAGCCCACATTCTGGGCCATAAAACACAACCTAAAGTATTTAAAAGAATAGAAATCACACAGTGTCTGCTCTCAGACCACAATGGAGTTAAACTAGAAATCAGGAATAAATAACTAGAAAATCCCCAAATATGTGGAGATTAAGCAACAGACATCTAAACAACACATGGATTAGAGAAGAAGTCTCAAGAGAAATTTAAAATATTTTGACCTAAATGAAATGAAAACACAACTTTTCAAAATTTGTGCTCTGCAGTAAAAGTAGTGCTTAGAGGGAAATTTATAGCATTGAATTTATAGCATTGAAGAGAAAGATCTAAAATTAATCATCTATGTTTCCCCCTCGAAAAACTAGAAAAAGAAGAGCAAATTAAATCCAGAGTAAGCAGAAGAAAAGAAATAATTAGAATTATAGCAGAAATCAATGAAATTGAAAATAGAAAATCAATAAGAGAAACTCAATGAAACCAAAATCTAGAAACGATCAATAAAACTGATAAGCCTCTTCTCGTCAGGTCAACTCGGAAAAAAAGAGAGAGGACACAAATTACTAACATCAAAAATAAAAGAGAGGACATCATGACAGATCCTATGGACATTAAAATGATAATAAGGGAATGTTATGAACCACTCTATGCATACAAATTAGATATCCCAGATGAAATACGCTGATTTCTTGAAAGACACAATCTGCCAAAGCTCACACAAGAAGAAACAGAAGATCTGAATAGTCCTATGTGTATTTAAGAAATTGAACCCATAATTAATATTCTTCAAAAACAGAAATCACCAGGCCCAGATATATGCACTGGTGAATTCTAACAAACATTTAAGGAAGAAATTATACCAATTCTCTACAATCTCTTTCAAAAGATAGAAGCAGAGGGAATCTTTCCTAACTCACTTCATGAAGCCAACATTACTCTAATACCAAAATCATGCGAAGACATTACAAGAAAAGAAAACTATAGACCAATATCCCTTATGAAATTAGATGTAAAGATTCTCAATAAAATATTAGCAAGTTAAATCCAAAAAAGTATAAAAAGAATTAAAAGCCATGACTAAGGGGATTTATTCCTGGTATACAAGGCTAGTTCAACATTTGAAAATCAATTAATGTAATCTGTCATATCAACAGACTAAAAAAGAAAAATCATATCATATCAATAGGTATAGAAAAAGAATTTGACAAAACCAGACACCCTTTCATAATAAGACTCTCAGTAAACTAAGAATAGAGGGGGAATTCCTCAAGTTAATAAAGATTATCTATAAAAAGCCCCAGCTAACATCATACTTAATAGTGAGAAACTCCAAGCTTTCCCACTTTGATCAGGTACAAGGCAAGGATGTCCCCTCTCATCACTCCTTTTCAACAATGTACCAGAAGTCTTTACTAATTCAATAAGGCAAAAAAGGAAACGAAGTCACAGGAGTAATACTGGAGTCAGAGAGCATGGGGGCCATACTAGAATTCTGCTTATCACCAAATTCAGTTTCTAGTTCTACCCATTTACTGGGGATTACAAAATAATGATCTCCTAATTCTATAATTTCTCTTTCATTTGTTAGTTGGGATACATTTAAAAATAGGTATTTCCCCTCAACTACTAATTTGTTACTCAGTTGTACAATTAATGTAGGAAAGGCAGAATAAATGCTTGATTCTTTGTCTTTATTTGCCAGGTTTTTTTTTTTTTTTCGGTACGCGGGCCTCTCACTGTTGTGGCCTCTCCCGTTGCGGAGCACAGGCTCCGGACGCGCAGGCTCAGCGGCCATGGCTGACGGGCCCAGCCGCTCCACGGCATGTGGGATCTTCCCGGACCGGGGCACGAACCCGTGTCCCCTGCATCAGCAGGCGGACTCTCAACCACTGCGCCACCAGGGAAGCCCTATTTACCAGTTTTTTAAGATAATAAATTGGCTCCCTAAAATCCTCTGAAGGTGAACAGTTAGTTTTTAAAAACGTTATCATTACCTTATGGATTTAAGCGTATTTGACATGTTTCAGTTAAGCATAGTTATACTCTGACTTTAAAATTGTTGCATCTTTAACTCAGTAAGAGCTTCTTCAAGTTTGCTTCCAAATATTATTGATGTACCCTATAGTCTTTGATTGCTTCCTTGCTGTGTGTCATGACATGATGCTTGAGGCTTAACTTGTTCATTTCTTCTGAGAGATACGTGAAGAGTTATTTTTAATATCAGAGTATTTTGCGCACTTATATTTAAGAGCACTTAACACTTTTAGTTCCTGTTGATTGGACTACATGCTGAAAAAAAATTCTGCTGTGATACTGTGAATTATTTAAAATGGACTAAATTTTTTAAACACAGTCACATCTGCATATTTAAACATAGCTTTCCAGATATGTTCAATACATATTATTTATTCAGCCAACAGACAGTGATTGATGTATATTTGTATAAACACTGATCTGCAAAGAGAACATCTTCCAAATCATTCAATCCCTATAACCACTGACTGAAATATAAATGAAGGAAGCTTAAGTTCAGGAAACAGTGGCTCACTCTTACTCAAAGTTATTTCTCGTCACTTTCCTTGTCTGGGTCCTGCAAGGTGAAGTCAGTGGACCCCTCACTGGGTGATAGATTAAGAAACAAGAATATATACAGTGTTTTAAATAATATTTTTCTTATGATTAAATAATTAATCCATGGATTAATTTTTAGAAAACTTGGAGAGTATATAGAGGAAAAATCATCCACAAATCTATATAATCTGTACCACCTAAAAACAACCATATCGTCAATAATTTGAGATACTTTTTTCCATTGTTGGAGTTGTGTGGATCATAAGGTGTTTATAATTTTATAATTGTTTTTAACTTACTATGAATATTTCCCATATTTGTGTCATTTAGCATTGATTTAAAACATGAGCCATTAAGGCTAGTCTAATATAGTATTATATAGGTGTACTATTGTCCTACTATTGGGCAATAAGGTTGAGTCCAATTGGTTGGGTATTTTAAGTAACATGGCAATGAACATGTCTGTGAAAAATGTTTTGTCCAAATCTCTGATTGTTTTCTTAGAATAGATTCCCATAAGTAAATGTATAGATCAATGGTATGAAAAATTTAATTGCTTTTTATACAAATTGACTTTTAGAAAGTTTATTCTAGAAGTATATTGTATTCCCACCAATGGTATAACAATATGTAGTATATAAATGCTTTTCTATTTTATTGATGTTTATTGCATGCTTTTAAGTTCATAGTATGCCCTAGTATATTTTACCTCATTTACTCCTCTATGGAAATCAATGAAGTTTAATATCACTCCCCATTTTATATAAAAGGAATCTAAGGCATGAGGAAATTGAATTATTTACCCAGGGCTTCTGCTAATATTGCAGACTGGCTCAGAAGAGTGTCATTTTCCCTAAACCACACAAAAGAGATCTGGTTAGATATCTGGGCCTCTCTCTCTGTCTCTCTGTTTCCCTCTGTCTCTGTCTGTCTCGCCTTCCCTCCCTCTTCCTCTCATTCTCATTCATTTCTATCTCCTTTGGATTTATCGATTATCATTGGTATACTATGACTGATATTCTATCAACTGAGTTATATCATAAAATAACTCCCTGTATGTGTATATGTGTGTGTCCCTATGTCATGTGTGTGTGTGTGTGTGTGTGTGTGTGTGTGTGTTTAGTTTAGAAGGTCAGTTTTAAGACTGAAATCTTAAAACTCAAACTATTTATATTTGTTCTAAAGCATTACTGGTCTAGAATCATTAGGGTGTTTCCTTCTAGTTGACATTAGTTTGATTATTATTTATTCAGACTTTTCCAAAAATTGACTCATGTACACACTTCTCTCTCCTTCCTCACTATCCCTCTCCCCCTACAACCTCCCCCTACTAGTCTTTCCTGAGGGATAAATCACATTATTTGTTGGCAGTTGTTTTGTAAGGGGAATTTAGCACAACATTCAGATCTACTCTGTTTAAAATTAGCTGGTCCTAACTCTTATTATTTAATTGCACCACATGGCTATGTTATTCACCTAGACAATACCAGAAATACCTGTGCAGGCTCTGTTGTAGAAGCTGGGGAAAAATGACAGGGGCAAGGAAAACCCAGTTTCATTAGGCTTGGGGCTTTATTATTTAATCAAGCAGACTAGTTTCCCCTTGTGTAAAAAAAAAATCACCCACAAACATATTTAAATGGTTTTATCTTCTCTTCTAATTGGGTAAACATGCCTAAGCAGGAGCAAAAGGCAGAAGAAAGGTCTTGAGATGCTCATTTCCTGAAAAGTAATACTGTGTAGATTTGGCCTCTAAGTCTGGGGGTAATTGGGATATGTATTATTCTTGGACATGAATGCCAAAGGGAAGGAATTCAGAGACCCTGAAATGGAAAGGTTGGGTGTTACTCAGCCTCTGATGACTCCCTTCAAAGTCAACAAAGTCAAACAGCTGGAGTTGAGAGAAGTCATATTTGTGGTGAGGAAAGACCAGAACACTCTTAACTGTCCCCTTGATTTTTACTTTAGCTGCTTTATTTTAACTTTGTTATTACAAAGATCACCTATTTTAATGAGTCTTAGTCCTTCAAGCATTTGCAAATGCCTCTTTGAGAATCTCTTTTTTGGTGGGAGTGGGAGTGGGTGGGGTGGGCTGAGAATCCTGTCTCTGCCTGGTCTCTTTTCTTAACAAACATTTGGATTCCATTTTATTTTTGGACCCTAAATTCCTAATTTGAGAGACTATCTTATTTTTGGTATGTGCTTTTGACTGCAAAAAAAGTAGCTTAGTCCAAAATTTCCCACCCTAAATCAAGTTTTTGAGAACCATAAATAGGCCATTAAAAACTTTATACTTTTCCAGTGAGATTAGGAGGGGAATGTTCCAATAAGTTCACACCATTGTTTTAATGTCTCTGAGTGATCATAAGAGTAAGCCAAAAATCACACAATCAACCTCTAAGATGAACAAGACCTAGAATAAGAAAAAAAGCAGTTTAAAACTGATGCACAATTCTTTTATAAATAATTGAATTATCTTCCCCAGGAGTGCCATGTATAGGGTAATACTATTATTTCTCGTACTTCTTTCCATAGTTGTTATTGATCTTTCTTGCCACTCCTTCAACTATAAAACATGTAGGTTATTCCCTCATGTAACCAGCAGTCCTTCTGGCCCATACATTTGGCTACTCTAATAGCTACAGGTAATAAATTTTATTATTGAGGAGCCATTTGAAAAGAATAGCAACTACTTGGTTTCATAAACATAGTTATGTTAGGTATAGCTCAAGATGCTTACTTGATTAATATGTATTTGCCAGATATGATGAGACTAGAATTGTCGTAAAAGTAAACTAAATATTTTTCCTGGATAAATTTATATGGGAGAAAAAATCAGTTTTGAATGTGTAAGTATTCCTTATTCATGGTAACAGATAATTGTATTCAGAACTAAAGAGCAGAGTAGGTCATTTTGTAATCCATCTCAGCAATAAGGAAGGTCTGATAAGGGGAAAAATAGTTAGTAATGTACATAAAGGAGAATCCCAGATTAGAAGATCAGAAGTGGCACTTCACAGCCCTTGTTTTCCTGGTAAATTACAAAGCTGATTCCCTTTTTAATCTTTAATATGATAAAGAAATGTTACTGAGATTGCTAACGTTCACATCTGACAAAATATCTTGATATTCTGAAGCAGTAAATGTCACTGAGCTTCAAAGGGGCAGAAATCTAAGTGAGATACACATGGCTTAAGGAAGTATGTGTGTGGCTATACGTGTCTCTCTGTGTGTTTCTGGTTGGAGAAGATTAGGCTGAATAGATGGGTCATGTTCCATGGTAAATTGTCAACCCAGGAGATTTTTAATCTTGTATGCCTGGAATAGAAACAATCTTGGCTGACATATACTAGAAGAGGGATGATTAATGTAATTGGAACTAATTTTAAGGACATGTCTGTCTTTTAAAACAACAACAAAAAAGTCTGCGTTTGGTACTATTGGCAAGTTGCTTGCATGATGAATCTTAACAGAGTTTTTTCCGTATGGGTTACCTGAATAAATGAAGCAATAAGGAGAAATAACTAGCTTGTACTGAGCAATTATTGCATATGATAATATATTCTAGCATAGAAAAAATTTATACATTATGAACCTGGTGTAAAAATGGATCAGTTGGCTAGAATATAAAATATAATTAACTTGGTATATGTCAAATAAATACAACAAGAACATCAGGATTATTCATTAAATGGTGCTCTGATAGGATACCAACTTGGAAAATGAAGTTATATTAAGGCTTACTGAGTTGAAGATCAATGGTTGAACACCTTTACCTCCACTCTTTCTTGAAAACCTGGTAAAGGATTTTCTAAACATAAATATACAAAGCACAGAGAAACTGAGAAATGGCAAAGCAGCAAAGATGGGTGCTAAAACACTTAGCAGACCTGAAAAAAAACTGAATTCTAAGTCAGCAGCGGAGAAAGCTGAGAAGGTCCTCAATCTGTACCATAGATCTCCCAAGACGCTCAGAAATTGTCAGCACCAGTTACCTCTGGAAGCGGGGAGGATGAGGTGTATGAAGAAGTTGTTGAAAACAGGAGGTTGGATTAAATTCTGCCTTAAGATGCAGTTAAGGCACCAGATTCCCTCCCTCCTCTACTCAGCTGGAAGACTTCTCCTCTCTCACCCTGATAGAAGAGGAGGTTTATTCTCTGGAGAGGTTGCATATCTCTGGACTGGGAATATTAGATGAATTTAAAGGAAGGGAAATCTTACTGCAATTTGAGAGATTTCATAAAAGTCTGTGCACTGAATGTTGGATGCCTCATACCACTCTTTTCCCACTTTGCTCTCAGAATATTAGGAACCTGGCTTATACTTTCCTTAATAGACTGGATGGTGCATCTGTGCAGAATAAGAAAAGACATTAAGGCACACATCAGTACTTTCTTCAGTGATATAGCCCAGTCACACCATTCCTTAAAGTGAAGCCCAAAGTTGGCAAGCAAACACAGTGCTCAGCAGTTCCCATCAGTCTGCAGAGATCCACTCTTAAACATGAGCAGACAGCCAAAGATCCCCAGGTATTTGAGCAAAGCTCCTAATTGAAAAGATAGAGACTAAAATAAATAAGTAGAAAACATCAGCATGAACAGAACTGGTTATACAGGGATATAGATAATGTTAAAAATACCATTATATTCCAAATGGCTGAGAAGATTTTGCATCAATGAAACAAGAACAGTATGCCACACAAAGGGATAATATGACTCTAAGAAAAATGTCTTGAAAATTAAAACTATAATATATGATAAAAAAGATTAGAAGTTTTAGAAGCTAATAATGAGGAATTCTCTCAAAGTTAAATAGAACTGGAAAATGGGAAAGAAAAAATAAGAATATTAGAGAATCATCTCATGAGTAACCATATCCAAAATTATACTTCTAAATAGACAAAACAGAGAAAACAGAAGAGAAAATCATCAAGAAACACTGTTATATAATTAAAAGTTAGCCAGTACCAGAAAAATGGATCAGAGTAGAACAACACCCTGCCAATTCAAAATGTCAGTGGCTGGGGCTTCCCTGGTGGCACAGTGGTTGAGAGTCCACCTGCCGATGCAGGGGACATGGGTTCATGCCCCGGTCCGGGAAGATCCCACATGCCGTGGAGCGGCTAGGCCCGTGAGCCATGGCCACTGAGCCTGCGTGTCCGGAGCCTGTGCTCTGCAACGGGAGAGGCCACAACAGTGAGAGGCCCGCGTACCGCAAAAAAAAAAAAAAAAAAAAAAAAAAAGTCAGTGGCCAAGAGAAGATCTTGAAGCTCCCACAGAGAGAAAAAAATCAGGTATACTAAAGATTATGAATAAAATGGCTTTGGACTCTGTAGAAATAGAGCAATGCCTTAAAAACTTTTACAGAAAGTCCTTCAAATTTTTAAGGGAAAGTGTTTTCTAACCTAGAATTCTGAACTCAGTCTAACTGGCAAATATGACAGTAGAGTAAATATATTTTTGGACAGACAATATCACTAAAAATTTACCTCCTACTCACCCTTTCTCAGAAAGCTACTTTAGGGTGTGTTCCACCAACCAAGAAAGTAAAAGTAAGAAAGAGGAATACAGGATCTAGGAAATAGGAGATCCCACTCAAGCAAGTGACAGAAGGAATGCTCTTGATGATGGTGTGGCAGAGATTTCTAGTAGTCAGTAGAAATTCCTTTCCTTTTCCTGTTAAGTACATGGTTAGACGATATCCCCCAAACTCCCTTGCCTTTAAATGTGGCCTCAGTACTGAGCCCTGTGGATAGAACTAATTGTGCTACTTCCAGGCTACTCTTTTCAAGAAGTGAGAGTGCCTCTTCTAACTCCCCGTGAGGCAACTGGATACAGAAGATGACAGATGGTAAATTTATAAGATGAAAGAAACCTGGATCCCAAATTTACCATAGTGGGATGAGAGACATCCACTAACCAAGGACCACCATCTTAGATTGTTACTTGAACAAGAAATAAGTTTCTGTTCTGGGAGTCTGTCTGTCATTGCAGCCTACCCTAACTACTAGGGATGCTGAAAAGAAATACTAGGATAAAAGATGTATAACAGTCCAAGAGAGTAACCTAACCAGTCCAGAATTGGAGCAGGTCAGAGGCTCTGGTACAAAAATTTTCCAAGAAGATGAAACTGATAGAAAACTGGATGTGTTTGAACACTGGGGAAAAGTTGGGGGTGAATTAGTCATAATGACACAGGCAACAAAGGAAACAAAAGTAAATAACACATTCATTGACTCCAGGGAGGACAAAGTTTATGCAAGATAAGAAAAGTAATTATAACTAGCTGCATGCTCAGTTATAAATAACATTTAGATAACTTTAATAGATTGATCTGAGCAACATAAAAATATAACTTTATTGGGGGATGGAAGTATGGAAGCGTGCCTGTTTGTAGTAATGTGGGATAGAGAAAGAGAGTTAAGTCCATATCTCCCATCTTGAGAAGTCAATATCTGATGCCTAAAATTGAAAAATCAAAAATTAATATAAGCACTCTCTATATATGTATATATTTCTCTAGAAATGTAGAGGGGCATAACACTGAAGAAGGGAAATGTCAAGGGGGTAGCAACAAGGGATTCATATTTTACAATAAGCCTCTTAGATTTATTTTACCATTTAAATTATATGTATGTATAAAATGTATAAAAACAAAGAAAATTTTTTTTAAAAATTTATATCCACCTTTCTTACAAAAGTATTTCATATGGATCAAAACCAGAGCTATAACATTTCAGTAAAGTTCAATCAGAGTGAAACAGAAAACAAATTTGATAATATTAGAATGAGGGGGAAAACTTCCTCTGTTTGAAGCTACAGAAGCAACTAAAGAGGAAAACATCTGTGTAATAAAAAAACTAAAATTAAAGAAAAACAAACCTGAAAAACACTTTATCAATTACAAGAAAGGGTTAATTTTTGTTATAAAATAACTCATTCAAATATATAAGAAAACTATCAAGACCTCAGTAGATGAATGAAAAAAAATAACTGATAGGGAATGCAAATGGCTAATCGTTGAAAAGATCCAATTTGCTGTTGATTTAAGTAAGTTAATAAATGAAAAGTTACCTTTATACCTATTTTAGCTTAAAAATGGTAACTCTTAAGTGCCCTTGGAATTGTGTTAAGCTTGTATATGCAGACATAGCTACTCAATGCAAATTTTTATGATCTACTTGAGAGTATGATAATTAATAGCACTAATTATGTGGAATCTTCAAACTTTTTGACAAAGACTCAGAGGCCTAAACATTACCCTAAGTAAATAATTAACCAAAGAAAATAAAGTCATGCATAGTAAAAAGATGATGAAATAAATTATAATTCCCCACATCCTGGAATAGCAACATATTTATAAAAACTATACCACAAGTTGACCAGATTATTATATACTTATACTATGAAAATGCAGAATACAATACTGTAATTGTGATTGTTATGTAGAATACAAATATATAAGGACACAACCTTAAACATTCAGAAAGTTTAGATCAATTCCTTTAGGCTGCTGGCCTGTGAAGTTATGTTTTTATGTTTAAAAATTTCTTTAATGTTACAAATGAGGTTTGATGTTCAAGTGGTTTCTTCAACACTTGCTGGTCAATTAATTTAGACAAGGCACATATATTTTTGAGCCTCATTTTTCCATCTGAGAGTAATAAATGTAGTATTTACTCACCTACCTCAGAACATTTTCATAAGAATCCAATGCTATAATGTATATGAAAACACTCGGTAGATGTGAAGCACTTTATTAATATGTGGAGTTATTGTTGTCATTATTATCATCAGTGCTATTGGGAACACTGCTTTGGCAGAATTATTCTTTCTCAACCACAGACAGAGATTTATCTCCCTGCTTCCATATGTAACACATTAGAAGTTACTTGAGCTCAAGGTCAGTTTTTAACTTCGGCTTCTTAGAGAAGCAATGGAATAAACCAAAGATCAATGTGAATATTTTCCAAGAAAATCATCCAAGAGGAATACCCAGGGAATGATGGAAAGCATTCCAAGGACCCCACAGGAAGAACAAGTCTTTGTCTGAGAGCTCTGGGCTGCTTTAATAACTTCATCTTAGCCATTGTTCAACTCCTCATTGGGAAAGATTGGCTCCTTGGTCAACTCATTACATTTCAGTGTCTATGAGGGGCTCAGTGTCTTTGAGGGCCTCAATCGGAGGGGCTTAATCATATGACTGAAACGTTTAAAAAGAGTAATATTTATGCCCAGTCATTACAGTTGCATTCAAGATCAAATCTGAATTCTTTCCATGCAATTAAAAAATCTATATTGGTAATTTTTCGACTTGGGAAGCTCCCTGAGTCCAACAATTAAAGTTTAGGGATAATCGTTTGGGAATACTCCTATGAGAGTTCTTCTTTTGTTTTTGACTATTGGAATGAACATGGAGAGATCAGAGATAACCTCAGTTGCTGTTTTCATGTTTGGTTGTGTTGGGAACAGGAAAAGTAAAGTGAATGTACGTACTGAAATTGCTCAGTCACTATTTCTGAATAATAGTACTGTAAAATGAGTTTTGCTAATGGCTTTTTTATTTGCTATCTCTATGTCTTTTGCAGTAAAATGTCCATTCATGTATTTTTCCCATTGTTTGTTACTTTACTACTGAGTTTATATGGGATCTTTCAGAGAGCAAAAGTTTTAAATTTTGATTAGATCCAATTTATGAATATCTCCTTTTATATATCATGCTTTTGGTATCAAGTTTAAGAACTCTTTGTCTAGCTCTTTATACCGAAGATTTTCTCCTATGGTATTGTTTTGTTTTTCCTAAAAGTTGCATAGATTTACACTTTACATTTAAGTCCATGATCCATTTTGTGGTAATTTTTGTATCAATTGTGAGGTTTTTTGTTTGTTTGTTTGTTTCACATCTTTATTGGAGTATAATTGCTTTAAAATGTTGTGTTAGTTTCTGCTGTACAACAAACTGAATCAGCTATATGTATACATATATCCCCATATCCCCTCCCTCTTGAGCCTCCCTCCCACCCTCCCTATCCCGTCCCTCTAGGTCATCACAAAGCATCGAGTTAACTCCCTGTGCTATGCAGTAGCTTCCCAGTAGCCATCCATTTTACATTTGGTAGTGTATATATGTCAGTGTTACTCTCTCACTTAGTCCCAGTTTACCCTTCCCCCTCCCCATGTCCTTAAGTCCATTCTCTATGTCTG
This sequence comes from Phocoena phocoena, assembly GCF_963924675.1. Taxonomy (NCBI): domain Eukaryota; kingdom Metazoa; phylum Chordata; class Mammalia; order Artiodactyla; family Phocoenidae; genus Phocoena; species Phocoena phocoena. The sequence goes on along the minus strand of NC_089232.1, from coordinate 76,343,909 downwards.
TGTCTTTATTCCTGTCCTGCCCCTAGGTTCATCAGAACCTTTTTTTTTTTTTTTTTTAGTTTCTGTATATATGTGTTAGCATATGGTATTTGTTTCTCCCTTTCTTCACACTGTATGACAGACTCTAGGTCCATCTACCTCACTACAGATAGCTCAATTTCTTTTTTTTATGGCTGAGTAATATTCCATTGTATATATGTGCCACATCTTCTTTATCCATTCATCTGTCGATGGACAATTAGGTTGCTTCTATGTCCTAGCTATTGTAACTAGTGCTGCAGTGAACGTTGTGGTACGTGACTCTTTTTGAATTATGGTTTTCTCAGGGTATATGCCCAGTAGTGGGATTGCTGGGTCGTATGGTAGTTCTGTTTTTAGTTTTTTAAGGAAACTCCATACTGTTCTCCATAGTAGCTGTATCAATTTACATTTCCACCAACAGTGCAGGAGAGTGCCCTTTTCTTCAGACCCTCCCCAGCATTTATTGTTTCTAGATTTTTTGATGATGGCCATTCTGACTGGTGTGAGGTGTTACCTCTTTGTGGTTTTGACTTGCATTTCTCTAATGATTAGTGATGTTGAGCACTGGCCATCTGTATGTCTTCTTTGGAGAAATGTCTGTTTAGGTCTTCCCATTTTTGGATTAGGTTGTTTGTTTTTTTGATATTGAGCTGCTTGTATATTTTGGAGATTAATCCTTTCTCAGTTGCTTCGTTTGTGAATATTTTCTCCCATTCTGAGGGCTGTCTTTTTGTCTTGATTATGGTTTCCTTTGCTGTGCAAAAGCTTGTAAGTTTCCTTAGGTCCCATTTGTTTACTTTTGTTTTTATTTCCATTACTCTAGGAGGTGGGTCAAAAACGGTCTTCCTGTGATTTATGTCATAGAGTGTTCTGCCTATGTTTTCCTCTAAGAGTTTTACAGTGACTGGCCTTACATTTAGGTCTTTAATCCATTTTGAGATTATTTTCATGTATGGTGTAAGGGAGTGTTCTAATTTCATTCTTTTACATGTAGCTGTTCAGTTTTCCCAGCACCACTTATTGAAGAGGCTGTCTTTTCTCCATTGTATATCCTTGCCTCCTTTGTCAAAGATAAGGTGACCATATGTGCATGGGTTTATCCCTGGGCTTACTATCCTGTTCCACTGACTTATATCTCTGTTTTCGTGCCAGTACCATACTGTCTTGATTACTGTAGCTTTGTAGTATAGTCTGAAGTCAGGGAGCCTGATTCCTCAGCTCCATTTTTCTTTCTCAAGATTGCTTTGGGTGTTCGGGGTCTTTGTGTTTCCATAGAGATTGTAAAGTTTTTTGTTCTAGTTCTGTGAAAAAATGCCACTGGTAATTTGATAAGGATTACATAGAACCCATAGATTGCTTTGGGTAGTATAGTCATTTTCACAGTATTGATTCTTCCAATCCAAGAGCATGGTATAGATCTCCATCTGTTTATGTCATCTTTGCTTTCTTTCATCAGTGTTTTATAGTTTTCTGAGTACAGGTCCTTTGCCTTCTTAGGTAGGTTTATTCATAGGTATTTTATTCTTTTTGTTGCAATGGTAAATGGGATTGCTTCCTTAATTTCTCTTTCTGATCTTTCGTTATTAGCATATAGGAATGCAAGAGATTTCTGTGCATTCATTTTGTATCCTGCAACCTTAACCAAATTAATTGACTAGTTCTAGTACTTTTCTGGTGGCATCTTTAGGATTTTGTTTGTATAGTATCATGTCATTGGCAAACAGTGACAGTTTTCCTTCTTCTTTTCCAATTTGTATTCCTTTTATTTCTTTTTCTTCTCTGATTGCCATGGCTAGGACTACCAATACTATGTTGAATGATAGCAGCAAGCATGGACATCCTTATCTTGTTCTTTGATCTTAAAGAAAATGCCTGCAGTTTTTTACCATTGAGAATGACATTTGCTGTGGATATATTGTATATGGCTTTTATTATATTGAGGTAGGTTCCCTCTGTGACCACTTTCTGGAGAGTTTTCATCATAAATGGTGTTGAATTTTGTCAAAAGTGTTTTCTGCATCTATTGAGATGATCATATGGTTTTAATTCTTCAGTTTGTTAATATGGTGTATCACATTGATTGTTTTGCATATATTGAAGAAGCCTTGCATCTCTGGGATAAATCCCAATTGATCATGTTGTATGATCTGTTGTTGGATTCTGTTTGCTAGTATTTTGTTGAGGATTTTTGCATATATGTTCATCAGTGATATTGGTCTGTAATTTTCTTTTTTTGTGATATCTTTGTCTGGTTTTGGTATCAGAGTGATGGTGGCCTCGTAGAACGAGTTTGGGAGTGTTCCTCTGCAGTTTTTTGGAAGAGTTTGAGATGGATAGGTGTTAACTCTTCTCTAAATGTTTGATAGAATTCACCTGTGAAGCCCCCGGTCCTGGACTTCTGTTTATTAGAAGATTTTTAATTAGAGTTTCAATTTCATTACCTGTGATTGGTCTGCTTATATTTTCTAATTCTTCCTGGTTCAGTCTTGGAAAGTTGTACCTTTCCAAGAATTTGTCAATTTCTTCCAGGTTGTCCATTTTATTGGCATAGAGTTGCTTCTAGTAATCTCTTATGATCCTTTGTATTTCTATAGTGTCAGTTGTAATCTCTCCTTTTTCATTTCCAGTTTTATTGATTTGGGTCCTCTGCCTTTTTTTCTTGATAAGTCTGGCTAAAGTTTTATCAATTTTTTTTTATCTTCTCAAAGAACCAACTTTTAGTTTTATTGATCTTTGCTGTTGTTTTCTTCATTTTTATTTCATTTATTTCTGCTCTGATATTTATGATTTCTTTCCTTCTACTAACTTTGGGTTTTCTTTGTTCACCTTTTTCTAGTTGCTTTACATGTAAGTTTAGATTGTTTATTTGAGATTTTTCTTGTTTCTTGAGGTGAGCTTGAATTGCTATAAACTTCTCTCTTAGAACTGCTTTGGCTGTGTCCCATAGGTTTTGGATCATCATGTTTTTGTTGTCATCTGTTTCTAGGTATTTTTGAAATTTCTTCTTTGATTTCTTCAGTGATCTCTTGGTTATTTAGCAGTGCACTGTTTAGCCTCCATGTATTTGTGTGTTTTTTCCTGTAATTGATTTCTGATCTCATAGTGTTGTGGTCAGAAAAGGTGCTTGATCCAATTTCAATTCTCTTAAATTTTCCAAGGCTTGATTTGTAACCCAAGATGTGATCTATTCTGCAGAAAGTTCTGTGTGCACTTGAGAAGAAAGTGTATTCTTCCACTTTTGGGTGGAATGTCCTATAAATGTCAATTAAATCTATTTGTGTCATTTAAAGTTTGTGTTTCCTTATTTATTTTCTGTCTGGATGATCTGTCTATTGGTGTAAGTGAGGTGTTAAAGTCCCCCTCTATTATTGTGTTACTGTCAATTTCTCCTTTTATGGCTGTTAGCATTTGCCTTATGTATTGAGGTGCTCCTATGTTGGGTGCATAAATATTTATAATTGCTATGTTTTCTTTTTGGATTGATCCCTTGATCACTATGTAGTGTCTTTCCTTGTCTCTTGTAACAGTCTTTATTTTAAAGTCTATTTTGTCTGATATGAGCATTGCTACTACAGCTTTCTTTTCATTTCCATTTGCGTGGAATATCTTTTTCCATCCCCTCACTTTCAGTCTGTATGTGTCCCTAGGTCTGAAGTGGGTTTCTTGTAGACATCATATATAAGGGTCTTATTTTTGTATCCATTCAACCAGTCTGTGTCTTCTGGTTGGAGCATTTAATCCATTTACATTCAAGGTGATTATCAATATGTATGTTTCTATTACCGTTTTCTTAATTGATTTGGGTTTGTTTTTGTGGGTCTTTTTCTTCTCTTGTGTTTCCTGCTTAGAGAAGTTCCTTTAGCATTTGTTATAAAGGTGGTTCAGTGGTGCTGAATTCTTGTAGCTTTTGCTTGTCTGTAAAGCTTTTGATTTCTCTGTCAAGTCTGAATGAGATCCTTGCTGGGTAGAGTAATCTTGGTTTTAGGGATTTTGCTTTCATCACTTGAAATATATCCTGCCACTCCCTTCTGGCCTATAGAGTTTCTGCTGAGAAATCAGCTGATAACCTTATGGGGATTCCCTTGTATGTTTTTTTGCTTTTCCCTTGCTGCTTTTAATATTTTTTTCTTTGAATTTAATTTTTTGTTAGTTTGATTAATGTATGTCCTGGTGTGTTTCTCCTAGGGTTTATCCTGTATGAGACTCTCTGCGCTTCCTGGACTTGAGTGGTTATTTCCTTTCCCATGTTAGGGAATTTTTCAACTGTAATCTCTTCACATATTTTCTCAGACCCTTTCTCTTTCCCTTCTCCTTCTGGGACCCCTATAATTTGAATGTTGGTGCATTTAGTGTTGTCCCAGAGGCCTCTGAGACTGTCTTCGGTTCTTTTCATTCATTTTTCTTTATTCTGCTCTACGGCAGTTATTTCCACCATTTTATCTTCCGGCTCACTCATCTGTTCTTCTGCCTCAGTTATTCTGCTATTGATTCCTTCCAGAGCATTTTTAATTTCACTTATTGTGCTGTTCATCACTGTTTGTTTGCTCTGTAGTTCTTCTAGATCCTTGTTAAACATTTCTTGTATTTTCTCCATTCTATTTCCAAACTTTTGGAACATCTTTACTCTCATTACTCTGAATTCTTTTTCAGGTAGGTTGCCTATTTTGTCTTCATTTATTTGGTCTTGTAGGTTTTTACCTTGCTCCTTCATTTGTAAACTATTTTTTTGTAGTTTCTTTTTTTTTTTTTTTGATGAGTGGGGCTGTATTCCAGTCTTACTGGTTGTTTGGCCTGAGGTGTGCAGCACTGGAGTTTGCAGGCAGTTGGGTAGAGCCAGGTCTTTGTGCAGAGATGAGGACCTCCGGGAGGCCTCACTCCAGTTAATATTCCCTGGGGTCTGAGGTTCTCTGTCAGTGCAGAGGTTTGGACTCAGCGTTCCCACCACAGGAGCTCAGGCCTGACCCCCAGCCTGGGGACCAAGATGTCGCAAGCCGAATGTTGTGGCAAAAGAAAAAAAAGGAGCAGTATAATAACAAAGAATAAGTAATAAAACACAACTAGAAAGATAAACAATATATTAGGAAAAAGAAAAATATGTTTGAAACAACTGCAACAAGGTAAAACAAAATGACAACAGAAAATAGAAAGACGAAAAAAGAAATAAAAAAAGCAACAAAGCAAGAGGAGCAGAACAATAACAAAGTATAAAGAATAAAATACAATTAGAAAAATAAAAGATTTATTAGAAAAAATAAAAACATACATGAATCAACAACAACAATGTAAAACTGAGCCCCAACCTAAAAGAAGAAAAGAAAAGGAAGAAAAAATAAAAAAGGCCAGAAAAGACCTTGGCTATGGGGGGGCAGAGCCTAGGTGGGAGTGGAACTTAGGCAGAGGTGGGGTTTAGGGTGCAGCGGGGTGTAAGCAGGGGTGACATTTAAGCATGGGGCAGGGCCTAGGCTCAAGGCCGAAGCTGCCGGTAAAGGCCTTCGGGGCAGGGCCTATGCGGAGTGAAGTTCAGGTGTGGAGCGGGGCCTAGGATTAGGACCTGCAGAGAAGGGGAGAGGCAGCACATCCAGAGGAGTGCCTCCGGAGTGTGGAGTTCTGGAGTTTGGAGGTAAGACGCTGGGTGAGGCTGTGTGGGTGGGGTTTAGGCCCATTGCGGTTGGAGGGGTTCTCAGAGGGTGTCTTCAAGTGCCAAGTGTAGAGGTCAGGTCCTGGGTGGGGATGCAGGGCCAGGGCTTGGCTTCTGCACAGCAGGAGGGAGCCTCTGAGGGCAGAGGATTAGGCCCAGGAGCCCAACAGGCTACCAGGTGCACAAGTGGTCAGGGAAAGCCCTAGCCACACTCCCTTCCATTCCTCCCCCTGCCTCCTTTGTTGCTGCTGGACCCCTAGCCGTGGGTGTGTCCCACCAGGTGTTGGAACTCCTTTCCTCCCCCAGCTGCCCCTCAGGGGTGCTGGTCCCATCCTGCCTCCACTTCTCTACCCCTCTCTCCCCCCAACATCCTACCTGGTCGCTTGGGGTTCCTCCCATCCGCTTAGGTGTCTATTGTTCCCCACTGGTGCCTGGTAGGTGCCCTCCCTAGTTGTGTGGAGGTGCAAATTCCACATCCTCCTCATCTGCCATCTTGACTCCGCCCCCTTCAAGTGTGAGGTTTTTAGTTTTGGGTTTGTTTTTTTTCACTTGGATGTCCAATTATTCCAACCTTATTTCATGCAAAGACCATCCATTCTGCATTGAATTGCTTTTGCAAATTTATCAGAAATCAGTAGGGTATATTTGTGTGGGTCTATTTCTGGGTTCTGTTTTGTTCCATTGACGTATGTGACTATTTTTCCACCAGTACCAAACTGTCTTGCGTATTGCAGCTGTATAGAGTCATTAATCGCACATTCTTCTTTTTTTAAAGATTGTTTTAGCTATTACAGTAACTGTACCATTCCAAATAAATTTTAGAATAAGCTTGTATATGTCTATAAAACACCTTGATGGGGTTTTTGGTAGGAATGATATTAAATTTTAGCTAAATTTAGGAGACTTGCCATTTTTACTATTGTGAGTCTTTCAGTTCATGTACATATTATGCATTTTCATTTATTTAAGCTTTTTAAAAATGTCTTTCATCAGCATTTAAAATTTTTCAGCATATAAGTCCTATACAGGTATTGTTAAATTGTTACCTAAATATTTCATTTTCTTTAGAGTGATAGTAAATAGAATTGTGTTTTTTTAATTTGTTTCCATGTATTCATTCTTAATAGAGAGATGTTTTAAACGTGTATTCTATAACTTTACTAAACTCACTAATTATAAGAATTTTTTTTGTTGTTTGGTAAATTTCTTATGATTTTCTAAATGCACAGTCATGTCATCTGAAAATATTAACAGTTTTGTTTTTTTCTTTCAAATCTGTATGCCTTTCATTTCTTTTTCTGACCTCATTGCACTGGCTAGGAATTCTACTACTAATTATGTTGAATTAGAGTGGTGATAACAGACATCCTTGCCTTGTTCTTGTTCCTGGTCATAGAGGACAGCATTGTCTTTCTCCATTTAAATATGATGTTAGCTATAGGACTTCTTGCAGATGCTTTCTTATCAAGTAAAGTTGTTTTCTTCTATTCTTAACTTGCTGAGAGTTGTGATGTTTTTTGTTTGTTTTACCATGAATGGTTGTTGAATATTATCTTTTTTTTACATTAATTGTTATGATCATATAATTTGACTTTTCTTCTTTAGATTGTTGATGTGCTACATTACACTGACTGATTTTTAAATATTGAACCATCCTTGCATACCTGGTATGGATATCAGTTGGTCATAGTGTATAATTCTTTTGATTCATTGTTGGATTTAATTTGCTAATATTTTATTGAGGATTTTTGTATCTAAATTTGTAAGAGATATGACCATGTCTTTCTGATGAATTAATTTATGTCTTTACTTTTCTACTTAACCATGACCATACCATTATATAACCTTCTGATATCATTTCAATATAAATCTTTCCATGTTACTATAAATTCTTCAGAATTATTACTTTTTATGGCTGCTCATTTTAGAGCTGTGCCGTCATTCTCTTATCATTAGGCATTTAACTTGTTTTCTTGATTCCAGCTTTTTTCTATTGTAATATTGATATAATAAATCGCTTAGTGAATACAATTAGCTTTATGTTTTGCTTTATTTAAATATAAAAGAGTCACAAAGCAGGATAACCATAAGAGACAAAGATATAAAGTAACAGAGGCTTTAGTGTCAGAAAGACAACAGTTCAGTCTCTCACTCTACTGCTTTCTAGCTGATCACTTAATGTTCCTGAGTCTCCATTCTCCTCTTCTTAAGATGGAAACTCACCAAGATAATGTATGTAAAATGCTTAGTTCACGCTGGGTATTCATACGTCTTACAGAGCAGTTCTTTTCCTCCTTCTCCTGCTTCCTCTACTCCCCTGTGTCACCCTCTTACTGAGCATAATTATGATGTGTTAACTAGCATGGCTTTGTAGAAGGATTTTTAAAATACCAGATTAAAAAATAATAATTGATACTATTATTTTAAACAATCTGCATTTTGCCTCTGTAAAATTATAATCTTTTTAGTAGAAGTAAATTAATTAGAAATGGGATAAAGAGATTGTAGGATTTATTGCATGTGAATGTGTGTGGGTGAAACAGAGAGGGAGAGAGAGAGTTGTTAATTTTGTTGGTGAGATACAAGGTTAAATAAAAATAAATCAATAAGGGAAGCAATGTTAGTAAACATTAAATGATCAACACAACATGGCATGACGATCAAGTGCCTTACGATTTCCAGAAGTCTCTTTATCCCACAGCAACCATATTTGGATGTTTCACAAATGGTGATTTCCTTGTAAAGAGACCCAGTGGATTTCTGCCTGCTCTGTATTACTGATGATGATGATGATGATGATGATGATGATGATAATGATTATGAGGTTTATAGTGATAATAGAGGAGAAATAGGCAGGTGGGAGGAAAGAGAAAGGGAAAGGAGGTGATGGTGGGTGGAAAAAGATTAATATAAATCAGCTGTTGAGTGCCTTTTGTTTGGGATTTTTTTTCTTTGATGACAGAGAATCTAGGGTCATTTATTACTTCTACTTTCTATTATCTTCTATTTACTTTCATCTTATATGTGCATCCTAACTGGAAGTAACACAATATAAGAGATGACCCATTTCTCTGTATTTGATCTCATTGCCTACTCTTCTTTTTAAATCATTTGCTAACTTACATAAGGGCAACAAGCCATATTGTTAATTTATTAATATTTAATTGTGAGTTCTTCTTTTTAAATAAATTATGTTTAGGATTAGAATAAATCAGAATTGGGCATTAAGTTATTGTGAATAGAGAGTGCTTTCCTCATTTTTTTAACATTTTATTTATTTCAGTTGGCTTTTGCTGGAGTTTTGAATAAGTTTATGGGATGATGAATTTTTTTATCTACGTTTGTTTTTTCCACTCAAACAGGAAATCTGAGGTGCTGGATCATGCACCTTTGGTTTTGGGACTCAGGTGGATTTATTTTGAGAAGTCATGTGGTTCACCATTTTGGGGACTAATTGTATCCATGCACAAAGCCCTACCTTGCCTTCACCTTTGAATCTGGGTTCCTCGAACACCAAATTTCCTATTCATTTACGCTCATCTCATGATCCCCAGTGGGAGAGTGAGTCACTGTTCAGCCAAGTTGGCTTAGCCTGGAAGACCCCATCTTGCCCCAAACAGAATCCAATCATGAGTTTCCTGGAAGAGAGAGCTATTTTGACTGTTTTGTCAGAAAAAATGCCACGGTGAGGTAAATTTGTCTGACTGTACTTGGTCCTTAAGGCCTAAATATTTTTATATGGGAAACATCACAGAGAGGATTTCATGTCATGAACTCTAATGGGTGCCAATTGGCTTGTGGGGAGAGGAGGAGATTGGTTGGAAGGAATGCTTTTAGAATGTATGACATAACAGGTGGATATTTAACATAATGCAATATTTCTGTAATTTCAGTAATAGCTATCCTACATCTGAATATATTTTTCATTAAATGCATCAGCTTAAGAACTCTACCACGATCATAGCCAAATAACATGTCACCCCATATATAACCATGACAATCTTGAGATTAACCAGCCACTGGGTGCTATTTTAATGATGCTTTTGCTAGCAGATTTCTACTTAGAAATGTGAACATTTGGCTGATATTGTCATATTTAATTTTGTATTCTAAAAAGGTCTTAAACCTGAAAAAGTAGCCAGATTCTCACTTAGTAGTTCTTGAATCTTTACTTTCTTCATGCATCAAACAAGTTCTGAATTGCTACATGCTATATCCTTCGTTAGTCATTGTACTTAGAAAATAGATTTCAAAAAGACATTTATTTGTTCACTCATTCATTTGAAAGTCATTTTTGAGCATACATTATGTCCCAGGCATCGTGCTAGGTTCCATGAGGTGATATAGAAATGGGTATGGTAAATCTATTCATTCATTCAGTTAGTCAGTCAATGAACATTATTTAGAAGCTGTGATTTGACAGGTTAATAAAATATGGTTCCCAGCTTGGATAAACTCAGTGTAGTTGCAGGAACCCCACTAATAAAATTATGGAGATTCTTTTAGGTTAATTATGAAATGACTGTAAGAGATCATAGATGCTAGGGAAATAAAGCTTTATTCTTGAAGGCATTTGTTCAGCAACAAACTAGTCAGCCTGTACTTTCTCCTGAGCGTACAAGGTACTATGAACACATTAATTTAGGTTAATTGACTAAAATATTCACCATATGCCTACAGTGTTCCAGGTCCTATGCCAGGCACTGGGAATAACAAGATGAAAGAAGCATGGTTCCTGCTTTTGAAGAACTTAATAGTAACAAACATAAGGATGCTGAGAAATTGTGTAATAGTATGAGTGGTGTGAACTCTGAGGAAGGAGGAGAGTAGTTTCCCTACAATAGTGGTACATGGACTGAGTTTCAAAACACTGAAAGAGATGGGGCATCAGTGTTCCAGGCACAAGTGAAAGGGATCAGAGGTCTTAAAGAGCTTGCTGTGTTGGAGGGACTGCATGTCATGTATTATTATTGGAGTGTGAAGTCTATGGAGGAGAGTTGGGAGAGGTCTTGGATGCTAGGAGAGAGCATTTGGTATTCTTCTGAAAGGGATGGTGAGGCAGAGATCTGATTTCCATCTGACCTGCCAGAATTTCCCAATTCCCCTTCCTTGGACTTCCTATGGGTTTGTTGAATTTTAATTAAAATAGTAATAGTATTGTTTCTGCTCTTCAGTGGCAGAAAGCAAAGAACAACCATGAGGATAGGTAGGTTAGAAGAACGTGGAGCAGTTTCAGTGTCAAGGCTTTTTCATCACTGATGCTACCTCCCGGGTGGGTTATATGAAGCATCTCCACTTGTAGTTATCTCCTCTGGTCCTCCTACCAGACTTATGGGGTTAAGTGGAATATCCTGTGTTTGATAGGTGAGGAAATGGAAGCCCTAGGGTATGAATTGGCTTTTGTCAAGCCACCCAGAGAACTAGTGGTGGTCCACCTCCAGATCCCAGGCCTCCTGGTTCTAGTGAGTGTTCCTGCCATGAGTCATGTGGACTCTCTGTTCTGCTGTGATTCCATTGGTCACAGACTTACCCTCAGGCCGTATAATTTAGAGTGTGAAGCGGATGGATGCCTTACTATCATGCTGCAACCCATCTCATATTTCTAGACAAATTCAGTTATTTATTAACCACCTACTGTTGCATTTTGATGCTCAGGAGTGAGTAGGAGGTCAGACGTGCGATTTGAATTCCTCTCCCAGGTATTCTACATACCTCATAATTTTGAGTAAGTTACTCAAATTTTAGTTTTTTTTTGGTCATCTGTAAAAATGGGCATGGTAATAGTACCCAAAACATGAGATAATATATCTTTAGCAGAGGGCCTGGCAAATGTTAATCTCTCAAAATTATCATCCAGTGGCTGAAGTGATAGTAAGATCCTAGCCCTGAAATCCCTATGCTTTAGCCCAGTGAGAACACCAAAATTCAGAAGAGAGATTTTAGAAGTTTCAGTAGGGCAAGCGGGCAGGAAACCCCAAGCACTGCAGACCCCTTCTTAGTACAATGGAATCAAGCATCTTTGGCTATTCACTCTGTTTCTGTGGCTTCTGGCAATGCTGACCAAAATGCATGGCTGTTTAAGAAAAATGCCTATGGTGAGGGACGTGGATTTACTCAGTCTTGGGAACACCACCCTCTTCTTTTTCCTCTATTCCCTCCCGCACCACTTACTGCTCTTAAAGTTCCTCTGTCCTTCCTTCCTCTAGCTGTTTTTCTTGGCCTGCTGAGACTTTTTTTTCTGATTGGATATCTCATGGAATTGAGTTACTCCATTAGTTCTGACGGTACTCATAGGCCTGTCACAGATAAATATCGAGTCATGGGTAAATATGAGTTAGGTCCCGACTGCACACATCCACACATACCGTACACACACCACACATACACATATCATACATACACATACATACCACATACACAAACACACACCATATATACAAACACACACCGAAAATGCCTGTTTCCATTTAGTTTTGTTTCTTGGATAAAATAGTTTATGTCAGTAAGACCATAGGTTAAGTATGCCCATGTTGAAAGATTTGGCGAATGAGTCTGGCTAGAGAGGCATTTTTGATATCAGAGGGCTTAAACAGCATCATTTTCAGGGGGTCAAGCCCTGCTGGGCCTGGCTCAGAATTCTTTGCCAGTTTTAAGGGTGTGGTATGGAGAATCTGATGTTTGCTTTAACGACTGTGAGAAGTCTCTTAAACAGATTGGCTGCCTAGAAAAACATTGCAGATGCTTCTCAGTCCTGAACTTTGGCTTCTCCAGTCATGACCAAAGGAACATTAGTATAAGTTTAAAAGCTTCTAGAGTCATTCCATAAAGCTTGTGGTTTCCCTCCTCTATCAAATTAGCTAGTCTCGTTTAACCATGACCACTGCTTATACACAATCAAACTGTAGACAGAAAATTCTGACTTTGCTTTACCAGAGCCTAAACTGAGGCTCACACACTGATGAGTGAGGCCCTACCAGGGCTGAGGTCTGTGTAGTACAAGCTCCACAAGGACAGGTGCCTCTCTGGTATCCCCCCAGCCCCTGGAACAGAGACTTCATTTCCAACAGAGTATGAGTTCTTTCAGGGAGTTTTACCGATCTTTTCATCTCTGAGGTGGATTCCTTGCATAGAATGGACTTTTCAATAAGTATTTAAGTGGGTGAATACTGGAATTCTATCTTCTGACTTTCATTAGTCTAGATTCAGACTTTGGTTTTTATTAAGACAACTACTTTCTGGAGAGGTGACTCACACAGTTGGTCTTCATGCCTGCTGCTCCTGTACGAATAAAGGATGGAGAGGTGAGAGAGTGCTGAGCTTAGAGTATGTGGATGCAACCATGGCACAGGTTAGGAACAGCTAAGACTTTTTCCTCCTTCACCTCTAAATTTCAGCCAGCCATCAACCAGCCCCATCCCCACGTACACCCCACATCCCTCAGGACTCTGTCACACTGCCTGTTGCACAGGGAGCACAGCTATTGCCATCTCTTTAGGAATAACAGGTTACTCTCCTGACTGAACAATGAGATCCATGAATGAGTATTTTTCCATGGATTCGGCCTTTTGTTACAACTCCAGTAACTACGATATATAGATATTTTTTCTTGAATATGCATTTTTACTATAAGAGCACTATGTACTCATTTGAAGAAAACTGGTGCTATACATAATGTATAAATAAATAGGATAAAATTACTCATTAACATTTAGCTATATTTCATTCCAGTTATTTTTATGCCTAGTTTTTCTTTTTTTGCACAATTAAGATCACATTGTATGAAAAAAATTTATCTTGACTTTTCACCTAATATAATTACTATAAGCACTTTCCTGCATCAAGTGATATTACAAATGCTATTTCAAAAAACTACAAACTTTTTTACTGTGCAAGTACACCATAATTTACCTAGACTTTCCTCCATTGTTTGGCAGTGATTGATAAATAGAAGAATGGAGGCTCTCTCTAGGAATAGGGACCAGTGTTAAGTCTTGCTTGGGACTGTCTAAGCCAGTCTTATGGGTTGAGGTAGTTGTTTTGTGTTTTCTAAATCTAGCCTTTATTAACTAGCAATGTTATTAAGGTAGAAGCTTCACTGGGTATGGATGCAACAAGATGTCCCTAGAAATAAGAATATCCCTATTTTATGCTTTCTAACTTTATAATTTTGAAACAATAAAAATGATACCCAAACTGATGGATGGCTATTGGCAAACAAGTCACAAACACCAATGCAGATTTTTAACCTTTAAGCCTTACTGAATAGTTAAGAAAAAAAAAAGAATAGTTGGTAAATTTCAAACTTTATTTAAATGACTAATGGTTTGGCTTGATAAAATTAAATGAACATTGACTAAGCCTCAGTCAGTGCTAAGCACCATTCAGAAGGCTCTGGAAGAAAATAAAATGGTGCAACCACTTTGAAAAACAATGTGGCCAGTTCCAAAAAAAAAAAAAAAAAGAATTAAAAATAGAATTACCAGAGCCAGGGATTCCTCTTCTGGGTATATACCCAAAATAATTGAAAGCAGGGACTTGAACAGATATTTGTATGCTTATGTTCATGGCAGCATTTTTCACAATAGCCAAAAGGTAGAAGCAACCTACTTGTCCATTGATGAATGAAGGGATAAACTAAATGTGGTATGTACATATGGTGGAATATTTTTGAGCTGTGAAAGGAAGGAAATTCTGACACATGCTACAGTGTGAATGAACCTTGAAGACATTATGCTAAGGGAAGTAAACTAAAAACAAAAAGACAAATACTGTATGATTCCACTTAAATGAGGCACCCAGAGTAGTCAAATTCATAGAAACAGAAAGTAGACTGGTAGTTGTAAGGTGTTTGTGGGACGAAGGATGGGAAGTTGTTGTTTAGTGGATGTAAAGTCACAGTTTTGAATAGAAAGAGTTCTGGAGGAAGATTGCGGTGATGGTTTCACAATATTAATGTACTTAATACCACTGAACTGTACACTTAAAAATGGATGAGGTGGTAAATCTTATGTATATTTTACCACAACTTTGTTTTAAAAGTTTCTGGAAAACCAAACTAAGTAATGCAAGAAATACTTTATGTTAGGGAAATCTCAGGGGTATATGAGTATGTAAATGGAAGAATACTGGTGGAAAATAGACCAGTTTATAAATTATACCAAAGGGAAGGAGTGAAATGGGCATGAAATTTACAAAAGACACTAAAAATGTTAATTGAGAGTGCATATATGGGTCAGTTGGTAGTTGGAGACTGAAAATCAAGGAAGACTTCATGAAGTAAGTGGCCAGGACTTCCACAGAAGCATGTGGAGAATGGATGGGGTAGTCATCATGGAGAGAAGAGGGGAAACTGGAAGGAAAAAACATGTAGATTAGAAGTTCAGCATGCTAAGTTTACAGTGATAAATCCCAACGTTAAAAAATAAGAAAGATCTCAAATAAACAACCTAACTTTACACCTCAAGGAACTAGAAAAATAAGAAAAATACTAAAACCAAAGTTAGCAGAAGGAAAGAAATAATAAAGATCAAAGCATAAATAAATCAAGTAGAGAATAAAAACAGTTTTAAAAATCAACAAAACTGAGTTGTTTTTTGGAAAAAATATAATCAGCAGACACATAGCTAGACTAAGAAAAAAAGAGAGAAGACTCAAATAAATACAATCGTAGTTGAAAGAGGAGACAACAGATGCCTCAGAAGTAAAAAGAATCATAGGGAGTACTATGAGCTATTATATGTGGAAAAATGGGATAACCTAGAAGAAATGGATAAAATCCTAGGGACACACAACTTACGAAGACTGAATTAAGAAGAAATAGAAAGTCTGAACAGATCAATAACACATAAGGAGATTCAGTAGTAATCAAAAACCTCCCAACAAAGAAAAGCCCAGGACCAGATGGCTTCATGGCTAAATTCCATCAAACAATCAGAGTAATTAATACTAACCCTTCTCAAACTCTTCCAAAAAACATTAGTAGAGAGAATATTTCCAAAATCATTTTGTGAAGCCAGAGTCACTCTGACTCCAAATCCAGACAAAGATACCACAAGGAAAGAAAATTACAAGAAAATATCTCGGATGAATATAGATACAAAAATCCTCAATAAAATACTAACAGTCTTAATTCAACAACACATGCACCGTGACCAAGTGGGGTTTATTCCTGGGATGTAAGGTTGGTGTAACATACACAAGTAAATCAATGTGATGCACCACATTAAGACAATGAATGATAAAAACCACATGATCATCTCAGTAGATGCACTAAAAGCATTTGACAAAGTTCAACATCTATTCATGATGAAAACTCTCAACAAGATAGGTATACAAGGAAATTTCCTCAACACACGAAAGGCCATTTATGAAAAGTCCACAGCTAACATCGTAATCAGTGGGGGAAAACTGAAAGCTTTTCCTCTAAGAGCCAGTACAAGGTAAGAATGCCCACTCTCACTATTTCTACTCGACACAGTACTAGAAGTACTAGCACGAGCAGTAAGAGAAGAAATAAGACAATAAATAAAAATAATCCAAATCAGAAAGGAAGAAGTAAAATTAAAATCTTAGGAGTAAATTTAACCCTGAGGTGAAAGATCTGTACACCAAAAACTATAATACATCGATGAAAGAAAATGAAGAAGACACAAATAAGTGGAAAACTATCCCATATTCATGGATTGGAGAAACTAAAAAAATTTTAAATGCCCATACTATCAAAAGTGATTTATAGATTCAGTGCAATCTTTATCAAAATTCCAATGGCATTTTTCACAGAAATAGAAAAAAACAATTCTAAAATTTATATGGAACCACAAAACACCCCGAAAAGCTAAAGCAGTCTTGAGAGAGAACAGAGTTGGAAGCATCATACTCCTTGATTTCAAATTGTATTACAAACTGTAAAAATCAGACAGTGCAGTGCTGGTACAAAAATTGACACATGGGATGATGGAACGTAATAGAGAGCCCAGAAATAAGCCTATGCCTATACAGTCAGCTAATTTTTTACAAAGGAGCCAGGAATACCCAATGGGGAAATAATAGTAACTTTATTAAATGATGCTAGAAAAATTGGATATCCACCTAAAAAAAAAGGAAATTTGACCCTTATCTTACATCATACACAAAAATTAACTCAAAATGGATGAACTATTTAAACATAAGACCTGAAACCGTAAAATCTCTAGAAAAAAAAAGGGAAAAGAGCTCCTTGAAATTGACTTTGGCAATTATTTTTTGAATATGACTGCAAAAGTTCAGGCAACAAAAGCAAAAATAAATAGTAGGGACTACATCAAACTGAAAAGCTTCTGCATGGCAAAGGAAACCACCAAGAAAATGAAAAGGCAATGTAACAGATTCAGAGAAAATATATGCAAACCATATATCTCATAAGAAGTTAATATCCAAAATATATAAGCAACACACAACTCAATAGCAAGAAAACAAGCAACCTGTTTAAAAAATGAGCAAGGAAGACAAAGAAGACATACAAATGGCCAACAGTTATGGGCCCAAAGTGCTCAACATCACTAATCATCAGGGAAAGGCAAATCAAAACCACAATGAGATATCACCTCACACCTGTTAGAACGACTATAATCAAAAAAAAGAAAAAAAACCTAACAGGCGTTGGTGAAGATGTGGAGAAAAGGAAACCTTTGAAATGCTGTTGGAAATGTAAACTGGTGCAACCATTATGGCAAACGGTATGGAGGTTCTTCCAGAAACTAAAAGTAGACCTACCATATGATTCAGCAATCCCTTTTCTGGGTATATATTCAGAGGAAATTAAATCAGTATCTTGAGGAGATACCTGTGCTCCTATTTTCATTATAGCATTATTCACAATAGCCAATATATGGAAACAGTCTAAGTATCCATCAATAAATCAATGGATAAAGAAATTATGGTATTTGCGTATACAATGAAGTACTGTTTAGCCTTAATAAAAGGACATTCTGCCATTTGCAACAACATGGATGAAATTATGCTAAGTGGAATAAGCGGGATACAGAAAATAAATGTATAATCTCACTTATATTTGGAATCCGTGGTTGCCAGGAGTGGGGAGGTGTTGGTGAAAGAGTACAAGGTTACAGTTATGCAGGATGATTAAGTCTAGAGATTTAACACGCAGCATGATTACTGTAGTTAATACTGTATGGAATACTGGAAATGAGCTAAGAGGTAGATTTCAGGTGCTCTCATAACACACACGCACACACACACACACACACATACACACATAAGTGAACTGTATGAGATGTGTTAATTAGCTTGACTGTAATAATTATTTCACTATGTGATTTGATTAAATTTCAAATCATCATGTGTATACCTTAAGTATATATGATTTTTATTTTAAAAATAATAAAATATTTAAAAAAGAAAAGCATGGAAATTAGCTTAGGGCAAGTTTGGGGCATAAGAAAACAGTGGCATGGAATAAGAAGCTCAGGATGCCCTTTTGAGTTGTGTCAGCATCTGGGACAGCAAGTTGTTACTAATGATTTGATGTAAGACTTGGGGTATCCTGGTCTTACATTCATCTATCTAGGAAGTGCCTGTCTAGGAAGAGACAGAGTTAGAGGTTTGGAAGCATTTAATTCAAAGTGAAAACAGATCTGTTTTGTTGGAGATTCAGTAGATCTGGAAATGAAATCTCACAAATTGTTTGTCAAATTGGATTTGTGGGAATAGACTGAATTAAGTATTATTCAGTTGAAAATATAAGTTAGAAATACATTGATATATTTGAGATACGTTGGTGTAATTTTTAAAGGTGCCTTAATTTTTTTTTTTTTTTTAGTTTTAATATACCTAGTACCTCCTGGATGAATAAGACTATGTTAGAAGAGAAGAGAGCAGGAAAGGAAACTTTAAACCAAATTAGATATAGTTCCTCACTCTATGGAAATTATGGTTCAGCAGAATATACAGACATTGCATGGTTAATATAAGGTGGGATGGGGTAGGGCCTGACCATGTGAAGTGGAACTGAAGATGAACATGACACCAGGTTAGAATTTTGATGTTAAGAAAATAGAGAGACCTCATAAAACCCTGAATTTCAGCCTAGTGGCTTTGGCAGTGAGTTCTTTAGGGTTTGGTGGGAGTAGAATGAGACAGGTTGGGTGACTTAAATATTCAACTTAGCAGAGGTAGAGGTAAAGATAAGGTCCTACTGGACAGGATTTTTCAAACTGCAGGTTGTTACCAGCATTTAAAAAAAATAAAAATTAAAAAAAAAGTAGACTGGAATGGAATGGAATAGAAAATAATCAGAGCGATATCACAAAGAGCAAAGAGAGGCATGATTTCATAAAAGTTTGGTTTTAGTTTTGAGCAGAGTAAAATTTAGTGATTTTAAAGTAGAAAGTATATTTCTCACTGTGAGTCCAGGTCCAAAATGTTGAAAGCAGTGCACTAAAGGTCTGCAGGAAGCAAATTAGGAAGACATTTGAATTTGTTTACCTTTATAGGATAAGGAAAAGTTTTCATTATAGCATGTTCCTTATTTTATAATAAAGCTTTAATTAAACCCATTTTGGTGTTTTTTTAAAAAATGAATCTTGTCCAAGATAGTTTTTAAAAATATGTTTCAAAGAACAAAGAGTTAAAACGAAAACAACAAAACAAACACTACTAGGGCTAAATATTAGTCGAGGAAGAAAGCAGCTATAATGAGATTATTAGTTTATGTGTATATCTTCCTATATTTGTGTCTGTTCATAAAATATTACTCAACCTAAAAGAAGAATTAGATTGTCCCTCACAAGTAGCAACCTGACACTGACTGTATGGACAGGGCAAAGTAAATGGTCTTGTAATTTGGTCTCAGGGCTCTATGAGTCTCATTGGACATTTTTTAGAACTGATAAGGTGCCCAGGATCTTCTTAGCAATAGTCCAGTTATATTTTCTTCAGAATATGAAAAATATATACTTTTCAGGGACGAAAACCTATACCTTTAGGGGAAGTTGGTGTCAGATACATGGCTTTGTTTGTTAGCCTTACAAAGGCTGTTACTCTCATTGTGAAAAAATAAATTACTTAAAATGTACAAGCCTACAATTTTTGTTACCAACAATGTTAAAGGTTTTGTTATAAGATCAAAGCATATAGATTGAGGTAATATATGGAAAGAATTAGTTTCTAAGTGAAGATGGTAATATCTGGAAAAAAGTTTTGGCAATTAGCAAAATGATGTTGATTATTTTGAAGTCTTGTCTATTGAATAGATTTCATGAGCATGTTATCATGTCTCCCATTCTTAATGCTAGTTTAAAAAAAAATAGTCCTTTTTTTTTTTTTTTTTAAAGAGTGTGCACTGCCAGCTGGGTAGAATTCCTTTTACAAAGACCCAACTGAACAGATTGGAGAGGACTCTTTATTTATCTATGATTTCAACTCCACCTGTTTACCATTTTCTTGTTAAAAGGAATTAGTGAGTGTTGGGTATGTGGCTCTGAAGCAATTGAACAAATCTCCACTGCAACTATAATACAAATCCATCTTCAATCCCAGAGCAAATTGTTCTCATTTTGGGAGGGGAAAAGGTATTTTCTCAGCTAAAAACAAAAATTAACAAATATTTTGCAGAAGGTGAACTCTAGGGTCCCAACCAAATCCTGAACAAATTAGAGTGAAGCAGAAACAGCTGTTGGGTAAAAAGCACATCCTAGGGTAGGTTCTGGGCTGTCAGGCGAGATTGCTTGGAGCCGACCCGTCCCAGCTTTACCATTTCTCAGCACCTTGGCAAAGAGTGGGAAAAGTGCAGAGAGGAGCACATGTTCAAGAAAAACAACAGAGCTCCAAATTCTCTTTGCTTTGGGACCTAAGGGATACCAAGATAGTTGTTGTTTTTTTGTTTTTCTTTTTTCCCCTGGGAAATAGCCCATGAAAATGAAGACTTGCTTTTGTGACAGGAGGGTGCAATGAAACTGTGACTGAGCTGTGAAAACTCAGCAAGCTTCTCAAGAGGATTGTCATCTCTTTGCAAGTGCTCTCCCCAGTCCAAACAGGACTCAGTGTGGTAATCCTGGGACCTTTACCTGGGAAAGTTAAACTTTGCATAACAATGAGTGAAACATCTTCTGCATTTCATCCAATCATAATTTAAGTCAAGGGATATGGAATGACTAAAAAGGATTGAAATATACAAGCTTGATCATTTTTCAAATTCCAGATTTGCTTTCACTCCATCTAGAACTGTTGTATTTGAGTCCAAGAAAAATATCAAATGTTTCTGAGCATGCTGTGATGTTTCAGGTATGCTGAGGAATTGTTAAATGATCCAACGCTGTTCCTCTCTTTCAACTTTAGGCTTAATTATTTATCTTGTTAAATGTGTTAGAGTGTGCCTAGGGACTCATATAGAACGCACACCTCTTTTCAACCAAGTGCTAAACCAATTATAAATAAGAACAAAAAGTGAAAATTTCAAGGCCAAAACATAATCTTGATCATGGATAAAGCAGATATGGTTTAATATGGCTTGTTTCTCAGGGCACGTGGGCTTTGTAACACTGGGCTAGAATTAGAAAGACTCACAATGCCTCTTTCTCAGGTGGCACCAGCCAACCACAGGCTTTCTCCAGGGGGACGGCTATTACTATTGTTTGCCATGTGACCAAGAGCAATCAAGAATATATGCTCTCAATGCAATAGAACCCCCCCAACATTTTTATAGCATAATTTCTCTCTTTATGTATAGCTAAGTTTCTATTTGTGATGCATACAAATTGTGAAAACAAATGAGCATGATATACTGATAAAAATGAAAAGATAAAATCTTTCACCTCTTTTCCCCCTCTTCTCCCCCATCCCACACTTCAGAGGCAAATGCTGTTAACTAGCTGCTGTTTTTACATTCCCTGGTTGTTTTTATTATAATTTTAAGTGACATGCTTGTATTTCTGCTTCTAAAATTATTTTAAAACAGTACCTATTGAGTCTCTTCCATAAAATACGAGGAACTTAGCACACTTAACACCACCTTCCACTTCCTCTCTTCCCTTCACTTTCTAATTTTATTGAGCATTTTATTGTTTTTGCTTCTTTTGTGGGAGGGAGCCCAGTTAAAAGTAAGCTCCTAGAGTTCAAACTCCATTCATCACTTATTCACTTATTAGCTATGAACTCTTGAAAAAGATACTTTACCTGTCAAAACTTGAAATTTCTCATCTGTAATTAGGGATAATAATGGTACTTCTTTCATAAGTAACTGTGAGTAACTGTGCCTAATAGAAAACACCAAACAAATGTTGCATATGGCTCTGTGACAATAATATGTTATTGTCAGGAGGTTTTGATTCTAAAATCTGAAATCTAACCAACAAAATCAGTAATACTGTGATTATTTAAATATGTTTAATGATAGAATCAATAGCATGATTGGACTCAGAAAAAGAGATATAATTTTTTGTCACTAGAACTTTATTTTATAAAAAAGATCCTTCCAACTGTTAATATTTAATAGATTGACTTAATTTCTTCTAGGTTTCCTTATTTCTTCTGGTCATACTAATTTCTTTATATCTCTTGGATTGAGAAGCCGTACAGTACTGGTATTCAGCTTACAGGTTCCACTGTGTATATGACATTGTACAACTTACTTAGACTTTATATGCCTTGTTTTTCTCATCATCAGATAGGGATAATTATAGTATCTTCCTCATAGTATTATTATGAATAATAAATGAAATAATACATGTACAGCATGTATAAAAACACTTGACACCCTACATTATTTTGCTGGGGTTTTTTTCCCTTTTGTAATTTTGCTGGAGTACTTTATTCATTTATTTATTCTTACAAAATGTTGGAGCACTAAATGTTCTGTGTCCGTATATACAAAATATATTTTTATGTTCCTCTCTTCCTCCCATAACTGAGTGCTTATAAGACTTGGAATTTGGAGCTCTGTTTCTAATAATGATGGAGTAGCTTATTGCAGACCAACACTTCCACCAGAACATCTAGAGAAGCTGGAAAAAATATCCATGTAGGCACCAGAGAGCCAGTATGGCAGCCAGGACTACCCAGATTGGACAGAACTCAGAAAGAAGGCAGTGCATCAAGGTGAAACCAACATTTTGCATTGTTTTTCCACTCAAGATGTTTGATATTCTTGCCATGGGGTCCAAGAGCCTAAAAAGTTGAGCAGGAAGTAGCAGCTAATTGAGCAGAGTATTTGGAGATCTCAAAGGACTGAGGAGATAAAAATTGGATTCAGCATACCAAGGAAATAGCCCTCTGGTAAAAGCTTCATACTTCCAGTTAGGACCCCTGAAGGAGTACACACTAGGAGTAAAGGCAAATGGGAAAGAGATGATCCCTCACAAAAGAATAGCCTTGAGCTTTTTCAGCTTCAAACTGGATAATGGTGATCTGTACCTGCTCTAAATGCTACTGGAGAATAAAATTCTCTTCTCATTGGAGGAAGATGAATCAGCCAAATCTCAACTTACTTCTGTAGTTTTTTATTTACAATGTCTGACATTTGAATAGAAACATGTTAGGAAATAGGTCCAAATGACCAAAACCAAGAAGAAATACAGACAATGAAATCATACCAACAGGTGATTCATTTATTGTTTGAGATTTACTTTAAAATGACTATGATTACTATGTTAAAAAATGTCCAAGAGTGAGAATTTTACTGTGGAACTAGGATATATAAAATAATCTAATGATAATTCTAGAACTGAAGATTACATAAAAGAAAATTAAGAACTGAAAATATGGGTTTAATAGCAGATTAATCACAGCAGAAGAGAAGATTAGTAAATTAAAGATGGATTACTATCAAATATCCAAACCAATGCACACAGAGAAAAAAAAGATGTGAGATAGATACAAAATACATTAAAGGCATATGGGGCATGGTGAAAAGATCTGACATGTTGTACAATTCAACTGTTAGAAGAAGAGGGAAAAAAATTGTGGTGGAAAGAAGATTTGAAGAGATACTGGTCAAGAACTACCCCAAAGTGATAAAAACCATTAAGACACAAAATTCAAGAAAAATGACAAACTCTAAATTGAAAAAAAAAACCCTCCAGGTACAATATAATAAAACTACTGAAAACAAAAGACAAAAAGGAAATTTCCAGAGCAGTCTGGGGAAAAAAGACATTTTACCATCAAATGAGCAACAAGACTAGCAGCTAACTTCTTACAGAAATAATTATGGAAACTAGAAGATGATGGATTGACATATTTAAAGTGCTAAAAAGAACTTGAAAACCTATAATTGTGTATCTAACTAAATATACTCTAAAAATGAAGGCAAAATATGAAATAAGAAAATTAAAAAGACAATTTGTTTTCAACAGACCCATGCTAAGAGAAATAATGAGAACACAAATGGTCAGATTATTGATTTAAATTCAAATCCTTAAAGAATCACTTCTATCTGGTTCCCTGGGTTCCCCCTTTAATTTACAAAGGATGGTCCGTGTAAGTGAAAAATTATCCCTTGTTGTTTTAAGCCTATGATATATGAGGACCTTTGGTATTGAATAACCAGACTATAATGATGGATATATTGATTCAAGATTTTTTTCCTAATTTCTTCATTTTTCTCTCTATTATTTGTAAGTTATGCTGCATGTCTATGTTTTTAGTGGTTACTCTAGGTAACGTTCTTTAAACATGCGTAATTAAGAACTTCTAAGTATTTGAATAGCTTCTTGACATTAAATATATATTCAGAATACCTATGGATTTGTTAAAATGCAGGTTATGATTCAGGAGGCCTGAGGTGGGGCCTGAGATTCAACATTTCTAGCAAACTTATGGGTAATGACAATCCTACTGATGTCTGGACCACACTTTTTGAGTAGCAAAGCCTAAAAATACTTACCTTGGCTTACCCCATATTCAAACTTATACTTTACTGCTGTTCCATATTTTAGCTTTATTTCCCCATGAATTAAACATTAGCATTTTTACATAGTCAATATTTATTTAAATTAACCCACTTGCCAATTTCTTTACCATTCCTTCTTGTATCTCATTTTACTTCTTTTAGTGTTTACTTCAGTGAAGTCATATTTGTGATAAACTCTACTTTTCATTATGCAAAACATGTTTTTAATTTACCCTCCTTCTTGAAAAATAATCTTACTGGGCAAATCATTTCAGGATAGTGCATTGTCTTCTGCTCTCCATACATACTAATATGAAATGAGTCATTCATTTGATGTTCAGGTAATTTATCCTCTCTCTCTTCTTGCTCTAAGGACTAATTTCCTTTGATGTTCATAGGTTAACTATGATATGTCTTTATGTGCAGTTATTTTTCATTTATTCTTTTTGGAATATACTGAGCTCTTTGGATCTGAGAATTGGTGTCCTTCAGTGGGTCTGGAAATTTTTCAAATATAGTGTCATTAAATATTGGCTTATTCTATCTTCTATAATTGTAATCAGCCATTTGTTGGCTCTCCTCACACTATGCTCTGGCTCTTAGTTTCTCTACTTTATTTTTTATCTTTATGTTTAATATTATCTTTTTATCTATATTCTAGGTCACTGATTCCTGTCAAATTTAATCTTCTGTTTAACTTATCCATTTTATTTTAATTATTTATTTTTTTTGCGGTACGCGGGCCTCTCACTGCTGTGGCCTCTCCCGTTGCGGAGCACAGGCTCCAGACGCGCAGGCTCAGCGGCCATGGCTCACGGGCCCAGCCGCTCCGCGGCACGTGGGATCCTCCTGGACCGGGGCACAAACCCGTGTCCCCTGCATCGGCAGGCGGGCTCTCAACCACTGCGCCACCAGGGAAGCCCTATCCTTTTTATTTTTATTTTAGTTATTATAGATTTTCATTTCTAATATGTTATTTGCATCTGTTAAAACACTCTTACATTTAAAATGTTTATTATTTGTTCATATTTTCATGCTTCTCCTTTATTTCTTCAAAGTAAATATAGTTGCATATTCTCTGGGAATTAAAGTATCTGATATATTTAGCAACCTGATTCTCCTGTATTTAACTCAAGGTACCTTGTCTCTTTGTGTTTTTCTTTTTTCCAGTGAGTTGTTCATTTTCTTTGGAACTTTATCTGTGGGAATTCTCTGAGGCCTGGGTTGAATTAGTATTCCTCCAGAAATGATTTGTGTTGGCTTCTGCCAGTTTCCTGGGGGCACCACTGACCTAGGACCACTTTAAATTAAATTGTCCATTTGAGATCTTTCAGACCTCACAGGTGGCATAAATTTGGATGGCAAACCTGTGAAGGGTCTGTTGTGATTGTAAAGTCTCAAGGGAGATTTTTTTCCTTCCACTAGTGCCAATGTGGAGACTGGAAAGTTTCCTTGATCTTCTACTTTTGGCAGTGAGTTTATTTCTCATTCAACCTTCTAAAAGAGTACAGCCCATTGGGATTCTAGCTTTATGCAGGGGTCTCCTGATAGACTTCCCACCTGGGAGCAGGCCCTCACCCTTTTCTCCTACCCCCTGAACCCTATGGAGTTTTTATGATGGGATCTCAAGCTGTCTAGGGTAAAAGAACTCTTTGTATTCTGGAGGTTGAAGTTTGTCTTCTTCTTTCTCTTCCTTCAGGTACCTTGTGCAAGTCAAAGTGGGCAAATGAGGGAGGTGAACTGTATGTTAAGAACACTTAGATACTTTCTACCCATTTCACGTTCATATAACACTACTTAATGCTTCTGGCCCAAGATGATTATGGGAACACTACCACATAGTGAAATTCATTCATCTGTTCTTAATTAGATTGAAACTTCCATTAAAATAGGGGCAGTGTCGGGCTTCCCTGGTGGCGCAGTGGTTGAGAATCCGCCTGCCGATGCAGGGGACACAGGTTTGTGCCCCGGTCCTGGAGGGTCCCACATGCCGCGGAGCGGCTGGGCCCGTGAGCCATGGCCACTGAGCCTGCGCGTCTGGAGCCTGTGCTCTGCAACGGGAGAGACCACAACAGTGAGAGGCCCACGTACCACACAAAATAAATAAATAAATGAAATAAAATAGGGGCAGTGTCTTAAGTGTGTTTTGCCTCAGTCTACCTGCATAGTTCATACCTTCTTCTTTGCACATAGCAGCTTCTCACTGAGGGTCCAACGAGATGTTCAACTAACAACAATAATACTAACATTATTACTAATCTAATATGTTAAAATGTAAAAATAAGTCAATAGAAGTTTTGAATTTAGCTAATAGTTGGTATGTGTTAGCTTGATCTTTTCTCTATTTGGGCACCTCCAATTCATTTCAGAGAAATCAAATTCAGTTTCATGACTGTGTGCTTTAGAATGTTAAACTTCCCAAAAAACTTCCCCAAATCAAACCTCCCTCTGACTTCTTATTCTCAGCCATCTGTACTACATGGACAGTAGATGGAATTAAAACTAGCTAATCAAGTGGAAAAGATTTAAGATGTATGTTTTGAGAGTGTTCTCAGACCTTTCCCTGTGGTTGACACCCACAGATATTGTTCATACCCAAAATCATACTGGGAGAATGATAGAGGCCCTCCTCAGGGCAGGAGATGAAGCCCAGCGAAGGGGCTGTGGTCCGTTCCAGCGTGATTCTTCATCATTCCAAGGTCAGACCTGTCAAGCTTTCCATAAGTCATGGGTTAGTCATGTCCTTGGGACCTAGGCAGCCCTCCAGCCTCCCCCCTCTGAGAAGCACTGTGGCTCAGGCCCTCTGTCACTTTTCTCCAGCACACAGTCAGTGGAGCTCCCTCTACCCCTGCTAACTCTTCTCCAGCTTGATTTCAGGCCCCAGTGGATGGCTTGAACCCTGTGTTGACCCCCTTCCTCTATCCTGACAACTTTTATAACTGCCACATTTCTCAGGGTGAGCCTAAAAATAAAAGTTATAGATTTAAAGAAATAACATTTTGGAGTCATTGTAGATAATGTCTATGGTATTACTCACAATTCATGTTATTTCAGAAGGAAGGGAGGAAATGGACACTCAAAGACTACTTCTAACACTTTCTTTTTATTGGCTGCTAGCTCTGAAAGCTCTGATTTATTAATAGTCCCCCTACTCATCTATTTAGTATCCTCAGGGATGATGTTGTTTTCTTCTTTCCAGCCTTCCTGGGAGGTGAATTTTTCTTTTTTTTTTTCAATCTTTATTTCTTGTTGAATCTGGGAAACTTCTTTTTCACTCAGTCCAAACCACTGCATCCCATTCTATTTCATTGCATTGCATTGCTGGTAAAATGAGAATAAATGTTTCTTCTGGCCAGCGAAGCATTCCAATGGCTTCTTTGAAGACAGACCCCAGTATAGAAATCAGTTCCTGGGCGGTTATTTTCAAGCCCCTTAGTCTCTTTGTCGTACCCCCAATCCCTGCTTTTTGTTTAAACTCAGCGTGATTAAATGGAATTAGCCTGGGTTTGGGAACCTGTGCTCTATGTTTAATTTCCTATTCTGCCATTAATCAAACTGTGTAGCCTTGGCCAGATTTTTTTTTTAATAAATTTATTTATTTATTTATTTTTGGCTGCATTGGGTCTTTGTTGCTGCGCGCGGGCTTCCTCTAGTTGTGGCGAGCGGGGGCTACTCTTCGTTGCGGTGCACGGGCTTCTCATTATGGTGGCTTCTCTTGTTGCGGAGCACGGGCTCTAGGGAGGCGGGCTGCAGTAGTTGTGGCATGTGGGCTCAGTAGTTGTGGCTCAGGGCCTCTAGAGTGGCATGCTCAGTAGTTGTGGCTCATGGGCTTAGTTGCTCCACAGCATGTGGGATCTTCCCGGACCAGGGCTCGAACCCGTGTCCCCTGCGTTGTCACGCAGGTTCTTAACCACTGTGCCACGAATGGTTAAGATTGGCCAGATTATCTATTTCCTTAGTTAAGTTACTTCACTTTCTTATCTGTTAAGTGTGTAAATTAGTATCTACCTTATGTAGTAGTTGTGAGCAATAGAGACTAATGGTCTAATCTAGACCAGCGCCTTAAGTGTGAGAGGGACTAAATAAAGGTTAAATAGTATTATTATTATTGTTATTCATTTATTCATTCAAAAAACATTAATTGTGTGATTGCAATTGTGGCAATGGTGATAACTCATGATTACAGTAACTTGGATTTACCCCAGGGTTATAGCTAGAAGTACTCATTGCTCTGAAGGGAAGGCGTTTCTAATGTAGTCAAATGCCTTGAAGTTCAGAGCTAAGTGACCATGAAGCTTCTCTTGTTTAAAACACCATGACCCCGCAACCCTCAGACCCAGTAAGGAATTCCTGTGTGGTTAGTCCCCCTCGTGCATGGCTTCTGAGGCTCTTAGGCCAGTGTGTCTGGGAAAGTTTCAGGCTGGAGGCATCAAGGAGTATTAATGTGCAGATGTAGGATCTGTCAAGAATATGAGCTGTGGTGCAACAAAAACCACCTGCATGGCTTGTGATGTTTTTGAAACAGAGTGGCGGAAAGAAGGGGCCCAGGGCCAAGAAAGGAAAACGGAGCTGTGGATTTGTGTAAATCTCAGAGCACAGGCCAAAGAGCAAGAGGAGGCGGGGCATCGCTGCTGCGCTGCCGCTGTCCCGCCCCCACTGCTGATTTTGGTGTCATGTTTTTATGACTGATGGGCCATGTCAGACTGAGGCATGCTGGGTTTACTTCTGTGCATGCAGAGAAGGGACTACAAAAGGTCAGCGCCTCCCTTAAAACCTTGAGAATGGTTTATCCCGGGAGTGAGTCCCCATACCCTTTACATCAGAATATAATAGGAAGTTTCCAGATGGTAACACAAAGTCATCTCATGAGTTGCCAGGACCTGGGCTGCATGCCCCTCAGACCTCAGAACAGTGAATCTGGAAGGAAGGCAGTTAGTCTCCAATTAGAATGCTAGCATTCACCATCTCCTACTACTTTTCTGAGCTTGCCAAAAACACAGCAGGGGTGCTGCCATAGGTTGGGAGCAGAGCCACTGCAAACAGGCAGCCATGTGCCTACCAGTGGCTCTGCTTCTGTAGGAGAGAAAAGGCACAGCTGACTGATTGGCTGGGCTGTCCTGTTTCCCGGCTGAGAGAGCGCCTTTGCCAAAGCAGGCCTCACGGCTCTACTGATTGTTTTTCAGAGCCACGAGTTAAAACTGGTTTTTCCGTTCCTAATTTATGCCATGAGGGCCTTGACTACAACTTAATTGGGAGTTCCAGAATGGTAGAGAAATAGCTACTGAGGTACGCAGTGCTGGCAGAAACCTGGAGTCAGAAACTGCAATTCAAAAAACTTCAGAAAAGCGATTTGCTGAACGAAGGGTGATCCTAACTAAACTGTTCCCCACCAAGTGGCATAAAAACAAGTCCAGCAATGTCAGGAGCGCAGACATGGTGTGGACATTATCCAGGCTGAGGGGAACAATTTCCAGACCAGCTTTCCCACCTATAGTGCTATCGACATGCCTTCGGCCAACACTCCCACATTTCCGTCATATCCCTCCTGGCCTCCCTGAGACTCTCTGCAGCCCTCCGTGCTCTGTCCACAGCAAGGGCAATCCCACCTGACTTCCCACATTGGTTGATGAAAACCCATATGGGCGGGAGAGAAGGAGCAGGGTCAGAGGTGTAGACAACACCTGGAGGAGAAGAGAAAACTCCAAAACTTGTGATTGGAGTGACGAATTGAAGATTGCTCCACCTCTCGAGTGTATAGGTTAGAAGTTAAGTGCATTGATGGAGAGATACATTACATTTTCATTTATTTATTTGTCTTGAGATGAGCAATTTGCAAATGTAGAACTCCTGAGAGAATACAAAATGCTGCTATGAAGAAAAACTGTTTGTTGCCCTAAGTGGAATATTTGCTTTTATTAGGAGAGAGAACAAAAGCTAGGATTTTTTTCCCTAGAATATACTAGTTTTAAATAATATTGATTGTAATAGAATTTCATTTGTATCTCACAACAGTTCTGTAAAGTAAGCAGACAGGATGATATTATGTCTATTTTGGGGGGGATTGGAATACTCAAGACTAAACGTGGGATCAGCAGAGCTGGATTCTCACCCCCATTTTCTGAACACAAATCTAATGTTCTTTGGGGCTTTTTTCCATTTGAGCTCACTTTTATTTTTATTTACCTAGATGCCTAAGCCCAAGACTTTTCTAAAATAAAATTAAATTAAATGCTTATTCTATGAATATGTTTATTTAAGATAACACAAAATATTTCCTGTGCATATACGTGTGTGCATGTATGTGTGTGTGTGCATGTGTGTTTAGGGTTCCATGTAACATGACTTGGCTTTCAGTTAAGTTATGTATAATCAGGAAGACCTCTATCATCATTTTTGAGTAAAGAGGTACTAAATAGGTTTGTAAATATCTAATCTGCTTGAAAGGAAATAGAATTTAAAAGACTATCTGATTTCCAAACAATGTTCCTTTCAGGTATGTTCTCATTATAAATGGAGATTAAAAGCTAACGTAAAAATGGTCTTAAATTACTGTTATCTGTTACTGTTGAGAGTAATTTTTCTCTTGAATAACTATCATTATTCAGTGTAAGTCCTTGCTTCACACTGACTAGCTGTGGCCAAAGCAAATGTCAGTTCAATAGGCATTTACTGCAAGCCTGCTGGGTTTGTTTCAGGCAGCATGTAAAATCCTGGAGTTGTGGCGATATTTACTTATCCCTTTCTCTGGTTGGTTTCCATGGGATTGGATTCTAACCTACAAAATGTTTTTATATGCTCTCTGCTTGTATTAGTCAGGATAGCCCCAGTTACAGTGTGATAACAAACAGCCCCCATGTCTCAACAGCTTATCACGAGGAAGTTTGTTTTGTCCTCACAGAAAATTCACTAAAGGTCCAGGTGATTCAACAAAAGCTTTCTTCTGGGGACTTTCCTGGAGGTGCTGTGGTTAAGAATCCACCTGCCAATGCAGGGGACACAGGTTTGAGCCTTGGTCAAGGAAGGTCCCACATGCCACGGAGCATCTAGGCCCATGCACCACAACGACTGAGCCCACATACCACAACTACTGAAACCTGCGTGCCTAGAGCCCGTGCTACACAACAAGAGAAGCCACCTCAATGAGAAGCCTGCACACCGCAACAAAGAGTAGCCTCCACTCACTGTAGCTAGAGAAAGCCCGCATGCAGCCATGAAGACCCAACACAGCCAAAAATTAATTAATTAATTAATTAATTTTAAAAAACAGCTTTCTTCTGAATGGTACCCTCATGATTCAGTATATTCCAGTCTTTATCATCTTAATATGAGACTTCACATTAAGAAGTAGAGAAACAAATTCATTGATATTTCAGACTTTCTCTTCTAAGCTTTGTCTACAAGCAAAACACATCAATTCTGACAGCCGCAGGCCATTGTCACACGGTTCCACTTAACTGCAAAGGCATCTAGGAAGTAAAGTCTACCTTCTATCCAGGAACAAGAAGACAAATTGATATCAGTAGCCACTAGTAAGGTTTACCACACTGTATCTATATTTGAGAGACCAAAGAAGAGGCTGTAGACAATCACGAACGGTAGCATTTGGTAAGAACCAAATGAAGAGAAAACAGAGCTGGAGCAGTTTATAGACTTACACGGGCTGAGATTGTCAGGGAGGCAGAGCTAAGCTGGACCTTGAACCATGAAGAGGAGCTGGAGAGAGGAAAAGGAGCTTCTGATAGGAGGGAGGCTCAGAGGGGTTCTCAGAGAAAGGAACAAGGCAGGTGAGCTGTCCTCAGGCCCACTCCAGGTGAGTGGCGCAGCATGGACTGTCTTTTATTAGTGCTAAATTATGTAAGCAAAATAAGTTGAGAAAAACCTGGAGAATAGCAAAAACCCTATGTGGAGAGGCATGGGTGTAAGACTTGAGTATGCATGGTCTTCCTGGGAAAACCTTGAGGCACCATCTCTAGGACATTGATACTTTCCTGAAAAGTATTCCCAGTAAGCCAAGGGAGATGGTAAGGGCTGCATCATCCATCAATCTGCTTAGCCAACTCTTAGAGAATCTCAGCTTCCTTTTTGAAAAAAGTTTAAGTCAGTTTTATTGGAGTATGTTATATCCAATAAGATTTACCCTTTTCCTAAGTAGAGCACTATGAATTTTAATAAATGCATATAGTTGTGTAACCACCAGCACAGTGAAGATAGTGAACATTTATATCACGTGAAAAAGTTTCCTCATGCTCCTCTGTAGCCAATATATTGTACTTTCTACACACAGCCTCTGACTACCTCTTCTCTTTTTTTTTTTTTTTTTGTCCTTAGAGTTTTGCCTTTTCTGGAATGCTATGTAATAGAAACATGCAGTCTGAAGCTTTTTGAATGTGGCTTATTTCATTTAGCATAATGCGTTTGTGATCCATCCATGTTGTTACATGCATCAGTAATTCATTTCATTTTACTGCTGAATACTGTTTTCATTCCATGGATGTCCCAGTTTGTTTATTCATTAACCACTTGAAGGACATTTGGGCGGTTTCCAGTTTGGGGCAATTATGAATAAAGCTGCAATAAACTTTCCCATCTAGATTTGTATATGAACATATATTTTCATTTCTCTTGGGTAAATATCTAGGAGGGGGATCACTAGGTCAAACGGTAAGTGTATGTTTAACTTTATAAGAAATTGCCGAACTCATTCCCAAAGCGTCTCAGCTGCCCTCTTAATCCCAGCTGCTCCTTGCTCTCATGATGAACTAGGGAGGTTTTTAAAGGTAATAATGATATTTAATCCTCATGTATTCATGAATTTCACAATTTTCAAAGCACTTTCTACCCATTGTTTTATGTGATCCTTGTAGCTTCCAAGGTAGGAATGATGCCAAATTTAGAGGCAGGAGGTCTGAGCTAGGCTCTTCCAAAATTAGATAAATCCTTTAGCTACCCAGGGCCTCAATTCCTTGATTTGAATAATGGGAATGATATTCATAGGGGACATTATGGGGATAATTGTGATTAAGAGCTTGGATTTTAATGTCAGTCTTGTGTTTGAATCCTAGCACGGCTACTTACTTTCTGTGATATCAGCAAGTTACTTAGCCTACCTGAGCTTCATGTAAAATGGGAATAATAATAACTACTTCATGGAGCTGTCTGACTGATTAAATGACATATATGTAAAGCCCTTAATAGAATGTTCACTGCAGAGTAAGTGCTTCATAAACAACAGTTATTGTTGCTATTGACGGTATTATTGCTATGGAGAGAGTATGCCTGAAAGTGCATAGTGTTACATGACAGTGAGCCATTTAGAAATTCATAACACTAGAATTCAAGCTATCCAATACGACTGATATTCTTGGTCATAGCACTTCTAATGTGCTTGAATCTTAAGCCCAGAACTCTCTCTGGCTCACAATGTGGTCTCTTTAAAATCTTTAAAGAGATTGTTAAAATGATGTCTCCTGTGAATCCAGGCTGCACATCTGTAGCACCATGCCCTTTTTTGTCTTTGCTCTTTCTGGCCTCAGAATGCATTCATTAAGGTAGAGTCTGATGACCACAGAAAGAGAGAATTCACTCTTACGGACACAAGGCATCGAGAAGGAAGCTATCTAGGGATCGCCTGGCCCAAGGCATTTTGGGGAGTCATTATTGGAGCCCTGTCCTTCAAGATGTCTGAGCTGCTTTTGATGCTGCCAAGGCCCTGCAGGGAGTGTGGCATTATAGTTATGAAGGCCACCTGGGGAACCCTTATAGAGTTGAATAAAGATAGATTTTATGAGGTACACAGACTGTTTTATATACTTTCCTAGAAGCGGCTCTAAACATGTATACACATTCGGTGCTCAGGTGCTACTCGGGCCTGCTGGGTTGGTTGCTGCCTGGTTACTTAAAATAACAGTGGAGCATGTTGGGCACATCATCATTTGGTCATGAGTAGCTCTGTTTGTTTAACTTTTCATTTTGAAATAACTTCAAGCTAAAAGAAAACTTGCTAAAATAGTACTAAAAACTTCAATATACAATTTGTGAAGATTCATCAATTTTTAACATTTTGTTTTACCATAATCTCTCTCTCCACCCCCCTTCTCTCTCTCTCCCCGTGTGTGTGTGTGTGTGTGTGTGTGTGTGTGTGTGTGGTGTGTATGCACATGTGTGCATATTTTGTAATTTTTCTGAACCATTTGAGAATAGTTTACATACATCATGCTCCATTACCTCTTAAGACTTTTGTATGCATTTTCTAAGAAAAATGATATTCTCATATGTAACTACTGTAGTTATCAAATTTAGGAAATGTGCCATTGATACAAAATTTGTATTAAACCTGTATTGCATATTCTGGTTTTGTCAGTTGTCTCAATCATGCCCTTAATAGCATTTTCCCCTCCATTTATAGGATCAAGTATAGGGTCACATCTTACATTTAGCTGTCATGTCTCTTTAGTTTCCCATAATCTGTAAGTTTCTCAGCCTTGCTACATCTTTCATGTGATTGATATTTTTGAAGACTACAGAATAATTATTTTATAGAATATTCCTCAATCAGGGTTTGTCTGGATATTTCCTCATGATTATATTTTGATTATGCATCCCTGGTGGGAATACTACAAAGGTGAGCTTGTGTCCTTGTCAGAATATCACATCCAGAAGCCCACCTGCTCTCATTGTTGATGCTAATTTTGATCGCTGGTCAAGTAGTTGTTCAGTTTTTTTTCCTTACAGTTATGATGTTCCCCTTTCAATTAATAAATTAATAAGCTTTCTCTCCTATGTTTAGCACTCATTTGTGATTCCAAACCAATATTTACTATGATGATTATATCACTTCATTCACATTTATAGGTGGGCGTTCTACTATAAGGAAAAACCCATTTTCTTATTTATCTGTCTATCATCTGTCAATCTAAGCATATATTCATGAATTAATATTTTAATCAATGGGTTATAATCCATCGCCCTCCTTATTTATTTTGATACCAGTAGGAGCCCCTTCAAGCTGGCTCCTGTGTCTTTTTGACATTCTGTCTGCGTTCTTTTTAAAGATCCATTGCTTTTTGGTTCAGTAAGATATTCCAGGTTTATCTTGTACTTTTGTCACTCCATTCTTGAATCAGTTATTTCTCCAAGGATCTTTTTTCCTTCTACTAAGGAATGGTATGGAGAAGCCAAGATCCAGGTGCTAGCTGTGCTCATTGCTACTGGAATGTCAGTGCTTCTAAGCACTTTCAGTAGACAGAGCTGGGGGGAAAACTATGTGTATATCTTTAGAAATCCCTAATTCCTACCAATACCTTCAAATTCCAGTCCACCTCCACGTGATTTTTCCTTGCCTTCCCTCTTTCCGTATTTCCACCTTCCTCCCTCCACAGTGAGAACCTTGACACCAATTACATTAATTGGTTCCACAGTCATTAGTATTCTGTTTTTTCCTTCAGTATGGTTATTTTATTCACTTTAAATACAGTGGATTTATTTGTTTCTTTCCTGAGTTTAGTTTGAGTTTTTCCCACCATCTTTGTTAATTTTATTTTTGAATGCATAGAGCATCACTATGCTTCCATAAATTCAAACTCTACAGAATTCTACACTCAGAGGAGTGCCCCCCCTCATCCCTGCTATTGTAGTAAAACAAGTTTATTGTTTATGTTAATCCTTCCCGTGTTTCCTTATGCAAAATAGTCAGATTTATATGTATTTTCTTATTTATTTTCCTTTTTAACACAAAAGGTAGCATGATATATATTCTTTTAACTACTTTTTACAAAGATCCAATATGGCAATAGATGAAAATCCTACCTTCTGCCTTGTTCTTGCTGTAGATTTATGACACTTTCATATTGTGGCAAAGAAGATGCTTCTGAAGTACCCCAAGGTTTAGCATAGAATTGGTACCCTATACAGATTGTTGGTTAGATATTTAATTGACCTGGTCATGGATGGTAATGAGGGACAGCACTGAACTATAACTGAGTGTGTGTACTGGACTGTTTAACAACTTTTCTGTGACTCCTATCACCTTCAGACTGAAGTCTAAACTCCTCAGCTTGGCATATATTGGCCTTTAGAATTCTTCCCCAGTTCCATCTTCTTTTACTTGTCCACATAGATCTCATGCAGCTAAAAATCATGAAGTACTTGATCCTCATTCTAAAACACTCCTTCAAACTTTGAAGAATTTGAAATTCCATCTTAGTTGTGTAGGACTCTCTTTCTACCATTTATGCCTGGTCAACATGTAACCATCATTTCTTACCTAACTTACCTGCAGCCTTCTCTAGGAAGCCCTCCTTCAACTACTCTGGCAAACCTATTATTTCTCTAACAGCACTTGGTATACATCACAAATGTAGCACTTAATGACCTGTATTGTAGTCCTTGGTTTACTTTTATGTGTCCCCTATGAGATTTTAAATTAGGGCCCTTGCTTACCTCCAATGATTAACACAGTGCCTGCTGAAAATATTTTTAACTGATTCATGAAATTGATAAGAGACTTCCCTTGCCTGGATATCGATCTTTTTACATGTCTGATGGATGGTCTACATAAAATTATCTCTACAGGATTGTTACAAATCGAACGCTTTAAGATGCTGTAAGACAATGTGATTTTTTTTTTCCTCCTTAACCAAATTCATCACTGACAGGAAGGGGGCGCCGTTTAACAGCTTGTGGAGAAAGAAAGTCAGCTTTTGTAACTGTTCTTACTTTTATAGAAAGAGATGGTATTGCTATTCTAGATGAAATTGAAATAGATTTCATATTCCTCTCTGAGATGTCAATTCACTCAAACTTTGACATTTGAATTGAGAATGAAGGCAAGGATCCCTTATCTAAGCTCCATTGTAAATGTGTGCATAGCATTAATTATTCTTATAAATTCTGGGTGGATTTATGAAAGGTAAGAATGTTGATAAGAAAAAGGAATAATGGTTAATAACCCCTTATGTTATTAAACTTACTAATACAAATTATGCATATGAATGTGTATATTATAATACAACATCTGGAATTGGAGGAGGTGTTTCTTTGAAAAGAAGTTGACACCAGAGTGTATTTTATAATGCCTGTTTCCATCAGGATAAGCAGCAACAGGAGAAAAAACATTTCTGTCTCTTTCTTGTGTCACCAACAGTAGATGCTTTGTATTAAGGTTATGCACACATTTCAGGGAACTTCGTGCCTGAAACAATGCAGAACCCATAGTCCTTGGAGGTTCCTGTGGACCATGCGTAGCTCTGAGATCCAAACGATCGAAGTGCTCAAGCTGTCTTATTTAAAGGAGGGGTAGTCTTGGTAGAAGCCTCTCTATGCGATCTGCTCCTACTTCCCTGGTGCCTGTTTCGATCTAAGTTGCTTTAAATGCCTGGGCCCAGCCCCACAAGGCATAAATGGAGCTTGTTATTGTAAGAGGCAACCTCAAGCCACTCTCTAGTGCAGTTACATAAATAAGACCAGGGCCGGCTTGGAAGGGGTGTAAATCTCTGGCTAAAATGAGAGAAGAGGGAGCCATTCACGTTAAACCAGTTAACGTGCTGACTGAGTTTCCAAATAAACTTTTATCTTCTAAGACTGATTGCTAGTAATGGTTATAAAAATGAGCCTGAGAATGTGGCCAAGGAAGAAGTGACCACACCTTTTCAGATTCCTCAAGGCTGCCTTCATGGGCATTTTCCTGGGAGCAAGGCAGAGGCGGCTCTGGGTCCTGAGTGTAACTCAGCTTCCTTCCAGACCCGAAGCAGGGCATTCCCCACCCCTCGGCTTCTCTTGTGTCCACTACCTCCCCCACCCCGCCGCCGCTTTTTCTTGCCAATCACAGAACCCGGAGCTAAACAGGAGAGATGGCCGAGAAGACACGTTTATAGCCAGCCATTTCCTCCTGCATAAGGGATGCAAAGCCATCCCGCCTTTGCCTTCGGTGTATTACACAGAAAAGCTCCAGGAAGGTGAAGGAAAGTGCCTCATCTTTGAGTGCCTGCCTTGTGGGTATTGCAACAGGAGTTACACAGATTGCACTGCCTGCACTTTTGGAACATTTTGCAAGCCAGAAAACGTTGCTGGGAGATTACAGTTGTCAGTTCTCTTACAAGAGTGACGAAGGCAGCATTTCTTTGAGGTGTTAGCTTCATCTAGCTTTCTGGTTTGTTTTCACTTGATTTAGAATTGTATTTTTCCTTAAGAACGATCTCTTCTGCTGCCAATGTACACAATGCAAAATAGCAAAAATGTGTTTTGTGTTTGAGCTTATTTGATCTTTCGCTCATAATTAAACTAAACTTTTCTGCTTTAGGTTAGACCTTTGCTGTAAAGATCCATGATTATGAATTACTGCTTTTCTCCCACTTTTTAGAATCTGCACATCTTAAAGTAGTTTTCAGCACTTTCAAGGAATTTGGTTCAGTTTATTTTGGGATGACTCGTATTTTTTCCTCCCTCTGAAATGGATTTTTTTCTTGTCTCCCTCCTTTTGTGTAAGTCGTAACACCAATCAAAGAAAGCTTTTCTGCACAAACAAACAAAAAGCCTTTGATAATTGAAATATAAGTAGCCAAATATGATGTCCTGGGAAATCTTTATAAATATGAGATACAGATTTCCTCCGACACCCTCAAATGCCGGTCACCTTAGGGCACGGTAAAGAATTATGACTCAATGAACTGCATGCTGACATGTAACTAAATAAGTAAATAACTGGAGTGAGGGCAGACTGCTGTTTAACGGCTTCCCCAGTTACGTATACACTTCCAAACGAGCATGAAATGTGGGTCTCTGGACATCACTTAAAAGAACCACAAATAAACAGAGTGTGATCCCACACTCCTA
Source organism: Phocoena phocoena (assembly GCF_963924675.1). Classification (NCBI taxonomy): domain Eukaryota; kingdom Metazoa; phylum Chordata; class Mammalia; order Artiodactyla; family Phocoenidae; genus Phocoena; species Phocoena phocoena. The sequence continues at coordinate 76,304,538 of NC_089232.1, read as the reverse complement.
TTCCTCCTGGGCAGTGAGAAAGCTTGGCTGGGAATGGGGGTGGTTTCTGTTGCTCTTCTGTCCCGTGCACTGGAAACACAAACCCTGTCGCTCAGAAAACTCAGGGTCGCGCTGCTGCTAACAGACCCGTTGAGCTCAGAAAAGTGAGGGGGCAAAGAGTCTGTGACCCGTGGGCCATCACCTCACCTTTTATTTTGCAAAACATCCCACTCCGGACTCAGATATTTCCATCCTAACATCTGGGCTAAGTCAGCCTAGGGGACTGGGAGCCAGATTTACAAATTCTCAAGTGTAACTCTCTTTTTTCACCTGCAAGATATATGTTAAGCTCAAGCCCTGCAGTCTGAGGTCGAACAGATGCCAGAATAATAGTACATGTGTGTGGAGCACATTTCTTTTGCTTTAAACACAACGTTAGAGCGGGAAAGCCCTTTAGACAGTATCTCTTCTAACCTCCTCTTTCTACATGTGAGGAAACTGAGGCAGAGAACAGCGCTCGAAATCGAGGTCACGTGTCCTTATTCTTGGCCTGCTGCTTTTTACCTTGATATTTAACTGTCTGTATCGGTTATCTGTTATTGTGCAGAAAACTACCCAAAACTGAGTGACTTAAAATAATGATGATTTATTAATTGTCACGATTCTGTGTCTGCTTGAACGGTTCTGCTACATTCACATGGGCTCACTTATGCAGTGACATTCATCTCACCAGTTTGCTCGAGGCTGGGTTCACCTGCCCAGCTGACCGGGCTCGGTCTTTCACCCCCGACTTCTTTGCCGCGTGAGGATCTCCGGGTAGAGATCCAGGAAGGCAAGTCCCCTGGTGTGTGCGCCCTTATCAAGCCTCTGCTTGTTCTCTTTGCTGATGTCCTGCTGGCCAAGGCTGATCACATGGCCCAAGTCAGAACGCAGGGGGGAGAGGAACGCACAAAGGTATGGGTATTAAGAGCGTGGCAAACAGGAGCTGTTGCTGTGAACACCCACTGAATAGCTTACAGCAGCGTTGCCCCAGCAGTGCTCCACGTGAGAAGGGGGCCCTTAAGAAGACTCTAACGCGCCAATGTGCATCGTGCCCCAGTCCACGTTAGAAGAGAACAGGAAGAGGAGCAAATGGCGGTTCCAAATGTATTTGACCTAGATTTCCTTTTCCTTGTGAAATAGCTATTAACACCCCCGGAAAACAGCTTTTAAAGCACTGGCCTAGAGCATTAAGAATGGTCCCTCCTACACCCTGCTGCCCTTCCCCTTCCGGATACTCAGTCGTGGAGCTTCAGGATCAAATGCTGACTTGTTGCATTTGTACAGTGGCCAGGCAGGGGTAAACAAAGGCTGAAGTGCCTGAAGCTTGTGGACTACAGTGCCTTGGCATAGCCTTGGGACTCTGAGACATAGAAGAGCTATTCTAAGTCAGAACACATGTTATTTCCCTAGGAGTTATAGCATCCCAGAAAACATTGCCCTGCATTAGAAAGCTAGTTCCTGAATATGTCAGATACTGCAGAAAACAGTGTCTGATATTTTCTGCCCATCTGTTCTGGGTTTTTAGTTTAAAACACTTACTCTGGGTAAGCGTAGAATTACCATTTTCTCCAAAATATCCTATTTTTCATAATTAAATCCCATTTTCAATGTGTGACTCATGCACAGTGTAAAAATTTAAGCAGTGCCAATGGTTTCACAGTGAAAATTAATCTTCTTCTAGTCCCTAGTTCTCCCCAGAGGCAGTCATCAGTACCTGTTTCTCATAAGTCTTTTCAGAGATACTCTATGTTTATACGGGAATATATATATACAAATAACACCATAATACATGTGCTACTCTGCCTTATTCTGCTTGTTTCTTTTTTTAAAAAAAACTTCATCAGAGATAGTCTTTACAAGTAGACAGATATTTAGCTGAAAGAACACCTAGAATTTTCCACAGAATTTTCAAATTGACTGTTGCATATGAACTTCACTGATGCCTTGAAACTTTTCTGGTTTTCAGATTCATGTCTTTTCATTTTTTACTAAATTGTATTATAGGTCATAAATTTCAGTCAACTGCAACCAGCCATTCTGTTTATATTATCTGTTTATATTGTCTGTTCCAGGCTGTTGATGTGAGCACAAGTACCTTCCCTTGGTCCTGGAACAGTAGGTTGGTAACAAATTAGTAGCAGAATGAACCTAGAGACAACCCCAAGACTTCACTTTATTTTTCTGAGTCTTAGTTACTTCTTTCACAAAAATGAAGATAATCACAGTGGCCTTGTAGTGAGTTATGATAATAAAATGTGAAAATACATTTGGAAGTATTTAGTAATCTCCAGGTGTTACACAGCTATTATCCAACTCTTTAAATACTGATAGAATAGCTATAGTCAAGCCACCCTTGCTTTTTAGAGTATAGATCTCTCAAGCACCCAACTGATGCCAAGAATGAGTGAAATTCTAAAAATGCAAATCTGATCATGTTACTGCCCTTTAAAAAACTCTCCAATGAGTTATCAGTACCAAAGTGAGCTTACAAGGCTTTACGTGATTGACCTTGCCCATGCCTTCAGCTTCGTGTCTCACCACCTAACTCCAACCCACCCCCTTTTTTTCCTATGCTTCAGGAAAGTGATCTTTTATTTCCTAAATATTGTCTGTGGCTCTGGTCCTTTGCACTATCAAGTCTCTCTGCCTAGAAGATTCTTCTTCCTTGGCAAGTGGAGGCTCCTCCATACACGCACACACCTGTCCTGTCCTCCACCCCCCCCCCCACTCCCTCCTACACATCTGGATTCGGTGCCCCTCTCCTCCAGGAGCATCCAGAGCATCGAGTCTTCCAAGGTTGAGCCCTGATCCCAGTAGAGGCAATGCTTCATTTCTTGACTCTTCCAAACACTACTGAATTCAGTAGATACACATGACACATTGTTTTGCTTAAAGGGACTAATATATTAGTTAATACATTTGTAAGGCAGTCAGTGCCCTGGACAACATTTTCTGTGTCCTGGGAAGGGGGAAGTGTGCCTTATGGAGCAAGTTAAACTGAGGGGACCAATATATTTAAATAATAAGATGCTTTTATTGAAGAAAAGGGAACCAAGTGATTGTCTTTACTGTCAAGAAAAAGCAGTTATCTTATAATCTTCCCTTCCAGACTCTTTTCTAGAGAAAAGGGCATCTTTGATGTAAAAACTGAGGAAGAATCCTGGGTCCAGTGGGTGGTGGAGAGTGTGGAGGAATTGGGAGGGAGAAGGCAGCTGGGGAGTTGTTTGAGGTGGCCAGCTCCAAATCCAGCCACACAGTATGAAATTGGACCAGCCTAATCCCGGGCTCTGGAATGAGGTGTGGTTATGAGAGGGAAGCTAGGTCTCGGACAACGATGATATCCTGATATTATCAGGGCCATGTGTGAGCGTGTGCATGTGTGTACGTGGGCGTGTGGGATTAGTATGGGGAATCTGGAAGACCGTGGGAAGAAGATCTGTGGTGTAAAAGTCTGCATGTCTGGTTCGCCAGCAGGAGAGTGACGGAAAAACAGCGAGAAGAAATAACCGTATCCAGTCATTGAGTTCCGTTGATCTATTTAATGTAAATTATCTAATAGGTCCCTATGATAAAATACTACTTCGATTAAAGATCAACTCAGCTCTTTGTTATTGTCCTCTTAAGATTTCTTCTCTTCTTTCTCCTGCTGTCTTTGTCTTTCTCTGGTTTTTTGGTCTGTGTGTGTGCACGTGTGTGTGTGTGTGTGTGTGTGTGTGTGTGTGTATATTGAAGCTTTTCTGGATGTAAATATTTAGAATGACTTTAAAATGTTTTAAATGCCAGGAAACCTCCTAACGGTATTGGTTGCTAAAATGGAGGTCACTTTTTATATGAATTTACGTGTTAATCAACCTTTTTAAGGTTTGTTTTTCTTTTTCTTTTCTAAATTTTGGATTGGAACATGATGCTCTGCATATACCTGAAAGAAGTTCATGAGAAACCAGAGTCCATATTAGAAAATATTAATCAATTGTGACCTTGTTAAAATAATTAAATGGTGATGTCATAAACAATATTAAACATCCAGTGAGGTTTGCTCCTGCATTTCAACCTTCATGTTAAGTCATCAGAGTAGTGCAGCGCTGTGGAAGAGCAGCAATGACCTCTCAAAGAGTAGGAAGCTTGCTTGAGTGGACAGCAAGGGCTGTGCAGCATCCTCTCCATGCAGTGTGGGGTGGTGATGAGATTCTCCCTGGGGAAGTGTCTGCAGGAGAGTTGGGGAGATGATGGAGCTGGGTTTTTAATACTCTGGTTTTTAGACTTGAGCAGGTTGACATGGCCCATATTCCTGATATGTGAAAAATTTTGAAAGAAACCATTTCCCAAAGTGTCTCAGAGGACTTCATCTAGATTGATAGACAAGACCCTTCAGAAAGTGGCGCCACCAACACTGACCTCACCTGAGGGACAGCACAGCGGGTGGGCAAGAGCTTGGGCTCTGATACGTGGCAGAGGCCTATCTGGATTTCAGTCTTGTCATTTATTAGTTGTAGGAACATGGGCAATGTACTTAATTTCTCTTACCTTATGTTTCTTCATATTTGAAATGTGTATAATAGCGCAATTGTTCATTGTCACTTGGTTGTCCTAGGATCAAATGGGGAAATTAATGTATGCGCGGCATGTAAAAAGTGGTCAAGAAATGTTAGCATCGTATTTAGTTCAGATATCACTTTCATAGTATAGTTCAGGTTTTTGTTTATTTTATTGTATTTTATTTTATTTTATTTTTTTTTTAATGCTTTTTACACAACTAGCATCTTTTTTTTTTTTTTTTAAACATCTTTATTGGGGTATAATTGCTTTACAATGGTGTGTTAGTTTCTGCTTTACAACAAAGTGAATCAGCTATACATATACATATGTTCCCATATGTCTTCCCTCTTGCGTCTCCCTGTATTTTATTTTTAAAGTAGTATGCACACATGGTTTAAGGATTCAATTAGTTCTACAAGATTTATTATGAAATACGGTTGGTCTCTGCCCCCTGCTTGTCTCTCTCGTCTCACCCTCCCTTCCCATCTCCGTCCCCCAGAGAAATCACTTTCAATTCATTTAGCTTGTTCTTCTGGTATTTACCTTGCTATCTCTAAATTGGAGCTTCTCAAACAGTAAGCAGCAAATGCATTACAGGTGTCAGGAGATATTGATCCTTTCTGCCCACAGGGTGGTCAGGTGGAACCTGGGGTGGCCTGATCCCCTGTCTCATCGCCTCCAGTCTCGATTTTCTTTTCTATTTGTTCCTGTGTGCCTTATAAATGTGTGTGTGTGTGTGCTGTCTTGAACAAGATTGGGAAGCTTTGCTAAATATAGTGCTACTTACAGATGTTTCTGTTTAGGCATTAAGCATTGACTTCACACACACACATACACACACATTTCCTGTTCCCCCCACCCTTCCAATTTAGTTCTCATAATTTTGGTTATATGAATATTTATTGTTTCCTGTATTATGACTAGGTAAATCCTGAATCATGTACTAAATCATAATTTCTTCTCCTTTTCTGCACAATTTTCTCTTTAGTGAATACTTGTCTTGATTTTTTTCTTTGTTTAGTTTCCTATATACTTACCACTAATTCAGCCCAAATTCTCTACCCACTGTCAAAATCTTCAAGTATTCTTTAAATTTTATATTCTAAGAAAAATCTCAACCAAATCCTAAGTATCTGCTTCTAGTGGATTTGGTTGTCTTCTCCTCTTGGTGTACATCTTTCTTTATCTTCGGGTCTTTTCCTATTTCCAGAGTTGGATTCCCTCTTACTGTAGTTACATCTTCTATTTTGATCACTATCTTGTTTTACTGGACCACATTATCCAGTAGATCTAGAAAAAAGGGATATGAGAAGTTATACTCTTTAAAGAGCATGGCATGCCTTAAAATGTCATTATTCTAGTGTCACCCTTGATTGAAAGTATGGTTGGGTGTAGAATTTTAGGTTGTAAATCATTTTCCCTCAGAATTTGAAGGCTCTGGTTCATTGTTGTCTACCTTCCAGCTCTGTTACTGCAAAGTCCAATGCTATTTTTGATTCCTCATCTTTTGAATGTGACAGCTCATTTCTCTCTCTGGAAATGTGTATGGTCTTTGAACTTCAAGATATTGGTATGAGTCTGCTTGCATTCGCTGTGCCAGGCATCTGGCAATTCATATTGTTCTGAATATTTTTGATACAGTTTTTCACTGATCACTTCCTTTCTTCCTTTTTATCAGTGTTTACTTTCTGGAACTCCTATTATTTGGATATCAAAAATTCTAGGCTGATTGTAAGTTTTTGTAGTCTTCTCTCCTATTTTCCATCTCCTAGACATTTTGTCCTGCTTTTTCAGAAATTTCCCTAATTTAATCTTGCAATTCTACTGACTTTTTCATTCCTGTTATTATATTTACTTCCAAGACCCTTTTAATATTGTCAGAATATTTGTTTTTATAAAGTACATCCAGTTCCTACTTTATGAATGTAATACATAAATAATGGTTTTTGTTGAAGTTTTTTCTTGCTTTTTTTTTTTTTTTTATCTCCAAGTTGCTTTTTTCTTCACTTGCGTTTAGGTCCCTATCTTTCATGTTAGCATCTTTTCTAAATGGTCCGATTGTATTTTAGAGTGATTCTCTTCAAGGCTGATGTGAAATTCTGAGCGCTTTGGTGGAATTTGTCAACCAGAGTCTTCAAAGTAGAGAGGTGATCTGGATGGGCTGTCTTGTGGAAATTCTTAATGCCAGTACCTTTGTATCTGGGCTAGTCAGATTCCCAGAGATATTTTCCAGTCTTTTCCCCACGGGGTAGTGAGTTGATTTTCAGTGTTCTACAAGTCCATCAGTGATGGAAGACTAGGAATGAGGTAGTTTGATGGATCTCAGCACCTGGCATGTAAATGTGCACGTGATCTCGCTAACTGCAGGAAGGTAATACCATCCTCAACTATGCTTGTGTTTCCCTGTCCAAAGGCCTTCTGATTATTTGCACCTGGGGAGAGAATGTAGGGATTGAAGTGTTTCTTAAGCAAACTTTCACGGGTTCCCTACTTTTTAAGCCTTACCCTCACTTCCACTCTTGGAGGTAACTGGTGCTGGGCATTCCTGAATTGGGGATGGGGGCATTCTGCCATAAGTGTGGTCACATTTTAGCTTTTCCTACTGCCAACTTGGAATTCATACTACTCAGGTTTCCTCATTTAGCACTAATTTCCGAAGTTTTGTTGCTGTTTTCTCTTCCATTATTTTTTTCATATGGTTTTATGCCTTAAACATATTTCCTTCATGTCATTTTCTTAGTGCTTCAGGAAGGTGCAAGAGTACGTGCATGTGTTTATTTTGCTGGCTTCACCTGGAAATCTCACTTGGGTTTTTCCCTTCCATCTCTTTGATTATTCTGTCCTCTCCAGTTGTAATGTCTTTCTGTTGACCTTTTTTCCCTTCACTGACGCCCAACCCTAGCCATGGCTGCATCCCCAAGCCTTCATTAATAGCTCTAGCCCACAGGAATACTTTATTTTCTTGGCCCTTAAAGCAACTTGACTTTTCTCTACTTAGTACCTGGATTTCCACATGCCTCTGCTGTTGAAATTGCTAATACTACTATTTCTAGTAATAATAATGATAATAATAATAATGTAAAAGAACACTAGGATTTACTGAACGCCAAGCGCTATTCTAACTGCTATACCTATGGTGTCTAACCTCTTCCTTACAACAGTTCTTTCAATTAGGTGCTGTTTTTCTCTCCATTTTACAGACTGGAAAATTGAGGCACTCAGAAGTTAAGCAAACTGCCCCTAAATCACACGACTCATAATTGGTGTAGCCAGATTTTAAAATGCAACTATCTGATTCCTGTGTGTGTGTTCTTAATTATTTGGAACAGCTATGAGAAGAAAGTACTATTATGCCTATTTCACACATGAGGAAATAGTGGTCCAGAGAGTCTATATGATCTTCCCAAAGTTTCTTTACGGCCTGTAGGAGACAGAACCGAAGTTTTGTGATAACAAGTCCAGGACTCTACCAAGATATCACGTTATCGAAATCAGTAATGCCCTTTCCTAATTAGCGAAATGTTGTGTCTCACTGTTTCAGTTTTTCACTAAATTGTTGATGAACTGATTAAATACTTACCATGTGCTGCATGCAAATGCAATATGTGGTGTTAAAAATACATTTCTAGCATTTTAGCATCGAATTACAGTTTGAGAGCATTTAATCCAACTGCCTTGTCTGGCATATACAGGTGATACTCAAAGAAGCTGAGTAACTTGTCCAAGCTTACTTTGCTAATTACTGAAAAGGCAGTGTTAAAACGCAGTCATCCAAGTACTCTTACTTGTACATAATAAAACACCTTTTAAATGACTCGTATTGTTAGCAACTTAAAAAATAAACAACACTTTTTTCTAGAGCATTTGTTTAATTTAGCTGAAAATCTCATTATAGAATATATTTTTTTCTTACAAATAAAGTTTCTTTGTGTCAGATATTATTTTCCATAATAAACTAGAGTTGTTTTCCAGCTGATGTATTTTGGCCCCTCAAGCATGATAAAAATCACACAACATAGCAGACTCACAAATATCTATATTGTTTTAAAATGTTTTGTTTTTTCCTGCTAGAGCATGCGTGACTTGGAAAAAGAGGTCACGGTACTAATGCAGCCCTGAAACTTAAAATACCACAAATCAGAAACAGGGTTTCTTCTCTTCTTGATCCGCAGAAGAGGGCCTGTGTTCTATGTGCTATCTCTTTAAACTCAGTCTTGGGTTTTATCTCAGTTCCAAGGTAAATATTCTTTAAAAGTCCAAATCTCTTAGCTGTTCCTTTAAAAGGTTTATCTTGTGCACGTATTGCTTGTTTATTTAGCAGCCCTATGAAGCTATTGAAGTGTTTGTTTAGTAGTCTTTCTAAATTATTTATGGTGAGAGCCAACTAATCTTTGGTCACAGTGAATTTCACGTTCTGGGAATCACTAGTCTGATTGATTATATTTCCAATTGGGAATTTCTACAAAGTGATGAAGCTTACATTAGTGTCACATCTTCAAGCACCTTTCTGCAGAGAGAAGTGAGCTAGTCTTTGCACACTTGATCTTACTCCCAAAGGAGAGAGTTTGGGAAACCAGTGTGCCTGTGGATATTGGGAAGGTATTAATGACCTCCATATTCATTCATTTCTCTCTTCCTTTCTTTTTTTTAAATTGTTGAGGTGGAAGTAGAGAACTGAGGGGAACTTAGTCAGGCACTCCGAAAAAACTGGAAAAGTAATGAAGACAGGAAGCAAAATATAAAACTTCACAGCAAATATGTTTCGTAAGAAATGTCAACAATACAGGGGAAATGCAAGCTTTGGCTCCTGGTCCTATCTTAAGTCTTGGCAGTTTTACAATTCAGGGCAAATGACCAGCATACCCTGAGCTATCCTTCCCTGGTTCATGAAAGGGCCTCAGTAATTTTAAGAAAAGGGAGTGTTCAACTTCATCATTGAGGGCAAAGATTACAATCATAGCATGTTAGCACTCAAAGGGAATTCATAGATCATCTACTTTCCAGTTCAAGCTTTCTGTTTCACAGTTGAGGTCGCTCTGAGGCCAAGAGAAAGGATATAAGTTTCCCGGAGTCATACAGTAAGTTAATGGCAGGACATTGATCAAAACCCACCCAAATCTTGATTCCCAGACAACAGTGTCAGCAATAATGCATTAAAATGCAACTAAAATCCCAGCTACTTAACTTGGCTGACCTCATCTTCTGTCACTCTGCTCATTCCTCCTTTCGCTTCTGCCACAGTGGCTCTCTTGATCCTGGGACATACCAACACATTTCCTGTCTCCAGATTTTGGCAATGGTTGTTCTCTGGGCCAGGAATGCTGCCTTCTACCCTTGCCCATCTTGTCTTCAAGGGTATTCTTCTGTCAATCAAATCTGAGTCTCAGACTTAATGCCATGTCCTCAGTGAGCTCTTCCCTGACTAGGTAATGCTAAGTAGCTTCCCAGGATCTCTTTATCATATTATCATATTTTATTTCTCATCATAGTGCCTACCATAATCAATTTTTGGTTGTGGTTGTTCCCCAAATGGAATGTAAGCTCCATGAGTGTATTGATTTTGTTTATTGCATTCATCAATGTCTGGGATATGCCAAGGATATACAATTAACACATATTAAATAAATAAACAAATAAATAATTTGAAGATAGTCAAAAAATCTCATGTGGTACAGCCATTTGTTTTCCACATTTCAACTTCATGAAGCTCTGTGGTTTATTCTTAATCAACCTTTATAAATGTACATATCTCAAAATAATGTATAATACATAAATTTATGTATGAAAATGCATGCACATATATATGTATATACATACATAAGCTTCAACTATTGGATCCTATCTAATTAACAAAATATTGACATAAAAAGGGAAGAGTGATGCACATTTTATGATTTCTCATCGCATGGAAAATTGTTTTCCTGGGGGCATCTTTGAACTGTGCAGGAACCCCAGTTCTTGGAAAATCTGAGTCTCCTGTGGTGTTAGTAAGAGAACAGTCACTGACTGTCGCAGATGCAGAGATCGGTAACGTCTACTGAGCTCATCAGCAGCTTCACACCTGAGGCAGCTTGGAGACAGAGGACTCTAATGAGGATGATGCTTACCACTTCCATGTAGCCAAACAGGCTACAATGTTCATTGTCTTCTTGCCGGAACTTCATTGACGTGAGAGTGATGTTTACATTTCTAGTTTCACTCCTCCTAACTTGACAGGCCTAGGATGGCCTGGGTGGGAATAGAAAAAACACAAAAGGAGTAGTAAAGGCCTATTTTCACTGTTCCTGCCTCCCAGTCTCCACACACACTCAGACGAGAGTTGCTCTCCCTATTTGAAATTGTAAAGACACTGTTAGCTGTATGAGTACTTTCTTGTCAAGTACTAAGTGTCGCATTTTAAGCATCTAATATTTGCTCTAATCTGGATAGTTTATTCTTGGCTCTTAAGGATAGAGGACTGGAGTACAAAGGGGACTGTGACTCCTCTGACTTTCATCAAAAGGGAAGCAGAGTCTATCTTTCTTTGTCCATCTGGGCACTTGTTCTAGAAAAAAAAAGGAGGAGACCCCTCTTTTGTAGGCAAATGAATTAATTTGCTCCTAAAGTGTCATGAAAGCAATAGAATCATAAATCTCTAAGTGAAATTCACATCTCTTAAATGTCACTGGGGCAAAACTTTACTTGTCGCATGTTACCAAAATGCTCTGGTTTCTCCCCAACACCAGAGAGGTATTCATTAAATCATGACCTACTGACAAAACGCCTATTAGCTCTATAAAGATAATGATGCACTCTTCTCACAGCACCACTGCCACCATTAGGATACAGTTTGAGACAGACTAGTATTTCAGTATCGTGTCCATAAACAGGAGGGAAGCATCAGAATCAGACTCTTGGTTTTCCTTTTAAAAAGAATAGGTGCATGATGCCAAAAACACAAGTGACAAAAGACAAACAGATAAATGGGCTTCATAAAAACTTAGAACTTTTGTGTTTCAAAGGACACCATCAAGAAAATGAAAAGACATCCACAGAATGAGAGAAATTTGCAAATCACAAATCTGATGATACTTGTATCTAGAATATATAAAGAACACTTATAACTCAAGAATCAAAAGACTACCCAGTTAAAAGTGGGCAAAGAATCTGAATAGACATTTTTCCAAAGAAGATATACATAAAAAGATGCTCAATATCATTAATTCCCTATCCTACCCCCTATCTCCTCCAGGCCTTAAGAAACTGCTAATCTACTTTCTGTCTCTGTAAATTTTCCTGTTCTAGGCATGTCATGTAAATGGAATCATTCAAATATGTTCTTTTGTGACTGATTTCTTTCATGTAGCTTAAAGTTTTCAAGGTTCATCCATATTGTAGCATGTATTGACACTTCATTTCATTTTATGGCCAATTGATATGTTTTTGTATGGATATATTATATTTTATTTATCTATTTATCAATTGATGAACATATGGGTTGTTTGCACTCTGGTTATTATGAGTAATGCTGCTATGAACATTTATTTACAAGCTTTTGTGTGGATATATGTTTTCATTTGTCTTGGGTATATACCTTGGAGTAGAATTGCTGGGTCATGTTATCGCCCTATGTTTAACCCTTTGGGGAACTCCCAAAATGTTTTTTAAAAGTGCTTGCAACATTTTACCTTCCAGTCTGCAATGCATGAAGACTGATTTTTCCTCATCATCTCCAACACCTGTTATTATCTGACTTTACATCCTAGTGGGTGGGAAATGGCATCTCACCTTGTAGTTATTATTTTCATTTCCCTAATAACTGATGATGTTGAACATCTTTTCAAGAGCTTTTTGGCCACTTGTATATCTTCACTGGTGAAATGTCTATTCAGATCCTTTGTCCATGAAAAAAAATTAGCTTATTTGTTTTTATGTCATTAAATTAAAGGGTTCTTTGTGTATTCTGGATACAAATCCATTTTCATGTATAAGATTTGCTCCCATCATGTGGCTTGTCTTTTCATATTTTGGATGGTAGTTTGCACCATAAAAGTTTTACATTTGTCTGTTTAAAATCTATTTGTCAATTTTGTCTATCTATCTATTTTGTCTATTTGCCAATTCCTCTATTTTTTCTTTGTTACTTGTGCTTTGGTGACATGTTTAAGAAACCATTTGCCTAATTCAAGGTCACAGAATTACTTCTATGGTTTATTGTAAGCATTTTGTAGTTGTGGCTCTGACATTAAGGTTGGTAATCCATTTTGAGCTATTTTTATATGATCTGAGGTAGAAGTCCAGATCATTGATATGGTTGGATTTACATGTAACAATTTGCTTTATTTTTTTCCCTATGTATTTCATGTCTTTTGTTGTTGTCTCTCTCTCACTCTTTCATTGCCTTTTTTTATTAAGTGAATATTTTCTAGAGTAGCATTTTAATTCCTTTAATGATTTTTAATTATAGTTTTGAGTTATTTCCTTAGTGGTTGCTCTAGAGCTTACAACACACATCTTAACTTATCAGAATACACTTCAGTTTTATACACTTAGGCCTAGTGAAATATAGAAAGTTTCCTCCTATGTAACACCATTTCCTCCCCACCTTTTTAAACTATTATACATATTATGTCAGTGTATATATACTATAAATGCAGCAATACATTTTTATAATTATATATATATTATATACTTTATATATTATATATTTTAAATAACCTGAGAGAAAAAAAAGTATAGCAAGTATATATTTACAGAGTTTGTTACATTGATCATCTTACTTACCCTTTCTGGTTCTTCTCAATTCTTCCTGTGGGTTTGCTTTAGCATCTGGTATCATTTCCTTACTTCAAAACAGCTTTGTTATTGTCAGATATTTGTTACATTTCAGTATATTATGACCCCAATAATGCAGTATGTGCAACAATGCACACATTGTTTTACATAATTGCTTTTTGAATCAGTCAAGAGAAGAAAGGAGAAGAAATATGTAATTATACTGTCTTTTCCAGTTACCTGCATAATCATCATTATCAGTATTCTTTTGCTTTTCATGTGGATTCGAATTACTGGCTGGTGTCACTTGCTTTCAGCCTGAAGAACTTTTAGTATTCCTTATATAAAAGGTCTACTAGCAACAAATTCTTTCAATTTTTGTTTATCTGAGAATAACTTTATTTTGCCTTCATTTTTGAAAGGTAGCTGTGCAGAATGTAAGATTCTTGGTTGATATTTTAACTTCCAGCTCTTTTAATATGTCATCCCACTGCCTCTGGCCACCTTGATTATGAGGCGATGTCAGCTATTAATCTCATTGTGGTTTCCTTTTATGTGGTGAATCATTCTTCTCTTGCTGCTTTAAGATTTTTTCTTATTTTAGATTTCAATATTTTTATTACAACATGTCTGGGTGGATCTTTGGTATAGGGGTGCTTCTACCCTGAGGTGAAGCAGACCATGAGGGAAAAGCTCCATAGCTCGCCTGAGGGTATCACTGTACTGAAGGTATGGGTGGGGACTTCTGTTCTTCGAGCACTTTCACTCTGTGAGTAAGCATGTGGGAGGGCAGATAGGCAGCCCCTGGTCTTCTGGACTGTTCTTGATGTGACGCCTCCTACTTATGAGTGAGCTGAGATAGGGGCAATCAGGATCCCAGTATTCTTGACCTACTGGGCCTGGGGGAGAGCTTCTGCTTTATGAGTGGGGGCTGGCCAAAGAAAAAAGACATGGTTGGTTCACTTATCTTCTGTTATTATTCATACATTCTAGTATTTGTTTATGTTTTTCTATATTTTTGTCCAAAGTAGTGAAACTTGTCCTTCATAGCTCATTCCAGATATTCACAGATCATTATACATAAAACTATATCCTATTCATTGAAGCAACAGGACCCTTCTAGTAGAGCGTTCTGTGCTGCTCTTTACTTTGTTACGTGCATGCATTTCTACCCAGCTCAGCTTTAAGCACCTGAAGCAGAAATTGTTTCTTATGCTTTTTTACTCCTTTTTAGCACTTGGCCTGGAGCAGATCATACTATGTGTATTTAGTGAATTTTGTAGAGTGAATTCTTTGCGCATATTTAATTCCAGCTTAGGGGAACCACTTCTCTTCAGAGGAGCAAGCATTGCCCTTATAGATGAACTCTGATCGTTTTATGGTTCTTAGTATGTAATGTCTCTCAAGTGCTTGCTCATTAATGCCGTATCTGTAGTTACAGTGCGTGAATATACCCAGTTTTAGTGGTCTGAAACAAACCTTATGTTACAGCAATTGTTCTAAAGGCCCAAGAACTAAAGATTACTAGGAAAGATAGTCTCTGTTTTACAAAGGCATAATATTTCATTCAATAAATGTTTATTTTTTTTAAACTAGACACCACGCGGGATGTCATGGATTTACAAATTTGAATCAGATACAGCATTACCTTTAGAAAATTAGAATCCAATGGAGAAGATTCTAATAAGAAATAAGCAAAAACTAAAGAATAGCACAAATACAGGGCAAACGGCGTCATTGGCACACTATATTGTGGGTCTGTGAAATCCCTCAACTGAGGGACCCTGGACAGGTACTCATTTGAGGAGATGGAACTTTAGAGCCTCCTGAGCCTTGAAAAGTAGAAGATGGACATAATAAGCTGGGGGTCTACAGAAAAGAGGTTGAACAAAGTCCCCAGAGGGGAAATCTAAAGGGCTTTTAAAAACTATGGGCATTCCGATATATTTGTATCATTAGGGTTCATGATAAGTTGGAGTGGGATACAAGAATGGACGCTTAGGTTGAACCAGATCCTGAAGAATCTCAGGTGGTACCTTGATGAGTTTTCAGTTTATTTCATTCTCACCATTAGGA
Source organism: Phocoena phocoena (assembly GCF_963924675.1). Taxonomy (NCBI): domain Eukaryota; kingdom Metazoa; phylum Chordata; class Mammalia; order Artiodactyla; family Phocoenidae; genus Phocoena; species Phocoena phocoena. Next base: position 76,289,151 of record NC_089232.1, on the reverse strand, counting down.
TAAAACTGAGTTGCTGAATGTTTCTAAAGGGCTGAATTATTAGATCTAGAGCTACACTGTCCAATATGGTAGCTACATGTAGTTATTTAAGATTAAATAAATTAAATAAATGAAGACTCATTCCCCAGTTGCACTAGCCATATTCCAAGTGCTCAATAACCTTATGTGGCTAGTATCTACCATATTAGATAGCTATCCATGCCAAAATTTCTATTGGACAATATTGTACTAGACTTTAGGCTCTGACATCAGTAGAAAGAAGAGTTTGTGACGTATGGAAGTAGAGATGGGGAGATGGGAAAGTAGAAGTATAACTGGTATATGTTTTCAAAGTAGCTATGAAAGGTATCTGAAGGCTCAACTAGAGTAATGACAATATAGGGAGAGCTGAGGACACCACTGTGATACACATGTTAGATATTGACAAAGGATTCTATAATTAATTACCTGTTAAGAATGAAGTGAGGAAGATAGATACAATAAAACAGAAAGCTGGCATACTTTGAGTGCCTGGGTAGGCAGTGGTGCCATTCATTGAGATAAGTGGGGTATAAAAGGAGTTAGTTAACAGAGATTATTGAAATAATGAGTACTGTATATTAATGCTGGGTTTGAGTTTCCTGTAGAAGAGGAGGTAGAGATTTCCAGGAGACTGAGAAGAATATTCTAGAGCTTAAGAATATATTCATACTTAATATTTCTTACTTAGAGGTAATGGTTAAAACCATAAAGAAAAGAGAATAGAGTCAAAGTAAACACCTAGAGGTATTTCACTATTTATTTCCCTTTTGTTCAATTCTTGATTAAAGCAATCTAGGTCAAAATTTCAAAGTTCATCCGTTGTTTCCAATTATTCTAATATTATCTTGGTTTCTGAAGCCTGGTGACTTAGCATGCCCAGTGACCCAAAGGCTAGTATATTTCTTCGAGGCACCACATGTACATTTTTCCAGATACCATCAAATGATTTGAGGTATTGAACTCTTCTTGTGTAGTACAAATGACTAAACTTGGCCCAGGACATGGAGTGATATTTGTGGTGCATTAAATTTTGTTTTTAGATTAAGATATAAATATTGACATAGCACATATTGCTCATCTCTAATCGCTAAATTTGTATCCCTATATCCTTAAAGGATTTTATTCATTTAGCTAGCATTTACTGATTATGTACAAGATTAACAAATGCAGGAGATACACAGACTTCTACAGCTCAGATTCTTGCTCACAAGGATTACTTTTCAGTAAGAGAACAATTATGAACACAAATAATCACAATACAGTGTGATTAACGCTAGAGAAGTATAAATGGAGAAATGAATTAAGATCTAAGAATGCACAGAGGAAGGAAACATTCTCTGGGGGAGTCAAGAAAAGTTTTCCAGAAAAAGTAACTTCTGAGGTAGTTGTTGAAGAATGGAGAGGAGAGTGTGTGCTGAGCCCCCAAGTGTGGAAGATCTTGGGTGACTTACTATACTACAGAGGCCAGAGAAGGCAGGCGAGGCTAGATTCTGATCAGCTTTTTATGCCATTCTGATGAGTTTGGGTTTATTTCGGAAGAAATACAATCAGCGGGAATTGTTTAAGAGTTTAAACATAAGAGATGGTATTGTGGGGTTCCAATTTAGGAAGTTACCTAGCAGCAATGGGGCACATGGAATGTATAGAGGTGATATTGGTGGAAACACCAGTTAGAAACTTGCTGGTATAAACCATACTTGAAGGGGGTTGGTAAGAAATTGATTCCAAAGATATTTAGGGTGTACTACCTTGTACATACTACACTGGACATTCATGAGACTTAGATATAAGTTAGAAATAGCATCTAGACTGATACCCAGACGTTTGGCTTTAGAGCCTAGGCATAAGGAGGTACTTGAAGCAGGTGTGGGGCATGAAGATGAATTCTAGTTTGATAATATTGAAGTTGAAGTTCCTTTGGCTTATTCAGGGGAGATGTGCACTTGGAGTTATGTATTATCTCTTATCTGTACTGAATGACTATTTATTAATCCTATACATATTGATAATTTAGGGTCCCTATTTAGTTTTCATTCCATGGGTAATGGCATGGTATTGGCCTCCAGATCTGATGTAGTTAATAGAAGGTGAGATGCTGTTTTCTGAGCTGCCGCAGAGTAGGAATGGGCATGAGACTTCGTGTCACCTTAGTTTGCCACATGGACTTAAATCTCATATACATGCTTTCCACTTTCTCACCCTGGAATATCCCTGAGCATTTTACTACTGCTTCCCTCCCATAAAATATTCTCTCTTTGATGTCTCTTTCTCTCTCCCTCCTTTCTCGTTTCCTCCCCCACCCCATCCCTCTAATTTTTCTGTTTTTAGACCCTTTCTTTTTGAATATTTTTACCTGCTGGAAAGCTAATTTCTTTCCTGGACATATCCCTCAGACCCCTTTTACTCCCCACTTTCATCTGTTGCATGACAACCCTTCAAAAACCAGCATTTTGGAGCTAGATGGAAACTTAGCTTATATCTTATGTAACGCCTTGATTTTGCTGATTTTGAGTTGGCAGAAAGGAAAGAACTTGTTCAAAGTCACATCACTAGACAGTGCCTTGCATGCACTTTTGATTATCTAAATCCCTATTCAATTCTTTTAAAGTGCTTTCTATTTATAGTATAAATATATACATCATGGATTTTTAAAACATGAAACATGGGTTATTGGTTACAAATTCATTTACCTTGTACATTAAGAAACACATTCTGAGACTTGTTTTAAAATGTTTCCTCTAGCCCATTTGAACTTTATCATGTTTGTTTATTAATTTAATGAAATTGCATTTAGATTTTCTAATGAGTATTTTTTTAGTTTGTTGCATAAATAGAATTCTTTTCAAATTTGACCAGTATATTTAATATGGTTTATAAGTGTTAATTTGTTGAATTACAAATGTATTCTTAAAATTTTTCCCTTTAAAACACATTTACAGTTTTTCTGGTTGAATTAATACATATTCATTACACAAAACTTAGAAAATATTAAAAATTAGAAGATTTTAAAAGCCACGCATGGTCTCATTAAATTATACAACACATTTTTTTAGTGTAGATCTTCATTTATTTTTTTTCTCTGCATGTTAACATGACTCTTCCATAAGATAATTTTTATTCTTCTTTTTCTAACCTAACACTTATATGTAGTTTCATGATATATATCCTTATTAACAATTTTGATGGATTTGTAATATTCTACCATGCTTCTATACCATATATATGAATCTATCAATGCCCTTATATTTGGATATTTAGCTTATTTTCTACTTTTTTGTAGTATGTATAATGCTATAAAGAATATCATTGGATTGAGAGTTTTGTCAAATTTGGGGGATTATTATAGTTATCCCATGGTAGAGGCACTGAGTGAAAGGGAATAAATATTTGTATATGAGGGTAATGCTGTGGACCTGGACTCAGCACAATACATGCCACAGGTGACTCCTGAATAGTCTTGATGAATATGGTCTGAGAACTCTCACTCTTGAGCTCCCCTGGGACCAGTAGAATAGTTATGAATAGCTACTTGTTTTAGTTGGGTTAAGCCTTAGTGGTTTTTACTACATTAAAAAAAAACTTATTTGCCTCCAATTTCATTGACTCCAAGAAGCAATTATCCTGAGTGAAGATAGACCTTGATTATAGATTATTAGGGAGGAAAGATACTAGAAAACAATTTCTTCTAATGGCATGTCTCTTCATCCAATTCCTATAATCAGATTCCCATAGATGAACAAATTACAGGAGAGATTGATATTCTCTATTGTAGTAATATAATACATGTAAACTGCAGTACACTCACAGAGAAGGATATGTTGCAGATATAGCCAGGGAAGGCTTTGCACGGCAGTGATTCTTAAGCTGGGTCTTGAGGATGAGGAGTCATTTGCCTCATAGACAAACAAGTAAGGGAATTCCAGATGAAGGAGCAGTCTGTTCAGAAGTACAAAGGCAGGAAACTCATTGCCTTCATCAGAAGTGGACGTGGCTGAGAGGATGGCAGTGAGCCTAAGAGTAAGGCAGCTACAGAACATGGTCAGGAAGCCAGGTCACTAAGGCCTGTAGGCTCAAAGGGGAACTTTATTCCATAGAGGTTGGTAAACCAGTGAGTATTTTTAACCAGGGAAGAAAGCACATTTTGTATCTAGGATAGTAAAATGTAGTTAAAATTGTTTAACTTGCCACTGAACAAACTGCATGTTTTTCATCTCAATACATTATCAAGTTGGCATGTGCTGTAGTTTCATTAATCAAAGAGGAGTTTGCTGAGATGGTATTCAGTGACATGTAATTCATTCTTTTCTCCATGTCTATGAGCAGTAATATTTTTAGAAATTACACCCAATTGTTTCATGAGTGAAGTAGCCGCAAGAACTACTAAAAGTAGTGCCTTAGTGAAATCCTTCTCTAAATGATCTTATGTCTGACCTTCTGTACTTTATCTTCCAAAGATCAGCTTGTGGTGTTAATTATGGGGTAAGTAAGCAGTTACTTCCTACAGCAAATCAGCCAAAGTCCAGGTTAGCTCTGGAGGTCCCCCGGATCAGAGCTCTGTGTTTCTTCAGGTTTCAGTTTACCAGCCTCAAACCACTTAAAAGCAGGAGGAGGAAAGACTGGGGAGTGATCAGTTTACAAGTGACCTGGGAGTTCACAGCTTTCATCCCTGGAAATCACAGTCCATATAATAGGCCTTGTGCAGATACAATTGGGACAAATTGACTCAGGCTTCTTGCTTTCAGAAATGAAAACCCTTCTTTTCCCTTATCAGTGTCCCCAGGCCTGAATTGTTGGAATCAAGCATTTGAGGGAGGCTGGTAGGTGTTCTAAGGTCAAATAGAGGATGTAGGTCCTCAGTAAGAGTGTAGGCTGTTAAGTGGCACCCAACTGTGTTAATTGGTTAATAGGACTCTAGCTAGTTTAGGGACTTAAAAGCCGTATGAGAGGAACCATGCCTAGCCGGCTTTTTCCTTTCTAGGCAAGCGAGAGGTGTAACTGTGGCAGAGTATACTGTTGGCACATCTTCGAACTAGGCTACTGCTGTACCAGATATTTTTGGAATGCATTTTTAGATATGATTTCAAAAATTTTGAATGTTTTCAGGAAAGGCATTATTTCCAACTTGGAACCTTAAGTTGACCTCTAGAGGCAGTTTGACTCACCAGGAACCCAGGCTAGTGGGTATGGTGATAATTGTTGCCAAATAATCATTCTCAGCAAAAAGCACAACTTCAAAAAAAAGGGAGAATCTGAGAGGCTTACTTTCTACATTCATCCGGATACAGGAGATCTGGCTGTTTATTAGGAATTCAGTAGTCTTGCTTTAAAGTCATTCATCAAAAGCAATTGGATCAAAACTCTCTTAGCATTTCCTTACCATATGAACAAGTACTTCACAAAGTCACAAGTGTCATGAGGCCACAGCACTATCATGTTATGACAAAGTGCACGTGGATGGATGATATAGTGACTGTACCGACATTGTTCAGTGCTTTCGTACTGAGAAGGGCCATTCCTATTAGTTCTCATCACTTACTGATTAGTGGTCATTATTCTCTAATTCATTGTCCATTCTATGCCCAGGATATTTTTTAAAATTTAATTCTAAACTTGACATTTACCTAAGTCCTTTCAGTGGCTCCCAAGTGTCCTAGAGAACAATATCCAATTGTCTCAGGCTTCCATATTCAAAGATGAGAATGATCTGCCCTGATTTAGCCCATTCAGCATTCTTCAAGGAATGCCATTTTGAAACCAATCAGACACCTACTAACCATGCATGACTCCCTATCTTAGCTCTTACCTCTGCCAGAAGTCTCTGCTGTTTTTTCTCCACTCATTCTTCAAATGCAACTTGGTTAGTGAGGTTTCCCTATCCTTTTAAAATGCCCCTTTTTACCAAATTCCCCTCCAACTACCTCCTTTCTCATCATCTCAGTGAAACTGTTCCCGTTAAAATTACCATCAATCTCCTTGCTATTAAATCCAATGAACACTTTTTAGTGTTTATTTCTCTTGACTTCTCAGTAACATTTGATACAGTTAACTCACCCTCTTCTTAAAATATGTCTTTTTCCTTGGCTTCTGTGACATGACATTCTCCCAATTTTCTCCTGGGTTGCCTCATTCTTCTTTGTGGGAATCTCTTCCTCTATTCATCCACTAAATTGTATTTCTCAAATGACCATTTCCACTGTCAAAGACTTAATTATTTCCCACATGTTGATGATTCCTAAATGTATATTTTCAGGCTATCTCTCCATTGTGTACTTGAGATCCATAGTTTCAACTGTCTAATGCATAGAAACAATTAAACACCCCATAAACATCTTAAAGTCAGTATGTCCTACTTGAAGTCGTTATTTTTACTCTTATGTCTGCCCTTTTCTTTCCCAATGGGAAAAATCAATTTTTCCCATTTTTGAAAAATTGAGATGTAACATAGGATAAATATAATCTTACACATACAGCTTTATAGATGTTTACAACCTCACTCCCACCCTGATCAAAATATAGACTCTTTTTCACTCCCTGGAAGGATCCCTCATCCCCTTTCTCCCACTACAGGCCCATCCCCACCTCTGCAGAAGGGAAACAGAAATTATTATTTTTTAATGAAAGTAATTGAATATTTTAATTTTTTATTATCTATTTTTTCTTTTTTTGTGTGTGTCATTGCAGAATTGCTTTAACTTTAAAATTCCTCTTTCAGATTTTCTCCCTGAAAGATAGGGTAGAAAATGGCCACTAAACATTGTGAGTTTTATTACTTATTAGTTCTTGCTGGATGTATTTCCAGGGCTGAATATTTCTTGTTGTCCCTTATTACATTATTCACAGAAAGGTAGAAGATTTTTTTAATCTTTTATAAGGATTCCTAAAAGTATTGCTTTTATGTATAAAAGGATAGCATAGTTTTCCATTCTTCTATCAGTGGAGATTTCCCTCATTCACACAGATGAGGATCCTACTCCTCCAAATTTCCCCTTAGATCCTCATTTTGTTTGCAGGCAGCAGCATTAAGTTTTTAAGGTCCACTCAGGAGAGAATGAAACAAGGGACATAAAACTGATCATATTGAGTCCATAGAAACTCAATTATTTGTTTAAAGCAGCACAGAAATGTCTTATATTTCCAAGAAAAGAAAAGAGGTGCTAGAAATCTACAACGTGATAACCTTTGGTTTTGAACGACATAATTGAAGAACTATTCAATTTATTTGATCAAACCCATACAAAAATGTTTAAGTATTGAGCTGATGTGTTTATCTTTTGCTATAACAATCAATTGAAATTTTGGCCCTTTTTCTTCTCCAGAAATAAATTTTTAAAAAATCTGCCCCTTTTATGTCTGCTAAACTCGGACAATGGTACTATCATGTTTGGCTTCTCAAATGTTCCATATCCAGTCAGACATACAAACTAAACAAATATCTAAATTAAATAAAAACTATATAAAATTGTTTATACCTATCTATCTATCATCTATTTATCTATCCATCCATCTAGCTACCTATCTAGATATAGATATAGGTAGCTATGATGTCCTCTTCTGTTTACCTTTGTTCTTATGGGTCTAGTCTAGGCTATTATAATCACTCACAGGGATTTTTACCAGTAGTCTCTTAACTGTTTTTTATGCTTCCTGTCTGGACCCCTTCCATCTATTCTTCTCACTGCAAAAAAAATAATTTTTATGAAATACAAGCTGATCATGCCATTTTCTTACTAAAAGCTTTTCAGTTGACTTCTCATTGTCTTCTGGATGAGGTCCAAACCCCCTAACTTATAAGACCCTGAATTTAGTTTCATCTCTTACTATCTCTCCCCTGGTGTCTTGCTCTAGCCATAGTGAGACAGTCTTTTTTCCTCCCCTTAATTTATTAAAATATCTCTCACTACTCATCACGAGGCCTTCCCCTTGCTTAGTGTCTTCTTGCTCCCTGCCTTTGCCTTACTCTGGGTAAAGTTCAGAGAACCCAACTCCCCAAGCCACAGTATGATACCCTCCTTTGTGTTCCCATGGAACCCTCTGTTTTCTCAGTGAAGCACTTTGATTATACTATGTTGTGTTGTTTAATGTTATTTTATCTATTCCCTACTAGACTGTAAGTCTTTTATTTTAATCCTTTAATCCCCAGAACCTAGTATATACCTTACCTAATAAAAAATAAGAATTTATGAATAATTTTGTCCTCCTGATTCCATTGCCCACCTTTGAATAACCTCCTCATCAATCTGGGTGCTGCCTGTTCCATTATTGCATAGGTTTCATCCTGCAGTTCATAACAATTTATTATCGATCACTTACTGTGTTTTATTTTGCTCCAGACATTGTAATAGTCATCTGCATGAAGTCTCAATTGCTTTTCCTTAAATGAAAGGACCAGAGTGTCCTCCATACAGTGAAGTATCTAGGTAATGTTTGCCAAAGGATTCTATAACTGAAGGGATTCCATAATCTAATTTTGAGAAATAAAGTGTAGATATTGAAACTTCTTTGGATGAATGAAATCTTAGAGAAATAACCTAGGATAGCTCAGTAAGGGCTATTTACCACAAAGTAAATTTCCAATAAACTATTTTTAATAACTTGAAAATGATTTTGAATGCATTGTTTTAGGAATTCTGCCTCTTGTGTGACACTTTCAAAATTTCCACAACTGTATGAGCTGCTAAGTGTTCACTGAATATATTTCCTGTCTCCTATCCTATTCTGGAAGATGCAGAGATTAGAAAAGACAGAGAGGGTGTCTTCTCTGTCCTCTGAGAGCACCAAGTCTTCCTAGGGAGGTAAAATATGTCCTTATTAACTAGTGAAGATATAAGGCAGCTAAAATTATAATGCTTGCTTAAATCCCTGGGTTTCAAGTTACCCAGAATGTGGACCAAAAGAGGTGTGAGAAAAGGTGAGCCTGTGATAAGTTCCAAATCTAAAGTGGAAAATGTTATTATTGGGGTCCATAATAAGAGTAATTGGTCAACCTATATATCATTAGCAGCTTAGAAGCTGTATATATTCTCTTGTTTTATCCTCACAGCAAGCCTGTAATTCCAATGTAATTATTAGCTTTGCTATTTTAATGATAAACTGAGGGTAAGTGGAGTGCAGAGTACATCTGCTTCCTCACTAAAGCCTACTTATTCCTATCTATATGCCAGTAAATATTTCCTTGTGATAATCTGAACTGATAAAAGTGAGGAAATGGCTCATTAAATGCATTTTGTTTTAAAATTATTATAGCAATATATATCCTTTTAGCATGTGATACTCTCTATATGAAAAGTACCTAGGACTCTGCTTAGCAGAGTGACTAGTACTCAAAACATAAAAGCTATTATTATTATTATCTGTATGCTTGAAAATTAATTTTTTGTTACATGGACAAACACACTCTACAGAATACTTTTCTATTATATGATGTCAAGTACTACTTCATTGCCTCATTTCCTATAGAAGTTTATGGTGACAGAGATCTTTATTAATATCAGAAGACTGATACGTCCTTAAGAGGATTTTGTGGTTTCTCATCTGTGTACATACGATGGAAAATGAATACTATGTTTATGGAAACAATATTTGAGGAAATTATCTGAATTTGTCTAACTGTGTCTATAGTGTGAGTGTTGGAAGAAAAGATAAAGTCATTTCCAGTCCTAAGAGTTTAAGAATTTTCCTTTCCTCATTCAGTCTTCATGAAATACAAGGATTAAGAGCATAATCCCCTTTATGCTATTTATCACTCTTCAGTTTTAACATCTACACGGAAACATAAATTTTCTCTGAATATCAAATGTTTTGGCCAAAGCCGCATTTCAAACTAAAGTATTTATTATTAATTTCACCTATAATTATTAATTGAGAAAATGTGTCTAAGTTTGACAAAACAATTACTTCAAGGAAAAGACATCTTGTAAAAATCGGAACCTACCAAAAATTGTGCTTACTCATAACAGTTGATTCACTACACAAACTAATTCAGCATTTTGGGGAGTGTTGTTACATTAGACAATGTTGGTAACTTGATAAACATTCTCAGAGAGTTTCTCAGAAACCAAATTTTAGGAGTATACCTATATATACATGACCCTATGTCAAAACTCTGTAACTCTGAGAGAATGGCCAGTAGAAAAACCTCATCTGGTATAAGGTATTATAAATATGGTTTTTACCTCTCATTTATTTCAAGATATGCACAAATCTTTAATTTTCAATGAGCCAAAAATGTATCACTTTCATTATTTCTATGTGCAATTCTTTGGTCATATGGTGTGACTTAAGTGTACAATTTGGCATATTTATTCTATATTTTCAATTCCTAACAATCATTGCCTATTGAAAAGTCTCCTAGAAACCCCCACTAGAGGACTTTGGAGAATCAAGTGTCCTTGCAAGTGACTTGGCATTTTCTAGAGACCCTCTTTCCTTCCTTCTTTCCTTTCTCACTGTTTTTAGATAAGTCACTTGACCACACGCCTTCTGTTAAACCCTAGTTTATTCTGTTTTATTTAACATATTTTAGTTGTGTCCCCTAAAAGTGTGATACATGTTTCTTTTTCTGTGTCAGGACCTCGCAAGCCCAAGGAAACTTTCTGAAATTCTAGCCTCTTGTGCGGTGCTCTGTCGGGCGGTAATTAGATCATTATGTAGTACACTAACAGATTTAGTGTTTTCATTCCCACAGCAGCCTGCAGGCCCCACCTGTCAGCTGGGGAGAGACAATCTCATAAACCTGCCAATACTATGATTTAGCTGAATACATGTTTGTTAATAAATCTTTCATCATATTATAATCAAAGAGCCCTTTCAGTTTATGACCCACCTAATGAAGGATTTGGGGTGTCTGCTCATCAATTTGATGTTTGTAAAGACAAAGCTAACGGGTGTCATTAGCGTGTATTTACCCCCTCGGCTCAGGTGAAAAGTGGAGCAGGAGATGGGGTAAAGGAAATGAGAGAAAATGCTAATTAAAAATAAACGCATGGTGTGAGCCACCTACCCGTTACCTTGAAGAGTAGTGTCTTGTGAGAAAAATCAAATGTTTTGACATCTTTTAAAGTCTGCTAAGCCAGTAGGATCTACAGCAGTTCTTTATCAAATGCCTTTTCAAAGGTTTAACTGCCACCATTATCATCCAAAGAATTTGATGTTGTTTTCTCCGTATGGGAGTGTAATTATTAATATGGTATGAGTAAAGTTTAGGACTTGCTAGAGCCTGCAATCCATGCCAGGGTGCAATAACGCAAATTTGTACTGCCTTTTTTGACATCAATACTATGTGTTCAGATTTCAGTTTTATGGTTTATTTGTGGTTAAAATTAAAGCCAGTTAAAATATTCTCTTATCTTCCTTAAGACATTAAGGGTAGACACAATGATTTTAAGTCCTGGTATCTCTTAAATAGAACTATGCATACGCCCCATACTGAAATATACCAAAGATTTTAATGAATGGAAAACAAATATAAAAGAATATATACTTTGTTAAAGCTATTAAGTAGTTTGAAACTTCTGCTGAAAAATCTTTAAAATTGAACCCACCGACTGCATGATTAATTTCTAACAGTGTTCTCTGCCCTGTCAAAGCTTTTCTCTGCTGTCCACTTCTCAGCTGCCTTTGACTGAGATTCAGACAAATAAATCTAGGGAAAGAGACAGTACACTGACCTTGGTTTCCTATGTGTTTCCTTCCAACTCTAGAGCAAGTTATATTTCAGCTCCACAATCAACAAATAGCTCTGAAAACCAAATAGACCGCACTGTTGGAAGTCAGAGAGAGTGAGGTCAAAATAGAAGCCCCAAATGTGTGGATATAAAGTCTTCTCATCTCCTTTGTGGAAATTTCCAGGCTTCACATTCATTTATCAGGATATCCTCTTTGTTCACTGTTACCATTGAAATCTTTGTGCTGCTCCAGGCTCCGCCTGAACATGACACAGCTGTACCAGGCTGGATGACCTTTTATGTCCTATCTGCATTCATTGCTTTCTCTATGTCCTTTCCTTTGTGATATTTTCAGCACCAGGAAGTTTCACTCACCTTCACCATTGTTTTCATACATTTGGGCTACAGACACGGGATTGTTGTTTAATTTGAATCCAAAAGGATGGACAGGAAGGAAAGCAGACAGTAGAGATATCATCCATTTCCTAACTGAATCATAACACTCTATTTTCATGACTCTGTCACACTGCAGAAAAATGCAGGGCATTCGTTTGAAGAAGCGTAAACAGTGAGACTGTGACATGTTCTTTTGTTGAACACCTCTATATTAAATGTAGACCAACCTTGGTTTTGGAGAGGATTATTAGCTTCTCTGATGATACATTCCCCTAATAAACTCCAGATTTGGCTCAAAACATATGTGTGATTCCCTACTGCTAAAATTATGAGTTCTTAAATAAAGAGAGCTGTTTTTACTATGTTTATAATGGGTCTGCCGAAATAAGGCTGCCTGATTGATGCATTAACATTGATAGTGAAACTTGAGCATGTGTATGTGTTGGATTTTGTTTTGTTTTGATTTTGAGCAAAATCATTGATGCTGGACAGATCTGGTTATAAATATTGGTTTGGCCACATACTACTGTGTAGCTTTGGGCAACATAATGAACTTTCCTAAGCCTTAGTTTCCTCACTACTAAATTGGAGGTGAATAAACTTGATTTGTTTTAATGGTTAAATGAAGAAAAAGTACATAAAATGCTTAACTCAATGCAAAGCACATAGTACATATTTGTTTAAGATAGTGTCTGATTAGTGTCTGTATTGGTGTTGGGTTTTCTAGATTTCACGTAACTTCTGGGAGGCTTAGAACCCATAGTGGGTTCTCAATATATACTTTTTGAATTAATTGATAAGAGTCTTTCCCAAATATCCCAGAAATTCACACTTTAGAAGTTTTCCAGTTCCACTGTAGGTTCCAGTATTACTCACTAGTAGGCATCAAGTCTTTCATTATGTTCAACAAAGGCAATTCAGTACCTTCTAATGCATTTTTTTTCTGAGCAATTCTGACAACTGGAAAATTCTTTCTTATGATTAGTGAAAATCAGTCATCAAACTTAAGAATTGTGTTTCTTCATGTAAAGAGCCTTTAGGTATTTGTATAAATGGATATGGGCATAGATGTCCTCACAGAGTTTTCTCTTTTCCAACCAAATGGGACTAGTATTATATAAACTTAGTTCAGGTCAACAACAATCATTAAATTGGATACAAACACTAGAGGTATTAAAAAAAATAAGCATGGCAGATTGAAAACACACTTTTTGTGTTTTCTTCCAAAACCCCACTAAAATGAAAATAGAGGGATAAAGTAGGAATAAACCATTGAGGACATGGAGAAGTGAGATGCTGACAAAGAGACGTTAACAAAAATTTCGAAGGTGGAAAGAAGACAAGTGAGTAGTAATTGATTTAAAAGACCGGAGAAAGTAAAATTTAACTATTTGTGTTCTTGGTGGTGGTGGAGATTAGTAGGGTTAATTATTTCTCACTGAGGATCCGTATAAAGGCTCAAGAATTTGGTGCCCTAGTGCCATTGATAGTAGCATGTTGATGTGACTAAAAACAAGAGGATTGATTGAAAACATTTTCAATATTTAGTTACTAAGGATAGTTGGACGTAGGGTGAGAGCTGAAATACCATGTCCCACTTCATCCAGCCACATGGCTGACTCTTCTTTCCTTGCAGATGATGGATAAACTTTGGTGGTTCATTCTATTCATACTTTCTTTCATTAGATTTTATTTGTTTTAATTTTGAAATAATTTTCAATTAAAAAAATTCTTCATGATGAGTTTCATGGTATATCCATCATCTAACTTCCCTATGTTTTGCTAATTGTCCCACTAGTATTCTTTTCGTGATCTTGGGATCCAGTATTGTGTTTAATTGATATATCTCCTTCGTCTCCTCCAATCTGAGAGAGTTAGTCAGTCTTACTTTTGTTTTATTGAAGTATAGTTGATTTACAACATTACATTAGTTTCAGGTGTACAGAATAGAGATTCACTATTTTTATAGATTATATTCCATTTCAAGTTATCACAAAATAATGGCTATATTTCCCTGTGTGATACAATATATCCTTGTTGCTTATCTATTGTATACATAGTAGTTTGTATCTCTTAATCCTATATCCCTATCTTGTCCTGTCCCCCTTCTCTCTCCCATGGGTATCCACTAGTTTGTTTATATATCTGAGAGTTTTTCTGTTTTGTTATATACATCTATTTGTTTTATTTTTTAGATTCCACACATGTGATAATATATGGTATTTGTCTTTCTCTGTCTGACTTATTTCATTAAGCATAATACTTTCCAGGCCCAACCACATTGTTGCAAATGAAAGAGCTTCATTCATTTTTAAGGCTGAGTAATATTCCATTGTGTGTGTGTGTGTGTGTGTGTGTGTGTGTGTGTGTGTGTGTGTGTATCTCACATCTCCTTTATCCATTCATCTCTTGATGGGCACTTGGGTTGTTTTCATGTCTTGGCTATTGCAAATAATACTGCTATGAACAATGGGGTGCATGTATCTTTTTGAATTAGTGTTTTCGTTTTCTTCTGAAATATACTCGGGGGTGGAATTGCTGGATCATATGATAGTTCTATTTTTAGTTGTTTGAGGAAACTTCATACTGTTTTCCGCAGTTGCTACACCAATTTATATTCCTGCCAACAATGTACAAGGGTTCCCTTTTCTCCACATCCTTGCTGACATTTGTTATTTATGGTCATTTTGACAGGTGTGAAGTGATATCTCATTGTGGTTTTGATTTGCATTTCACTGATGACTAGTGATATTGAGCATATTTTCATGTGCCTGTTGGCTGTTTGTATGTCTCCTTTGGAAAAATGTCTATTCAGGTCTTCTGCCCAGTTTTAAATTAGGTGTTTTTTGGTGGGGGTTTTTTGATATTGAGTTGTATGAGCTGTTTATATATTTTGAATATCAACCCCTTATTGGCCATATCATTTACAAATATTTTCACCCATTCAGTAGGTTGTCTTTTTGTTTTGTCAATGGTTTCCTTAGTTGTAGAAAGGCTTTTAAGTTTAATTAGGTCCCATTTATTTTTGCTTTTGTTTCCTTTCCTTTAGGAGACAGATCCAAAAAATATAGTTATGATTTATGTCAAAGAGTGTTCTGCCTATGTTCTTTTCTAGGATTTTTATGGTTTCAGGTCTTACATTTAGGTCTATAATCCATTTTGAGTTTATTTTTGTTTATGGTGTGAGGAAATGTTCTAATCTCATTCTCTTATATGTAACTGTCCAGTTTTCCGAGCACTGCTTATTGAAGAGACTGTCTTTTCTCCATTGTATATGCTTGCCTCCATTGTTGTGATTAATTGATCATATCCATGTGGGTTTATTTCTGGGCTCTCTATTCTGTTCCATTGATCTGTGTGTCCGTTTTTGTGCCAGTATCATGCTGTTTTGATGACTGTAGCTTTGTAGTATAGTCTGAAGTTAGGGAGCATGATACCTCCAGCTTTGTTCTTTTTTTCTCAAGATTTAATTGGCAATTTGGGTCTATATTGGTTCCACATACATTTTAGGATTATTTGTTCTAGTTCTGTGGAAAATGTTATGGGTATATTGATAGGGATTACACTATATCTGTAGATTCCTTTTGGTAGAGTGGATATTTTAACAATATTAATTCATCCAATCCAAGAACATGGGATATCTTTCTATTTCTGTCATATTCAATTTTCTTCATCAGCATTTTATAGTTTTGGGAGTATAGGTCTTTCACCTTCTTGGTTAAGTTTATTCCTGGGTATTTTATTCTTTTTGATGCAATTTTAAATGGTATTTTTTTTTGCTTTATCCTTCTGATAGTTCATTATTAGTGTACAGAAAAGTAAGAGGTTTCTGTATATTAACTTTGTATGCTGCAACTCTACTTAATTCATTTATAATTCTAATAGTTTTTTGGTGGAGGCTTTGGGGTTTCTATGTATAGTATCATGTCCTCTGCAAAGAGTGACAGTTTTGTTTTTGATGTCATATTTTACATCTTCATGTCTATCCCTTAACTATATATTATAGTTATAGTTGCTTTTACAGTGTGTCATCTTTTAATCTTCATACAAGCTTAAGTGGTTGATATGCAGCCTTTGCTATATATTTGCCTTTACTAGAGAGATTTTTCTTTTCCTATAGATTCTTATTTCTTATTGTAACCTTTTCTTTTCCACTCAGAGAAGAACCTTTAACATTTCTTTTAGGGTAGGTTTAGCATTGATGAACTTTTTTGTTTTTTGCTTATCTGAGAAGTTCTTTATTTCTCCTTCACTTCTAAATGATAATCTTACTGGGTAAAGTATCTAGGTTGCTCGTTTTTCCCGTTCAGCACTTTAAATACATCATGCTACTCCCTTCTGGCCTGATAGTCTTATCACTGTTTGTTTTCCTCTTGTTGCCTTTAGAACTCTCTCTCTTTATCTTTATCTTTTGCCATTTTGAATTATGGTATGTCTTGGTGTGGTTCAGTTTGGATTCATCCTGTTTGGAGCCCTTTGTGCTTCCTATACCTGGATATATATTTCCTTCTTCAGGTTTGGGAATTTTTCAGCTATAATTTCATCAAATACAATTTTTACCCCCTTCTTTCTCTCTTCTCCTTCTGTGACCCCCTATAATGCAAATGTAGGTGTGCTTGATGTTACCTAGAAATCTCTTAAACTGTTCTCATTTTTTTTAATTTGTTTTTCTTTTTGCTGTTCTTATTGGGTGATTTCTATTATTCTATTTCTAGATCATTTACGTGTTCTTCTGTATCGCTTAGTCTACTACTCATTCCTTCTAGTGTGTTTTTCATTTCATTTAATGTATTATTTAGTTATGACTGGTTCTTTTTATATTTTTTTGTTAAATTTTTCATTGTGTTTATCTATTCCTTTCCCTAATTCAGATAGCATTATTATTACTACTGCTTTGAATTCTTTATCTGGTAAATTGTTTATTTCTGTTTTATTATTTATATTTTTCATGGTTTTTCTCTTGCTCTTTCAGTTGAGACCAGTTCCTCTGTCTTTTCATTTTACTTAACTTTCTCTGTCTCTATAAATTTAAGTAAAACAGCTACCTATTGCAGTCTTGAAAGGGTGTTCTTATGTGGGTGTCCTTAGGTTTGTATACAGTCTGTGTGTGCCCCAGTGCCTTTGGGGAGAGGTGAATTTCACATGAACACAATTCATGCTTTTCCTCAGGGTGTGCTGACAGCCATCACATTGGTAGCAGGTGGGACTGGAGATGGAGGGGCTATGGCCTGGGCCAAGTGTGAGGTGGGACTTCTCCTCTGCTTAGTGGCCATTACAACCTTATCAGGGGTGGGGTTGGATGCCAAGTCGATGAAGCAGAATCCCTGAGGGTCAGGTCTGAGTTGTCTCTGTCCCCTTTAAGTGTGTGGTTTGTCCTCTCCCAGAACCAGCACCCTTGCACCAGAGGGGAGCAGTGCTGGAGCAAGAGGGGGCCCAAGTAGGCTCTTGGCTTGTGACTGGATAACAATAGACACTCCTACTGTGCTCAGATGCTGCCCAGGGTCTGATTCACCTATGTGTCCTGCAGCCAAGCTCTCTCCCTGGTGTGGAAGCCCTCACCCCAGTGTGGATTTGCGAGGTGAAGTAAGCAATGCTGGAGCATTTGCTCGGCTCACACAGGGGATCATGCTGGGGTGGTTGTGAGAAACTGGGCAGCCACTGGAACAGTCCTCACTCTGCCCTCTGTGACCTGCCTTGGGACCAAGCCAGCTCTCATGAACTCCTCAGGAGTGGAAGCCCAGGCTTCCCACAGCCCTCCTGTTAATCCCAGTGGCCCTCCAACCAGCAAAGGGGGCTCATCTTCTCTGTGTCAGATCCCAGGGCTGGGGCACTCAATATGTGACTAGAACCTCTCATTCCCTAGTGTGGATCTCTGCCTGTGTATTCTCCCTTTTCCTCTGAGTCCCGACTGGGGGCACAGGTCCCAAACTGATCACTTCTCTTTCCTTACTACCTGATTCTGTATGGATCTTTCTTATATCTTTGGTTGTACAGGAGTCTTGCTGCCAGTATACATTTAGTTTTCAGTGAGAATCGTTCCACATGTAGATGTATTTCCGAAGTGTTCATGGGGGAAGTTGAGTTCCATGTCCTCCTACTCCACCATCTTGATTGATCCCCCTAGTCAGTCTTTCTTATCAAGACACTGACATTTTTAAAGAGGGCTGGTCAGTGGAATATCCCTCAATTTGAATTTGTTTGATGTTTTTTTCATTATTATATTGAGGTTATGAATTTTTTTGTAAGAATAATGGAAATATTTTTTCCTCTCCTCAGTGCATCTGTCAGGAGGTAATTATGTCAATATATTTTATTGCTGGCAATGTTAATTTTGATCACCTGATTAAGGTGATGTCTGCTACATTTCTCTACTATAAAATCACTATTTTTTTCCTTTTTAATGAAAAAGTATCTTGAATTTTGTACCTTCATACTTTCAGAATATGCTAATATCCTATATCTAACCATGCCTTCACCTATTTCTTTTAGCATCCATTGATGATTCTTTTTTTTAACAATGATGATTTTTTAAATTTTTTTAAAGTTAATTTTACTTATTTTTTATATAGCAGATTCTTATTAGTTATCTATTTTATACATATTAGTATATATATGTCAATCCCAATCTCCCAATTCATCCCATTACCATCCCCCCCACTTCCCTGCTTGGTGTCCATACGTTTGTTCTCTACATCTGTGTCTCTATTTCTGCCTTGCAAACTGGTTCATCTGTACCATTTTTCTAGATTCCACATACATGCATTAATATACGATATTTGTTTTGCTCTTTCTGACTTACTTCACTCTGTATGACAGTCTCTACATCCATCCACGTCTCTACAAATGACCCAGTTTCATTCCTTTATATGGCTGAGTAATATTCCATTGTATATATGTACCACATCTTTATGCATTCATCTGTCGATGAGCATCTAGGTTGCTTCCATGACCTGGCTATTGCAAATAGTGCTGGAAAGAACACTGGGGTACATGTGCCTTTCTGAATTATGGTTTTCTCTGGGTATATGCCCAGTAGTGGGATTGCTGGGTCATATGGTAATTCTATTTTTAGTTTTTCAAGGAACCTCCATACTGTTCTCTATAGTGGCTGTATCAATTTACATTCCCACCAACAGTGCAAGAAGGTTCCCTTTTCTCCACACCCTCTCCAGCATTTGTTGTTTGTAGATTTTCTGATGATGTCCATTCTAAGCGGTGTGAGGTGATACCTCAGTGTAGTTTTGATTTGCATTTTTCTAATAATTAGTGAGGTTGCGCAGCTTTTCATGTGCCTCTTGGCCATCTGTATGTCTTTTGAGAGATGTCTGTTTAGGTCTTCTGCCCATTTTGGGATTGGGTTGTTTGTTTTTTAAATACTGAGCTGCATGAGCTGTTTATATATTTTGGAGATTAATCCTTTGTTAGTTGCTTCATTTACAAATATTTTCTCCCATTCTGAGGGTTGTCTTTTCGTCTTTTGTTTTCCTTTGCTGTGCAAAAGCTTTTAAGTTTCCTCCTTTGACAAAGTTTGCCACCTGTGATAAAGTTTGCCTCCTTTTTCATAGATTAGTTGACCATAGATGAGTGGACTTATCTCTGGGCTTTCTATCCTGTTCCATTGACCTATATTTCTGTTTTTGTGCCAGTACCATATTGTCTTGATTACTGTAGCTTTGTAGTATAGTCTGAAGTCAGGGAGTCTGATTCCTCCAGCTCTGTTTTTTCCCTCAAGATTGCTTTGGCTATTTGGAGTCTTGTGTGTCTCCATACAAATTTTAAGATTTTTTTGTTCTAATTCTGTAAAAAATGCCATTAGTAATTTGATAGGGATTGCATTGAATCTGTAGATTACTTTGGGTAGTATAGTCATTTTCACAATATTGATTCTTCCAATCCAAGAGCATGGTATATCTCTCCATCTGTTTGTGTCATCTTTGATTTCTTTCATCAGTGTCTTATAGTTTTCTGAGTACAGGTCTTTTGCCTTCTTAGGTATGTTTATTCCTAGGTATTTTATTCTTTTTGTTGCAATGGTGAAAGGGATTGTTTCCTCAATTTCTCTTTCTGATCTTTTGTTGTTAGCATATAGAAATGCAAGAGATTTCTGTGCATTAATTTTGTAGCCTGCAACTTTACCAAATTCATTGGTTAGCTCTAGTAGCTTTCTGGTGGCATCTTTAGTATAGTTTCATGTCATCCACAAACAATGACAGTTTTACTTCTTTTCCAATTTGTATTCCTTTTATTTCTTTTTCTTCTCTGATTGCCATGGCTAAGACTTCCAAAACTATGATGAATAATAGTGGCGAGAGTGGACACCCTTGTCTTGTTCCTGGCCTTAGAGGAAGTGCTTTCAGCTTTTCACCATTGAGAATGATGTTTGCTGTGGGTTTGTCATATATGGCCTTTATTATGTCGAGGTAGGTTCCCTCTATGCCCACTTTCTGGAGAGTTTTTATCATAAATGGGTGCTGAATTTTGTCAAAAGCTTTTTCTGCATCTATTGAGGTGATCATATGGTTTTTATTCTTCAATTCATTAATATGGTGTATCACATTGATTGATTTGTGTATATTGAAGAATCCTTGCATCCCTGGGATAAACCCCACTTGATCATGGTGTATGATCCTTTTAATGTTTTGTTGGATTCTGTCTGCTAGTATTTTGTTGAGGATTTTTGCATCTATATTCATCAGTGATATGGTCTGTAATTTTCCTTTTTTTCAGTATCTTTGTCTGGTTTTGGTATCAGGGTGATGGTAGCCTTGTAGGATGAGTTTCGGAGTGCTCCTTCCTCTGCAATTTTTTGGAAGGGTTTCGAGAAGGATGGGTGCTAGCTCTTCTCTAAATGTTTGATAGAATTCACCTGTGAAGCCATCTGTCCTGGACTTTTGTTTTTTGGAAGATTTTTAATCATAGTTTCAATTTTACTGCTTGTGATTGGTCTGTTCATATTTTCTGTTTCTTCCTGGTTTAGTCTTGGAAGGTTATACCTTTCTAAGAATTTGTCCATTTCTTCCAGGTTGTCCATTTGATTGGCATAGAGTTGCTTGTAGTAGTCTCTTAGGATGCTTTGTATTTCTGCAATGTCTGTTGTAACTTCTTTTTCATTTCTAATTTTATTGATTTAGTCCTCTCCCTCTTTTTCTTGAGTCTGGCTAATGGTTTATCAATTTTGTTTATCTTCTCAAAGAACCAGCTTTTAGTTTTATTGATCTTTGCTATTGCTATTTCATTCATTTTTGCTCTGATCTTTATTACTTCTTTCCTTCTACTAACTTTGGGTTTTCTTTGCTCTTCTTTCTCTAGTTCCTTTAGATGTAAGGTTAGACTGTTTTTTGAGATTTTTCTTGTTTCCTGTGGTAGGATTGTATTGAATAACCTTCCATCTTAGAACTGATTTTGCTGCATCCCATAGGTTTTGGATTGTCATGTTTTCATTATCATTTGTCTCTAGGTATTTTTTGATTTCCTCTTTGATTTCTTCAGTGATCTCTTGGTTATTTAGTAATGTATTGTTTAGCCTCCATGTGTTTGTGTTTTTTACGTTTTTTTCCCCCTGTAATTGATTTCTAATCTCATAGCGTTGTGATTGGAAAAGATGCTTGATGTGATTTCAATTTTCTTAAATTTACTGAGGCATGATTTTTGACCCAAGATGCGATCTATCCTAGAGAATGTTCCATGTGCACTTGAGAAGAAAGTGTAATCTGCTGTTTTCGGATGGAATGTCCTATAAATATCAATTAAGTCTATCTGGTCTATTTTGTCATTTAAAGCTTGTATTTCCTCATTAATTTTCTGTCTGGATGATCTGTCCATTGGTGTAAGTGAGGTGTTAAAGTCCCCCATTATTATTGTGTTACTGTCCATTTCCTCTTTTATAGCTCTTAGCATCTGCCTTATGTATTGAAGTGTTCCTTTGTTGGGTGCATATATATCTATAATTGTTACATTTTCTTCTTGGATTGATCCCTTGATCATTATGTAGTGTCCTTCCTTGTCTCTTGTAGCATTCTTTATTTTAAAGTCTATTTTATCTGATATGAGTATTGCTACTCCAGCTTTCTTTTGATTTCTGTTTACATGGAATATCTTTTTCTATCCCCTCACTTTCAGTCTGTATGTGTCCCTAGGTCTGAAGTGGTTCTCTTGTAGACAGCATATATATGGGTCTTGTTTCTGTATCCATTCAGCAAGCCTGTGTCTTTTGGTTGGAGCACCTAATCCATTCACATTTAAAGTAATTATCTATATGTATGTTCCTATGACCATTTTCTTAATTGTTTTGGGTTTGTTTTTGTAGGTCCCCTTCTTTTCTTGTGTTTCCCAGTTAGAGGAGTTCCTTTAATATTTGTTGTAGAGCTGGTTTGGTGGTGCTGAATTCTCTTAGCTTTTGCTCATCTGTGAAGCTTTTGATTTCTCCATCAAATCTGAATGAGATCCTTGCCATGTAGAGTAATCTTGGTTGTAGGGTCTTCCATTCATCACTTTAAATATACTGTGCCACTCCCTTCTGGCTTGTAGAGTTTCTGCTGAGAGATCAGCTCTTAACCTGATGGGAGTTCCCTTATATGTTATTTGTCATTTTTGCATTGTGGCTTTTAATAATTTTTCTTTGTCTTTAATTCTTATCAATTTGATTACTATGTATCTCAGCATGTTTCTCCTTGGGTTTATCCTGCCTGGGACTCTCTGCACTTCCTGGACTTGGGTATTTCCTTCCTCATTTTAGGGAATTTTTTGACTATAATTTCTTCAAATATTTTCTTGGGTCCTTTCTCTCTCTCTTCTCCTTCTGGGACCCGTATAATGCCAATGCTGGTGCATTTAATGTTGTCCCAGAGGTCTCTTAATTTGTCTTCATTTCGTTTCATTCTTTTTTCTTTATTCTTTTCTGTGGCAGTGAATTCCAACATTCTGTCTTCCAGTACACTTATCTGTTCTTCTGCCTCAGTTATTCTGCTATTGATTCCTTCTAGTATATTTTTCATTTCAGTCATTGTATTGTTCATCTCTGTTTGTTCTTAATTCTTCTAGGTGTTTGTTCTTTAATTCTTCTAGGTCTTTGTTAAACATTTCTTGCATCTTCTCAATCTTTGCCTCCATTCTTTTTCCAAGGTCCTGGATCATGTTTACAATCATTATTCTGAATTCTTTTTCTGGAGGGTTGCCTATCTCCACTTCATTTAGTTGTTTTCCTGGTGTTTTATCTTGTTCCTTCATCTGGTACATAGTCCTCTGCCTTTTCAATTTGTCTGTCTTTCTGTGAATGTTGTTTTTATTCCACAGGCTGCAGGATTGTAGTTCTTCTTGCTTCTGCTATCTGCCCTCTGGTGGATGAGGCTACCTAAGAGACTTGTGCAAGCTTCCTGATTGGAGGGACTGGTGGTGGGTAGAGCTGGGTGTTGCTTTGGTGGGCAGAGTTCAGTAGAACTTTAATCCGCTTGTCTGCTGAAGGGTGGGGCTGGGTTCCCTCTCTGTTGGTTGTTTGGCCTGAGGTGACCCAGCACTAGAACCTACATGGCTCTTTGGTGGGGTTAATGGCAGACTCTGGGAGGGCTCATGCCAAGGAGTACTTCCCAGACCTTCTGCTGCCAGTGTCCTTGTCCCTGCAGTGAGCCACGGCCACCCCCGTCTCTGTAGGAGACCCCCCAACACTAGCACGTAGGTCTGGTTCAGTCTCCTATGGGGTCACTGCTCCTTTCCCTTTGGTCCTGATGCACACACTACTTTGTGTGTGCCCTCCAAGAGTTGAGTCTCTGTTTCCCCCAGTCCTGTCAAAGTCCTGCAATCAAATCCCACTAGCCTTCAAAGTCTGATTCTCTAGGAATTCCTCCTCCCGTTTCTGGACCCCCAGGTTGGGAAGCCTGACGTGGGGCTCAGATCCTTCACTCCAGTGGGTGGACTTCTGTGGTATAAGTGTTCTCCAGTTTTTGAGTGACCCACCCAGCCTTTATGGAATTTGATTTTATTGTGATTACACCCCTCCTAGCATCTCATTGCAGCTTCTCCTTTGTCTTTGGATGTGGGGTATCTTTTCTGGTGAGTTCCAGTGTCTTCCTGTCGATGATTTTTCAGCAGTTAGTTGTGATTCCAGTGCTCTTGCAGAGGGAGTGAACATATGTCCTTCTTCTCCGCCATCTTGAACCAATCTCACCCATTAATTATTCTTGCCTGCAACAATTACCTTTTATTTGCTAAATGCTTATTTTTTTATTTCCATCATTCTCTCTCCATCTATTAATTAGGGCTCTACAAAATGTCCCTTTCCCCCATTTACTTATTTTATTCTTTTTTAATTTATGTAAGAATGGGGTCTGGAATATTTATTTTATCCTATAAGTTGTGGTCTATTACTATCATTATTTACTTTATTGTTCAAATTATAGAGATTTGGCCATCATGAGCCTCTTTAAGTTGGCTAATATGATCTTTTGACAAGACCCTATCAATTTTTGAGCATTTACTTAATCTCTAGCACCATAACATCTTCCAGATCATCATGTACTTTCCCTGTTCCAGTTCTAGAATCAGCCATTTTTCTGACTTCCTGGTTCCTTTTATTTATGAACAGAATTTAGAAATTAAGATCCAGGTTCTGTGTATTCACTGGTACTGGGGTATCATTGCTTCTAGTCCCTCTTAACATTAAGAGCTAGGAAATATATGTATGCATATGAATGCATGCATACCTACACATTTATATTTACTTCTGTATAAAAGTTATGAGTCCATACTGGTACTTTTGATTCCAGAAAAACACCGTGAGTTTTATTTTATTTTTCTCTCTTTATTTATTTGTAATATCTCTAACAGTGAGAAACATGGCTTTTGTTTTCCTTAATATATTCACTCATTTTTCAATTATTGTATATACATAAAGTAGTTTTAGTAGTTTCATCTATACCTCTGTGGAAAACAAAGTATATTTGAGAACACCTTTCTTTCCCATCTCTAACCTTACATTATATAACCAAAATAGTGCAGGATTTCTGTTGCATAAGTAGTTATTTTCTTCCTCACACACTTCACTGTGATTATTTTATTTCTTTATAATATAGCTAGGTCTATTTGTTACTGTTTTGGTTCTACCTTGAATCACCTCCCCCCGCCCCATATACACATATCTCTGTTGATTGTAATTATTCACTTATTTGGGAAGTAGGCCAAACATTACAGTGGTTCTAAGAGTCCAAATTATACAAATGATAAGCTCAAGTAAGTACCACTTCCTTTTCATCCCTTCTACTCCTTTTTAATCCTTCTGTTCTTTCTACCTTATTTCCAACCACCCTTTACAGGCAGTTAATCTCACTAGTTCCTTGTTGAACTTTCCTGTATTTCTTTTTGCACAGATTAGCAAATATGTATATACTTTATTATCTCCTTTTCTTTCTTACTTGAAAGATAGCATACTGTAGATACTCTTTGCACTTTCCTTTTTTCTCAATGATTTATTATGAAAATAATGTCATATAATTTCATAGAAATCTTCCCCAATTTTTCTTACAGTAGCATAAGACTCCATTCTGTGATGTGTCATGGTTCAACCAGTCTCCTATAGGATGTATGTGTTGATTTCAGTATTTTGCAATTATAAGTAATGTTGCTATGAATAAGTTTGTGCATATATGTTTAAATTATAATTAAGCTGATCTATAAGTTTCGAAGACAGGAAAAAGAACTTTTTTTAACCATCTGAGAGTAAGTTGCTGACATGATGCACCATTCTTCTCTAATCGTGTTATTATAAATATATTCAAGTTTCGCCAAGTAGCCAAATTCATTCCTTTCAGAAAAAGTATACTGTTTAGGACCGTGTATTGATTTTAGTCTTCTTCAGTGTGGGCTTGTTCTTCAACCTTTCCTTGACTTTCATGACTTTGATTCTTTTGAAGATTACAAGTCAATTATTTTGTAGAATGCCTCTGAAGTTGAGTTTGTTTGATATTAACTCATGAGTAGATTCAGGCCATGTATCTTTGGCAGAAATATCAAAGAAGGGATGCTACATCTTCTTTTGTATCTTATCAGGTGCCATATGATTAAAATGATTTCTTATGATATTGCTTTGATCACTTGATAGAAGTTTACCTTCCAGTTTTCTTCTTACTTTACACGTATTACCTGTGTAACCTTGGCTAACGGGTCAAATCAAGATAACAGTTTAAGATTTCCACTGCAAGATTTAGGAAAGCTCTGTTTAATAGGGCAGTTTTATATTGAGTTCTAAACAAAGATACCATTTTTTAAACTTTTTACTCTGGAAAACATTAGATTTACAATAGAGATACTATATTTTTCATTTCAGTATTTTGTCTCTATATTAATGAGGGATATTTTTTCTGTAGCTTTCTTTTCTTGTAATACCTTTGTTTCCTTTTCATAGTAGGATAATCCTGGCCTCATAAAATGAGCTGGGTAGTATTTTTTCTGTTTTTATATTGTGGAAGAAGCTGTATTGAATGGGCATTTTTTTCCTTCCTTAAATGTTTGGTAGAGTTTACCAGTGGAACTCTCTGCACCTACCTCTGTGAATGTTCCACCTACTCTAGAAAAGAAAATATATTATACTGTTTTCAAGTGCTACTATTTTTTATTTAGCTTTTCACCACATTCTTCCCATTCCTCTAGAGATACTTTGTGCTAGAGTAGTGTGTGGCTAATCAGAGGAATATCTGTATGATTCTGAGTTTTAGGTCTTGCATTTGGGCTGTACCTCAGAGCATGTCTCTTTGGAAGCTCTGTTCCTCTTCTGCCCTTCTCTAGCAGTATTCTTCTTTTACTTGTTATTCCAAGTTTCTTATCTTAGTGGTGGTGAAGTGGGGTCTCTGTTACTCTCATTAAAGCTCAGTCTTAGGTATATACCATGTCCCTGGACCTCATCATGGTGGCCTTCTCTGTTCTCTGTCCCTGCCCTGGCTGCAGTTGTGGGCTCAGCACATAACTATTCTTCTCTCAAGACTAGGATTTTTCTGCCACTGTTCCTTGTTTACATATGCAACGTATGTTCACCTGTGCCCTAGCATTGTTGGGCACTGTTGGACAGTGCCATGGCTGGCATTGTTGCTCTTCCGCCTCAGATAATGTCTCTGTTCCATGGTGGAAATGTAGGGGAAGGATCCAGCAGAGGTTCTTGTCCTTCTTGCATGGCTTCTGTTCCTCTCATTCAGATCTGAACCATGATAGACCCTTCTGATCTTTTATGTGAACACCCAGGGTGTTCACAGGGGTCCATGGAGAACAAACCTGAAAGATACTGTGGACTTACCTAGTTTCTGTGACCTCCCCAGACGTTTCCTCTGTCCTACCACTCCCACTTGGCCTTCACCAATTTGTCAGCTATTCTAGCTGAACTTTTTGTTGACATCTGGTTCTATCTATCCCAGGTGAGTGCATGTTCATGTATTCTCTCTCTCTTCAGTCGCCATCTCTACTTAGATTCTGAACCAGTTCCCTGCAACCTCCATTCTCTGATGGGTTTGAAAAATACTGTGAATTTGAAGTTAGTTTGGCTCTTTTTCATTATTAGGGTGAGAATGCTACTTTTTTCCTATATCTTTATATCCTGGAGCTGAAGTTTTATGCAATTCACTGACCCTATATTTTTATAAAGATTAATTATTACCTGTTGTTTATTTCTTTATTCACATATTTGTTTATTCAAACACTTACTAAGCAGTTACCATTTGGATTCTGTAGACATAAAGATAAATAGAATAATATTCTTATACTCACGATCCTTACTATCTGGTGGGGAAAAAAAAAAACCAATCAGACAAAAGAGCAAGCAGTTATCCCTAGAATGAAATCTGAGGGGCATGTGTTCCAGGGACCAAGTGAACACAGACCAATAATGTTTGACTTCTATTTTTAAGAATGTGTGAGAATATGCCAGGTAGGCAAAAGTTGGGGAAGTGCATTACAATCCAAGGGAACAGAATATGCAAAATACAAAGCATGAAACCAGCATGAACTTTTGGAACTTTAAATGGAATAGCGTTTCCTTTCTTTTTTTACATATTAAGAATTGTGTCTTTATTTACACTAGTATATTTTATCATACCATAAGTTTCTCAGAATACAAATGAAAAGTTAACCAAAGTTACAGAGCTAGCATTAAACCTGATAGGCTTAAATACACAATTTATACAGACTTTTCTCCCTCCACATGTATCTTAGGATTAGATTGTCTATATCTATTTAAAAAGCTTGTGGGGTTTTGATAGCAATTGCATTAAACCTGTAAACCAATTTGGGAAGACTTGACATCTTTACTATGTTAAATCTTCCAGTCCATGAACATAGCATGTCTCTACATTTATCTAGGTCTTCTTTGATTTCTTTCCTAGCAGTTAATATTTTTCACTATAGAGATCCTGCACAAGTTTAATAGACAAGTACTTTACTTTCTTGGAAAGAATTGTAAATGATGCTATGTACTTTGGTTTTTGTTTTTTTACCTTTTGACCTCCTTCACCCATTCCCTCCCACTACCCAGAGATAGTGCATGTACATTTCTATAGAGTATAGCTTTGGTTGAAGCAAATTAAATACTGCTGTAACATATCAAACTCTCAAAAACTTTATCCCATCCCCTCCTTTTCCCTTGCACCACTCTCAAAATATTCTAGAACTCTCACCATTATTCCATTTAGTCTCTACCAAATTGACTCTTTATTTAGGTGCATAAAAACAACATAGGTTTGCTCATTCTCTGCCATTAACTAGTTGTGCAACTTTGTCTATTTTTCTTGTGCCCTGGTGTCCTCATCTGTCAGTTGAGGTAATGTTCCTCTCCCTGGCTCCATCAGAGGGATGGAGTGGTGATATTGTGAGAGAAAAGACAAGAACATGCTACAAAAAAGCAAAAAAACACACAAAATACAACATGAATAGATTTCGTTCCTGCCAAGATGTATTTTCTGAATTCCTAGATTGGCTAAATGTCCCTTCTGTCTGCTCTCACAATACCCTTACTTACATCTGTTTTATCACTTAGAACATTTTACTGAAATTATCTGTTTATGTGCATATTTCCACTAGTAGACAAGGGACTCCTTAAATCCAAGAGGCATGGAGTATTTCCCTTCAGAGCTCCTGCCCTTAGGTTCACAGTAGTCTCTGTTTCATTGCACTTAACGTTCATCAATAGAAGAGCTGTGTCTTTCCAGAAGCAGGCTCAGTTTTTTGGGGCCTCCTCTTGGCCTGGACATCCTTCTGTTATATACGAGGAGACCTTGTCAGGCTCCCTGGTCAGGCTCCATGATGCTGCCTGTTTCCATGAAGACATCCACCATAAAAACTGCTTAGGTAGGGAAGCCCCTACCTCCCCTCCCCAATGACCCTAACATTTCTGAAACTCCTTAATACCAGAGCTTCACCTCATGAAAAGAAATTGGATGGAATTCAAATAGAACCATAAAACGTCAGAGTTTTAAGGGCCTTTAGAGACTGTGAATAAATTGTGTTCTGAAAGCAGTTGTTTCCAGTAGGAAGAGGAAGGCTGTGAGAGAAGTAGAAATGATACTTTGAGGAGGGCAGGATATGAAAAGGGAGGATAGTCTCTTCGTCTTTTAGGTGTTTGTTTGTTTGTTTGTTTCCATTTTTGCCTAAAGCCAACCTTTAGCCCTTCTGTCCTCTGAGCTTAAGAATATCCTACCTATCCCAAGGAATGGTATATCTGGGCCCTTCTGGGATAACCAGAGGTCAGTAAGTGGGCACTTCCTCAAAAGATGACCTCTAGGATTTCATATGCATGTGCATAAAAATTGAGTCCTTGTTGGGATGCTAATACCCTGGTTTGACTTATATCAGGTCAAGGATATAACTGTATTTTGTAAACCTTGAAGGGCCTTTTCAGTGTGAGAGAAGATTAGTAAAGATGGCTGTGGAAGAGCAGGTGGGTCTCTCTCTCTCTTCCAAGGGTCACTTTGTAAGGTACTGGTGCGTCAGGACATAGTTGGCTGAGATTCTTGAGACACAAATCTGGGGAGTCCAGTCTTGAGCCTGGGTAAACCTTTCATGCTTCAGAATTCAATGCCTAGCTCCAGCAAGGCCATGGTAGGCCTCCCCCGACTCCGACAACCAGTGACACAGGAAACGAGGCACACCCCAGGGGTCACGGCAGAATACTACAAGGCCCCCAAGTGCTTGGCAGGATGCCCAGCATGCATTTCTCTTAACCAGAGAGAGAAGACAGATCTTTGTGGGAACGAGACTCAGAAACTCAGGAATATATTGGAACTGAGCCAAATGTTGAATCCTGAAAGAAAAAGAGAAACTCCAGGCATTGGACCGATTTGAGTTACGTATATACATGCATGTCTATATATACTCACATGTGTTTATGTATATGTGCATGTATTTATTTCGTATTTCATAATTTATAATGTTCAGACATATAACAGTTACCCTCCAGGAGGTGGATTTAAACAAGGTCTTCGGGAATCTGAAGATTTTGCCCATTGAGCTTTAAACTCTGTCCTTGGAAATCTAAACCGGAAGAGACCTTGGCCCTTCCACTCCTGTTTTATTGAAGGAAAATAAGGCCTGGAGAAGTGATGTGACTTGCTCAGCATCACATATAAAGAACTATTGGGAATTTTTTTTCCTAAATTCAGGCCAGAAAAAGCCTGACCTCCCCCTTTCATTTCAGTGTGTGGGCCCCTCTGGATCACATGACTGAGTGCCCTGGTAAGCCTAGCTATGTACTTGTGTGTGAGGGCTTTCTCAAAAGTTGTCTCTATTTAAGCCTTACCTTCACTTTTGTGGGGAGGTAACTGTTACTTTCTGCATATTTCACAAGAGGAGCTGGGGTCTGGAGAGGTTAAGTGACTCGTCCAAGGTCATGGCTCTAAGTGACTCAAACTGAAGACCATCTGCCCCTCAGTCTACTACAGCTTCTGAAGGGGAAAGGAATGCAATAAAGAGGTTAGCAAGCCATGAGTGCTCTCGTCAAGGATTCTTGCCTGGCTCTCACCACAGCCCCCAGTGATGCAGCCACACGGGACTAGGCAGCATTGTGCAGACATCGCCTGCACCCTCTGTGCTTACAGTGTCCTTACAGTTCTCTCCTCATGCAACCTTTCCCCCCGCCCACCTGTCCCAGCTGGCAGGCTCCTGACTTTCTACTCTCCTTGCCAGGTTCCTTGTCTCAGTCGGTTCAGGCTGCTGTTCTGGAGGCTGGAAATCCAAGATCAGGTCACCAGCCCGGTCAGCTTGTAGTGAAGACCCTCTTCTGGGTTGCAGATGGCCAGTTTCTCACTGTGTCCTCATGTGGTGAAAGGAGTGAGGGATCTCTCTGGAGCGTTTATTGTAAGATTACCAATCCCATTCAAGAGAGCTCTGCCTCCATAACCTAATCACCTTCCAAAGAGCCCTTATCCTAATACTGTATCACCTTAGAGGGGAGGATTTCACCATGTGAGCTTTGGGGGGACATAAACATTCAGACCATAGCAACCTTATTTCTTGGAAGAGCAATTGCTTCTGTGTTTAGGTTATTCTAGGGGCTTGTTTGTACCTGTGTTCAGCAGATATGAACCAGGCTGTGCTTGGATCATATTCTCCTGGACGAAGGCAGGAATAGTGTACAAGTCTTCATGGATGCTCTGCAGAAGGCCTGGCACATCACAGGTGTTCGAAGTACACTTGATGAGCAAATATAATGTGAATATTAGCCCAGGAATACTAGTTCATTGGAATCTGTGAGACCCTACTACGTAGTACCTTTACAGTGTGAATGTTGCCAGAATGTGCCATCATCCAAGGCCTTGATTCATGTCCTCCTTCTTACTGCGTTGTCCTCAGCAGGTTACATCTGTCACTCTAGAACACTGCTCTCCGGGTCCTCAGTCACTCCGCTCCTCTACTGACTGCTGGCTGGGACTATAAGAGGGGAAAAATATTTTGATAGAAAATGTGTCAAATGGATGGAATAGAAAAATGTTTCAACAAGGAGAAATCAAGACAGATAGGATAACTGGTGTCTTGAGAGCTCATATAAAGGTCCCCTCACAGCTAAAACCCTGAGAATAAACCTCACGTGTGTGGCAAAGGGTCTGGATGGAGGGAAAACCACGGTGTGAGACTGTTTTTGTTGGTTTTTGTTGCCGTGTTCACACGTAAGGCTATAAATCTGACAACGTGCAGCACTCTGGAGTGAGAGTGAAAGCTGAGGGCTGGAGGTGGAGAGATCTTTCTTCCAGCTCCACTTAACTGCCCTTTGATCTGGGAGTGGAGATTCAGCTTTCAGGGAGGGAGTGTGCAGGTGGCAAGATGTAAACAAAACAACATCCTGGAGCCTTTGTCAGGCCTTCTGAAAACAAAGTGGAAACATGGTTGGCTCCTGAGCTGACCAGACCTTAAAGAATGAGTCTGACACATAACTGAGTGGTTTACACCCTCACCCATTCACGGGGGTCCATGGTAGCCGACAGTGAGCCCTCTGCAAGCAGACGGGGTGATCGCCAGGCCCGGTGGACTTCTGAAGGCTTGTGCTGGATTTCCCTAGAACAGTCCTGTGGGAGAATCACAGTTATTCTCACACACAAGACTTTGGTAACTAAAGAGAAAATGTGCATCTCTGTCCTGGCTTTACCACTGTGCATTTCCTGTATATTCACACGCTTTGGAGTGAGTTCCACGGGATGGCTGTAGGTGGGGGATTAAGAAAGAAAAAGTGGTTGACTTGGGATCTCTTTCAGAAGGAAACAAGGCAGGAAATGGGTTCGGACACTTTCACAGTCTCTCTCCATTCTATCACCACTGAGGGACTGAGGCTGGTACTGTTTATTGAGAACCTGTCCTGCCTGGGCTGTGAGCCTAAGTGTTTTCCTGGAGCCTCTACCTGGGGCTCCTAGGGGCTGGCAGCCGCTGAAAGGGGCAGCTCTGTGCGGAGAACAGGCAGCCTTGTTAGGCATTGGTTCTGATGGGGCCAAGTGGTCAGAGGGGCAGCCGGGGCTCGTTCACCCGGGGACCAGAAGCAGTTCACTTACTTGGGTACCCACTCGGTTCCTCTCTCCTGGCCTCACCCCGTGTTCTCTCATGAATTCCTCTGGAGCAAGAAATGGCATTTGTGTATTTTGAAAAGTCAAAGGCCGGTGTTAAATGTTCCTACCTCTGAGAGAAAGCACATTGCCTTCCCCATTGTCATGCAGGGGAAGAAAGCCCAGCTCCGCTGTGTGCTCCTGACTCCAGCCAGGCCGCTTGGGTGCCAGGTTCTGGTCTACGCGAAACCCCTGTGAACGAAGAGCGGGGCTTCAGCTGCAGTTAATTTTCATTTGCTGTTTGTATATAAATGCTTTTAGTACTTAAACTAAATTCAGATCAATTAAACTAATGTTGTTTGACATAATATTCCTTGTTCCAAAATCAATATCCCTTCATTTGACAGACTTATTCTTGAATTCAGGATGTTTATTGCTCTTAAAGCTTTACCTATAGACCTGGTTTTTGTCTTTAATGATATAAAACAGCTCTTCCTCGCATACTGTACGCCCGCGTGTAATGGGGTTCAAATTTCGCTGGTGAATATCTTTAATTGTACCATCATGCCTTTTAATCTAGCAGCACAGGACCACTTTCTCTGTCTCCATTTGTCTCCTTAGTTTTAAAGACATTCCTTTAACGGTGTCCGTTTAGAAGGATTTGGGGCCAATGAAGGAGCCAGATCAGGATTTCAGGGCCAGTGCTCCCTGCTTTCCCAAGGGCTGGGCCAACTGCAAAGGCCCCGGCCGCCCAGACGCTGTTTGACTGTGGCCACTTACCCTCCACCAGCAGCCCAGCGCCCCTTCTGCTCCCACCCCGTCATCATAAAGTAACATGCAGCTACTAAAACGCACCACATTTTCTCACGTGGGCTTTTCCCGCATGCCCTCCAGCTCGTCTTCACTCTGCCTTTGGCTCTTATAAATCTTGTTCTGTTTTCCCTGGCCTTTGTCCAGAGACAGGCCTCTCTCGGCTCTGGGGAGAGCAGGCTGGGGGTCATTTATCACTTGAACAGTGGAAATGGGGGACTGAACAGTAGTTTTTTTGCCATCACCATGGCAAAGGTCTGTGCACCGTCACCTAATTGGAAGAATCTGGCCCGTGTTCCTCTAATTGCTGCACCTGGATAACTTTGCCCAGGTCAGACTTGCCCACTTCAAGATGAAGAAAAGAATTGTCTGAGAAGAAGGACCCCTTGGTGATAAAACAGGAATGGTTTGCAATGTTTTTCTTTTTTTCCAGGCAAATATTTTCTTTAAATTAATAGTCATCGAAGTGATGTAAGCTGGCATTTGTGAGAGCTTTAATCAGCCTCTGAAATGAAACCTGAGCTGGGCTTGCCGTCTCAGCCATCCTACTGGAAAGGCTCTGCGGCAAAATGTGCCCAAACGCTGGGAAGGGAGCAGCTCTGCCCCAGTTCCAGCACACACGCGCGTGCACGTGTGCACACACACACACACACACACGCTTACGTTTTTCTATGTTATTTTTCAAAGGAGCATAGCCTGAGATCATAGAGACTTGGTTGAAATCAGGAGTCCTTAACTTCAAATATTGCTGAGGTTGGGGGAAAGGGAACTTGGGGGAATAAATGGTTTGTGCTACCACATTTCATTTTCTATGAATGATGGACAGAGCTTAAGGTTTGTTCTGGACAAAAAGTGTGACTTCCTCCTTCTAGGGATCAGTTGCCCTCTCTGTTCCGTTTTGTCTTGTTTCCCTATGCTCTCAAGTTCTCTCTTTCTCCTCTCTTCCTTCTCTTCTCATCTTGCCCCTCTCCTCTGCTGCCCCACAGTATCCCATCTGGAATCATATCCTGGATGGTCTAAACATGGTTATAGTAAATCTTCCAAACTTTAAGTTGCATAAAACAGCGTTGGTTAATACAACTTGAAGGGAAAATCTTTCCCACTGTCCCTCTCTTCAGTGAGCCATGTTTCTTCTCGTGGCACACCTTTGATCATTGCCTTGGCCACACCTGGCTGCATTTCATTTCCATTCCTCCAGATTCCTGCTGCCTCTGGCTAATTGCTCTGTCCACTTGCTGAGTCCTATTCTCATGAGGATCTAGCCAGGCCGGAGAGGAGACAATGCCCTGTTGCTCCTTGGAGAGAGTTTTCTAAAGGACCATCAGCCTCTTTCTCAGCAACATCCTCAGCAGAGGCCAGAGATAGAGGCCTGAGCAGAGTCAAGAAAGGTCGCCAGGGCCCAGGGCTGTCACGGTAAAGTCCTAGAAAATATCAGGAAGAGGAAAGCCTGTGCAGAGTTTTCTCTAGAGATGCCTCACCTCCACCACCCTTGGAGGGAGCACACTGGCTGTACCCCTGGTATATCACAGAAGGTCGGTGATAACATCTGCCTGATTCTCGGCACTGCACATAAGCAATTTTTCAGGTAGTTTTTTTTAATGTTATTTCACTTCCACCATTTCTATGTGAGGTGGGAAGGGCTGGAATGATCATCCCTATTTCACAGATGAGGAAAATGAGGCCCAGAATAGTGACTTGGGCAAGGTCATTTAGCTTAGTACATGGGAGGAGTGGGGGGGCTAAGATTTGTATCTGATCCACAGCTCACTGCACGGGGCTATGCTGTGCCTCTTCTCAAAGGAGCACCCCACTTCCTGGTCGCTGCCATCCTGTTTGCTTCTCTTGGCCTGAAATCATGAAATGGACTTATATCTCAGAAGGAGGCCTAACCCTATCCAAAGCCAGACCTTCCCAGAGTACTGACCAGAGTTATCCACATGGCCATGCATGGAGGAACATTGCTTTGATGGGCAGCTCCAGCAGCTGTGCCCATGCGCAGCCTTCAGGTCCCCCGGCAGCAGATAGGGGCCTACCAGGTGGCCCTTGCTTCCTAATCAATGTGATACTTGATATATCTCTGGTTTTAAAATTAAGCAGGTCTCCATGGCCCCTCAAAACTCCTGGTTTAACATGTGTCCGATGGAGATAAAATGAAACGAGATGGCCCATACAAGGTGGCCTAGTTCAGTGCAGGACACACGGGAGACTCTTGGTAAATGAAAGATTGAGTCCTTTCTAGGAGGAGCTTTGAGTCTGATTCCAAAACACAAGGTGACAGACTAGAAAATTGAGGGTGGCGATGTCCAATTCTGGTTTAGATAATTTTAGAGAAGGGTCACTTTATTTGGCTATCTCTAAGAACTGGCTAGACGGTTTACAGACTCTCAGAAGGTCCAACATTTGAAAAAGATGGAATTCTTAAAGGAATTCTTCTTGGGCATTTGGGCTACAAGTACACCGAGTGGACACTTGGTTTATCCAGTTTTTCTCTCTTTGAGGAAAAATAATGTTCCAAAATGGTATAGAGAATCTACAGGAAATCATAATGAAATTAAAATATGGAG
Organism: Phocoena phocoena; assembly: GCF_963924675.1. Taxonomy (NCBI): domain Eukaryota; kingdom Metazoa; phylum Chordata; class Mammalia; order Artiodactyla; family Phocoenidae; genus Phocoena; species Phocoena phocoena. The sequence goes on along the minus strand of NC_089232.1, from coordinate 76,252,704 downwards.
CATGTCTAAGACAGCCTTTTAAATATTTAAAGGCCAGAGGTGGTAAAAGTAGTGTTTTCAAAATTAATTTGACTATAACTTACAAAACAATTTTTAATCTATTATCTTATTTCATTCTTACCACAGACCCCTGATATCGCCTTAATGTCAGTCCCACTTTGTGGATGTAAAAACCTGAGATTGAAGAAAATGAAGTGTCTTCTCCAAGGCAGATTGTAACTGAGAGGTTGTAACTCAGCTGTGTGGGATCCCCTTCTGTTTCTCTCACATAAACACACACTGAACACACAGACCCGATAAAGGTGGCAGAGATGATGATAACCTGTATAAGCCAACATCAAGCCCCCATGGATTTTCAATGAGATTGATATTAAGATTGCTTAATTATGAGGTTAATGAAAATATAGTCCCAGGACTAGGCTTTGGTCACACACGCTATAATTGAGCATCTACCTTCAATTCATGTAGGTCTTAGCATATAGAGGCTTCTAAGCAAATGTAGAATTAACTTTAATAAGAAGGAAGATCTTCGTAAAGGAACCAGAAGTGGTAGGTGTGGGGTAGGGGGTAGGAGGAAGTAGGCAACGAAACAGATAAATAAAATAAATACGGAGAAAGGGTGAAAATGGAATGCTCTCTTAGCAATTTCCCTGAGGGGCTTGGTATCTTCCCTGGTAGCTCAGGATTGAAAACTTCAAGGCCAAGTGGGCCTTTCTTTTGCATTCATGGATCATCCTCCATCCCACTCGACCTTTGCCTTTCAATAGCTTCTCAAAGCATACTTTGCCTGTAGCCCTGTTCTCATTTAATTTTATATATATATATATAATATATAAAACCCAAAGCATTATTAAGAGAAATGCATGCCATATGTTTCTGATTCATTTAGACTTAAATACTCTGCCCGCTGTTAGCTAAGAGAAAGGCAATATTCAAGAACTCATCTTAGTAAGAAATGTTAGCCAGGACCTTCGTAAGAAACAAGTTTTGATTTTGCTGGGAAAACTGGGAGTAAAGATCTTGAGTGGTTTGGGTAGGATTTGGAACTCAACCACTGAGAACTGCAAAGTGAGGAGTGCATAGTGAGAAGCATGCCTTCCTCAGTCTCAACTGAGGATCAATCTTTGTCAAGCTGGAGTTAGTTAGGTCTCCGGGGAGCAAGGGGAAGTAGTAATTTAGGAGAAAAAGAGCTGTTACCTAGGGCTGCTGTTTACCTTACCGTAAATATGAGGGAATAGTTGTTAATAAAATAGTTTTATATTTTTCCTTTAAGAAAATAGTCATAATGTATGAAATATATCAGTATTCAGGCTTTAAAACAAAACAATAGATCTTGTGATTTAATTTTTTTAAAAAGGAAAGAAAGAAAGAAAAAACCCTATTTCCCCTTTCAGTGTTTGCAAGCTTATACCATCTAGCTATTAATTGGGTCTAATTTTTTTTTTAAAGAGGAATATTTATCTTTACTGTGAACTTTTCCCCCCTTGGGCTCATTATGTTAAACGTTGCATTTAACCCACACTTTAGGGGAACAAAAGTAATATTTCTGTTGGTTTAAACTGTCAGATTGACTCACATAATGGAAAATGGGCTAACTGGAAGTGGGAGAAAATATTTCACTAAAAGCAAACATGCCAGGGAAAGGGTTAGCTCCACCTTATTCACAGCAGCAAAGTTGGGTTGCATTGGTGGCTCCGGTCCTGTCCCAGGGGAAGAGCCTGGGGAGGAGACACAAGGAAAAGAAGAGGTTGACTTGCTGCAAGTTATTGCCAGGAAGCTGCCCTTTCTGTTTTCTAACCTAATTCCAGTTCTTATCAGAGAAGCCATGGGCAAAATGGCAAGGAACAGAGCAGTTGGCTCCATGCCCCAGCTTTCTTCTGGCCTTATTATGCTGCAAATCCACTGTTTTCTGTAACTTACTAAAAGTGTGCTGTGTTACTGTGTATTCTTTCTCCCGAGTGACCGTGCAAATCTAATTCTCCATGTGGAATAAGCCTTCATGCCTTTTTTTGGAAATGTTCGACTTTAAACCTTATCAGTACCTGGCATATGGTCAGAGCTCAGTAACAGCCACTGAATATTGTTGAAAGAATCTTTAGAGGGTGGAAAAAATGGTTAGAGGCAGGATCACGTGGTAGGTAGTAATATTTATTTAAGAATCAAACAGTTGGGTTCAAATCCTGGCTTTGCCGCTAAGAAATTAGGTTAGGCCCCAGCCCATTTGTACGGTAGGCATAAGAATGACTACCTCAATTTTTTGTGTAAGAATTAATGACTTCTTGTATATGTCATTCCAGGCACATGGCAGGATTCAATGGAGAGCTGCTGTTTGCTCTTTTAGAGTGTCATGGAACACTGTACATAGCCCTGAGACTGCTTGGGTCAAAATCCTATCTAACTACTAACTTAGATAAGTCATTTAACTTTTCTAAACCTTAATTTCTTCATGGTAAAATAGAGCTATGGTACCTACCTGCACAAAGGATTGTTGGAAGGTTTAAGATTTTTTTAAGTGTATATGGTGATGGGTAAGGCCATCAACCTCAGCCTTATTTCTGAAAATATTCTTCAAACATTCTTCAACTTGAAAGCATCTTCTTCAAGCAAGTCCAAAGGTTTTGGCTTATGAGATGCCTTCAGTGACTGTATCTTCAGGGAAGATGAAGAGAAGATCAATATTTACTTGAATAAGTTACAATTTAAGGGAGAGGAAAACTCAATAACTTGAGAGCAACATTCAGCAGTGCCTCATGTTGGTAAAGCAGACCTCAAACTACCTTGCTCCTCCAATGACCTTGGCTGAAAGTGAGCATCTCTTTATTGCTGCAATTATACAATATGGTCAACCGCCAGAGTAATTGGCAACTGATTTTTCCTACACTATATATTTTTTTTCCTATACTGTATCAATATGTTAAAATTTGAGTATAAAATATTGAATATAAAGTTGCAATAATATTTATTTTGTGATAAAACTTCAGATTTACCCTTGTATCTCAAAAGAGCAGTCTGTGATAGTGATACTCAGTCTCTGCCTCGGCTTCCAGCCAAATATTGACTTTAATAATCAGCCATTCAGCTCTCTGCCAAAATTTGTGCACCTTGATGAATGTGTAGTACCTAGCCAATTGCCCGAAAATAGCAAGCACTCCATGGATGAATATTTTCCTATTTTTGGTTATGAGGATGAAGGGAGGTTTCCCTAGCATCCGAGCATCACAGCATATATAGGACCACTGACATATTGTGGTTCTTGAGCAGGGTTATTCCTCCTCTGTCATGATTTGTCCAAATGTAAGACAAGGGGAAGGTTTAGACTCCACATCCCCTAACGCTGAACTCTCTTCATTCTCACTGAGCACTCTCAGTGTTTTCTCCACTAATCACTGTGGATTCAGTACAGATCCAGGAAGCAGGCATCCCGGGTACCCTTCTGGACTACTAGCTCTTGATTATTCACCAAAACTCTAAGAGCTAGATTCTCAGCTGAGTTTAAAAAGCTGAAGCCATTAGAGAGAGGAACGACGAGCCCCTTCCCGATGTTGAAGCATTGGCATTGATATTTGTTTCCAAAGGCCAGCCCAAATCTAAGGTAATAGCATGTCAGCAAAATATAAATTTAAAAAAAAACTCATTTTGAAGAGAACCTAGATGGAAAAATATGTGAGGCAATGAGCAGTGCCAATAAGTGGCCCAGATAATCAGTGCTGCGTATATTTCTATTATCAAAGAAAAGGATAGAGAATTAGCCATTTATCGATCTCTATGTTCCAAGGCATTACTAAGTATCTGACATGAGCTTTCTATTGACTGCTCATCACAGCGTTGTCAGATGTGTATTAAAATATGCCTTTTACTGACGAGAAAGCCAAGGTTCAGAGAGATTCAAATGCATGCTAAGGTCACATAGCAGCAGGGCTTGGTGGCTGAGCCCACCCACCCTGGGGTTGGACTCCCTGGATGTGTGTTCCGGATTCACCATTTATTCATCCTCTGTCTCAGGCAGCTTTCTCATCTGCAAAATGTAGAGGGTGATAGTGCGTATACCTGGGAGTTCAACTTAGTTTTACCTTGGGTTGATTTTGGAAAAATCTCTGTGCACAAGTTGGCTGGTAAACCAAAATATTCTGAATAGATGTATATTGGAGAGGTTGGTCTGGGACACTTAACATCTCGTGATCTCAGGAGTGAAGACCACGGGCGATGGGTCTTAACCCCTTCCCACCCCAAGCTCATAAAAGCCTTTGATGTGGGGGTCTTGAGTCTGATGCAAAGTCTTAAAGAAATTCTGTGACAGCATCACTCCTAAGACTCATAAACTTTGCCTCGTGTGTCTCCTAGTGATGGATGAAGGGAACCTTCCATGTTACAAGTTCAGCATTAGCAGTCTTTCCCTTACAGAGGACCCTGCTCTTGACGGTTCTCTGATTGCATCAGGAATTCAGGACACAGGTGGCATAGGGGGCAATCCATTGGCTGCTTTCTCCCTCTGCGAAGAGCTCCTGCTGGCTGAACTAGAAGTAGGAGGGAAAAAAATGTGTGCAAACAGCAATCTGTCATGAGTCCGGAGAAGAAAGGGATCTGACTAGAAGAAACAAGTGGTGGCTTTTGTGTGTGCCTCCTACGTCAGCACTTCTTCCGAGTCGGGGAGAATTGCAGCCGGGGAAATGAATAATGTTGAATTTACTACAAGTTTACCTGAGATTAAGGGCGAGTTGGATACAGCCAGTATCTTTTGGTCCAGTGTTGACTTAGTCTTGTTGTCACAAATCAGCTATTGATTTTGGGGGTCCCCATTAGTCTTAGGGAAGAGAGCTAATCCTTCTTTCATGTGTGTTTATATACCATATTTGGCCGGAGCTCGGGGTGCACTTTTCACCTTGATCTGCAAGTAGAAAGGTAAACACATGACCTCAGTACTAGAAGCCACCCTGGCTGGTCACTCTCCACTGTTTGTTTAATTTCACTCTGACTTCTGCCTGCCTCCCAATCCCAGGTATTCGGACATGTTACAAAAAGAAAGAGACCCTGACATCAAAGCCCTGGTCATGATTTTACTAGGGGGCACCTCTGAAAGCATTTGTAAGGCCTGTGTGAATGGCTGGTGCTGTGACCTCTAGAAAATACTTTACTCTCCAAATTGGGGCTAACAGATTTATCACTCGCTGGGCCCCGACCTTCCAGGTCAGCCTAGGGTTATTTTTGTTTATTATGGGCGAAGACATGGTAGTCCTATTACAGAAGCCTAAAGAGCAAATATTGAGAACAATGACTTCGGGATTAAAGAGAATTCTGAAAGCATATTTTTTATTTTAAAATTTCCTATAAAAATGTTAACTTTGTCAACATCTGCTTGAGATCGTTGCCCCTAGACAGATGTCTCTGTCAGCCACCAGCATTGTAACAGTTCAGGATAATGGATGCTTTTGTCTCCTTCTCTGTGGAATTTCAGTTTCTACTCTGTGGAAGGCTAATTCTGATCACAAAGGAATTCTGAGCACAGTTTGGTTGTTTTTGTTTTATTAGTCGTATGAAGTGTGTTTCAATAAAAGGAGTTATCAACATGTGCGATATAAAATCACTTTGTTCTATTTTGATTTTATTGAAAAGGTAGTGATTTTAATACAGTTTGAGACATTCCTTCTTCAGATCTGCAGGGCAGGGCATTGACAGGCAATACAGTTCAGCCGTGTAGAGCACAGAATTCGGTAGACTTAAGTTCAAATCTTGACTTACTATCTCTGTGACCTTGGGTGAGTTATTCCAACTCTTTAAACCTCCATTTCTTAATCTGTAAGTGGGGGTAATGTTGGCATTGACCTCACAGTGTTATTGGAAGAATAACATAAACGTATGTAAGATACTTAACATGCCTTACGCACAGTAAACAATCAATAATAGGGTAGCTGCTATTATTATAATTATTCACTCTCCAAGACCTCCATTTTACTCGTTACAGATGACCATGACTTTTACTTTACAAAGCAGACTGGACTGTCTTTTCACCTCAAAACATTTTTGGATATCCACCAATTAATTTTTTTTAATGTCAGAAATTTAAGGGGTGCCTCCTTTGTGCCAGGCTCTGCTTTATGTGTGTGGCTCGCTTACTTCCCGCAACCACCGTTCGCCATCTCCATTTTACTTATAAGAGCATTGAGACTCTGCAAGTTTAATGATTTCCCCAATGTCATATTGCTAGTATGTGAGCAAAAATCATCTAGCTCCAGAGCCTATCTCCCTAACCACTGTAGTATACGTACTGCCTCTCTTTAATGTCTTAGAATTTTAGTTCTATACGTGATCCTCTGCCATGTTGATTTTTTTTCTCCCTTTCTATTTGTACTTTGACAGCTTTCTAAAACTGCCTAGGTGTCTCTCAAATTAAGTGAATTAATAAGTAATAAATGAACAGATACAAAACCTTTATTACTCACTTCTAAACACCTTATGATCTGGTTTTTGTCCCACTGCCCCTGAAACTTCCCTCTCCAAGGTCACAACTGCATAGAAAAATGACTGCACGTGAATAAGAAAGTAGGGAATTGTTTAGAAAGCTGTGGCAATAGTCCAAGTGAGAGCTGTTAGTAGGTAGGACTAGAGGAATAGCAGTGAAGATAGAGAGTATTCGATTATGGGAGTATATTTTGGAGATAAAGCCATAAGGATACACTGGTTGATCTGATGTAGGAGGTAAGGGAAAGAGAGAAATAATGGATGACTCCATTTGATTTGAATAATCAATCCGTGGATGATGTTGCTGTTTACAGAGAACAATGGATTTGGACCAGGTTTAGGAAAAAGATATGTGGGTTTTTTTGTGTTTGTATTTGTGTGTTTTTGTTTTTGTTTTTCTGGGGGAGTGTTGGAGGATGGAGAGAGATATCAAAGGATTTAAAAGTCTGGAGCTCAGAGAAGGATCTCTGGTATGAAAACGACATGTGAAACCCTAGGTATGATCACTTATGGAGAGAACATAGACAGAAGAGAGAAGCAGCCCAGGAAAGAGTGCTGCCATTTAGAAGCTGAGCAAAAGAAGTAACAAAGGATAATAAGAAAAATGGACAGTGAGATAAGAATAAAATGAGGAGCCTGGTGTTACTGGAGGCTATATTTGTACTCCTCAAGTTTTTCTGAGCTTGGTATGCTGGTGAAAGCCTCTACATTTTACACACCCTGTCTCCAATGCCTACAAGGCCTTCCTGAATTTCTCTGTCTGGCAAACTCCTACTCTTTCTTCAAGACTTAGTTCAATTCCTTGGAAGCCTACTCTGACTCCTCACCTCTTGTTTCCACAGCACTGTGTCCCTAACTCTATTTTAGCCCAAATAACTGGGCACTTAGGATTGTATAATCTGTCTTATAAACTCTCTGGCTCCACTGAGGTCAGCTCCTTGAGGGAATCACTGTCGTTTATTTCTGAATCTCCAGTAACTAGCACAGTGAATGTGGAAAAATAAGTATCTGACTACCATTGATTGAATAAAATGTATGCATGACTAGATTCCCTTTTGAGCTCCAATATTTAATGTCAAACCATGTAATTTCTACTAGAGGACTCCACCTAGAAGCCCAATAGTGAGTTCCACCTAGAGATCAAATTCTGCATTTCTCAAGTTGAAGTTATTCACTTCCCTTAAGACCTCCTTCTATTTCTATTTATGGTACAACTATTCTCAAGTCCTTCAAGATTGGAAGCAAGAAATCACTTTTGACTCTTCCCTATATATAGCCAGTCAGCCACTATTCTTGTCCATTTTCCCTCCATATATCTTGAATCTGAATCTTCTTTCTTTTCTGTAGTTAGCAACTTGCCCAAGGTCACTGAGCTACTCAGATACAGAGCCAGGGCTGGAATCCATTCTGTCTGACTCACTAAGTAATATCACCTTTCTGGCTTATGCTTGGATAACTGGGATCCTTTGATAATATGGCAGGCAATTCCAAAGAATATAGCTTGTAATTTTCTGGAACATTTTGGGAAGGAAAACACTCCATGGACTTTTGTTTTTTCTTATGTCTGAGACGTAAACCAACTATTTTATGAGGCATTGACAGAGAAATACATGGATAGACTGATTTATTTCCCTCAATAGGATGTAATCTGATGACTGTCTAAGGATATAAAAGTTTATAAATATAGTAAAGTATTTGTATCTAGAATATGTCTTTTGAAAATCATCAACCGCATTAACTAGGACATCTTACTTCCACTCCCAGAGTTCTATTCTACTCGATTTTTATGTCTTCTCCCAAGGTTAAATTGCTCCTCAGGATCTCATCCTAGCCACAGGGTAAACTTTGTAATCCTGAATTTCCATACATTTTTGTCTTAGCCCTGGGTGATATACAGAGAATGTTTGGGGACCAGAACGAGTAAATAATTGAATGTCCATATTGCTTAGTAAGTGAATATGTAAATGTATATGCCCAGTAGTACCAAATAGCTGACTGGTGTTTTTTCCTCTTTCTTACCATTTAGCTGTAAAGGAAAGATGGAGAGGAAGTAAGCCTCTCACACTGTGACACTGTGTCATCCCTAATAACTGCTCCATCTCTAAAATCATGAATTCTCACATCCTTCTTTCTGATTTCTACTCTACCTAAACTTCACACTATACCGTTCTTCAAACTCATTGGTTCCACCAGTTTGATTCCCTACTTTCAAAAATCCATAGCTTTGGCTTCTAATTCCTGCCTGATTAATATAACTGGATGCGAACTCTTGCTATAAATGCTCTAAAAACTAAACAAAATATATGAAATGACTGTTTTCAGACAGTACATAACAGGAAGTACAGTGCTGTGATTCACATATGATTGTTTGATACTAGAACACGATGCGGGGAGGGGAATCTCAAGCAGAGCACAGTGGTCTCACTGAGATGAAGAGGGAAAATAAAAGAGCTGGGAAAGACTAAGGCAGCCAAAATTTGTGGAGCAGGGATGAAGCTAAACAAACAAACTGCTATGGACTGAATTATGTCACCAAAAATTCATACATTGAAGCCCAAACTCACAACATGATGGTACTGGAGGTGGGGACTTTGGGAGGTAATTAGGTGTAGTAAATCTATGAAAAACTTATAGTTAACATTATGTTTAAACGTGAATCATTGAACTCTTTCCTCCTAAATCAGGAACGAGGCAATGGTGTCTTCTCTGACCACATCTATTCAAAATTTTACTGGAGACTGTAGCTTGTATAACTAAGGCAAGAGAGAAAAATAAAAGGCAAATATAAGGAAAGAAAAATGTACAACTGTATTTCTTTCACAGAAAATATGATCATGTATTTAAAAGAATTTAAAGAATCTAAACTACTCAAACAAATAAATCAGATCTCAGGATACAAACTCAGCATGTAAAAATAGTTTTATTTCTATATACTAGCAAATAAATTTTGAAAAATGAAAACTTTTAAATACTACTCGCAATATCAAAAACATGAAATACTTAAGATAAATTTAACAAAATATGTGCAAGACCTCTACCCTGAAAACTATAAATCATTACTGAAAGAAAGAAGACCTAAATAAATGGCAATATATAACATTATACTGAATTGGAAGATTCAATTTTGTTAAGATGTCCATTTTCCTCAAGATGATCTATAGAATCAATGCAGTCCCAACCAAAATTCCTGCAAACATTTCTTTATTTGAAGACATTGAGAAAGTGATTCTAAAATTCCTATGAATATGGAAGGATATAGAATATTCAAAATCAGTTTTAAAAAGGAGAACAAAGTGGAGGTACTTACAATATCTGTGCTGTCAAGACTCACTGTAAAGCTATAGTAATTAGAACAGAGTGAGATTGGAGCAAGGATAGACAAATAGAACAATGGAACTTGATACTTATCTCCGATTCAGGCCTCTCCCTTGAGCTCCACGACATTTTTTAATAACTATTTCATGTCTCTTCTTGAATGCCTTAAAGACATCCTAAGTTCCATATATCTTAAACCCAGCCCATTATCTTTTTTCTCCTAAACCCAGTCCCTCATTTACATTCCCCTGCTAGTTGTACAAACCAGAAACTTAAGAATAATCCTCAACCCCCTCCCTCTCTTTGATTCCTTACTGATTCCTTACTAGGAACCTTCAGTCTTATCTCCTAAATATACCTTGAGTTCATCCACATTTCTCTACTTCCATCACTCTATTCTAATGTCTGCTGCCTGGACTTCTGAAAAAGTTTCCTAAACTAGTTAACCCACGTCTACTCTTAACTACCCCCAGAGTATATTTTTGAAATAAAAATTGTATCATGTTAAACCTTGCTTAAAATACTTCGATGTCTTCACGTTTGTTGTAGGAGAAAGATAAATTGTAATACGGCTTTCAAGGTTCTACCTGGTCTAGTCCCTGCTCGCCTCCCTAGCATCACCTTACACCATGCTGTCTCTTGCTTTCTCAGAGAGCAGTGTTTTTCTTTTTTATGCAGAGGAGTACTAGCACTCATAATGTATTTGTCAACTGAATGAAGCCATTACATATCCTAACATTATTACAGCAAAGATACAATGATCTTTCTATTTCCTATTGGAACTTGACAATAAGTTGATGTTACGTGTGAAGTTCTAATGTTTAGACCATGGGCGTAGTCAAGCTACTGATGCATGCACATTCTCCAAAATCACAGGAGCTTCATAGTTTTCTTCCAAAGCCAATGCATCATTTTTGTGTTTTTGGTATATGTTAAGTGCTTATATTTAGATGCCTTCTTGTGAAATAGAGAACTGAAAGATTTAATTTAAAAGTACGTTCCAGCATGTGTGCCTCCGTTCATCACGTGTGGTTCAAAGGTGACGCAAATGTAGAGGGTTGCATTATAAAAGGCAAACAGCGTGCCACTTCATACTTAGTGCTTTAGAAGAGAGTTCTCAATTTCTTGGTCATAACACACTTAGGAAAAGACATGCATCACACACTCCCGTGGGGTGCACCAGAGGTTACGTGCAATTTCCTGAGTGCTAACTAAAACTCCACCTTACTCTCTCCCTTTAAGAAAGTATATCGCAAAGCAAGTGGGTGAGAGTGACATTATTTGGGGATAATCTTGAATCTGATTCATAGTGCTCTAAAATTGCATCATTCACAAATTTAAGACTTTACCTACCTTTAGTAACAAATTACTTGTGCTGCAGCTCACCAGTAACCTGGGCATAGGGGTGCATTATGACCCTGAGGTATACAAACTACTTGTTTCGAAGGTAGTTATTCAGTGGTCTTGAACCATCATTGTGTTCTAGCCTGAATGAATACAGCAACCTCCGTGCTGAACACCAGACGGGAAATTATGCACACACGTACCAGTATTAAAATATGCCTTTATGTAAAAACATTTCTCTATTGAATGTGTCCATAAACCCAAATGTTCATGCATATTCCCAATAATGCTTCCCAGAGGGCATGGAAATCTTGTTAGTAATATACATTTCTTAAACAGTTATAAAACTAGAGTAAGTAATATCCTCTAGACTTATGTGAAGCTGGCTGTACTGTGATTAACTTTACTAGTGACTCTATACGTGAAGAAGTTATTAGAAGTTCGTAGATTCCAGTGGGTTTAGCTGGTTTCCTCTCCACTCCATTGCTGTCCCATTTTTCTAAGCCATCCCCTGATGGTCAATGTCTATGAGAAAAGCTGAGCATTTGTCCTAACCCCTGCAGTAATCTCTTCTGGGGCATAATCTGGTCTTTTCTTGAAACCTGGAGCCCTGAGTTTTCTACGGGGGTATTTGTTCTCATGTTATAAATCTTTACTCTTAAGAAAAACTTTCCTAAAATTCTGTTAAATCTGACTTTATCCTACTCCCACACACAGATCCTAGGTCTGACTTCTGGGCCACACTCAACACACTTCCTCAGTGGTCTGCTTCTTCCCCTAATATTTCTTTGTCAGTTTTCTTGCCTTTGAGTTCCATTTTTTTCCTGCTTAATCTCCTCAGTCCCTTCAACTCTTTCTCATGTGAAATATTTCTCTAACCTCTCAAGCAGTGCCCCTCTAAAAGTATAGTTTCCAAGGTGGAAGGTGGTGTTCAAATGGGTACCATTCACTAATTTTTTTTAATATTAAGGGGATTCCATAGGAAGTGGCATTGAAGCTGAGGCAGATGGTGAAGGGAAGGTATGCAGTTAGAGGGAGAGCTTGTGGAACAGCACAGAATCATGAAAGCTTGTGACATCACAAGAAAGTCAGTATGGCTGGCAAGTAGAGTGTGTTATGCTAAGGAGTTTGGTCATTTTCATTCAGGTTGTCCAGAGCTTTCAAACTTTCTGAACAAAGCCATTGCATGTTAAGTTTCACGTTTTAGAAAATCCCCTTTGGTATTAGTGTTGCAAAGGTTTTACAAGGAATAAAATTAGTGCAGGAAAGCTAGCTAGGATATTTGACTAAGTGAAAAGGACAGGATAGAAACAGAGATGGATCCTACGCACATTTTTTAAAATTCCGCAAGAGTAGATAAATAATTAAAGGATGTTTCTAAAATACAGGCATTTAAGAACACACTTGGAGTCTATATCTCTAGTAATCCTGGGGAAAACATACCCATTTTTGTCATAACATTCCAGAAGCAAATTTGTTCCACTCAATGGGGCCATGTCCAGTCAAAGAAAACCCACTAAAATATGAAGCCTCAGGAACCTGGAAATTGCTGAGGACATTTGAATATGTCATCTCTGGAGAGTGCTATAGTCCCCCAGTCCTAGTTTTGTTCTCTGAGAGTATTATAGTCTTTCCTGCAGTGATATCCTTATTCAGGGTAAGGATGATCCAGGGTATGTTTATTCCAATGAAATGCTACTAAATTGTAGTTGCTTCAGTTATGAATTTGTTACATCTCCAAGTCACATTGGAAAGTGGAGGGGGTGTGGGAGATGTCAAAGCTTGGAACCAGTGTTTCACAGAAGTGTTATCTGGCTTCTCGCCGAACACCAGTGCCTGCTGACTTATGAGTGACACTTTTATCTTGAATCTGATGGGAAGATTGTGTTACATTCAGCCCAGGAATGTTTTAAAGCCTAAATAAGCTGGAGAATCCCTTTTGCTTCATCTTGGTGCTAGCTCAGCAGCTTGATTTCTACCTCTGCCGTCACCTGGTCTTTCTGTTCTTTTGGGGAGAAACTGTGGGGGAAGGCATGGCTTCCTGAATCCTAGGCTGCATTATATTAGCAGGTTGTCAATGTCTCACTGCCTCCTTGCAAAGCAGGTGCTTTTACAGAATTAGCAGACCGCACCACCATTTCAGGGATCGTTGCTACCCTCGGCAAAGCCTGGTTTTCTTTTACACTCTCACATAAAGGGCAGACTGGAGAAGCCACCTAGGGAAGATCCATACAGGGTAGATGGAGAGTTTGGACGGCTGAAAGGCAACTACTCATGTCTTGAGCCCCTCTTCTGTATCACTGTGACCGTCAGTGCTAGGGACCGGGAACACAGGAGACTTCAACTGCCTTCAGTGCTATGAAGAGCACTCAGGAGATATTTAGCACATCAGTAAATGAATGGATGATGGCCCGTGGGTAAACACCATGATCTCTCCACTCAACCAGGATTCTGCTCTGACACTTGTATATGAAGACTCCTCTTGGAAGTGGATCTGCCTGATTGGCCTCTCTGATATTAACTTCAAACGACAGGGATTTACTACTATATCCGCATGGATTGATTCTTCACTACTGTGACACCATTATTCAGGAAACAACCTCCATATTTTACAAACTCATAAATCAGTATTTGCTTTTATTTTGTCTAAAAGATGCCTTCTTTCAGTTCTAAAATGTATTCCCATATCCCATGGTGGCTTATTGACCAAATATGTGTTCACTATTTCCAACTCTCATAACTACATTTATTAATTCATTCAGGCAGTGAGTGATTTTTAAGTGTCTATTAGCACCCAGGCTTCTATCAGTTAATGTGGAGGATACCAAGGAAAATATGATAATGTGTTTGTCTGTCTCCCTAACCCCTAGAATGTAAGTGCCCTGAAATCAGTGGATTTTTTCTAATTTCTTCCTACATGCCTAATTCATTCCTTTATACCATGTAATACCAAGTAATAAGTACTGAATAAATGATTTTTGAAGGGTAAGTGGATAAATGAAAGAATGATCTTGCTAAAAGAACAGAGAATGCATTTTTCTCTTTTAAACAGACAGTAATTCAATGGGCCTTGAGGAATTGGCTAAAAAATTCTCTGAAGTCTACACATTCTTAATAGTGAAAGAATTTGTCAACCCAGAATACAAGTCTCTTCTGCATAATTCTCCAAAGAAGTAGTTTTAGGATACAAATGAAATAGTAGTCTTACGTATCTGGAGTTGGCTACATACATTCAATAGTCATGTACGTAAGATTCAGAAGGCCGTTCAAGTAAATGAACCATGAATTCCACAACATTATATTAATGAGCAAAGATGGAAAGTTTTCTTGTTCATGTAAACACCCGACATTTTCAAGCCAACTATTAAATAAATAAATAAATGCAGATAAGTTTGGATTACCCAGAGATCTCTGGAACTGTCAAGTCACCACAAAACTCCTATTGGGATTTATGAACGCTTAGAAAAGTATACAAAATGAATACTTCGTGGGCTTCCCTGGTGGCGCAGTGGTTGAGAGTCCGCCTGCCGATGCAAGGGGACACGGGTTCGTGCCCCGGTCTGGGAAGATCCCACATGCTGCGGAGCGGCTGGGCCCGTGGGCCGTGGCTGCTGAGCATGCGCGTCCGGAGCCTGTGCTCCGCAGCGGGAGAGGCCACAACAGTGAGAGGCCCGCGTACCGGAAAAAAATAAAAATAAAAAGAATACTTCGTGAAGAAACTTATATTAATAGTATAATATAATGTTTGATGATGTAACTTTCAACTGAACAGAGTGTTTGATAGCAGTGGAATGAACCAAACATTTACTGAGCACCTGCTGTATAACAGGCCCTATCTTTGGGGATAAAGTAATTAACGAGATCCTCAAAGAGCTAATATTTCAGCTAGTGAGACAAGAGAGAGGCATCTGCAAAGGTATCTGACACTAAAAGACTTAAGAGACCATATAATACCACAGTACTAGTTATCACAATTACTTTCTAAAAGCATGATAATAAAAACACGTGAATGATTCTTTGGGGCAGTCGTATATCCTCATCTCTCCTGCCTACCTTGACCTTGAAATTTAAAGCTGATCTACTCTTGATCCATGGTGCCGAACAGATCCTAATAAAAAGGAGCTTGGTGGTGCTTTGAGACCAACCACCTAGAGGGGTGGGATAGGGAGGGTGGAAGGGAGATGCAAGAGGAAGGGGATATGGGGATATATGTATACGTATAGCTGATTCACTTTGTTATACAGCAGAAACTAACACAACAATGTAAAGCAATTATACTCCAATGAAGATGTTAAAAAAATAAAAGGAGCTTGAACCCTTTGGTCTTTCCAGAAATGGGCTTACACTCTCTACTTTGTTTCTATTTGCTTCTTGTTCTTCCTTCTACCTGCCATTTACTATTTTTTAGCTCCAGAGTACTCCTTAAACATACGGAAATGTTCAGGTACTCTTGCTTTTACTCTTGGCACTTCTTCTCAGACATAGGTCCACCAACTGGGTCCAGGCTCCAGGACTGCCCTGTAGATAAGTCTCACAGCTGGGACACAGTGTAACTTCTTCCCAAGTCCTTCCTTTGGGAAATATGCAGGGATATTTAATTTTGTGATGCTGAAAACCCCATCTTTGTTTTAGATGGATATCTTATTTCTACTATAATTTGAATTTGTATTTTTTTCTGACAGAAAAATGACATTATTCCTACATGAGAGAACATGAAACTGGATTTGTTAGATTCAAAAGGAGTCCCATTACTACACTTACTTGAAACAACCAAATATTTCACTGGCATCTGGGAGTGAAGCCAACAAACACAATTGGTCAGTTTCTTTACAAGTAGGATGAGGAGATTTGGGTTAAAATATTTCTTAGGTTCTTTATAGTTTTAATTTCCAAAGACTCTTTGACACTGTTTCCTACGGAGGTTGGGACTGTATTGATCTGAATTTCAAAATAAACACGTTATTTTCAGCCATGCAATGTTATAATTAGGAGGAACTTAGGAATCATGCATGATAGTCCTCGTATTTTACAGACATGGAAAAGTATGTCCAAAGGGAAATTACTTGCTCAAAATCACGCATCAGTTGAGTGCAGAACTGAACTTGGACTCTTGACTTTATTCTGCTGACCTTCCATTGTCTTGGGGAATACAACCTGGAGGACTACTTCTGGAAACAAGTGCTTAAAATCTTCCACAAAAAATCTGGCGCATTCACACATGGTAAATGTGGGGTTTTGATTTAAATACTCAGCTGCTGTAGAGCCACTGAGATTGGCAGTTGATCCCTTAGCTTATATTGGTCCACAACCCAGTAAACTACCTAGGCTTGATCCTGAACCTGAGGTGCTCATTTTTGTTCTTGCTTCCCAGGGAGCATTTAATCCTTACTGGAAAAATATTCATAAACCATCATGAAGGTGCAATGAATTTAACTTTCTGAATCTGTTCTTTTCCACATGTGCCTTCTAACTGAAGCACCATATTCAGTATTTCTAACTTAGAAAGCATTTTATTTCATACTCCATAATTAAGCTTTTTAGAATTCAGGAATGACATCCAAAAGTTTTTAAAGAATCTTAGGAAATGTCTGACACTCTCTAGGCAAGACCTATGAGTTTAATCAAGGAATGCTTACTGGATGTTGCAGGGACTTCTTAAAACGCGTTTTATTAGTTGCTCCTGAATTTTCAAATGATCATAATTTGCTTCCATTTCTTCTAAAAACTTGAAGAAATAACACATTTCTTGATGAGAGCATTCTGAAGAATAATGGGAAAAAAAGAAACCGTGAGTATTTTAAGATATATTCAGTTTTCCTCGGAGTAATGAAAGCTGTAGCATACCCATCTTTGCAGAACCATTACTTCCTCTCTAGCTACCATTTTTAGATTTAAAACCCTGGAAAAGGTACAATTTCACCAGCCACCACTAGTACCTAGTGTCAGCAGCTCATATAAAACCTGGGAAAATATAGTAGGGATTAAAGAAATCTGTAAAACTGTGAAGTAAGGCCATAGCATGTAAAACGCAATTCCTTTTACTGAGTACATAATTTATTAGGAAAGCTCTTTATTTATAGGAAATATGCTTGATACCTTATCCTTGGCAACTGCCTGATTTTTTTTTTTAGAAGAACAAAAATGGATAAAATGTTTCCCAGTATAGGAGTTCATTCATTTCTCAAGAAATATATCTCTGTCTTTCCTTCATACTCACTCCTCTATCCCCAAGCACAATTCTCCTTTCTTACCTGTCTTCATCGGTCCTAAAATAAGTCACCTTCCCGTAAGCAATCTCAGGACTAGAACTAACAAGCGATCATCCCTACCCTTACCCAGCTCCCTACTATCTGCTCCTTCCCCCTGGCTCCACCATGTTCACTATTAAATTCAAGTAATGAACGTTTGGCTTTTGGACGCCCATTGCTATTGTTCTACTTCTCTGCTAGTTCTGTGAGCCATGGCTACGTTTGTGGTGCGGGGGATTTGGTCTTTTTCCATGGTTATTTTTCTCAGGAAAACATCAATTACCCACAATTGAACAGCTTTGCAAGTAGAACGAGGCCTTCATTTTCAGACCCCTTTTCTCGAAATACAGTTGAGAGAAATCAATGTCGCAGGTACTTTCTCTTGACCAGAGGTTCCCCGTTCTTCCAGGTACATATTGCTCTTGTATATTTAAGCTGCCTGACACCCTCAGGTCACCTTCACAGGGTCTTTAGCTGCATGTTGAGGGGGGCCATGTGAGCATCGGGACTTAGGTGTAGAGATTAGTTTTTGATCCTCTTAATTTGCTGTCCTTTGCAGTTTCTAAACCTCAGTTTAGTTTCTGGAAAGGGAATGTCCTGGTTTATTTTCTCAAAGTAAAGCTCTGAGATATTCTATCTAATTGTCATCTTTAAGACTTCTTTCTATTCTATGGAAAGGATAGGAGAAGCCTCACTCATTCATTTCAGAGACAAAACTACTTTTGGGGGGTGATGCAGGAGTGTGGGTTGGGGACAGCATAATATGTGGCCATTGATCAATGAAGGGCAAGGTGGAGAGGAAATAGAGGGAAGGCTCTACCCTGAGCCCTACACACAGAAGTTCTAGGCCAACTGGCACTGTGATGCTGCCTTTAGTTTTCCAACTCTGTTCATACCCACAGCTCCATTGGTTGCCAAGGAGCTTGCTCAGGCCAAGAATAAACTTATCCCATGGTTGCTGAGAAGAGTTTATTTGTAGAATTGGGGCCTGAGGTATAGACGTTGCTTAATAAAGTTCATCATCTCCTCAATTCCTTATTTAAAACTTTGCACCCAAGGCAGTGCGTCCCAGAGCAAAACCTAGGTTGTTAACTTCTGAATTTATTTGTGGAGACTTCATGTGGAAAACAATCAAAATTCAAGTGTTAAAAAATTATTTCAATACAATTTCAAGTTAAAAAAAAACAGAACTCTTGCTTTAGGATTTGCATTTTCATCAATTGTCTCAAATACTAACAGCAGTTCAATGAGGCAAATCCTTTGTTAGAACCCAAGTGAATTTACACCTGGGCTACAGTAATAAGGGAAGATGTTTAAGGTTAAAAGGAGGAGTGAGTTAGAAAGAGTCTTCCTTGGCACATCTTTACGTCTGAACAAAAGCCAGATCAGTGAGGTGTTTTATTTCGGTGACTTGTTCATTTACCTTGCAAAAGAGATTATGTATCTCCTCAGATACCACAGTCCTGAATGTAAAAGAAAGCATAGAGCACAGGCTGGTTACAGTCTTAATTATTACCATCATTATTACTATTAGTCATCCTATATAGAGCACTTATCATGAGTTAAATACAGTACTAGGTATTTTATATGTCATTTAATAACAGCTCTATGAACTATTATTTCCATCTAAGCTCAATGAAGTTAAGTACTTCATTCAACATTATACAGCTCACAGTCAACTGAACTGCAATCCAAAGTTTCAGGCTATCAATCTGCATGAAACCTGTTTTCTAATGAAAATATGTCCTAAGATGTATTTTCTTCTAACAACATGGGCCAAAAAAATTTTTCCAATTTTGGTTAAATTTGTATTGAATTCAGTATTTCTGGACCACCGATGCTTTTCTGGACTCACAGAAATTTCTATGAATCAGTATTGATTCTTCCATACAAGGAGCAGAGTAAAGGAGACCATGGGGCAGGGACTAGGAGGTAATTTGATCATCCACCAGCTGAAAAAGTAATTATTATGTTAAAAATAACTCTGAAGAGTTTCATTTCTTTAAAAACCATCACATCTCAAATAAAGAAATTCTATGGATAATTATTTTGATTTCATGGTGTTTTTTTGTCATCACTGCTTTTTGTTTTCTTTTTTTCCAGTTAGAAATCACCTGGTTCCTCCCCAAATTGTTCTTTTTTATCATGAAATATTTCAAATATAACGTTAAAAATAGGGAATAATACCAAAAAATCTATGTCCATTCTCCAATCATGTTCTCTCTCTCTCCTTCCTCAGAGATAACCATATCACACATTTAACATTCATCATTCCCATGAATGGTTGTTTACTTCTATGTCTGTAGATATTCATACACTTTATAAAGTACCATTTTTCAAGTTTTTAAACTTGATGTTAATAGAGTGGGAGAGATCAAGATGGCAGAGTAGGAGGACGTGGAACGTACCTCCCCCATGAACACATCAAAAATACATCTACCGGTGAAATGATTCTCATTGAAAACTAACTGGAAACTGGCAAAAAGAATACTGTACCAAAAGGCTATAAGATCCAGACAAAATCAGTTAGGAAGGGAAGAAAAGCAATCAGATCTGGACCTGGGCCCCGGGAGGGGACTCAGAGGAAAAGGGAGATTACAGGGGCAGAGATCCTCCCTGGGTAGTGAGTGGTTCAAGCCACACATTGGATGTCCGTCCTAGCCCTGAGGTTCGACACAGGGAAGACGAGCCCCCTTGGCTGACTGAGGGGTCAGTGGGACTAACAGGAGGGCTGTGGGAAGCCTGGACTCCATTCGTCAGGAGTGCATGCACCCGAGGCAGGATGAAGTAACTAAATATGTCCTTACTTCGAGCACAGTAATATGTTAGTGCTACATTAACCTTTTTTTTCAACTTCAGTGAGATGTAATTGATACATAACACTGTAAGTTTAAGGTGCACAATGTGATGATTTGATACACATATATATTGCAAAATTATTACCACAGTAAGGCTAATTAACACCTCCATCACCTCAGACAGTTACCATTTGTGTGGTGTGTATATGTGGTATGTGTGGTGAGAACATTTAAGATTTGCTCTCTTGGCAAATTTCAAGTATATAATACAGTATTGTTAACTATATATATATATATATATATATATATATATATATATATATATATATATATATATATATATATATACTGAGAACTTATCTTCTAACTGGAAGTTTGTACCGTTTGACTAACATTTCATCTCCTGCCCTTCCTTCCCTTCACACCACCCCTGGCAACCATCATTCTACTCTCTGTTCCTATGAGCTTGGCTTTTCTAGATTCCATGTGTAAGCGAGATCATACAGGATTAGCACTTCTGTGTCCGACTTTTTTACACTTAGCATGATACCCTCAAGGTCCATTCATGTGTGTCAAATGGCAGGATTTCCTTCTTTTTTAGGGCTGGATGATAGTCCATTATACAAATTTCTTTATTCCTTCATCTGTTCATGGACACTTAGGATGTTTGCATGTCATAGCTATTGGGAGTTATTTCATTTTCTTTGAATATATACCCAGAAGTGGGATTGCTAGATCATAGAGTAGTTCTATTTTTAATTCATCTGAAGAACCTCCAATCAACATACATTCCCACCAACAATGTACAACGGTTCCCTTTTTTCCACACCCCCACCAACACTTGTTATATCTTGTCTTTTTTATAACAGACATTCTAACAAGTGTGAGTTGACATCTCATTACGGTTTTGATTTGCATTCCCTTGATTAGTGATGTTGAGCATCTTTTCACTTACCTATTGACTATTTGTCTTCTTGGGGAAAATGTCTATTCAGGTTTTCTGCCCACTTTTTAATCAATTTTTTCTCTTGAGTTGTATGAGTTTCTTGAACACCTTATTAGGATACATGGTTTACAAATATTTTCTCCCATTCTAGGCTACCTTTTCATTTTATTGATTTTTTTCCTGTGCATAAGCTTTTTAGTTTGATATAGTCCCACTTATTTAATTTTGCCTTTATTGCTTGGTCTTTTGGTGTCATATCTGAATAATGTTGCCAAAACCAATGTCAAGGAACTTCCCCCCACTGTTTTCTTCCAGTAGTTTTATAGTTTTATGTCTTATATCTAAGTCTTTAATCCTTTTTTTTTTTTTGCAGTATGCAGGCCTCTCACTGCTGTGGCCTCTCCCGTTGTGGAGCACAGGCTCCGGACGCACAGGCTCAGCAGCCATGGCTCACGGGCCCAGCCGCTCCGTGGCATGTGGGATCTTCCTGGACCGGGGCACGAACCCATGTCCCCTGCATCAGCAGGCGGACTCTCAACCACTGCGCCACCAGGGAAGCCCCTTTAATCCTTTTTGAGATAATTTTTGTGAGTGGCTTAAGAAAAGGGTCAATTTCCTACTTTTGTATGTGAATATCCAGTTTTCTGTACAATATTTATTAAAAAGACTGTCTTTTCCCTTTGAATATTCTTGGTTCCCTTGTTAAATATTAGTTGACTGTATATGTGGGTTTATTTCTGGACTCTCATTGCTGTTCCATTAGTCTATGTGCCTGTTTTTATGCCAGTATCATACTGTTTTGATTGATATAGCTTTGTACTATAGTTTGAAATCGAGATGTATGAAGTCTCCAGCTTTGTTCTTCTTCCTCAAGATTGCTTGGTCTATTCAGAGTCTTGTGGCTCCCTATGAAATTCAGGATTGTTTTTTCTGTTTCTTTAAAATTTGCCATTGGAATTTTGATAGAGATGGCATTGAGTGTACATATGGCTTTGGGTACTATGGGCATTTTAACAATATTCATTCTTCCAATCCATGAACATAGGATACTTTTCCATTGGTTTGTGTCTTCTTCAGTTTCTTTCATCAGTGTCTTATAGTTTTCTGTGTACAGATCTTTCACCTCCTTGGTTAAATCTATCCCTAAGTATTTTATTGTTTTTGATGCTATTTTTAATAGGATTGTTTCCTTGATTTCCCTTTTGGATAGATCATTGTTGGTATAAAGAACTGATTTTTGTATGTTGATTTTGTATCCTGCAGCTTTACTAAATCTGTTTATTAGTTCTAATAGCTTTCTTGTGGAGTTCATGTTTTCTACAAGTAGGATCATGTCATCTGCAAATGCAGATACTTTACTTCTTCCTTTCAAATTTGTATTTATTTATTTTCTGAATTGCTCTGCCTGGGACTTCTAGTAGTATGTTGAATATGAGTGATGAGAGTAGGCACCCTTGTTTTTGTCCTGATATAGAAGAAAGGTTTTGATCTTTCACCATTGAGTTGTAAGGTTTCCTCTATCATTTCCAATTTTATTTATTTAAGTTTTATGTCTTTCTTTCTTAGTCTAGCTAAAGGCTTGTCAATTTTTTGTTTATCTTTTCAAATAACCAGCTCTTAGTTTTGTTGACCTTGCTATTGATTTCCTGGGCTATATTTCATTTATTTCTGCTCTGATCATGTTATTTCCTTCATTCTGCTAAAGTTAGGGATAGTTTGTTCTTCTTTTTCTAATTCCTTGAGATAAAAAGTGGTTTATCTTTCTTTTTTTTCTTAATCTAGGTGTTTATCACTGTAAACTTGCTTCTTAGAACTGCTTTTGCTGCATCCCATAAGTTTGATATGTTGTTTCCATGTTAATTTGTCTCAACATTTTTTTTATTTCCCTTTAACTCATTAATTGTTCAGGAGTGTGTTTAATTCCCACATATTTGTGAATTTGCCAGTTTTTCTACTGTTTTGATTTCTAGTTTTCTACCATTGTTTCAAAAATATACTTGGTATGATTTTAATCTTCTTAAATTTTCTAAGACTTGTTTTGGGACTTAGCATATCACCTATCCTGAAGAATGTGCCATTTGCATTTGAGAAGAAAGTGTATTTTGTTGCTGTTGGATGGAATATTCTATATTTGTCTGTTAGGTTCATTTGGTCTAAAATATAGTTCAAGTCCAATGTTTCATATTGATTTTCTGTCTGGATGATTTTATCCATTGTTGAAAGTGGGGTATTAAATTCTCCTACTCTTACTGTATTGTTGTCTTTTTCTTCCTTCAGATCCGTATTTGCTTACTATATTTTAAGTGCTCTTATGTTGGGTGTATATATATTTAAAATTGTTATGTCATTTTGATGAATTGACACCTTTATCATTATACAATGGCCTTCTTTATCTCTTGTTAAAGTTTTTAACTTAAAATCTATTTTGTCTGAGATAAGTAAACCTATCTTTGTTCTCTTACAGTTTCCATTTGTGTGGAATGTCTTTTTCCATCCCTTCATTTTGAGCCTCTGTTGTGTCCTTGAAGCTGAAGTGAATCTCTTGTAGGCACACATGTAGTTGAGTTTGGATTTGTTTTGTTTTGTTTTATCCATTCAGTTACTCTATGCCTTTTGTTTGGAGAAATTAGTCCATTTATATTTAAAGTAATTATTGATAGGTAAGGACTTATCAATGCCATCTTATTATTTTCTGGCTATTTTGCAGTTCCCTTGTTATTTTCTTCCTCTCTTGATGTCTTCCTTTGTGAATTGATGATTTTCTGGAGTGGTGTGCTTTGGTTCCTTTCTGTTTATCTTTTGTGTATCTATTATAGGTTTTTTCTTTATGATCACTATGGGGCTTACATGAAACATCTTATAGATATAATAGTCTATTTTAAGCTGATAGCATCTTAACTTTGATTCCATACCAAAACTCTACCCTTTTCCTCTCCTTCCCACATGTTATGTTTTTTATGTCATAATTTACCTTTTTTTATGTCATGTATCCATTAACAGAATATTGTAGATCTAATTATTTTTAGTACTTCTGTCCCTTAATCTTTATAATAGATGTAAATAATTAAACACACCACCATATCACAGTATTAGAGTATTCTGAATTTGACTATTTAGTTACCTTTACCAGTGTGTTTTATATTTTCATATATTTTCATGTTACTAATTAGTGTCCTTTCATTTCATCTTTAAAAACTTTCAGCATTTCTTGTAAGGCAGGTCTAGCGGTGATGAACTCCCTCAGCTTTTGTTTTGGAAAGTTCTATCTATCTTTCATTACTTAAGAACAGCTTTGCCAGATAACATAATTTTGGTAAGCAATTTTTTTTTCTTTCAGCTCTTTGAATGTATCATCCACTACCTCTTGACCTGCAATATTTCTGTTGAGAAATATTCTGATAGCCTTAGGGAATTCCCCATAGGTGAGGATATTTTTTTTCTTTTGATGCTTCACAAATCTTTCTCTTTGATTTTAGACAATTTTGTAATAATATGGCTTTGACAAGGTCATTTTGGGTTTAAATTATGTGGGGATTTATGAGCTTCATAAACTCCCCAGATTCGAGAAGTTCTCAGGCATTATTTCTTTAAATAAGTTTTCTTCCCCTCTCTTTCTCTCTCTCTTCTCCCTCTGGGACTCCACTAATGCATCAATTACTTAATTATATACCATATTTTCACATAGGCTTTCTTCAGTCTATTTTGTTCTTTTATCTTTGTTCCCCTCTGACTGGATAATTTCAAATGATCTGTCTTCTACTTGACAGATTCTTTCTTCTGCATGATCCAGTCTATTGTCAATGCTCTCTATTGCATTTTTCGTTTCATTGATTGTATTCTTCAGTTTCAGAATTTATGTTTCGTTCTTTCTTATGATTTCTATCTCTCCATTAAACTTCTCATTTTGTGCATGTATTGTTTTTCTGATTTCGTTGAATTGCCCTTCTGTGTTTTCTTGTACATCATTGAGCTTCCTTAAAACAACTATTTTGAATTCCTTACTGGGCAAGTCACAGATCTCCCTTCTTTGGAGTCAGTTACCAGAAAATTATTGTTTCCTTTTGTGGTGCCATGTCTCTTTGATTTTCATGTTTTCTGAAGTCTTTCATTGCTTTCTTCATGTGTAAAGAAGAATTCACCTCCTCCAGTCTTTAGAAGAGACATACCTTCCTTCAAGCTTGTTAGGAATTCTGAGGTTTTCTGAGATCTTTTCTATGTACACACCTGATCTACACTTCTTGTTCCTTCAGGGGAAATTCTTAAGATTGTATGCCTGCAAAGCCAGGCTGGGTGCTGATAGCCTCCCTTTTGCTTTCCTTGCCCAGGGTTGAATGCTTAACTTCATGTGCTTTCTCTGAAAACCTGCAGAGTTGGGACAGCTTCCTGCACATGCTCACTAGCCATTTGCAAAGGCTTGTTCTCACTGTCCTCTGGGGCATAAACAGAGAGACATCTGTGGGGTGTGGGATGTGTGTATGGTTGAGGCATGCATAGCATTAGTGGTGGCCCTGGGTCAGTCTCCATGGGCAAGGTGTTCCTAGCAGATCAAGGATGGACTTTCTGATGGGGTCTGAAAAGCAGTTTGTAAGATATGTATCACTTTGATACTTTCCTTTCTGAGCCCTGACTTCTGTTCTCCCAGCTGCTCACCACCCTATAGTCATGCAGTTCATTATTCAGTGTTCTGTAAGCAGGGGGGAAAAATGGGTCTCTTTGGCGGTATTCCCCATGTCTGGGGAAGCCAGGAGCTCACTCATACACTCCACTTTCCCTAAAAAAAGAAATCACGGGCTAAGAAGTTCTCTCTTAGCACTGAGCTGTGCCACCTTGGCGAAGGCGCAATGGGGGGTAAAGTGAAACTGTTCCTCTTTTCATGTTCAATGCGTCCAATCTTAGATTCTTTTTACCAACAGTGTCCTGAAACTTCTCTCCTAAACTCCTGGACTTTCACAAAAGCCCTCTCATCTGTGAGTAATTGTCTGAATCATTGTTCTTTGGGGGGAAGATGGTAGAAAATTCTTATTTCCCCATGTTTATGATGTCATATTTACATTAACTCATGAGGCTCTGCATCACATTAGGAGAGAAGTCTAATTTTTAGGTGCCAAGTAATACTTCAAAATGAAATCATTGAATGATTAAATATGTAAATATAAAAATAAAAACATAAAAGAAGTACAGAAAAATACAAGGAAAGATTTATCTCTTCTTATAAAGAGAAAAACCTTTCTAAATACAAAAGCAAAAAGAATAAAGGAAATATCAAAAGACTTAAATATATAAAATTTTAAATATTGAGATTAAAAAATACTACAAATAATTTTTTTAACTTAATGTTGGGAAAACTGCAAAATATGGCACATTATTTTTTAAAGTTTCATAAATTAAACTGTTATAAATCGTAAGGAGAGCATGAAAACTGTGGTATAAATGTACAGGTAATATGCATAGATAGTTTGCAATAGAAGAAATACAAACGGACAGGAAGTGTGAAAACTTTAATCTTTTTTTTTTTTAACTTCTTTATTGGAGTATAATTGCTTTACAATGGTGTGTTAGTTTCTGCTTTATAACAAAGTGAATCAGTTATACATACACATATGTTCCCATATCTCTTCCCTCTTGCATCTCCCTCCCTCCCACCCTCCCTATCCCACCCCTCCAGGAGGTCACAAAGCACCCAGCTGATCTCCCTGTGCTGTGCAGCTGCTTCCCACTAGCTATCTATCTGACGTTTGCTAGTGTATATATGTCCATGCCTCTCTCGTGCTTTGTCACAGCTTACCCTTCCCCCTCCCCATATCCTCAAGTCCATTCTCTAGTAGGTCTGTGTCTTTATTCCTGTTTTACCCCTAGGCTCTTCATGACATTTTTTTTTCTTAAATTCCATAAATATGTGTTAGCATACGGTATTTGTCTTTCTCTTTCTGACTTACTTCACTCTGTATGACAGACTCTAGGTCTATCCACCTCATTACAAATAGCTCAATTTCGTTTCTTTTTATGGCTAAGTAATATTCCATTGTATATATGTACCACATCTTCTTTATCCATTCATCCGATGATAGACACTTAGGTTGTTTCCATTTCTGGGCTATTGTAACTAGAGCTGCAATGAACATTTTGGTACATGACTCTTTTTGAATTGTGGTTTTCTCAGGGTACATGCTGAGTAGTGGGATTGCTGGATCATATGGTAGTTCTATTTGTAGTTTCTTAAGGAACCTCCATACTGTTCTCCACAGTGGCTGTATCAATTTACATTCCCACCAACAGTGCAAGAGTGTTCCCTTTTCTCCACACCCTCTCCAGCATTTATTGTTTCTAGATTTTTTGATGATGGCCATTCTGACTGGTGTGAGATGATATCTCATTGTAGTTTTGATCTGCATTTCTCTAATGATTAATGAAGTTGAGCATTCTTTCATGTGTTTGCTGGCAGTCTGTATATCTTCTTTGGAGAAATGTATATTTAGGTCTTCTGCCCATTTTTGGATTGGGTTGTTTGTTTTTTTGTTATTGAGCTGTATGAGCTGCTTATAAATTTTGGAGATTAATCCTTTGTTAGTTGCTTCATTTGCAAATATTTTCTCCCATTCTGAGGATTGTCTTGTTTATGGTTTCCTTTGCTGTGCAAAAGCTTTTAAGTTTCATTAGGTCCCATTTGTTTATTTTTGGTTTTATTTCCATTTCTCTAGGAGGTGGGTCAAAAAGGATCTTTCTGTGATTTATGTCATAGAGTGTTCTGCCTATGTTTTCCTGTAAGAGTTTGATAGTTTCTGGCCTTACATTTAGGTCTTTAATCCATTTTGAGCTTATTTTTGTGTATGGTGTCAGGGAGTGATCTAATCTCATACTTTTACATGTACCTGTCCAGTTTTCCCAGCACTACTTATTGAAGAGGCTGTCCTTTCTCCACTGTACATTCCTGCCTCCTTTATCAAAGATAAGGTGACCATATGTGCGTGGGTTTATCTCTGGGCTTTCTATCCTGTTCCATTGATCTACCTTTCTGTTTTTGTGCCAGTACCATACTGTCTTGATTACCGTAGCTTTGTAGTATAGTCTGAAGTCAGGGAGTCTGATTCCTCCAGCTCCATTTTTCGTTCTCAAGATTGCTTTGGCTATTCAGGGTCTTTTGTGTTTCCATACAAATTGTGAAATTTTTTGTTCTATTTCTGTGAAAAATGCCACTAGTAGTTTGATAGGGATTGCATTGAATCTGTAGATTGCTTTGGGTAGTATAGTCATTTTCACAATGTTGATTCTTCCAATCCAAGAACATGGTATATCTCTCCATCTATTTGTATCATCTTTAATTTCTTTCATCAGTGTCTTATAATTTTCTGCATACAGGTCTTTTGTCTCCTTAGGTAGGTTTATTCCTAGATATGTTATCCTTTTTGTTACAATGGTAAATGGGAGTGTTTTCTTGATTTCACTTTCATATTTTTCATCATTAGTGTATAGGAATGCCAGAGATTTCTGTGCATTAATTTTGTATCCTGCTACTTTACCAAATTCATTGATTAGCTCTAGTAGTTTTCTGGTAGCATCTTTAGGATTCTCTGTATAGTATCATGTCATCTGCAAACAGTGACAGCTTTACTTCTTCTTTTCCAATGGGGATTCCTTTTATTTCCTTTTCTCCTCTGATTGCTGTGGCTAAAACTTCCAAAATTATGTTGAATAAGAGTGGTGAGAGTGGGCAACCTTGTCTTGTTCCAGATCTTAGTGGAAATGCTTTCAGTTTTTCACCATTGAGGACGATGTTGGCTGTGGGTTTGTTATATATGGCCTTTATTATGTTGAGGAAAGTTCCCTCTATGCCTACTTTCTGGAGGGTTTTTATCATAAATGGGTGTTGAATTTTGTCAAAAGCTTTCTCTGCATCTATGGAGATGATCATATGGTTTTTCTCCTTCAATTTGTTAATATGGTTTATCACATTGTTTTGTGTATATTGAAGAATCCTTGCATTCCTGGAAGAAACCCCACTTGATCATGGTGTATGATCCTTTTAATGTGCTGTTGGATTCTGTTTGCTAGCATTTTGTTGCGGATTTTTGCATCTATGTTCATCAGTGATATTGGCCTGTAGTTTTCTTTCTTTGTGACATCCTTGTCTGGTTTTGGTATCAAGGTGATGGTGGCCTTGTAGAATGAGTTTGGAAGTGTTTCTCCCTCTGCTATATTTTGGAAGAATTTGAGAAGGATAGGTGTTAGCTCTTCTCTAAATGTTTGTTAGAGTTTGCCTGTGAAGCCATCTGGTCCTGGACTTTTGTTTGTTGGAAGATTTTTAATCACAGTTTCAATTTCAGTGCTTGTGATTGGTCTGTTCATATTTTCTATTTCTTCCTGATTCAGTCTTGGCAGGTTGTGCATTTCTAAGAATTTGTCCATTTCTTCCAGGTTGTCCATTTTATTGGCATATAGTTGCCTGTAGTAATCTCTCATGATCTTTTGTATTTCTGCAGTGTCAGTTGTTACTTCTCCTTTTTCATTTCTAATTCTATTGATTTGAGTCTACTCCCTTTTTTTCTTGATGAGTGTGGGTAATGGTTTATCAATTTTGTTTATCTTCTCAAAGAACCATCTTTTAGTTTTATTGATCTTTGCTATCGTTTCCTTCATTTCTTTTTCATTTATTTCTGATCTGATTTTTATGATTTCTTTCCTTCTGCTAACTTTGGGGTTTTTTTGTTCTTCTTTCTCTAATTGCTTTAGGTACAAGGTTAGGTTGTTTATTCGAGATGTTTCCTGTTTCTTAAGGTAGGATTGTATAGCTATAAAATTCCTTCTTAGAACTGCTTTTGTGCATCCCATAGATTTTGGGTCATCGTGTCTCCACTGTCATTTGTTTCTAGGTATTTTTTGATTTCCTCTTTGATTTCTTCAGCGGTCACTTCGTTATTAAGTAGTGTATTGTTTAGCCTCCATGTGTTTGTATTTTTTACAGATCTTTTCCTGTAATTGATATCTATTCTCATAGCGTTGTGGTCGGAAAAGATACTTGAAACAATTTCAATTTTTAAAAATTTACCAAGGCTTGACTTCTGACCCAAGATATGATCTATCCTGGAGAATGTTCCATGAGCACTTGAGAAAAATGTGTATTCTGTTGTATGTGTATCAATTAAGTCCATCTTGTTTAATGTATCATGTAAAGCTTGTGTTTCCTTATTTATTTTCATTTTGGATGATCTGTCCATTGGTGAAAGTGGGGTGTTAAAGCCCCCTACTATGAATGTGTTACTGTCTATTTCCCCTTTTATGGCTGTTAGTATTTGCCTTATGTATTGAGGTGCTCTTATGTTGGGTGCATAAGTATTTACAATTGTTATGTCTTCTTCTTGGATCGATCCCTTGATCATTATGTAGTGTCCTTGTCTCTTCTATAGTCTTTATTTTAAAGTCTATTTTGTCTGATATGAGAATTGCTACTCCAGCTTTCTTTTGGTTTCCATTTGCATGAAATAATTTTTTCCATCCCCTTTCAGTCTGTATGTGTCTCTAGGTCTGAAGTGGGTCTGTTGTAGACAGCAAATATATGGGTGTTGTTTTTGTATCCATTCAGCCAATCTGTGTCTTTTGGTGGGAGCATTTAGTCCATTTACATTTAAGGTAATTATCGATATGTATGTTCCTATTCCCATTTTCTTAATTGTTTTGGGTTCATTATTGTAGGTCTTTTTCTTCTCTTGTGTTTCTTGCCTAGAGAAAGTTGTGGTAAAGCTGGTTTGGTGGTGCTGAACTCTCTTAGCTTTTGCTTGTCTGTAAAGTTTTAAATTTCTCCATCAAATCTGAATGAGATCCTTGCTGGGTAGAGTAATCTTGATTGCAGGTTTTTCTCCTTCAGCACTTTAAATATGTCCTGCCAGTCCCTTCTGGCTTGCAGAGTTTCTGCTGAAAGATCAGCTGTTAACCTTATGGGGATTCCCTTGTGTGTTATTTGTTGTTTTTCCCTTGCTGCTTTTAATATGTTTTCTTTGTATTTAATTTTTGATAGTTTGATCAATATGTGTCTTGGCATATTTCTCCTTGGATTTATCCTGTATGGGACTCTCTGTGCTTCCTGGACTTGATTAACTATTTCCTTTCCCATATTAGGGAAGTTTTCAACTATAATCTCTTCAAATATCTTCTCAGTTCCTTTCTTTTTCTCTTCTTCTTCTGGAACCCCTATAATTCGAATGTTGGTGTGTTTAATGTTGTCCCAGAGGTCTCTTAGACTGTCCTCAGTTCTTTTCATTCTTTTTTCTCTATTCTGCTCTGCAGTAGTTATTTCCACTATTTTATCTTCCAGGCCACTTATCCGTTCTTCTGCCTCAGTTATTCTGCTATTGATCCCATTTAGAGTATTTTTAATTTCATTTATTGTGTTGTTCATCGTTGTTTCTTTCATCTTTAGTTCATCTAGGTCCTTGCTAAACATTTCTTGTATTTTCTGTAATCTATTTCCAAGACTTTGGGTCATCTTTACTATCATTCTGAATTCTTTTTCAAGTAGACTGCCTATTTCCTCCTCATTTGTTAGGTCTGGTGGGCCTTGCTCCTTCATGTGCTGTGTGTTTTTCTGTCTTCTCATTTTGCTTATCTTACTGTGTTTGGGGTCTCCATTTTGCAGGCTGCAGGCTCGTAGTTCCCGTTGTTTTTGGTTGGTTCAGTGAGTGGCTAAAGTTGGTTCAGTGAGTTGTGTAGGCTTCCTGGTGGAGGGGACTAGTGCCTTGTTCTGGTGGATGAGGCTGGATCTTGTCTTTCTGGTGGGCAGGTCCACGTCTGGTGGTGTGTTTTGGGGTGTCTGTGGACTTACTATGATTTTAGGCAGCTTCTCTGCTAATGGGTGGGGTTATGTTCCTGTGTTGCTAGTTGTTTGGCATAGGGTGTCCAGCACTGGTAGCTTGCTGGTCGTTGAGTGAAGCTGGGTGCTGGTGTTGAGATGGAGATCTCTGGGAGATTTTCGTCGTTTGATATTATGTGGAGCTGGGAGGTCTCTTGTGGACCAGTGTCCTGAAGTTGGCTCTCCCACCTCAGAGGCACAGCACTGAGTCCTGGCTGTAGCACCAAGAGCCTTTCATCCACACGGCTCAGAATAAAAGGGAGAAAAAGCAGAAAGAAAGAATTAGTAGAAGTAGAAAGAAAGAAAGAAGGAAAGGAGGGAGGAAGGAAGGAAGGAAGGAGGGAGGGAAGGAAGGGAAAAAAGCAAGAAGATAAATTAAAATAAAATAAGATAAAATATAATAAAGTTATTAAAATAAAAAAGAATTATTAAGAGAAAAAAAAAGGACGGATAGAACCCAAGGACAAATGGTGGAAGCAAAGCTATACTGCATAAATCTTGCTCTCAAAGTCCACCTCCTCAATTTGGGATGATTCGTTGTGTATTCATGTCTTCCACAAACATCAAATTGATTGTGGAGCTTTAATCCGCTGCTTCTGAGGCTGCTGGGAGAGATTTCCCTTTCTCTTCTTTGTTCTCACAGCTCCCAGGGGCTCAGCTTTGGATTTGGCCCCGCCTTTGCGTGTAGGTCACGGGAGGGCGTCTGTTTTTCGCTCAGACAGGACGGGGTTAAAGGAGCCGCTGATTCGAGGGCTGTGGCTCACTCAGGCCGGGGAAGGGAGGGGCACGGAATGAGGGGCGGGCCTGCGGCGGCAGAGGCCTGCGTGACGTTGCAACAGCCTGAGGCGCGCCGTGCGTTCTCCTGGGGAAGTTGTCCCTGGGTACTGGGGCCCTGGCAGTGGCGGGCTGCACAGGCTCCCCGGAGGGGAGGTGTGGAGAGTGACCTGTGCTTGCACACGGGCTTCTTGGTGGCGGCAGCAGCAGCCTTAGCGTCTCATGCCCGCCTCTGGGGTCCGCGCTTTTAGCCGAGGCTCGCGCCCGTCTCTGGAGCTCCTTTAAGAGGCGGACTTAATCCCCTCTCCTCTCGCACCAGGAAACAAAGGGGTAAGGAAAAGTCTTGTCTCTTCGGCAGCTGCAGACCATTTCTCGGACTCCCGGCTAGTGGTGGCGCACTAGCTCCCTGCAGGCTGTGTTCCCGCCGCCAGTCCTCTCCCTGCGCTCCGCCCGAAGCCCGAGCCTCAGCTCCCAGCCCCGCCCACCCCGGCGTGGGAGCAGACAAGCCTCTCGGGCTGGTGAGTGCCGCTCGGCCCTGATCCTCTGTGAGGGAATTTCTCCGTTTTGCCCTCCGCACCCCTGTGGCTGCGCTCTCCTCCGCGGCTCCGAAGCTTCCCCCCTCCGCCACCCGCAGTCTCCGCCCGCGAAGGGGCTTCCTCGTGTGTGGAAACGTTTCCTCCTTCACGGCTCCCTCCCACTGGTGCAGGTACAGTCCCTATCCTTTTGTCTCTTTTTATTCTTTTTTCTTTTGCCCGACCCATGTACGTGGGGGGTTTCTTGCGTTTTGTGAGGTCTGAGGTCTCCTGCCAGCGTTCAATAGGTGTTCTGTTGGAGTTGTTCCACGTGTAGATGTATTTCTGGTGTATCTGTGGGGAGGAAGGTGATCTCCGCGTCTTACTCTTCCGCCATCTTCCCGGAAGCCCCTAATCTTATTATACTAAAAAAAAGTCAAATTAAACCAAAAATAAAATGCAATTGCCATCTATTAAATTGGCAGTAGCTTTTAGTTGCCCTCCTCATCTGTTTTTCTCTCTGTTCCTTTACCCCTTACCGGCCTTGTGAAGCATTTTGTTACTATGTGATTTATTTCATCTACATTATCAACTGTACCCATCAAAGCTTATCCTCTGAGAAGAATCTAATCTCAAACTAAGGAAATGTGATTTCTTTTACACCTTTTGTTTTCTCTTATTCTCTTTTATTTTAGAACAATAAAAGGTATTTTTGTTTTAAACCTAGGTGAGAGGTAAAATTTTGGTGGACTTGTGTACTTCCCAAAAGACTCAGACACATTGTTATGGTAACATACCATCTTGCCAGGGTCATTTGGGCAATCAGGATGGACTGAAATACCCTGATCAGAGTCTCAAAAGAAGAGCCAAAGTGTGGACAGTCTAGGAGAGAGAGAATGTGGAAATAGGTTTGGAGAAGAAAGATGAGCAGGGGAGGAAAAGAAGGAGAGGGGCAATTGCACCCTAGCATGCTTGCATGGAGGACCTTTGGTAGAAAGACAGAAACCTGGAGGCTTCGGTAAATCCCTCAGGGACTACTGTTTATGTCCCTGGTCTTCGTGGTGCAAAATGCCAGATAGGATGTATCAGTATCATGATTGAGAGCTTTGAGGACGGTATCGGGCCTATTTACGAGGGGATTAGCATGTTCCTGTGCTCTTTGGTATTTAACAAGGCATATTGAATCGGTACAAAGCAGAGTGGGCACTAATGGTCAACATATGTTTGTTCTCTACATCTGTGTCTCTTTTTCTACCCTGCAAACCAGTTCATCTGTACCATTTTTCTAGGTTCCACGTATATGCGTTAATATATGATATTTGTTTTTCTTTTTCTGACTTACTTCACTCTGTATGACAGTCTCTAGATCCATCCACGTCTCTACAAATGACCCAATTTCGTTCCTTTTTATGGCTGAGTAATATTCTATTGTATATATGTACCACATCTTCTTTATCCATTCATCTGTCGATGGGCCTTTAGGTTGCTTCTATGACCTGGCTGTTGTAAATAGTGCTGCAGTGAACACTGGGGTGCGTGTGTCTTTTTGAATTATGGTTTTCTCTGGGTATATGCCCAGTAGTGGGGTTGCAGGGTCATATAATGCTATTTTTAGTTTTTTAAGGTACCTCCATACTGTTCTCTATAGTGGCTGTATCAATTTACATTCCCACGAACAGTGCAAGAGTGTTCCCTTTTCTCCACACCCTCTCCAGCATTTGTTGTTTGTAGATTTTCTGATGATGCCTATTCTAACTGGTGTCTCACACCTTCATTTTTTTCTTCATAAAAAGCCATCCCTTTGCTCTACCCTCTGTGTCTTTGCCTTACTTTATAACACGTGATCCCATTCCTCAGTGATCTCTGTCATGTAGAAGCCACAAGATGCTGTGGAAGAGAATGAGCTTTGCAGTCAGAAAGACCAGCAGCTCTGCCTCATCACAGTTTTGATGTGGGACTTTGGCAAAATTACTTAAACTCTCCAAATCCTAGTTTCTTTAGCAGGAAATGGGGACTAGAAATATATTCTTTGCAGAGACAATTATGTAAAGCATCTAGTGTAGTGTTTGGTACCCGGTTGGCATTACATCTATGCCATTTACATTATTTTAAGATCCTATGTAATTGAGCATTGCTTTTCATTTATATTTTAGCAGTTGGAATAGAGCTAAAACATTAAAACATGGTATGTATAAAAACTGAAGTAATCTAGCTTTGCTGCTTTCTAATTGTGTCATTTGATGAAATTCCTTAACTCAGTCTAAATTTTATTATCTAAAACTTAGTAGAGTAACAGCAAGTATTCCACAGAGTTTTGTGAAGATTAAATGTGATAATGTACTAAGGTAATTAACAAAGAACCCCACCCGGTAAATCTTCAACAAATATTGAGAACTGCCCTTCAGGAAATACGAAGTGAGATCAGGCGGCAGTAATTCTATAAGCTGGATTGGCCCCTCTCCCTAGAGTTCACTGTCTCCTGGGTAAGATATCAGGGTGGGGGAGGTGGAGGCCTTCAGGGATTCTCTGGGCCATGGACCTCATGTAAAGAAGTAGAAACTGAAGCCTTAGGAGCTTTGGGGCCTGTCCCAGGCCACACAGGGAGCTAATGGCCAAGTCTACTGGAGTCCTAGGATTTTCCACAGTTCCCCAGGGTCTGACCTCTCTGCCACCCCTCATTTCTGTGCCTTTTGACCCACAGGAGTGCACATCAAGGCCTTGGACAAATAAACAGCGGCCTGGAGATTAAACTACACCTGAAGCTGGTTATGCAGGTTCACTTAGCATTTGAACCAAGGGCGGAAACTCAGTGATACCCAGACCGCCAAGGGATTAACCCATTCTCAGACTCAGCCTGTGAATTATTGCCCACTTAGTAAATACAAGGAGGAGGGAAGAACCAAATCTCATTAAAAGAAACAAATCTGTATACGTTTTTTAACAAGCAAATAAATAGAAAGTAAAAACAGCAATGAAGAAAACAATTGGAAATAATCTAAATATATTTAGATGCATGGGAAAAAATCCAGATGAACTTTCTTCTGGCTATCTCATGCATCGTGGACAAGAAAGGGAATATGAAGGAATACAGTGGAAAAGATTACTTTCTGTGAGAAGTCTTGGGGGCCATCTTAGAATTCTGCCTACAGCCATCATGTTTCAAACATCTCAGTCTTTGAAGCCAAATTGGACTTTTTTCTGTGCCCTGAATAAGATAACTTTTCTCCTACCTCAGGGTCTTTGCGTTTGCTATTTCTTCTGTTTGGATAAAGGATTTGCTTAGAAGTTACATCCACAATGAGATCATTCTAGTTAGAGAGGTCCCTTCTGCTTCCTCATGGAAATACCTTCTTTATCTTCAAATACTTACTGCCACTTAAATACCATTCACTTACCTACTGGTTTATGTGTTTATTGTCTTTCACTGTGCCTCTTTCCCAATATAAGCTCCTTAAGAGAAAGGACTTTAGCTTTGAGCATAACACTTAGAGCCAGGTGATCTGACACACCTCCCACTACTCACTGTGCTCTGACTCCCTTGGGGTTCTAGAACAAACCTACCTTTCCACTTTACCTTGTCCAAGGGAATGAGAGATAAAATGTAAGCTTAGGTACGTAAATACTGGCTCAAAGGAGAAGAACCATGTACTTGGCTTATCAGTTATTCAATGTTAATTTCCAGATACCCAAAGCAAGTATGAAGCCATCAGAATTGCCTTCTCTTCTCTCAAGTCTCAGGATGTGCCTCCTTCCAAACCTTGAGCTGGACACAGTGGATGTGGATGTAAGTCTCCAAATCTGTTAAGTTCGTTAAGCCCTTCCTTCGGTACAATATTACTTTTAAAAATCCCTGACAGTTTGTTGTGACGGAAAAGAATCCACCATGTGACACATATTGGGTACGTGTGTGTAATAAACTTTGGGATTTTAGCATCCCTTGACAATTACATTTCTTGCCGTATCAGCTGTTTTAATACATTTTCTTCTTAGTTATTTGTGTTTTAATTGTATTTATGCCCAGCCATTAGCATATGGTATTAGGTTCCAAATTTTAAGTAAAACTTGTTTGTACCATTTATTGTGAGATGCTGTTTTCCCTCATTTCCTACTAAATTTCCCAATAATTGTATTGAACTTTTATTGATGGAAGGGATGTATTAAGGTACAGTTAGCATTCTGAACCCAGGACCCTTGCTTAGACAATATCACACTCTAGTAGGTGGCCTGGTTTTGTGAGTCTAGATATAGATACAGATTATAGATACCTAGATATGTGTTTGCATTGTATATATATGTAAATATTTATATAATTCAGTGATGCCTTTTATTTAAGTTCAATTGATGAATAACCTCAGCTGTGCATATTTTCATGCACAGAATTAATCCTGTTATAGAGCAGACATGTGATCTCGTGGAAAAATTTGAGCTGACTGAGCCCAGATCAAAGTAAATGAAAGCGGTATCTGTTTAGGAGTTTTAATGTTCAACCGGGAATTTTCTCTCTAGTTACTTCCTAGTAAACAGAGATTTCGCTGATGTGAAATGACAGGAATTACAGGGTTTGGTCTGGCTTACCAGATTTTGCCAAGAGAGCCTACATCCCCTGGGCTTGAGACCAAAGTACATAATTAATTTTTTGCCCATGCCTGTGGGAGTCACGCAACTTGTCATAAAACAGGCTACCAGCATCCTAACACTTAGAGGATATTTGTGTCACGAAAGACAGAGGAAGAAGCTGTTACTACAACTATGTTGATCTTCTTTCAGAGGAGGGAAAATTGAGCCTTAGGGTGAAAAGGAGAAGGTTCAGAAGGTATATCTGATGTGTCTGCGATAATTATGTTTACATGGGTAAGAGGTGTCAGAGTGACATTACTCACGAGGCTGATCTGAACAGAATGTTGTAAATCACTTTCAAGATTTTTTTTGGACTTCCCCATATTTTTGGAGGTTGGAGTCAGGATTACTGGCTTTGGTAATTAATCCTCCCCAGCCTGCATTCTTTGCTACTGAGCATAGCAGTGATTCAGGGGCCCAACCTGCTAAATCAAGATAATGCTTGACCTCTGGAAGCAGAAGCCTTTTCCTCATTTAGCCAGAGAAACTAAACCCAGGAGCACACTTGGTAAAATCAAAAGAATTCAGATTTGACGAGCTGTAGAGGGAACTTAGAATATCCATTTTGGGTATTTTGAGGGTATTTTAAGTATATAATATAAAAAATTATAAATTCAAAGGATGAAGTCAGTTGAGTTCTATGTGTGAGTACAGACATAGGGCCCTTAAAGAGCTGTGATATCTTCAAGGGAACCATTGATTTCAACAAATTTATCACAGCTGATCTGTCATGGCTGCTGTATTTGTAGGTTTATTTGCCTATTGTTCGTTTCACAAGAGCATTATATTAATATCACAGCTGTGCATAAAGTAATTCGATTGATTTTGTTTGACCAGAGCTAAGATGTTTGAAATCATTTTGTCCAGTAGACCATCATTATCTTTGTGTTGCTTTGCAGTTAGTCATAATGCCTTTAGACAACTTCTCTGACTCTAGTGAGATTGTATAGATAAAATTATCACTTTGTTTTTTGTCAGCAAAGGGAAATAGGATCACTTTTTCACTATGAAAACAATTAAGCTTTATAAGAAATTAACACCAGAGTGGCCCCTTTTGAAAGCGTTAAGACAAAGGTGCTGAACTCTCTGGCGTGGGCACCAGAGTCAGCACTTTAGAAAACATTTGAGTGAGTAAATGAAATTCGTGATGGTTTTCTTATTCTTTTAAAAATAATTTTACCAGTCATTCAAACAGCTTAAACTTGGGATTTTTGAGACCAGAGAGAAGAAACATTCTGATCAAGAGTGCTATTGTGTTTTTCTAGCTCCACAAACAAATATTAAAGCCTTAGTATTTCTTTGAGTTTAAAGATTAGTCTGAGGTGGGATGAGCCAAGAAAGGGAGAAACATCTTTTGTTTTGAAAAACAAATGACACATTAGGTATTTTCTCTGTTCGCTGCTACCCTGTGTCTGGCCCTACAGGGCAATCTGAATTTGCTTTTATGGTGGCCCTTATCACTCTGTCCTATAAATGTGTCCTAGAGTTGTATGTCTGTCTATTTCGGTAGATTGCACAATCTTTGAGAACAAGGTTTAAATGTATCACCTGACTTTATATTCCTAAGGTCCACTTAGTGCCTAGAACATACTAGGAGCTCAAAAATAGGGGACTGAATGAATGATTAAAATGGTAGAATTCTGAAAGCTTTTAGGAGGCTACTGCATCTCCTCAGTCTTATGTGTATGTGTGTGTGTACATCTCACCCAAGATGTTACTAGCTTCATCTAATTATGTTTTTTCCTGACTCTGTTTAGTCTAAATTTAATTTTACACTCACACCCACACACAATCTCATATACCCACCAGACACATGCCTATCACAACAGCTATACACACTACTTATAATCTTTCACTTTTAGACTTTAAAAGCAAAAAGAACAATCTCCATATTTCTTTCATTCCCAGCAGCCAAACCTTTTTGTCATCAGACACCTGAACCCTCTGTCAGGGAAGTTGTAGGCCATCCTCAGATATTTTGTTTTTTATGATTCAACTTGAACAACAGTCGTACACATGGAAAGATATTGGTCCTTATCCTCAGATTCTTTGCTCAAACATCCTTTGCATGGTAGTTTCATCTTAGGGCAACTCTCAGAAGCCTGACCTCTATAGCCTAAAATTTGTGGAGACTCAGAGAAAGTGGGTAAAACTCACGAATCAAAACCAAAGCACAGTTTTCCTTTAGATCAACTTTTCAGTCTTGGCTTATTTTGACATCAAAAGCCCTAGATTCATTCAGTGGAGACAAAATGTGAGATGAGTGTACTTCCCTCTGTGCTATAGCACAACATGAACTTTAGAGGGATTTGCAAGTTGTTTAAGGTCTGAAATATTTGTTCCCTGCTTTTCTAGTACACATGTTTGAGGCTGAGAATCTTATCAGTAGATAAGAGCAGAGAGACTGCCATCCCACATTCCATGAACTCACTTCCAGATGGTTTAGAGACTAAAGGGTGAAAAACTCAAGCTCTTCAATCAAGCCAAACAGCCCACACCTTTATTGCCCCATTTGTTTAGCAGCCTGTCATGGGCCTCCTCACATCTCAGAATCAGCCATGGGGGCAGCTGTTTAATTAACTCCTCAAGGCTGCATTTTGGTGGGGGCAATTCATTTATTATGAAAAACAAATTGAAAGCCCCGAGGGTTTTTGTTCTTTTTTTTTCTTTAGTGGTTTCTGTTATCTGGAGCTTCTGGCTCAGTCCAAATAGCAAAGATGATGGGTTTTTTTTTTAAAGGAGGCGCTTGATCTTTTGTGTTGTTACTTTTTCTCTCTTTCCTTTTTATTTTCCTAAATCAGTCTGGCTATCTGACTTGAACGTGGAAAGATTTCTTTTCCTTGGTGCCAGGAAATGATGGCATTTTTCCGGAGTTTTTTTTTTTGGTTTTAGTTGTAGAAATACCACAATTGCAATACTAACTTCTTATAACAGTGACAACGTTATACGTTGCTCTACTGCAGGTTAAAATTTGGTTATGAGTAATTTTTGGCCAACTTGATTTCAATAAGAATTTGAGAACTTACTGCTGTATACCCCTGTGCTAGGTGCTAAAGAACATATAGAAAGAGAAAAGAAGACCCCGGGCCTTGAGAAATTTACAGTCCCACTTTCTGGGAAAATATATACTCATGTTTTTAATTATCTTTAATTTTTTATATGGTGATAATTTTTTATTTAAAAAAGATTTGCAAGACATTATAGAATGTTTCCATATACTCTTTACCCGATCTCCTCTAATGCTACCGTCTTATATAACTATGATATCAAAACATAAGTTGACACTGTCACAATACTATGAACTATAGACTTACACACTTCCCCAGTTTTTCCACTGACATCCCTTTCCTGTTCCAGGATCCCATCAGGCTCCCACACATTGCATTTAGATGTCGTGCCTCCTTGGTCTCCTCAAATCTGTGACAGTTTCTTGGTCCTTCTTGTCTTCCATGACCTTGATACATTTGAAGAGTAGTAGTCAGGTGTTTCATCAAATGTCCCTCTGTACTCATCCTTTTAGTGCCTCCTGAGAATCAGCCTCTTTCAGAATGTTCCCTGGAGACAATGTACAAAGATTTAGAATCATACAGACTCAGAGTAAGACCCATAGGGTCTCCTCATTTTTAAAGTGTAGAAAATGAGTTCCAGAGAAGAAAACCAGGATTTGCTCAAAGTGAGACAGCTGACTGAGGTCAGATTAGAAGGAACCCAGGCCTCCTGACTTCCAAGGCAGTGTGGAATTATCCTCCATTCCTATTTGGAATCCTGGGGAAATTTAATTCGCGGGCAAGGCTGACCTCCGGGTGTGCTCCCGTGATGCCCGGAGGTGGGCTCCACATTCTTCGCTGCATCCCCAGCACAGAACCTGCTCAGCAAGCACTGTTGAACTGAATTAAATCATGCTCAGAATGTTAGGAACGGCTAAAGATGCTTCTCCAAGACATGAGGTAAAACTACATGGGAAAATAAAAACTGGGAAAGTGTGAGTGAGGTCAAGAAAAAAGAAAGCCCGATTCCCTGTAGCAACCTAAGATGCTTGTAGCAGAGTCATGGTGTGGTTGTTGACAGGAGGCCTAAAGAAGCTCTTCAAATGGTGGGTAATGTTCCCCACCTGTGGCAAATAGTCTTCACCCACAGTTCCGCAGGAAAGGACCTGTCTGTCCCTGATCTCAGAGCACTTCCTGCCCATCTTAATTCCTGAGGCCTGATGTCACAGAACTTGACAGTCACAAATTCTCTTTTACTGTATCTCAGTTGCCTCCCTGATTTCACACCCCATTTGCTGAGGTCCAGACAAGACCTAGTAAAGCACTATGATCCTCAAACCTCAGGATTTTAATACGTGGAGTTAGTAATTGGGTCAAGTAGGCAATCCTTAGCCATCTAGAATCCTTGAAGAGAGTGCACCTCTGAAGCATGGAGCATTCTAGAAAGCAAGCGCCTGCTTCATCATTAGTGATCAGAAATTTGCACTTGATTCTCTGTTTTTTGTGTAGTCCTCTTGGATGTAGAAGGGCTTTTTCCTGGCATCCTCTGTTGGCATCATCCCAATGTGTGCCAGATGCAGAGTGGCTTCACCTTATGCTTTGGAACAAATACAGAGCAAACAGGGAAATGGCCTGGGAGTTGAGTCCTGGGTTCTAGTTCCAAGTATCCCATGATTATGTGATTTGAGAAAAGTGCTTGCACATCTGTATTTCAAAGATGCTCCTAGCTGTGCTAAAGTGGGTTAGTCAAATTTTTTGTTGCAAAAC
Source organism: Phocoena phocoena (assembly GCF_963924675.1). Taxonomy (NCBI): domain Eukaryota; kingdom Metazoa; phylum Chordata; class Mammalia; order Artiodactyla; family Phocoenidae; genus Phocoena; species Phocoena phocoena. Next base: position 76,210,100 of record NC_089232.1, on the reverse strand, counting down.
ATTAAAAAAAAAAAAAAGGTTGGAATAACCCAAGTGATGTATTTCACAGTATTAAAAAGTGAAGATTTTGCCATCAGTCAAACAAATCTGATTTCATATGCCAGCTCTGCCACTTAACTAGCTGTGTTCCTGGGACAATATGATTAACTTTTCTGAGTCTTAATTTCTTCCTCTTTAAAGCAGAAATAATAACTGTAACTCCCTCTGAAGTTATTGATGAGGATTAAACGAGTTATGGAGTGAAAATGCGTTGCACAGTGCCCGGTGCGTTTTAAGGGTACTATTCATTATAAAGGCTCTTCTACCTGTAATGTTCTGTGGTTCTGAGACCCGAACCTAGAGGTCCCACTGGAGCATTGTCACCATGGTCACCATCTTCTACAAGGCTAAGATAGTTTCTAAACCTGAGATGTCAGACGCTGACAGGACAGGGTATCAACCCAACCTGGGAAGTAGGAGAAAGTCCATGAAGGTGGTCGCTGCCAAGCCATCAGAGCTTGAGAGTTTATGGGAAGGTGACAGAACTTTCCTCTAGCTCTTACACAGGGTGGGAGACAGGGTTTCTGTTCTTGGTCCCCTCATTCTTTTCTTACCCCAACTGCACAAGGCTATTCTGGGTCTGTGTATTTTGGGAGCCATAATGAGGTGCTTCTCATATACCTTGCCATTTTCAGGCAGCTTTTACTAGCCGCCTGGACATGGGGACAACCTAGCAATTTAAGAGCTATAGTGGATGAGGCTGGAAATAGAGCAGCCCGAGCTGCAGCTTGGTGAGATGGGAGTGGGGGATTTGTGTTCTCCCCTTAGTAAAAGAGGAAAGTTAAAATGGCTTACAGTCACAGACAGAAATGTTCACAGAGGACGAGAAATCAGACGTTCTTGTGCCTGGAGAATACAAAAGAATGGATGATATCTTTAGTAGCAAAGACCCAACTTCAGCGGATGTGGAGTGGAACGATGGGCTTTCTTCATTTGCCAAAGCGTCGGAGCCGTCCAAGTTGCCTAGTCGTGATTCATTTCAAGCTCAAGTTCTACTGACATGGGAATAAATTCGAGGAAAGTAAAGCTGTCAGTCACATCAGCCTCTGAGGCAAAATGCTACCCATATAAATGTCTTCAAATTCCAACCGACCAATCATCCCTTCTTTTCCTACAGCACACAACACTCTAGAATTTCAAAGCCTGTCTTCCTGGACACGATTTTCCAAAGCCGGAGCACTTTCCATTTTTAGCTCTGAAGCTATGAAAGAGTTCCATGGTGCAAATATTCCTGGACCTACCGTCTTGCACCCAAAAAGGACGTGTTCTCTGACACCACAATGCAGAACCTTTGTAAAAATATAAGTACAGATTGATGTCTAATTCAAAGGACCCCACGTTTCCTCTTCTCTCGTGGCTAGGGGAAGAAGGAGAAAAACGCTGCGCGCATTAACATTTAACTCAAGTTTTCAAACACAAAATGTTGTCCCAGCTTCAAACTCAGGATGAAGGAAATGCTTGTCTCCAGGAGCTGACACTCCCCTGGTCATATTTCAGATACAGTTAGCCTCCATTGATGGTGGTAGCTGATCTATCAAATGAGCAGCTAATCTTATCTGCGGTTCACAAATGGCTCAGATGGTAGCTGTGACTTTGATTACTGGAAGACTGGACCCCATCAGACGGCTTTGCTCCAAACAGTGGTCCTTTCAGCCTCCTGCTCCTGGAGATCAAAGCACTCTCCCCTCTCCCTATCTGCAGGGAAGCTCATTAGAGGGAGGCTGTCAGGGTTATAATCATGCAACAGTTTTACTTCTGGGTTATAACGCTTTCCCCTTCTTATCAGCCTGTGAGGTCCAAAGTGAGAAGGATAAAGGAGGTACCGATGACATCTGATACATTTAATAGGCTCACTGGTGACTGCCTGGGCCCCAGCTCTCTGCCACTGCTGCCTCACTGACTGCTGAAGGACTCCTCCCCCTGCCTCCAGACCTACAGAGATTGTACTTTATTCCTGGGGGTGGGAGGAATGAGGGGGTGGGCTCCATCGTCCCCTAACAGTTGCTTTACTACAAGGACTGTAGAAGCGCAGAATCGAATAAAATAGGACTTCTAAGTCCAAAGATCTGCCTTTAAATTTCATCTCTTTCACTCAGTAGTTGTGTGAACCTGGACATTTTGCCGTGATCTTCCGTTTTCCCTCTAAAATATGTAAATTAATACTTTTCGCATTGGACTTAATATGCAGAAAAGTTCCCCTCTCCCAGAAGCCTTCTCTTTATAACCTGAGTTCTTCCCTCCCTCTCCCTTCCCCGTCCCCTACCTGAGTTAAAGCTCCTCCATTCTGAGTCAGTGCTCCCTCTTCTGTCTTTCCATAGCCCCTGGGGTTACCACAATGCACTTACCATGCCTGGTTTTCTGTTGACTTGCCTTTTTCTTCTCAGGAGACAGTGAACTTCTCAAAGCGTAGGAGCTGAGGCTCTATGTATCAAAGGATGCCTCCACTAGACACATAGTTAATGCTAAATGACTGTTTGTTGTTCACAATGAATAGTGTATACTAAAATGATGTGCAAAGTGCAGTGGGAAGGGGTTGCATTTATTGTTGGGCATAGAACCTTTTAGAACTTCATGCGGACCCATGTAGATGACCTACCTACTGTAGCGGTTCTAGGATGTGGCCCAAGAAGCTACATTTCTAACAAGTTCCCACTTTGAGACCCAGTGATGTAATCCAATCTTCCTACTTATAGATGAGGAAACTGAGGTTCAGAAGTGGCTTGTGCAAGGTCACATAACGAGTGAGAGGCACTCAATGTGTTCTTATTTCTAAATAGTTTATTAAAGTAAACTCTATCTCATATAGGGATCAGTGTGTGTGTGAGTGTGAGTGTGTGAGTGTGTGTTGAAATTTATAGCAAATAAGGTCTTTTGTTGTTAATTTATGTCTAGCTTCTCACGACTTAAAACTTGGGTCTTTTAATTCTAAATCTCATGGTCATTTTAAAACATGGTCATTTCACAACATGCTGTTTTCATGTTAAGAAGCACTATAGTCCTGTCAAAATACTGGCTCAGTTATTATCTTATTTGTCTCATATTCCTTTATACTCATTGACGCTTCCAGAAATGTCTGAGAAGAAATGCATAGGGGAACTCAGCTTACAGAAAAATCAGAGAGGGACTCTGAGTACCACAGGGCAGACTTAGTCTCTCGATCACTTACCCCAGCATAATCTAGGTCAGGCCTTTACCCATCATGCTGGTGGGAATGTGGAGGTCTTGCCGGCAGCTGTCATTACCCAGAAGAATGAGAAGCAACAACCGCTGTCTACGGGGGTGGGAGGTTTGGAGCTGGACAAGCCTAGGTTTAATTTTCACTTCCTCATACCCTGAGGGAGTGAAGTTGCCTACGGGATTCAACCTCTAGGAGACTCTTTTTGCTACTCTGTAAAGTAGGAAATGTGTCTACTTCAGGGTTATTGTAAGAATTGGAAGAAGCAATGTTTAATCATCTTGCACTGTGTCTGAAACATACCTAGTACCTAGCCAGCATGAGGTCCCATCTTCTCTTTCTTTCTCTCTTCATCTCCTCCCCCTATCACCTAAAAACCCATACTGGCAGAACATGAGTGAAAAATGTAATCCAGCTGGAAAAATAAGCAAAATATATGTCTTTTTTTTCAACTTATGTCTTTCTGATTTACTTACTGTTCTTTCTGCAACATTAATTTAACTATGGTTTTTTTCATGGAAATCTATTTAGAACTTTTAAGAAAGAAGTTATTTGTAGTTAAGATGATGACCTTTCCATTAAATATAATTTGGGGGGCATTAGTACTAATTATAAGTGTAATGGAATTTACGTCTGACACATTATAGTTCAAGTGATGAAAGAAAGCCAGGCATTCTTCAGAAATCAGTGACAAGCTTATCAGAATATTAATCTCCTTCAGTTACTCTTTAAGAGAATAAATAATCAGTCACTGACTGCTAATATAACGTATAAGCCTTTTGCTAAGATGGGAATATATTTATTTAACTGACAGAAATCAAGACTCAGTTTTATTTGTTTTAAAGGGCAATGCAGTGAAAGCCAGGCTAGCTATAATGCTTGGAAAATGGAAAATTTTTGAGTAATTAGTAATTAATTCTTTAAATTAACCTTTGTTATAAATAATAAATTCCATACATTTCATATTAAGCATTGAGCATATATGTGAAACGTCTGTTAATTATCCAGTCTTAGTAAGTGGTTTCTAAGAAACATCCTTAAGGCTGTGTTAGGTCCGTTCTTACAGTACAATTATTTTAATTATCATATCTCATGGCATATAATTTTAGCTGCAGAAGTTCTGAGAAATTAGGCAAATGTCTGTTGGCCCAGACCAGAAATAGCTGTTATGATTCTGAGTAAATTTCAGGTATTAATCAACTCTGTTGTGATCACTGTTTTTCTCCTGTAGGGGGATAAAAGTACAAGTTCCCACGGAGAGAGGAGAACACTCGCCTGAATTCTGGTTAATTTGGTTTTTGTGGATTTTCTCCAATAGCAAGGGGAATCTCCATGGACTGTTACTTCATCATGATCATGCTGAAGTCTAACTAACAGAGCAGGACTAGCTCTTCTCTTCCTGGGGGAGCAGCAGGTCACAGAGGAGCTATATGTGAGCATTAGTCATATCAAAAGAGGGAGTTCCTATGCTTGTATACAGAGGGACTTACAGCCAGTGTAACACTCCAGCCCTCTCTACCCTTCACTCCTCTGGAGGAGGAGGGAGTTACCCAGTTGGTGAGCTGGAAAAAGAAATTGAAGTCAGCATCACCTGTCTCTTTAGAAACCAGCCTGCCTGCAGAGAGTACCACCTGGTTTGCTCTCAGTTGTTTTGAGAGCAATCTTGGACCAGAAGGTTCTGCCCCTTCAGGGACTTAAAGAATTGTTGGGCGCTGCCAATTACTGGAGAGTAAGCTTGTCTAAAATGGGATAAAATATTCGCAAGCCCATTTAGTCAAAAATCTAAAGTTATACTAAGTATCTGGTGAATCAACTTAGGATGAAAGGGGCATTTACTTACTTGTTGGGCCCTCTGTCAATCCCCAGCAGAGGGTGTGGGAATCTGATTCTCCAGGACCTGATGCGAGCAGCTCCACAGCCATGCGTGGACACTCAAACCACTTTGGGCTCAGTAAAGGTTTGATAGAGGAAAGATTGAACAGAGGTCTGAAGACTTCTTGTGATTCTCCATTTCCTGATGTTTATTTGTCTAACAAGGCAAAAATAGCTTCTGTGATTGAAATGCCTCTGGTATTTCATGTCCTCTGTTCTTACCCACTCCCGTTTTCGATCCACACCTCCAGCCTAGGTGTGTGCCTTCCCAGACTTCCATTTCTTGTTGATCAGGGCTGCCCTCAGAGATGGAGTGAGCGTTTAATATAATGTGAACAAGAGAACAGGACAGCCTGGTCTGTTACTGAGCTCTCCTGAGACCAGAAGGAAGATGACATGGATGCCTCTGTGGAGGTACCAGCCATAGTTGTCATTTGGGTGTGTGCTTTTTGCTGCCTCCAAGTATAGATGGGCCTTGATGTTTCTTCTGAAAAATTGTCTTCTTGGGAATGTAACTGGGCCAACAAATGCAAGGGTGGCTCTGAATCATGCTTTCGTCTGAGACACAAGCAGCCTGTGAAAGTCCCAAGTAAATGATGCTGGAAACATTTAAACAAAGGAAGAAGACACCTGCTCCAGTGAGGAAGCTCTGGCTGCTAAACCATTTCAGTTCACCCTCCCTCAAGGCAGTGAGCTCCTCTCCGAGCCTGACGGTGGTTTTCACGACTCCGTGGTTCCACAGATAGACATTTACCCAGAGAAAAGGAGCTCAGAAACTATTGTTTCTTTGAGATGTGGTTTACTGAGGGCTTCCCTGCCTGTGTTTTCATGGTTAGTGACAAGACTGGGGAAACCTGTTCATGACTTAGAAATCTGTCTGAACTTTCAGCTCGGAGATGAAGGAAATAGTTATTCATTTAATCCTATTCACTTATTCATCTATTCATACACTCATTCATTCATCAGTTATGTTGGAAATGCTTATTCTGTATCACTCTGTGTTAGCCACGTGGCGAGGGGAGGATACAGAGATAAATAAGATGTGATTCCCAGGGAGCTCACAGGCTGGTGGAGGAAACAGACAAGGATACACGAAATCATAATGAAGTGCAACATGTTCTGTGACACTGGGAGTACAGAAGAGGCTCACAAAGCTTTCTGTCCTAGAGAATCAGTGAAGGCTTCTCAGAGGAGGTGGCGTAGGAGGTGGACCTGAGGAACTAAACTGAGGGAACCAGGTGCTCCTGCAGCCACTGGGGCCGTCAAGGGTTGGAGAAATGTCAGTGGAGTCCTGTTAGGTATCTGGTAGGGCTTCATCTTGCATGTTTTTAAGATGATTATTTCTTTAGGGGCCATCATGCATCTTGGGTCAGCTGCCCATTGGTGGCATCCCAGTTGATATCAGACACTGTGCTTGGCAATTTTATACGTTACAGTACTTTGATTTCTTAGAGCAACCCTGTCAGTTTAAGACCATTATTCACATTTTCATAAAGGAACTGGAAGGTCAGGGTGGATAAATAATTCACCCCAATGTGAATACACCCAGGGCCAGGATGTAAAATCAGGGCTTCCCAACTTCAGTGTCTGGGCTCTTTGCATTAGCCATGCTGCCTCTTCCCAAGGAGCAGAAGGAGAGCAGGAACAGAAAGCCCGTGAGCAAGGAAGTGCCGCCTGCAGGAGCCTGGCTGCCACTCCCCCGCTCAGGCTGGCAGTGCTCCATGGGGCTCGAGGTCTCTTATCTCCAGAACTCTGTTGACATCTGCTTATCTGTAGATTCACTAGCCCCTTTCCCTGCAGTCACACCCCTACCAATTTTATTTTTGATTTTAACTATTTGTTCCACACCAATGGGACATGTGGCCAAAAATCATGGCCCCCAGGAAGCTACGCTGCCCTGCTTCTAACATGCCAAAGAATCCTGATGTCTCCCTCGTATGAAGCACTTTTCAAAATATTTGGGAAAGCATAGCTCTGTTCTCCTCACTCACCTCTTTCCCCACGTTTGCCACACTTAACCATCTTTTAGAGACAGTGCAGCGGGCCGCTGGGAGCGGGGGCCAGACAGCTGAGAAGTTTGCTTCCCTGGTTGTTTCTTTGAGTTTCAAATGAAGCTATGTTTAATTGGACTCCTGATCCTAAAAGATGGAGTGGATATTGTTTGTGGCTCATTTTCTCCACGCAGTTTTAACAAAGTATGCCTTCAGAGATATCACATAACTGAAAGACAGAATTAAGCCAGAATGGCAGAACTCTGGCAGCAAGTCACCCTATCCTGGTGTTTTTCATTGAAAAAGCATATAGGATTACCTTATTGTTCCAGATATTAGCTTTCCATACCCAGCGTATACATATTTAAACAGCATAACAAATGGGCTACATTACAAAGCACCTATATGTCACCAAGGCCCAGAAAGCCTGTTTTGTGCCAAGGCCTAGAGACATCCTTCCAAGTTTCCTTCCCAGCATAGAGGCAGATTGTCTCAGTGCTTGGGGTGGGCTAGCCAGCCTGAATTTAATAGCAAACATTCTCGGGTTTTTTCAGATCCCTTGTGTAAAACCACTTTCATTTGAATGTGACATCTGCCTGCAAAGGAGCAAATCCCCAGCACCACCATCATGTCATGCCCCAAACCAGAGAGGCTCTATTTAGGGTTTTCTTGCAAATGCCAGGGCTCAAGGTCCAGACCATACCCTTGCTTGTTCTGGAGAATGTTATCAATCTCATGGTTCAGGGTTAAGGGTTGGGGTGGGGTATTGTTAGTGTTTTCATCACTCGCAGAAATGTACAGTCTGACAATTACCATGCCCGCAGATCAAAGGCAGAGGGAGGCGTTATCTTCTGCCAGCTGTGCTGCCACTCCAAGCACATTTCTGGTGGGCTGACCCCAAGGTGAGCTGGGGTGGGAAAGAGTTCTCCAGTGGATGGCTGTCTGGGTGTGAGCTCTTGCAGGGTGGCATTCTAAGAGCAAAGGCTCTATCTCTTCCTTTTGGGTAGCCCCACTATGGGTTTGGGTAGCCTTAAAAGCATTGAATACTTTGCAACTGGTTTTTGATTGGCATGGAAAGAAACAACAGTTTATAGAAAGATTATCCCGGTGGAAGTAAGATGCTCTGAATTATTATCCTAAGTTTGCCACCGGTCTGCTTTTTGACTCGGCATGAGACCCAAGCTCCAGTCACACAGAACACGGCCCCTGACAATTCTGATTATGCATGATGCCCTCGGGGATGGCGATATTTTTTTCTGTCTTCCCTGCAGGACAAACTGAAACTTTGTCCCCAAGGCTCGGTTTATAATGTGCCTCCTTTCTGAGGCAGTGAGCATTTTCTTACTCCCTTAAAAGAGTAACCCCTCCCTTCCTCCGCGCTCCCACTGTTACACATTTCTGTTGGAGTGCTCACCTCCAGGTATTGCGTATGTGTCACTGCTAGATGTGAGCACCTCAAGGGCCGCCTAGTCACTCTGTTCGCCAGGTGCCTACTATGACAGGCATCGCTGAATAGATGTTGGATGAATGCAGGAGAGAACGGGTAGATGAAGGGGATAAAGAATGCTCTGCGTCTTTGGAGGGGAAATCATTTCCTTTGGCTACAGGGGTATTTCTGCAGGAGGAAATGTCTCCTGGTCTTCTGTCTGCCCCCATTCTTTCCATCACGTATACAGTTGGAGGAAGAAATCTACTCTTTTCATTGTAAGTTTCCTTCCCTCTCAGATTTATACGTTCTCCAGTCAGTGCTTGTGGTTCCAGCCCTGTTCGCCTCAACCTTTGTTAGAGCATGAAATCTCCTCCTAGTAAGTGCTCTGTTCCCTCTCAACTCATGAGGGCTGCCAGCTTCTGACAATCTGTACTAAGCCCTTTCGTTCCTTTCTATACAGATGCAGCCCTTAACTACCCTAGATCTGTGCAACTCTGCCAGCCCTCCCTCTCAGTCTTGACCGTTTGTACTTTCTAGACTAAAAAGCCTGAGCCAGAGGTTGAGCTAGTCCCTTAGTTTTGGCGCCATGTTGTTGTAGCTGGTGGTCTCCACTATGGCCTGAGGCACCTGGTGCGCTATGCCAACTGGTTGGCCAAAACAGGTTGACTGGCTCCTGGGGGCGCTGGCCCAGGGAACCAGGTGGTACAATCCAAGAGTTAATCGACTTTTACCAGTGGGCGATGGAAGACAGAAGAAACTCATTAGAAAAATTATTCTCCCTTCCTCCGCAACCCGGTGTATTGTTCTGAGAAGAGGCAGTTCGTGTGGTCTCTCTCAGAATGATGTGAGAAAAAGAACAAGCATCCACATTTATCCTGAAGCTGTGGCCGCATGGGCAGTGCACCCCTCATCTTGTGTTTCTCCCCCGACTTTCCATTTTACTTCTGTCCTGGTTCTCTGTGTTGCACTCCCAAGTGTTAGCAGGTAAGCTTTTGCCCAAGTCTCTTTTTGATGAAACCTGGGCTAAGCCACCTCCCTTGCCGACCCAGGTTAGATTGACCTCCTTTGTGCTCTCAGAATACCGTGGGCGCATCTCTCTCGCTTTCCACACAGTATCGCGATCATATATTTATATGTGTCTTTCTCCTTCGGGATTGCATACCTCTTGAAGGCAGAGACCACCGTGTACTTATCTCTGAATCTCTGGCCCCTAGCACAGTGCCTGGCATAAATTAGAAATCTGAAAATAGTAAATACTTGCTGGATAACTGACTAAGGAAGAGATCAAGATTTGCTCTGATCAGAAAGAGATTCCAAGAGACCTACAAAACATTTTCAATGGTTTGCTGTTTCAATGTGTGGTCTCTTTTGGCTTCGCCCAAATTGAGTCAGAGATTATGCTAGCAATTGCATCACACTACACGATTACAATTATATCCAATAATTATGATAATAATTACTACAATGTGCTTGGCACCTATATGTTACCAGCCTATTAGATATTTCACATATATCATCTCATTATTGCAGCACACATATTAGGTGGTTATTATATACTTCGGGCTTTTTGCAAATGTAGCTGGACAACTGGCCTTGACTGAAGACATTCTTGAGCGTATACTAAAGGTTGTTTTAATTAGTTTTTCAAAGGGGGTTTTCCTTAGTGGTTAACACTGCATCTACCAACATTTACCAATCAGCACATGAATTTCCAAGGGCAGGACAGCTTTAAAAAAAAGCTCACTTCATCCTTAATTAACATTAATGGGACTTTATACCCCAACACCCTTACTCCACTTTTTGTCTGTAGAAATGGGCAGGTTATATTGTGACGTATGCTCAGGACCATAGAACTAGTAACCTCACTCACCCTGTTTCTTCCTGTTTCCACTGAGGTTATGGAAGTTAGCAAGATGTAACAGAGGGATCTATTACCAGGGCACAGTGAACAATTTGGGATTCAAAGTTGGTTTTAACCTGTTGCAGAAACCCTTAGAAATCATACAAATATTTTGCGTGTATATTTCAAAGGTGCAATTTTCTATAGTGAGGCTTATATCAAATTCTCAAATGAGTTAAGAATCACTGTTTCTAGTTCTATATGAACCTCCAGTTTGGGGTAGGCTATCAAGAGTCGGACAGAGCTCTCTGCCTCAGAGGTCACTGCTGGTCAGTTGAATTCTGAATGACCAGGGGCCCCAGGATAAACTTGCCTAATCACACTCCCTCTAGGCACCTGAGTTGAAGCTTAGGCATGAAGGAGATCACGGTATTTGCTTTTCTCTTTTAAAAGCTGTGGGGTTCTATAGGACCTAACCTTTACTCTTAGCTTGTCCTCCCTGTAGTGTGGCTCTGTTGTCAGAATTTCATATTATGATGTAACCCAGCACAACTTGTCCAAAACAATATTAGATTTATTCCATTTGTTAAAAGGAAGATATCACTAGTATGTGGCCCTTTTGGCAAAATCTCAACTCCTAGTTCTAGGCATGGGTTCAATCACCTGTTGCTACGATACTGCAAAAAATATTATCTGTTTTTAAATGTTTCTTTTTAATTGAATAAACTTTTGCTTTGAAAAATCAGTACAAAGGTTAAATAGGTCTTTGAAATCATATATTTTTAAACTAGCAGAGATATTTCTGAACATTTTAAACGGAACAGCTGCTCTCTCAGTGGATTTCCTTGATGGAGTTTTAAAATTGCATATAAAGGAGCACTCACAGCACAACTGAATTAGGGAAATAGACTCAATCGTATCAGTACATACTGAAAACGTTGGCCACAGTCATTGACTCTACATCATAGGCATGAGGGAAAATGCAGACAGAGGTCCAAAATCCTGATTAGCAGCCCCATTAGCCAAATTCAGAGATGTGGGGTTTTCAGAATGGTGATACAGAGCACATATCCCCGGAAGGGTCTGGGCCAGCACTACATAATCAAATTCACTAATATTTGTGTGACAGAACATTTTAGTATTTACACTAAGTTCTCACATCAGTTCATGTTCAGCTCTGTGGTCAAGTGAATTTGCTCAAACTTGCGAAAACACTTGGGTTTGAAGAGCATCTTTGATTTTTTTTGTATTACAAATAAGTGATTGTGAACCGTTAAAACTAAGAGAAACTCCAAGATATACGTGATTCAGAATAGATTCAGGATCAACTTAGACCCCAAATGGCCCCAGCTCTAACAAGGTTGGGAGCCAGCAGTCCAAGAGGGTGGAGAGGGCTTCCCTGGTGGCGCGGTGGTTGAGAGTCCTCCTGCCGATGCAGGGGACACGGGTTCGTGCCCCGGTCCTGGAAGATCCCACATGCCGCAGAGCGGCTGGGCCCGTGAACCATGGCCGCTGAGCCTGCGCGTCCGGAGCCTGTGCTCCGCAGCGGGAGAGGCCACGACAGTGAGAGGCCCACGTACCGAAAAAAAAAAAAAAAAAAGGATGGAGAAGGCTGGAAGGAATGGATTGAACACTAACGCAAAGGCCAGCAGGGAGGGCCAGTGGTCCGGGACTATGGAAGGACACATAAGAATTTAGAGATGTTGAGATGTCCTAGATATCTCCCAAATCCAAACACTTATCTTTCCCGTGCTGTTATTGCACTAGCCCAGGCTCTCTGTGCAGATACCCACAACAGTCTCTTGACTGGCCTTCCTGTTTCATTCCAGTCTTTTTACCCAATCCGTCTCTTCCATCTGCCTCCATTGTGACCGTTCTATGATGCAAATCTTATCTTGCCTCTTCCCCTATGAAACTCTCAGTGGTTTCCTGTGACAAGCAATGTAAATCCCTAATAACGGGGTCCTCTCCTGCCCTACCTTGTCTCTAAGCCCTCACTGTTCCTCTTAAGCAACACCAGCATCTCTGGTCATCATGGTTACCATTGTCTCTACCTTTAGAAGAGACACCACTTGCTTCTTCACATGGCCAATGCCCACCTGTCCTGCAAGATTTAACATTAGTTAACTTCTGTGCCAGGCCCCAGGCTGACCGAAGTGCCTCCACAGTTATCCCATACCTATGTCAGTACAGTTAGCACTTTTCATAAAAGTGTCTTATTTGTGCACTTTCCTCTTCCATGTGACTATGAGCTTCTTGAGTGAAAAATCCATTTCTCTTCTATCATATTACCGCTCAGTGTTTGGGACATGGTTTATGCTCAGTAAAAAGGTAATAAACTGTGGGTGGAAGGCCAAGGCAGGCAAAATTATGGAATCCAGGAAGTCAGGGAACGAGAAGAAGCAGCACTTGTGAACAAAAAAAACCTCTGAAGTGACATAAGTAAAGATGAGTATAGTGTCCTGGAGGTTTTAGAAGTGTTATGAGATAGTAAATGTAGATCCTCTAAGTTATTCTCTTGTTGATAATATGAGCTGTCATTTCTTCTGCCTCTAAGGATATGGCAAGAGGAAGCAGAGTTACTTTAACCAAATGGAAGAAGTTTCCCTGACGGTGAGGTTGGGTGGGTAGTGCGATGGCTTTAGAAGAGCACTTTTGACAGTAGACCCTGAGCATATATGACCTTTCACATCTAAAGTGTGGAGTAACCAGGGAAAGATAAGGTAAATCAGCTTGTCATGGTGCCTAAAATGCGATCATTTTTGTTTGTAGTTTCTTGCTGCACTCCCTACTCTGTGGAGTAAGCTGGACTGTCTCACACAGGAGTCACGTTGTCATGATGACCTCAGGATTTTAAGCAGAATCCACAGAAGTCAACTCTGATGGAGTGGATTAAGCACTGGTCCAGGAAACAGAAGTCCATCCAAATCCTAGGTCTGAGATTTACTGTGCCCTTAGGAAATTAGTTACCATCTCTTTGCCTTTGGTTCTTCTCTAAAATGGAGATGACACCAACCTTAAAGAGCTCTTTTAAGTACTGAATGAAAAGTATGAGTGAAAGCATCTGTCAGGTAATATGCACTCCAATGTGTGTGGATGCTTTAGAACTTTTGTTAACAGCATAGTCAATATAATAAGAGATTTTAAAAATCATCCTATTATACACTTGGTTTTTAATGTTATTGTAGGGAAATACATTACTTATGTTTTCTTTCCAGTTTTGTTGAGATATAATTGACACACAGCACTGTATAAATTTAAGGTACGTGCATAATGATTTGATTTACGTCCATCATGTAATGATTAGAAGTGTTATAAGTTCACTAAACTATAAGTGTTATAGTTATATATAGTTATATATATAACTATAAGTGTTATAAGTTCACTAAACTATAAGTTTAGTGAACATCCATCATCTCACAGAGGTAAAAAATAAAAGAAAAATAAAACGTTTTTTTCCTTGTGATGAGAATTCTTAGGATTTACTCTTAACTCATATATATATATATATATATATATATATATATATATATATATATATATATAACATGCAGCAGTGTTAATTATATTTATCATGTTGTACATTACATCTCTGGTACTCATTTATCTTACAACTGGAAGTTTGTATCTTTTGACTACCTTTATCCAATTCCCCCTCCTCTCACCCCCTGCCTCTGGTAACCACAAACCTGATCTCTTCTTCTATGTTTTATTGTTTGTTTGTTGTTGAACTATAATTGACCTTCAATACTATGTTAGTTTCTAGTGCACAACAAAGTAAATCGATATTTCTATATATAACAAAATGATCACCATGATAAGTCTAGTTACCATCTATCACCATATAAAGATATTACATTATTATTATTATTTTAATTATTAATTTATTTGGCTGCATTGGGTCTTTGTTGCTGCACACAGGCTTTCTCTAGTTGCGACGAGTGGGGTCTACTCTTGGTTGCGGTGAGCAGGCTTCTTATTGCGGTGGCTTCTCTTGCTGTGGAGCACAGGCTCTAGGCACGCGGGCTTCAGTAGTTGTGGCACGTGGGCTCAGTAGTTGTGGCTCATAGGCTCTAGAGCACAGGCTCAGTAGTTGTGGCGCATGGGCTTAGTTGCTCCGTGGCATGTGGAATCTTCCCAGACCAGGGCTCGAACCCGTGTCCCCTGTATTGGCAGGTGGATTCTTAACCACTGCACCACCAGGGAGGTCCTACATTCCCCATGCTGTGCATTTCATACTTGTGACTCACTTACTTTGTAACTGAAAATTTGTGTCTCTTAATCCTTCACCTATTTCTCTCCTCCCTACACTCCCTTTCTTCTGGCAACCACCAGTTTATTCTCTGTATCTATGACTCTGTGTCTGTTTTGTTATGTTTGTTCATTTGTTTTGTTTTTTGGATTCCACATGTAAGTGGAATCATACTGTATTTGTCTTTCTGTGTCTGACTTATTTCAGTTAGCATAATATTCTCTAAGTCCATGTTGTTTCATATTGTTGCAAATGGCAAAATTTCATTCCTTGTTATGGCTGAGTAATATTCCATTGCATTTATATACTATATCTTCTTTATACATTCATCTATCAATGGGCACTTTAGTTGCTTCTGTATTTTGGCTATTGTACGTAATGCTGCAATGAACATAGAGGTGCCTGTATCTTTTTAGTTAGTGTCATCATTTCTTTCTTTGGATACATACAGGAGTGGAATTGCAAAACTGGAGAAAACACATTAACATGTGGAAGCTAAACAGTATGCTACTAAATAACCGATGGGTCACTGGAGAAATCAAAGAGGAAATTGAAAAATTACCTGGAGACAAATGAAAACAAAAACACAGTTATCCAAAATCTATGGGGCCACAGCAAAAGCAGATCCATAGGGGAAGTTTATAGCAATACAAGCCTACAACAAGAATTAAGTAGAAGGAAATAATAAAAATCTGAACAGAACTAAATAGAGACTAAAAACAATAGAAATAAATAAATGAACTGAAGAGCTCATTCTCTGAAAAGAAAAACAAAATTGATAAATCTTTAGCCATACTTATCAAGAAAAAAAGAGAGAGGAACCAAATAAAATCAGAATGAAAAAGGAGAAGTTACAACTGATACCACAGAAATACAGAGGATCATAAGGATTACTATGAACAATTATATGCCAATAAAATGGACAACCTAGAAGAAGTGGGTCAATTTGCTCCCAACAAACAAGATTCTAGGAATTTTGCTTCACAGGTGAATTCAAACATTTAAAAAAGAGTCAACACCTATCCTTCTCAAACTCTTTCAGAAAATTGAAGAGGAAAGAACATTTCTGAACACATTCTATGAGGCCAGCTTCACCCTGATACCAAAACTAAAGATACAACAAGAAAAGATCAGGCTTATGCCACTGATGAACATAGATGCAAAAATCTTCAACGAAATATTAGCAAACTGAATTTGGCAATACATTAAAAGTATCATACACCAAGATCAAGTGAAATTTTTCCCAGGGATTGCAGGATGATTCAATATCCACAATCAATCTGATACATCACATTAGCAAACTGGAGAATAAAAATCATATGAGTATCTTGATAGGTACACAAGAAAGCTTTTGACAAAATTCAGCATTCATTTATGATAGAAACTCTCAACAAAGTTGGTATAGAGGGAGCATACCTCAATATAATAATGCCATATATGAAAAGGCCACAGCTAACATCATATTGAATGGAGAAGAGCTGAAAGCATTTCTTCTAAGATCAGGAATAAGAAAAGAATGCCTACTCTCACAACTTTTATTCAACATAGTTTGGAAGTCCTAGCCACAGAAATCAGACAATAAAAAGAAATCCAAATTGGAAAGGAAGAATTAAACAGTCACCGTTTGCAGATTATATAATACTAAGTGCAGAAGACACCACAAGAAACTATTAGAACTCATCAGTGAATTCAGTAAAGTTGTAGGATACAAAATTAGCATACAGAAATCTGATTTGTTTCTATAAACTAAAAACAAACTATCCAAGTTAAGAAAACAATTTCCTTTAAAATTTTATCTAAAAGAATAAAATTCTTAGGAATAAATCTAAGGAGGTAAAATATCTATACTGAGAAAACTATAAGACACTGATGAAATAAGTTGAAGACAACACAAAGAAAGGCTCATGGATTGGAAGAATTAATATTGTTAAAATGACCGTACTTCCCAAGGCAATCTACACATTCATTGCAATCTCTACCAAAGTACCAACAGAATTTTTCACAGAACTAGAGCAAATAATTCTAAAATTTGTATGGAAACACAAAAGACCCCTAATAGCCAAAACAATCTTGAGGTATCATGCTCCCTGATTTCAAACTATGCTACAAGGCTACCGTAATCAAAACAATAGGGTATCGGTACAAAAACAGACCCATAGATCAATGGAACACAATAGAAGGCCCAGAAATGAACTCACTCTTATGTGGGCAATTAATCTACAACGAAAGAGGCAAGAATATACAAGGAGGAAAAGACAGCCTGTTCAATAAATGATGCTGGGAAAATTGGACAGCTACATGCAAAAACATCAAACTGGACTACTTTTCACAACATGTATAAAAATAAACTCATAATGGATTAAGGACTTAAATGTAAACCTGAAAACATAAAACTGATAAAAGGAAATATAGGCAGTACACTCTTTGACATTTGTCTTTGCACTATTTTTTGGATATGTCTCCTCAGGCAAGGGGGAAAAAAAGCAAAAATAAACAAGTGGGATTACATCAAACTAAAATGCTTTTGAACAGCAAGAGAAACTATCAACAAAACAAAACAGCAGCCTACTTAATGGGAAAAGATATTCTCAAATGATATATCTGATAAGGGGCTAATATCCAAAATATACAAAGAAGTTATACAAGTCAACATCAAAAGAACAAACAACCCAATTAAAAAATGGGCAGAGGACCTAAATAGACATTTTTCCAAAGAAGACATACAGATTGCCAACAGGCATAATAAAGTATGCTCAACATCATTAATCATCAGGGAAATTCAAATTAAAAACACAATGAAATATTACCTCAAACTGTCAGATAACAGACAGCAAATAAAAGTGTTGGTGAGGATATGGAGAAAAGGGAACCCTTGTGCACTGCTGGTGGAAATGTAAATTGGTACAGAAACTATGGAAAACAGTATGGAGGTTTCTCAAAAAATTAAAAATAGAAGTGCTATATGATCCAGCAGTGTTACTGCAATCATTTGCAAAATGGTTAGATCAAGAGTGACTTTGTCCACCTGGAATATAACAGTGAAAAAAAATTCTAAAAACCTCAATATATATTTATTAATAAATACTTGCATGCTGTTTTTGCCTTTTTATTTTATGTATAATTACGAAATACAGTGTCGTTTACACCCTCTGTGACTAGGAACAACATGAAGTCAAATCTATTCAAACTCCACACAATGAACTATCAGAGTAAGTCAATCTATGTATAAGCCCTGCGAGTATTCATAGACAATATGTGAACCAGGGACTTAAGAGACAATAATTAAGTCAATAAGTACAACCCTAAGGTTACAATTTAACAAGGGAGTGGGAATGGGAAGGGAGGAGTAAGAGAGCTAAAAGTCTCCTCATGCATGACAAGAAAATGAGCGATAATGTTTATGACAGATGAGTCAAGAGACCAATTATATGTATGTTATTAAACATGTGAGGTAAATGCCTGAAGGAACAGTTCTAAGTTTGAAAGTGAGAGGGCCCAGGGAGAGCGTGGGTTGTGGACTGAGGAAGGAAATGTAGATTACCAAGTCTATATATATACAAATATAAGTGTATATTTATATACATACATATATATCTACATTTACATAGATAGCATATATATACACACACCACAATACACATACATTTTATACTTTGCACGTTATAAACTCTGTGTGTGTGTATATATATATCATTTTATAAACATAAACATGTTTAAAAAGGTCACCAAGCAAGTTTTAAACATAATTGTAGTACATACACTCATACATTTCTAGTAGCAAAGAAGAGACCACACTATATCCTTTAGGATCCAGGACTCTCATTTTTTTAGTGTTTATTGAATTTGGAAGAATTTTTCATTGTAGAATAATTTAAATCACTCAAAAAGACATATTTCCTTTAATTAATTTTTGTAATTCAAGCCTGTATATTCTTAGCAGAAAAAAGTATTTGGGTATGCATACATATTTACAGCTCAGTGTCAATAACCTGACAAGGTTATTGTTTAATACTATCAAACACCTGCTGTGCCCCAGACATATTATATATGATGTGCACACATTTAACATATACATCTTGAGTGAGTTTGGACATAGGCGTACACCTGTGACACAGGCATACACCTGTGACACCATCACCACAACCAAGGTACTAAATATATCCATCACCTCTAAAACTTTATTTGCGTCCTTTTGTGGGTTTGTTTTTGTTGTTGTTGTTTTGGTAAGACACTTAATATGAGATCTATCCTTTTAACATGTTTAAATGTACACAGTGTCATATTAACTATAGGCACTATGTTGTATGACAGATGTCTAGAACTTATTCATCTTGCATAACAGAAACTTTTTACACACTGAAAACCAATTTCCCATTTCCCTTTCTCTCCAGCCCCTGGCAAACACAACTCTATTGTCTGTTTCTATGAATTTAGCTGTTTTAGATAATCTCATAAGTGGAATCGCACACTGTTTGTCCTTATGTGACTGGCTTATTTCTCTTAGCATTATGTCTAGTTTAATCCATGTCACAAGTGGCAGGACTTTCTTGTTTAAGGCTTTTTCTTCCATTACACGTATATAACACATTTTCTTTATCTATGTATCTGTCAGTGGATATTTGGGTTGTTTCCATGTCTTAGCTATTGTGAAATGCTGCAATGAACATAGAGGTGAAGTCTCCTGGAGGTCTCGATTTCATTTCTTTTGGATATAAATCCAGAAGTAGGATTGCTGGATCATATAGTAGTTCTATTTTTAATTTCTGGGAATGTCAATACTGTCTTCCGTAGTGGATGCACCAGTCAACATTCCCACCAAGAGTGTATAAAGGCTCCAAATTTTTTTACATCCGCACTGATACTTACCTTTGGTTTTATGATAGTAGTCATCTTAACAGGTGTGAGGTGATGATTTGTGGTTTTGATTGGAATTTCCCTGATGATTAGTGCCATTGAGCACCTTTTCATATGCCTTTAGCCATTTGTATGTTTTCTTTGGAGAAATGTCTATTCAAGTCCTTTGCCTGTTTTTAATTGAGTTACCTGTTGTTGGTGGGGTTTTTTGCTACTGATTTGTAAGAGATTCTTACATATTTTATTTATTAACTCCTTATTAGACAGATTGTTTGCAAATATTTTTTCTCATTCCATAGGAAGCCTTTTCACTCTGTTGATTGTTCCTTTGCTGTGCAGAAGCTTTCTAGTTTTATATAGTCACACTTGTTTATTTTTGGTTTTGTTTGCCTGTGATTTTGATGTCACATCCAAGAAATCAGTGTCGAGGACAGTGTCAAGTTCTCCCATTATGTTTCATATACATGCTAAATATAAAGAAACCCATACAGCAAATAATAGGGCATGAATTTAACTGAGGTTTGCTTGAAGATTCAACCTATGCTTTCTGAAAGTAAATTGCATAGACCTGAGAGAAACAAATCAAGACAGTAATGTATCCATTATCAAAGGAAACAGTGATCATATGGCAAGTTCAGAGTGTCCTGGAACCCAGGGGCTTCAGATCCCATGTTCTTAATTCCTATGCCATACTTCATCTTCTCTCATCCAGAAGGAAGAGTAGACCCTGAGATTCTCACATACCTTGAGAATGTTGTTATTTTTATGATATGTATCATGGAATTGACCATATAATCATTTCCAAAATTATCGTTGCTCTTAGAAATCTTATAAGTCAGTTTCTAATATCCGGTCATTACCTTACTTATGAATGTAAAGCTTTTATTCCTACCTCTGTCTTCGCTTTGCCGTAAGAAGCTCTGGTCCTGTCATTTGTAAAGCAGATATAAAAGGTGTAAAAGTTGTTTTGTTAGGGAAGGATGCTCTTATTTCTTTAGCTAGCATCTCCAAAATAGGCTATTATCATAAAAGCAAGGAAGGAACCTATGTGACTGCTAAGGAAGAAACGTACATGTCTGTTAAGGTGTACTGGCCAGAATAACCTTTATTAGAGTCATCCATTTATTCATTCATGTAGTGCTGTTGTTTCTGAATGCCTAGTATGAGCCTGGCACTGTTCCATGCACGGGAAATCCAGCAAGGAATAAAATAAAGTCCCTAACCTTTTGGAGTTATTAGGTATAGGATGTGGGCTGATGTAGTTCTTTGTATTTGTTGTTCTTCTATGGGAGGCAGTATAGATTACAGGAAAGTGGGGACAGACAAACAGTAGATGGCTGCCGGAGTCCAAAGCGGGGCTCCGGTAGCTGTCTCCACACGTATACAGGGAGCCCAAAGCTCAGCATTTCATAAGGTCACCTCAGGGGCCTAAAGAACTAGATTTTAAGATTTTAGTCTGAGAACATCTCTGATGAGTACATTAACAGCTGTTAGTCCTCTGTGTTCTTATTTGAAAGCCAGCATGGCATAGAAGTGGATTTTGGTGTCCAAATTTCTGAATTTGCAATTCATCTGTTCTGAGTGCCCTAAGGCAGATTTTCTCAATTTTCTCATGTGAAAATGACAACCATATATAACTTGTATAGTTGTAGTAGAGACTTAAAGTGTATGAAACTTAGAGCCCAGTGTCTGGGCCATAGTAACTGTAACATAAAGGTAGGTAATGTGCTTACAGTTCAGTATTAACGATAATAACAACAATATATTACTATCACAACTCACCTCCATAATAAGAGTGTTTTCCTCGGTCTTCGGTATTATATGTCTCATGGAGTTGAATATGTAAGCATTTTCCCTAGTTATTGCTCTGAACCTTTTAAGTCATTTTCTCAATTCAGCCGTTACCTTACTTACGAATTTAAAGCTATTACTCCTACCTCTGTCTTTACTGACTAACCTCTTGATCTGAGGGCTTGACGTGAAATGAAAAAGCTGCAGTGCTTCTTCCAGTATTCATTTCTGCAGACTAAACAAGTCCAAGTTGTCTGATCTTTTTTAACCATATGAAATAATATGTACGTACACGGTAGAGTTATTGAATTTTAAAGCTTGAGAGGACTTTAAATCCGTGGACTTTAAGGCCATGCAGCTAGTCAGCAGCTGAAGTTGGTCTAGAACCCAGGTCCCCAGATTCTGACCGAGAACTAAACAATAAAATGCATGTGACAGTTACAAGCAGAAAATAAAAATATAAAAGAGTGCTTGGGTAATCAAAAATATCTCCCTCTAGTGGGCACAATATGTGGGCTTTGATTTGGGGTTAATTTTGATCTGTCACTGTCAGATTCCCTGAAGTTCATATTAGTGCAAGATACTGACATATGCCCAATGGCACTTCACAAGCATGACCTTCCCGCAGGTGGAGAACTTCTCCATGAAGTCATTTCACATACTCTCCCCTGCCCCGCAACTACCAGAAGGGCTCATGCAGGCTGCAGTGACACTCAGCTCAAAGTGCCATTTTCTCAGAGGATGGTTAGTCCGACAACCATGAGAGCCCATGGAACAAATCTATGTCACTAGGGAGAAGTATGAAACGCATGATTTTTAACACAACTTTTTGCATTCCTAGCATTTTTTAATGGAGTCACCATTTTTTACTCTCAATTTCTTTGGTGTGAGGTATTGAGTGCTAATGTCTCTCCTTGTCCAATGGCCCTGGCCCTTTCTGAGTAGTGCTCTAGAACCCTAGAGCACTGGGATGTTAGGGGTGGTGGGTGGCTTATAGCCTGAGTGTACAGGCAAGACTTCTTTCTGAGTGGAAGTCAGAAAAAAAGAAACTGATTCTTTTGGAGTCTGAACAGGAACTCTTTAGTGAAATGGGCCACTTGATTTCTTTTTTCTAATCTGAAATATATATAAATCTATTACAAACAGGGAACCATCCTAGGCACTGTGAGGGGATATAAAGAGGCATTGTTTCTCCTTCAATTTAAGAAGACAGTTGAAGCGTATGCATATAAGTAGTGATGTGAATGACATTTCAGACAGTAAATAATTGTTGCAAACTATGTTGAACAAGTCTCCTCTTCCCAGACTACCAGACAGAACAATTCAGGCATATTGTACTAGTTAGGAAGGTATTCTGCTGCAAGTAAAGAGCTTATGGACAGCAGCAGCTTAAACCAAAAGGAGTTTATTTTTCTAGTGAACCAGGAAGCCTGAGATAGGCTACCATTGGCCTTAGTTCAGTGTTTTGATAATGTTAGGGCCAATTTCTCTTTGATTCCCTTGTCCCACAGAGATAAAGTGTTAGGGTCTGTATTTCAAAAGAGATCAAAAAAGAACCTGTATGCTTTTGAGAAGATACTCCTCCCCTGGGATGACATTAGAGTGACAGTCAACTGAGGAATGGTGAAATGGATCACTTATGAGATGATGACACATGCCACATGCCGATGGATGTTTGATTTCAGCCAAATAGCCCCATGTCTCATGTCTGCATTGTAGCTGCTCCACCTTCAGACTTGTGCTCAAGGCTGAAAAAGGATGAAAGGAGAAAGGACCTGTGCCAACCAAATCTTTGAAAGACACAGACTTTCTCTTTGGGCTCACTGGCTGCATCTGGATTACGTCGGAAGTCTTCCAAAGAAGGCTTGGAAACAAGGACACAGGAATGTCATAATTGGCCTAAATCAGTCATAACCCATCACTTGGGTCTGAGCACATTGCTGCTCTGAACAAATGTGGGCATCTGCTATCAAAGAATAAAGGTAGCATGGGTGTCGTGCAGCCATTGTCAATATGTGTCACACTCTCGTGTGTCCTTCTAAGACATTTGCTTTAAGTAGCTGAGTAGATGCCCCACAGATTTATAATCAACTGCTTAAGTGTTTTTCTCTTCCAATTAACTAGTAGCTCCTGGAGGGCAGGAACTGTGTCTTATTTTTTTCTTCTATTATAAAATTTACCACAGGGCCTGAAACATAAATGTTGTTGAATGTTCCATTGAATTGCATTAAATTAAGTGCCTTGAGTGAAACATGTTGAATTATATAATTACAGGAATACAGTACTAGAGTAGTATCTTAGTTTAGAGGTATGAGTGACCACATTAGGCTTGGGTGGAAAAAAGAGGTTTAAAGCATATCTTGAGGAATGGGTAAGGTCCATGTCTGATTTCGTTTTATATAGCACCCATGGCACCTAGGACAGTGTTTTTCAATATTGTTTTTTGAACTGGATTGAATTTGAGTAGAGGGGGAATCCAGGGAAGGAATCTTTGCAAATAAAAGTTTATAGGTAGAAACACAAAGAGGCATCTCTCCTTCCTTCTCTGCTTTCTCCTTCCCTCCTCACCTATGAGCCTAAGGTCCCAGGTGTTGTCTGATATTCATCCCTCAGGTACTCCGAGGCTTTGGGTCTTCGTAGAATGTATTGTTGATTCTTTGGACTGAAAATAAGGCTGTTTTCCACCTGCATCTGCTCAGAGATCTGGTACGCCTCTAGTTTTAATTTGAGGCATACAGATAACAGAACTGGCAAATATAAGAGCAGTTACTTTTAGACAAACTGCGCTGAACTATAGACCTTTGCTGAGAATGCCTGTTATCCAGAGGTTGAATGGAGCTCTGGTTTTAAAGTCTTTGAGAAGACTCTCCACTCCCAGCAGTGATGCCATGTCAGCCTCTGCTTTATGTCATTGAAGTCATGTCAGCTGGGTTAAGTTTACTGGGGCATTCAGATGGAGCTGTAGACCACATGGCAGACACATTACTAGTAGTTACCTATCGATTTGGAACCAAATGGCAAAACGTCTTACTGGGTTAGTTTCCTTTGTGTGAACAGAGGTTCAAATCATCAAGGTTTTATGATTCTTAAAAAGCAAAAATGAAAAAAGAAAAACCCACATTGTCTCAGAATTGATCTGCTTCTAAAATGTTTCAGCAGTACTAAAATTGCTGACACATTTCCATCACAGAGATGTTTCTTTTGCTAGAGCAGGGATTGGGTGGGTAGAAAAAGGAAGAATATGAAGGTTGTAGAAAATCTGAGGTTAACACAGAAGAGTATGGCTAACCCTCACCTCTAGCCAAGGAATCTTGGTTGTGTCCAAGCAAGCTTTCTTCATTGCACTTGTCAGTCAGGACTCAGTAGTTCTCAAGTGGGGCCCTCCTCACATACTGGAACTTATCATTTGGAAATCTGTTTCTGTAAAATATTACTACTCCATTTATTCAACATGGTTTTCTAAAAATATGTTCCATGTGCCAAGCACTGCATTCCATATAAAAGTTTCTTTGCTTTTAAAGCAAAGAGCTTTTTAATAATTATTACATAAATGTGGCCTGGTAAAATGAGTCCTTCACTTCCCATCATAACATATTCTACAGTAGAGAAGACTGTATGAGTTAAAACTTTCATCTGACTGTTGATAAGAATGATGTGAAATAACAGTGTCTTAAGCCAATTGGGAGATTACTTTCCTCTTGAGTAAAAGAAATCAGGAGGGAGACAGTCCAGAGAGAGTGTGATGGATGTATGCTGTCATCAATGTTTTGGGTCCCTTTTATCTTTCTGCCCCATTATCCTTAGCACATGGTATCCATCCTCAAGATCACAAGATGGCAGCTGGGAAGTCTTGCTGTGACATCCATGTTGCAGGAAGAAAAAAGAAGGAAGCGGGGTGGGGGGGGGGCTTCCCTGGTGGCGCAGTGGTTGAGAGTCTGCTTGCCAATGCAGGGGACACGGGTTCGTGCCCCGGTCCGGGAAGATCCCACATGCCGCGGAGCGGCTGGGCCCGTGAGCCATGGCCGCTGGACCTGTGCGTCCGGAGCCTGTGCTCCGCAAACGGGAAGGCCACAGCAGTGAGAGGCCCGTGTACCGCAAAAAAAAAAAACAACTAAAACTAAAAAAAAAGAAGGAAGGGGGAGTGAACAAAACAGTACATCTCCCAACTGAGTCAAACCCCGTAAAGAGCTTTTCTGCAAGCCCCACCCAACAACTTCTGGTTGACTATCCTCTAGGTGCAAGAAAACTTAGGAAATGTCCCATAGCTGGTCACATTGCTACAGCCAATAATATAGAAATTCTGCTACTAAGAAAGATTGAAGAAGATGAATATTAAGGATGTAGTTAGTAGTCCCTGCCACAAGGCAGTCTAGGATAAAGAGAAAAATATAGACTTAGCTGTCAGATAAATGCCAGCATTTACTAAGTTAAACTATGGAATTACTCGACCAATGTTGGATGATTCATTTAACAGTTCTGCTTCTCAGTTTTCTCACCTGTAAAATTGGAGTTTATGGTGACAGTCTTGCAGAGTTGTCTTCAGGGTTAAATAAGATGCCTCACAGTTTAATGTAGCGTTTGGTGAGCAACTCCTGTTGCTTGTTGTTTTGTTTTTCTGACTTTCTAACAAAATACTGCAAAGACATGTACAATGATAAAGAGTAAAGACATTGACAAAAATGTCAAAATCTGAAGGGGCTTTCCACTAATTGTAAAGCATATATGATATTAAGGAAAGAAAAAAACAAACAAAAAACCACT
Organism: Phocoena phocoena; assembly: GCF_963924675.1. NCBI lineage: Eukaryota > Metazoa > Chordata > Mammalia > Artiodactyla > Phocoenidae > Phocoena > Phocoena phocoena. The sequence continues at coordinate 76,184,096 of NC_089232.1, read as the reverse complement.
TTGCCGTTCTCTTGAAAAAAAAAGACTACATGGAAAACGATAAGAAAATACTTAATCCTGTCATTCTTTTCTCCTGATGCAAACACCCAAGGTCTGTATCAACAGGAAAAAAACAGACATCCCTCTCCCATTCCAAGGTTGATGTCTGCAGCCATCAAAAGACACTCCTTGTGTACTTCTGCCAAATATTTCACAACTTATCTCTTTCAATCTTTGTACAAATGTCACCTTCTTAGGGAGACCTACCCAAGATGTCCCCACCTTAACACTCCCTATGGCCTTGCCTTATCTTACTTTTTTCCTTAGCATTCATTATCATCTAATATACCATATATTTTACTTATTTATCTATTTTTTGTCTCCTAGTAGAACATAAGCTCTTTAACAATTTGGATTTCTGTCCATTTTTCTTTGCTTTATTCAATATTGTATAAGCAGCCTAGAAGAGCATGTAGCATATAGTAAGTGTTCAATGAAGATTTGAAATTGAACTATTGAACTTCTCATGCACTACCTATACCCCTTTTCTGCTTTATTTTTTCTCATAGCACTTGCCACCATCTTACTATCTATCTGTCTATCTATCTATCTATCTATCTTTCTATCTTCTTGTCTCATTCTCTCCAGTAGAATATAATGCCCATGAAGGCAAGGATATTGTCTATTTTGTTTTCTACTCTTTGCTCGGCACCTGTAACAGAGCCTGGCATATTGTAAATGTTTAATATATATTTGTTGATCTCTTGACAATGTCGCCAGAAACAGCAACTTGCTGAAGACATCTGGTCAGGAAATGCGGGGTGAGAAAAACCATGATGCATTGCATCCTGAGGCTATCATCCTTTCGTTGGCAGGTGGGACAGAAATAGGAAGAACACTGGTGGTAGCTTTGCTGCAATTCTCAATTTTCACACACTCCATAAGTTTAGAATGTCAAAAAAATGATATTTCAGTAGTACAAAGACTAAATACCTATACGACTGATAGAATATTGTGATTTCTTAAGGGCTGTGCAATCAATATACAGATTGTAGGCATTCAATAAATGTGTATTAATATTTATATTTCTTAATCACCCTCCTCCCCTTGAAATAAATCCCTTGTGGGCAGGAATTGTATCATATCCTGTGTTCTGACTTATATATGACACCTGAAACACTGCTTATTGGACATCTGAAAAAAAAAGTCTTACTGGTTAATGTTTATGGACTTGGTAGAAATCCACAGAGAGCAACAAGAGAGATTTGGAAATCTGAACTGCATTAGACTTTAACACAGTGTCAAAAAACAGAGAAGGGGAGGGGACATTTGACCAATGTTGGATCAAGCAAATCTCATGGTGAGTTCTGCTTTGATCCTGTTCCAGTGAGGAGAGTTCATCTATTACCTGATGACCAATCATAAACTGGAAGCAACTGGAGGGTATATTTGTGGGTTGGGGGGACACAGTGGCAGCCACCCCCAGTCCAGTGCTGACAGACCTCAGGATAAATGGAGATCTGCCTCAGCCTCGTATACAGTGGAGGAAACACAAAGGCTCTCAGATTTGTTTAGCTTGAAATAGGAAAAAATGGTGTTAAATCAGCTTTTCCTTGACTTCCATTCTGTGAATCAGAATGTTGTGAATGGGTAAGAAAGGATTAAGTCTTCAAGCTTGAGTTTCTTAAGCATGTGAATGATGTCTCTGGGTTCCAGGAAGTAGAGTGTGAGCCTTGATGTGTTCAGTCCAGCAACCCCGGTTGCTGTGTACGAGGTTTGACTCCTATGTCCCCATTTGTTAAGTTCACCTTTCTGATTTCATGCAACTTACTTTTATCACTGCCACATCCTTCTTAACCCAGCACTTCTTTTGAAATGTCCATCTTTCCCTAAGCATGGCTTTGTAAACTCCTAATCGTATTTGTTTGTTTTAATTGAACAAATATGTTCTGTGTCCTGGGTACAAGTGCTGGCTCCTAATTGGTTACATGCTAGCTTGGCTCACAGTTTCAGAGGATGGGGTTTTTCTGGTTTAGGCTGGGTGTGTAAGGGGGGAGATAACTTTAAAGCTTGATTAAAGCAAGTTTCTCTAACGTCAGGGTTCCCTCTAAAGACATAGACATAATCCTGGAGCAACAATGGAGGCTTGCTTGCATTTAGAAAGCTAGAACAGAAGTTTAAAAAAACAACCCTTGGTCCAATTTTCAACAGGATTGTATAATGTTCAAAAAATGAAAAAAATCCCCCCCACTTGTAACCACAGGAAGCCAAGCATTAAAGTCAGCAAAAAGAATCCCCCAATCCCAGCCCCAGAATGAACTGCACCATATTGTTTTCCTTCTGTGCTTGCCGATTTCAGATTTTCATTTTCTGTACGTTAAAAAGCAAAGGAGACTTAAAAAAAACATATTCGTTAGCGGTTTCTGTCTAAATCTCATCATCTAATTATTTTCGCAGTGAACATTTGAAATGGCAGAAGCAATTCTGCCAAGAGCCTTCTCTCTCTGGATTCCAGGAGATGTTTCACAATAATTAGAAACCCCAATGGGTCTCTTAAGAACCCTTAAAGGGTTCCATATGCAGAATTCCATATGAAGTGGTACAATGTGTAGTTCTTCATTTCCCACAATAGGGCCTGACAGGTCTTAATGTATATTATTACATTAAATGAGATGCACATTAGTTGGTCAGACTGCTGGGTAGCTGGCCCCAATTCACTGAGAAATACAAACCAACCCGGTAACCCCATTATTTGACCCAGCCCACCCCATGCACACGCACACAGAGTACTGTTAGTCATTGTGCAAGTATTGTGCAAGTACTCAAGTACTAATTGGCTTCTTGGACCTTGTCCTCGAGTGCGGAGCACTGGTTTCATTGATTTTACGGGAATTGTAAGACGAATTAATGTATCTTAGTCAGGAAATGCTTGGGCTAAGCTAAATATCTCTTTTCCATTGAGCTGCTAGAGGACTTTTATTTGTTCTTCAGGAGGTGAAATACAGTGGTTACAAAAGGCCCAAGGATCAGGGTGTCCTCTATTTAAAATACATGGTTTGGCTAGATTTTAGCATTCCCTTATCCATTGCTGCTCTGGCATTCTATACGCAGGTAGCAGGAAACAATTATATGTAGACAACATTAGATACCTTGTCATATATGTTTATTTACAACGTTCTGCTAAGCGAGTAGCACTGATTACCAACCATATCAGAACCGAGAGAAGTTGAACTGGTATATTTTTGTTGACAGTAAAATGCTGTTTTTTACTTAAAGGTTGTGCATGGTTCATTGGGTGGGCAAAGAATCTAGAGTCTTTGGTCCCCTGGTTGGTGACAGTTTAGGAGACTTTGATTCCTGTTGTTTTGTGTATCCTAATGAGGCCATACTGTGTAACTCAACCAGACTTCCAAAGAGCAGGGAAACTGTAGAGCAAAAGAAAAAAAGAGCTTCACTCCTCGAGGATTTTACGTTCTCAGTAGACTAGATGTCTGTGTCTCACTTGAAAAAAATCTGTGAGCTTTTCTAAAAAACAAAAATGTCTTGCCCCTATTTTTATATTGATAAACTGTCAACCTACCTCCCATCTTCATCCTTAGGAATTGCCTCCTCTTTGCCATTGTTATTTTAGTGTAATGACCAATGTGAGTGCCATTTGCAGCTTTCGGGGGGAGTTGAGGCATGAAAAGTGAACAAAGAGTAACAGACCATTTCTCATAATTGTGTAAAAGAAATGCGGCTCTGGCCAGCATTTGATATATGATTATTTGTTTTTCTCCCTTCTCCCTGCAAATAAGATAGAAATGCTGTTTTTGGAGGTGATATATATAAGTATTATTTTGAAAATGTGAAATGGCACCCTTTCATGATGGAAAGAAGGCAGCAGGTGGACTGATTTCTTAAGAATATTTAAATTCCTCTTGATGTCTGACAGTAACTGGGTACAAAGTGAGGAATCCAAATTTTGAAGATTTTGTATTACTTTTAGGAATCAGGGCATCAACATTCCATGTGCTGATAAATTTGTTTTAATAAACAGATTATTTCTTTCCAGTAACATGAGCTAATTAAAAGTAAGAGAGTATAAGAAATTGCCTCTTCCTAGCTCTTGAGGCCCTCTAGTTCTTTAACTTAAATTGTCATGTAGTGACATGTAACAGCTAAAATTTCTTCACCAAGAGCCATTACTTAAATAGCCCTTAGAAGATCTGTTGCCTCTCTTGGCCCTATCACACAGAAATTAAGTTCTGCAGCTGAAGATAATTTGAATTAAGAATAAATAGAAACAGGCCCCAGAGAAAACCATAATTGAAAAAGACACATGCACCCCAATGTTCACTGCAGCACTATTTACAATAGCCAGGTCATGGAAGCAACCTAAATGCCCATCGACAGACAAGTGGATAAAGAAGATGTGGTACATATATACAGTGGAATATTTCTCAGCCATAAAAAGGAATGAAATTAGGTCATTTGCAGAGACGTGGATGGACCTAGAGACTATCATACAGAGTCAGAAAGAGAAAAACAAATATAGTATATTAACACATATATTTGGAATCAAGGAAAATGGTACAGATGAACCAGTTTGCAAGGCGGAAATAGAGACACATATGTAGAGAACAAACGTATGGACACCAAGGGGGGAAAATGGCGGTGGGTGGTGGTGGTGGGATGAATTGGGAGCTTGGGATTGACATATATACACTAATACGTATAAAACAGATAACTAATAAAAAAATAAAAAGTAAGTGAATAGAAACAGGAGGTAGAGTGTGAAGGAGGTATAGTAAAAGGCAAAATCTAAGAATCACACTCTATCGATGTTCTCATCCAATAAAGGGAACACAATAAAGTATTGGATCAGGTCTTCTGAGAGATATAGAGGTGCAAAAGCATTTGGAAAGAAAGAGAACTGGGGGCACCCTAGATCTCTGATTATGAAACAGGGGAGGGTCTATAGGTTCTTGCAGAGGGACTCAGAGAAAAGGAGAGAGGAAGGTGTAAGGAAATTAGGTTACAGGGCTGCAAAGTATCCCCCCAAAGACATTCATAAACATTCATATACGTGTGAACATGTATATACCCCCATCGACACACACACATACACAATATACACAACACAATAACAGATTTCTGGGGAAAAATCTGATTGCAATTTTGAACTCCAGCTGTTCACACTTAGCATAGTTATTTTCAGGGTGGCCAAATCATGTAACCAGTACTGATTCCCACTCGAGTATTCGCAGATCTGGAAATCAATGCTGACAAGATAATCTACTGCAGTGACCAGAGAAGGGAATCTTGTGACTGGGACAGCAAATAGAAGAAAGAGCTTGCATCCAGCTCTGGTTTCTACATGTCTTTGTGGTGCTCTGTTAGCGTATGGAACAAGGGGAAGTAGGAAGATAAACTTTATTTTGTGATAGCCTTATTAGGTCATTATTGGTTCCAGTTTTCAGATGAAAATGTACTGCATCACAAAAGCATTGCCACGATTCTCATATACTTATCAATGAGCAGGGGGACTTGAGAGAATCCATGTCATCTAAACTCAGAACAGCAGCTTACAGTATAGATGCTACTCACATGTACATATGCTAACTCAGGGCTACTCAAAGTGTGAACTGGTGCCAGTAAGAAGATGCTTTGTTTCTGGTTTGCAATGACAGAAGTCTAGAAATTGAGAGTCTGAGTTTAGAAAATTTGATAGCAATTTAACAGAGTAATTTTATATCTGTTGAATCTACTAAGAAAAAAAAAGTGTCGTAGTGTCGTATTTTATGTCTTTGTTTTCTCATTTTTCTGAGTGCTATGTTATTATTGCATTTTATGAAAGTTTGAATCAACATGAATTAGTAACTGAAACAAAACAAACAGAACTTGTCCTCTGTCACAGATAGTTTGAGAAACAGTGGCCTAATTGAAATGTTACCGCAATCCACAGAATGGACTAAGACTTTGCCTAACATTTGGGCTCATTTTCTATATTTTAATCTCAGATCTCTAGCTTCTTTGATAGCTGAATGCTTAATACACGTAGCATAAAGTGTCATCATTGGAACACTAGTCCCTTAAAGCTGTTCTGTCAAAATATCCAGGGACAAATATGTTTGAGAAACAGTGCATATGCTGTGCTCTGAGAGATTCACAATGCATGTTAACGCCCTAAAGATTCTGAGGAGTGCTGCAATAAACAAAAAGTGTCAGTTTAACAGAGTTTTTCAAACTTGTTCACAGAGCTCCTTGTATTCTATAGCACCTTAGCACACATTAACTTCCTATGAAAATCATGTTCCATGGACATGAATTCTGTTTATAAATAACTGGACACCTGAGTGAGAGCTGAAAAGAAAAAGAGCCATGTGGCAGTAGATGATGTTAAAGGAAAAAAATAGATAGTGTACATACTTTATAATCATACCCAAGTAATATGTTGATTCCATTCAGACTGGTATTCTAACATGAAACCTTGCCCTCCCCCAGCCCTCTTTCATCCTTCCACGTGCCTTTCCAAACAATCCTATCTTCTCAGCAGGCCCTTTCTTCAGATACTTAGAGAAAGATTTCTGCTGTCCTTGAGTCTCCAGAGTTGAGCCAGAAATTATATAGAATTTAGGGTTTTGCTAGTTTCCTGACTTTTAGACATCTGGTCCTTTCTATACATTTCTAGGCGTTTAGTCAAACCCCGCTGATTTGGACTAACAAAGGAAAAGGTCAATCTAATTTGGCAAGAAGCCTGTTTTATAGGATATTTTAAAAGTAATGCAGTTTTAGTTTCATTATTTTCTAAAGCCCATTATACCAGAAACCGATTATGGACATATACAGAGTAACTATTTTATAGAATGACATCAATGATTTGTATTAATTGAACTTAAAATAAGGTTTTGTATTAAGTTTATATGTCCCTTCCTCCCCCCGCTTTACAGTGATTATAAAACCACTTTAATTTGCTTTAAAATGTATTTCTAGATAAGCATATACTGTATTACAAGTCCTGCCTCAAAAACAACCGTCCAAGTCAGTGGACCTCAAAGAATGAAGGTTGGCTATATTCGGTTTCTATCTTCACTAGTGTAGGAAATATATGAAACACTGACAAAAAGCAAAGAATTCAGAATCTCCATGTTCTTTCTATCCAAATGTTTACTCTGAAAATGAATCTTTATTTTTCAAAGCAAAAAGTATACTACCTTTCACTGTCTCTCCTCATAATTATCACCCTATTTTATTTCTCTAATAGTAGTAATCACTGTTTGAAATTACAGCGCTTATTGACCTCATGTATTTTCTGCCTCTCCACACTAGCATGTAAGCTCACGGAAAGAGGTAAATCCAATCTACATGGAATAATATAGGAGAGGGTCTACTTAGAATTAGCATGTACAAAATAGGGGCCCAAAACAGAGGAACTAATTAAAGATGGTCTGGACATCAGTAGCCCTGTTGGATCTCCTCATCCTCACCTCCACCTTCATACAAAGGCTGCCTGGCAAACAAAAGAGGGAAAAACAAAAAGAGTGTTCTCCTTTGACAGTCTTCAATTAACCTCCTGAGAAAGACTAAGGCTTCTAAAGGCTGTATCACTTCTAGTTTAATGGCTGTCTTAACTTTACCACCCGACTTTAAAGTAAAACCCTCCAGTTGACAATTTTTACACCAGACATAGAGTTCCCAGTAAGCTCATCAAAAGCAAGGACTATAAGAAGAATGTTATTCCAACTACCTAAAAAAATCAGCAATGTCCTTCATGCTTAAATATTATGGATAACCAAGATTTTACCAGAAGTATAAGGAAAATAAATACTACTAATGAAGAAAAAATTAAAGTCCAGATCAACTAAACATAAAACAATAGATAATTCATGGAATACAAGTGAGCTTCTAAAAATCCACGAATACTAGAAAGATTCAGAAAGATATTCTTGCCTCTATAAAGCAAGAATAGACTGTGATAACAAAAAGAAAGATTGAAAAAAAACTGTGAACGTCCTATTGGAAGTTAAAGATTGTCTAAATTTGAAGTGCAATAGAAGGGCTAGGAGCAAAAATTGATAACCTTTCCCAGAAAAGAGTAAAAAAAAGATAAACATGGTAGGAGAGATAAGCTATATGGAATACTGAAAAAAAATGGCATTTAATAAAATTCTAGAAAGAGAGAAAAAATGGAGAGGAATTTAAACAAATAAATGATAGAAAACAATTTACCGTAGGTTTAGAGAAAGATTTTTTAAATTCAAAAGGAATATTCCAATGATCTCAAGGTAACACAAACACACACACGCACGTGCATACACTTGAATTACTTCATTCTTTCTCCAACATTTCAGAACACAAAAGGTGAAGAGAAAATCCTTAAAAGGCAACGTTGCATAACTTAGAGAGTGGAGATCATACTGGCATCAGAATTCTCAACAACAATAATGGATGCTTGAAGACAGTGAAATTGTCTTCCTTCCAAACACTAAGAATAAATTAGTTTGAATCTAGAATTCTATACACAGCTAAGTTATAAGAATATGTGAGAAAAAAATAAAAACATCTATAGAAATTTCCCATGTACTAGTCTCAGGAAGTTTCTAGTTGACATATAAAAAAAAAAGTTAAAAAAAATTGAGTGAGAAATAGAAAACATGAGGTACAACATACATTGGAATTACCTGAGAAATACAATGAAAATAAATCCCATGATGACAGCTGGCCTACTACAGGAAGTTGGTAGGCTGCAAAAATAAATGTTTTTCAAGAAAACAAGAATAGATTCTTTTAAATTGACGGAATAAGCAAGAAGATTTTAGATATATGGCAAAAACAGTCATATATTTTTCTCAGCAAAGTTGAAACATATAATTAGCAATCCCTTATAAAAATGTATATACTAATCATGGTAAAGATATGAAGCAAATAAAAATGTGTCTTTTTTTATTAATTTTTATTGGAGTATAGTTGCTTTACAATGTTATGTTAGTTTCTGCTGAACAGCAAAGTGAATCAGCTATACGTATACATATATCCCCTCTTTTTTGGATTTCCTTCGCATTTAGGTTACCACAGAGCACTGAGTAGAGTTCCTTGTGCTATACAATAGGTTCTCATTAGTTATCTATTTTATACATATCAATAGTAGTGTGTATAGGGTGGGGTGAAATGGGAGAATGGGAAAAATGTGTCATTGTTTAAAGAAATTTCATAGTATGTAAAAAATCTGCCATGATTTCATTTATGTTTTCTGGTTTCCTGTTTGGCTGAAAAGGCATTCCCTACCTTGAAGTTATATCAATATCCTCCTAAATGATTTAGTTTAAAATTTTGTATTTTTATGTCCTTTACATTCAGATTTCTAACCCATATGAAATTTTATTTTACATGGAGCATAAATAGGGATTCATTTTATATTTTTCCCAATGAGAAGATAATTATGCCAATGTGACTTATTAAGCACACCATTCTTTCCTTACTAAATTGTAATGCCACTTTTATTGTTGTATCCCAGATACTTTAGAAAATGGCTTATGCTATAGGTCAAAGAAACCTGAAAGAATGTGAGAGACTTGTCTTTTTAATGGAGAGAAAACAGATTTTTGATAAGTTGAAACAAAGAAGAGGCATAATAACACATATGTATCAAAAAATGCCATAATTTAAGTCCAATAACAATAAGAATAAAATTACAATGTAGGTCTTCTTTAAATTCAGATAAACAATTTTAATTATCCACAGGAATTCAGAAAAAAGTTAAAAAGAAAATACAGAAATTTAGAAATCTGAAATAATGTGGAAAAAATATTTACTGAGAGAATAGGATGTACACTAATTGTAAACTGGTTAATCTCACTAAATGAAAGACTAAATGAAAGACAGACTGGGCTAAAAATATACACATACATACACATATACACTCTACCACCTAGAGCTCTCTATAAGATCACGGACTTAACATCTTGAAACACGGATTTTGTTTACTGAATGAAGATCATTTCGGGGAAAGCTTTTGACAAAACCCAACATCCATTCCTGACTAAAAAATAAGCAAACAAAAAACACTCTCAGCCACCAGTGATAAAATGGAACTTCTTCAACCTAATAAAGGGCTCTGAGAAAAACCCACAGCTATCGTCATTCTTCATGGTGAAAGGCTCAACGTTCTTTCACCAGTATCAAGAACAAGACAAGAATGTCTGTTCTTATTCTTGCTATTCAATTGGAGGTTCTAGCCATTGCAATAAAGTAATAAAAAAGAAGACATCCAGATTAGGAAAGAAGAAGTAAAATCATTTTTATTCATAGACAACATGATTATCTCTGTAGAAAATTCTATGGCTTCCACAAACAGCTACTAGGACAAATATGTGGGTTCAACAAAGTTGTGAGGTGCAAGCTCAATATACAACTATTAGTTGTATTTCTATATAGTAGCAGTGGACAATAAAAATTAAAAGCAATACCACTTACAAAAGCCTCACAAGTGTGAAATACTTAGAGATAAGTCTACAAAAGCCATGTACACTAAAATCTACAAACACTGCTAATTGAGATTAAGATCTAATAAATGGCATGATATACTGTGTTGGTGGGTCAGAAGACAAATTTATTAAAATGTCAGCCTTCCCCAAATGAATCTACAATTTCAAGGCAAAACCATTTAAAATCTCAGTGCCATTTTTGTAAAATTGATAAGCTGATCCTGAAATTCAAGGAAATCCAAAGGACCTAGAACAATGAAAACCTTTGAAAAAGAAGAACCTAAGTTGGAAGAACAACACTGCCTGATTTTAAGACTTATTAAAAGCTATATTAGTCAAGGTTCTATGGTATTAGCAGGAAGATAAACAAATAGATCAATTGAAAAAAATAGAGTCCAGAAATAGAATGGCACATGTATGAACAACTTATTTTTCATAAAAGGGCAAAGGCAATTCAGTGTGAAAATGATAGTCTCTCTTTTTTTAAACAAATGGTGCTGGATTAATTGGGTATATTTATACAAAAAACAAAATGAACTTCAATTAATATTTTCCACCACATAAAAACTATTAACTTAAAATGTATTTTAAATCTACATGTAAAACCTAAAACTATAAGCCTTCTAGTAGAAAACAGAAAAGGAAATCTTTATAACCTTGGTAGGTTCCTAGATACAGCAGTAAAAGCATGGTCTATAAATGAAAAAAATATGATAAATTAAATTTCCTCAAAATTTTAAATGTCTGCCCTTTGAAAGACAAAGATTGAAAAGATAGACTGCAAACTGGGAGAAAATATTTGCCAGTCATATGTCAGATAAAAATTTGTATCCAGAATATATGTTTAAAATTTCTCAAAACTGATAATAAAACAACTGATTTTTTTGAAAATATGAAAAATATTTGAACAGATAAGATATACAAATACCAATATGAAAATAAAAGGATTATTAACATCCTTAATCATTAGGTACATGCTCATTGAAACCACAACGAAATACATTTACATGCCTATTAGAATGCTTAAAATTAGAAAGAATGACTATATCAAGTGTTATTTAGAATATACAGAAACTGAATCTCTCATACTCTCTTGGTAAGAATGTATGGTGGTACAACCATTGGTAAATAGTTTGGCATTTCCTGGAATGTTAGCTATATACCTGCTATATGATCCACTCATTCCACTCTTAGGTATCAGCCTATGAGAATTGAAATAATATGACCATATAAAGACTGGTATGTAAATATTCATAGCGATTTAAATTTTAATAGCTAAACTCAGTAAATAACCCAAATGTCCATCAATAGATTAATGGATAATCAAATTGCAGCATATCATGTAATAGATTATTACTCATGAATATAATAAATGAATGCATACGATAACATGGATCAATTTCAAAATAGCTATGCTTTCTGGAAAAAGTCAGACAAAAGAGTACATACAGTGTGTTTCCATATAGTATACAAAATTTAGAAAATACAAACTTAATTTATAATTCTAGAAATTATATCAGTGGCTGTCTGCCAATGGGAGCAGGGGTTGGGAAAAATGTTACTTATAGAATAAAGGGAAGTTTGGGAGATAAAGGGGAAAATGCAAAATTAAAACAAGAGAGTTACCATATTTGAACCGATCATAATAGAGCAAATAAACTGAGGTGCATAATTATCTCAGCTGTCTGTACCTGAAGACCAAAAATAACAACAAGTTAAGACAGACAGAAAAATAAACTTTTTACTGCTACCAAGTACTAGACAGTATAGTTTTCATCACTGATACTTCTAGACTTCATTCAAGCATCAGTGGCAGAAACTTGACCTTCCAGCCACCACTTACTGTCAATGCCAAGGATAGAGAGTTCCCTCACCTCTTCCCACTTACATTACTAGCTCCTGGGTCAAAATATGACATAACTGTGACTGATGGGTGAATCCCACATCACAACCCTGTACCCTAAATACCAGGAAGGCTGGGAAAGGGAGTATCCAGCATTTTCATTACTAAAATTAGGGTTGGTCACTACAATTTACAAAGACTGATAATTTGGGGATGAATTGCCTAGATGTGGTGAAGTGTTCAGAAGATGGATGGCCAAAATGAATGCCAAATATTCATTTTTATCTATTTAAGAATTATTGGATTATTTTGTTGGACATGTCTCTAGGATTATTTTTTATATACTCTATTAACATACTAGAATATATTGATATATTGATGTTGATTGATCTATATTATTTTTCTTCTGAAACATGATATGCCTATTAACTGTGAAGATTAAAGTATTTCTAAATTTCAGAAAAGCTTTCCATAAGTATATATTTGAATATTTTATTCCTGTTCCATTTGTTCATTTCTTCAGGGACACCAGTTATGCATATATTGGCACTCCTTCATATGTATTCTGCGTCCATCATCTTTCCATTAATCCTTTAAACTCTTTGAAAATGTGTCCTTTTATTCAAGGTTTTCGAGCCTGCCTTTCTTATTCCTAATTTTTTAGTAATGTTTGTCTATATATTCTTTTTCTGCTTCCCTCTGATGGTTTTTATTTACCCTTACACTTCTTTCCTGAGCTTTGCCATTTTGGTGTTCTAATCTTTTATTCATTGATCCCCTCTTCCTCCATATTGGGTTTTCCTATAAGGGCCACATTCCCGTTAAGTTCTTCGATGTCGTGAGCAATATTTGGTAACATTCTGCTGCTTTACAGTATACTTTTTCTGGTGTGGTTCTTTACCTGCTTTACTTGTATTGTTCAATTTCGCAGTTTTTGATTAAAAATTATGTTCCATAGATTTGGTGTTAAGTTTTACTATTATTTTTCTTGCTACAAAAACCATGATTTAGTAGTAGTAATATTCTTATTGTTTTTGCTATCTTTGAGTGGAGGGATTTCTTCCTGGACAAGACATTTATGAACAGATTTTGCAGACATGGGACCAGGGGAGAAAGCTGCGGTTGGGAGCAATTTGAGTGGCCGGGAAACAGGGAATTTGAGTGTCTGTCTACAAAAACTTGATAAAATAACAGCCAGGAGAACAGAAAAGCTCTGTTGCTTACCATAAAACTACATGATGCCATACGATGAAGGTGTGTGAGTGAGTTTGTGTGTGTGTGTGTGTGTGTGTGAAAGAGAAAAGGGGGGTGATGTAATCTTATTTAAGTTTTCAAGGCTGTTTGATTCCCATTCTTTCTCTACTGGCATCTGCTTCTTCAAAAGTGCTGCTTATTTGCTATTCCCTGCCATTCCATAGAGGCAAACTGGTTTCAGAAAGTCTCATACAGGGGGCTTCCCTGGTGGCGCGGTGGTTGAGAGTCCGCCTGCCGATGCAGGGGACACGGGTTCGTGCCCCGGTCTGGGGAGATCCCACATGCCGCGGAGCGGCTAGGCCCGTGAACCATGGCCCCTGAGCCTGCGCGTCCGGAGCCTGTGCAAAAAAAGGCTCATACGGTGAGTCTACACATACTCTTGTATCATCCAAAACAAGAAGGTACTGTATTCATGTGGCTCTGGCCCAAGATCTTTAAAGACAGGTGCCTTTTCTTGGTGTCCTCTCTTACCACACTCATTTCATTTCTCCCAGCGGCCCTTCTTTATATATTGTAGTTTAAATTATATGTCCCATAGACTCATCAAAGATAGCATATTCCTTTCCTATTTCATGTTCTCCTTTTTTTTTTAGTTCATTTTAGAGAGAAGAAGTTATTTTTACTTTTCCACCTGAAAACTGAAAGAACCTAAGAAATTTTCTAAATGGTGATGTCAAGTTCTATGGCTGTGAACAGCTGAGTGCCATGATGCAGGGTAGCCCATTTAAGAGCAAAGCCAACTTCAGGTCCCTGACTCATGGCCCTGTCTTCCAACTGTTCAGAAACATTAAATGGAGATAAATGTTACACTAAAGAGCTCTTTAAACCATGTTCCTCACTCAGTGCGATTATTCATGTATCTTTTACCCAAGAACCACATTTGTAAATTAAACACAAATCATGAAGATATGCTCATTTGAAAATGTTAGTTTACTTGCCTTTCCATTGAAGATACTAGACCAAGTCAGATGGTGAGCTTGACCGACATTTTGATATACTGACCTCTCTTTTGCTTAGGCATTCTTATTATTCTGGTATAATCTTTATTAGTTATTTAGAGTAGACATGATCACCATACCTCCAAGTATTCTGGGATATGTGGCTCTCCTGTGGACAGCTGTTCCACGTGCATTGACTTAGGACTCACTAGGGACTGAGGTTGAAGAATATGGTGATTAAATAAGCTCAGACCCCTCTGTCAAGAAGGTTCCATGTGAAAATACCTCAATTGGACACATAACTAAAATATAAAATAAGTCTCTAATCACCACCTCACAGGATTTTTATGTGGTTTAAAAAAGAATATTACATGGCATATAGTAAATTTTCAATAAATATCAGCTATTTTATTGCTGTTGCTTTCATCATCATCATCATCAGTAAGGAAGAGCTAATGACAGAATTCTATGAAGGAAAGAGATGGAACAATTCTAGGTTGACTCCATGGATGTTGACAAGGACTGCATTTGTGGTCTTTGGATAAAGAATAGCCTATTTGGAAAAGCAGCAGTGGACATAAGGGCAAAAGTGAAAGAGGAGAACAGGACTGTTTTTGATGCTGCCATATCAGGGTGCATTGTAACAAAACCTGCTTCGATGTTGGGGTCCCATGCATTGACCTTTTGGTTCTGTTTCATTCTCTCTAACTAACTCACTTCACCTTGGTGTGTTTTCTTTAGCAGAGCATTTGGCATCGGCCTGGTGCCTGTATAACAATTTTGAGAGGATGAGAGACGTGGATGGAAATAACCCCTCTAAAGTTACGATGACCTTCTCCCATAATGTATTGTGATGTGGTGGTAATGATAGATGCACTAGCTTCTGTATTTGAAGTTAAAAGAAAATTCAGTTGTGTTTTCTTTTCACCATCCACAAACTGTTATTTTGTAATAACAGAGGGAAGAGTTTTCTATAGCAGCCTCGTCAGTGGTTCCAAACTGGAAATAACATCCAACCACTAACTGCTGTTTAATTTTTTTTGTTTTTACTTTATTTCATGCGTAACTATGTTTGCACAGCAGGGCAGCAAACATCTGAGGAAATGTCACTTGGAATAGCAAACAAGCTAGCAAAGACGTCCTTTCTGCCTGAGATTTCGCCTTTAGTGGGTCTACACAGTCCCAGTTCACCAGGAAGATATTCTTTAAATAAAATGAAATCTGTGGGAAGATAAAGGCTAGCAAATGACACTACTTGCCAAAATATGAATTTTGCACTTGTGGTGATTTATTTCCCTAGAATAGAAAGAGCTCCCAAGAGACAACTCACGAAGAGCATTGCTGGCTTCTGAATGACTCAGGAGGCAGAAAGAGGGGAGGCTTGGTGAAAATTCAGCACGGGGGCAAAACCAGCAGAAGCCTAGATGCTCATTGTATAATCTTTACATGTAACTAAACGCCAGACAGACTTCTTGTGTTTCTGAGGGATGCTTCTGGTTTTTTTCAAGGGTTTCTATTTTGGGGCTTGGCACAAAGAGACATCAGTGGATGTTGGCAGAAGCCGTGTCTCTCCCCAGCTGCACCAATGGAAATCATCACATTACAGTGACTCATATTTTTTCCTTGGCCAGTGGGATTTTGTATACCATCTTTTCTGCTCAAAGCCATGCCTGGTGACTAGGAGCAGGAGGAATCCTAAGGCCCTGGGGAGTTTATGCTTTTGAGTTTGAGGGACCCCCAACTCAAAGGAAAAGCTATGGGAACTAAATCCTTAGAGGTTAAGACCGGATCATACCATGGTCCTCTGTGATCAAAGCAGTTCTCTTACATCAGGGACAGGATAGTGGGGTAGGTAATGGTTTGGAGTTTTGTTTTCCACACTTTCTGTGATATAATTTACCCGGTTCCTTTCAGCTTAACTCTTTTAAGGAAAAAAAAAGTATAGCATTGAAATTCATGAGTTCTGATAGAGTCCCAAGTCAGCATTTTAACTGCTTTGTGTTTCAGTTTACAGATCTGTAACACGTGAATAGTAACCACTTCCTCAGGCTTGTTGAGAAGATGAAATTAGATAATTGAGTTTAGTGCATGAAAAATTTTCCCACCAAAGTTCTTCTGGAGGTAAGACTTGGATCCAAGATTTTCAATCTAAGGATTACCTCCAGCAGAACTTCGGTGGGAAAATTTTACATGCACCAAACTTGACTGTTCTATCCATGATAGTAACATTTTCTCTTTTGTATAGTATCTTGCTCCAAGGATAGATCTCTGTATCTAACAAAAATTCTACCTAGAGCTATTTCTTTACTCATCTTTCCTTATGCAAGCATGTAATAACTTCCCATGACATACCTGAGGTAGATAGATGTTTCAAAACTATGCTCTAGATACTGTGATGCCTACAAGACTGGACTGTGGAGCAATTAATTAGGCACAATCCTTGCCTTTCAGCAGCTCACAGTTTACTAATATGATACACTAAAACAATGTGCAATTCCCTCTAAACTAGTCTGGAGTAAGGTGGAGGGAAAAGGTGAAGCGGCATAGAACAGACTCCCTGGAGAAGGTAGTCTTTAGGATGGGCCTCAAATTATATTCAGTACATTATGTATAAAGATATGGATTAGGAAGGATCATGCACTATTCAGGGAACTGGTAACTGGCTGGATGCACAGAGCATCTACCCTTTGGGCTTTTATTTTTAAATTTCAATGGCCATTCTCGAATTTGATGTAGAGACACATGAATTGTGACTAAATCTGGGTTTTGAGATGGAAGGAAACAGTGCAAGTGACAAATCTCTATCAGTTATTCTGAGTTATTTTTTCAATCACCGGTGCTTGGACCAGCACAGAGGATACAGATTAGTTTACGTCCTAGACAAGAAGGTTTTGCTACCCTTATACAAGATTATTAGACATGATCTAAGTGGGTACATTTGGAGAATACACAAATTCACATTAAAAAGAATTTTATTGATGTTCAGAAGATGGTTTAGACAGCTCTGAAAGAGTCCTCAAAAGAAACCAGACCAATCCCTCTTCTCCTAGAAGTATTCAGAAATCGAAGAAAAGAGCTAATAAGACAGTTCTTTTCTGAAAAATGTAGAAAAGGGCCATGCATTCTTTGGTCATGTGTTCCAGAAAAATGTTAACAAAAAGATGGTTTTTACTATTAAACCATCAACTGACTTTGGCCTGCAAAACACCAGCTGGCTTACATTACTTGTAATGTGCTTTGGTGTGTCTCTGATGATAAATATGAAGGGTCCTTTAAGATATACAGAAACATTAAGCAACTAAATATGCTTTTCCCCCTCCTTTTGAAAATTTAAGGAGTTGAAAGAAACATGGAGGCCTTTTAAACACAGGGAAAATTACGTGTGGCTAACTTAGCTTTGTTCCCACTACAATGAGGCCACCTCCTTCTTAGGGGGTAGAAGCATTGACTTTGAGTTCCAAAAGTCAGGACTTTAGCCCTGCGTTAAAAATACAAACAAATGCCTGGCACTCAGTTAGTTATACACTTTAAATGAGCAAATTACATGGTCCGTGAATTATTAAAAAACAAACAACAACAAACAAAAACAAAAGCAGAAAACAAACAGGAAAAAAACCTACCTTTCACAATCCAGCTTCAGTCATATCCCAAATAGTATCTCACAGTTTTATTTTTTTTTTTCCACCAGAACTTATTATATAGGCAAGACAGATCTTCTTATCCTGGGATGTACCAAGCATATTCCTACCACCAAGTCTGTATACATTCTTTCTTAGAGCAAAGCCTTCCCTAGCCTCTCTAGTTAACATTGATCTCCACTCCCACTAGCCTCCTAATTGCAAGTCTTATTTTTTTTTGTCCACTGCCTCTCTGGGACCTAGTGCACTACTTCTGATGTTGGTGGTTTTTAGGTACAATCCAATCTCCTAACCAATGATGTATGTGCCCTGTAAGTTCCTTATTTGTTTGGTTGGATGACTGATGGACTACACTTGGAAATTATGATATTTTTCTACTCAAACTTATGTCATATGACAAATTGTTTTCCAGTGTGCTCTCCAAATTCAATTCCCCTTATAATTTTATCATTGGTATAGAAACTTAAAAGAATTCATCCTTCCATTCATTCACTTATTAATTGAACAAGAGTTTTATTCCAGGCTCTGTCCTAGACTTTGTCGATAAACTTGTAGGCACATGTGAGTGACAGACATAATGAAACAATCATACAGTCAATGTAAAAATGGATATAAAGAGAAACAAAATGATTCCTGTTACCTGTATGGTGTTTCTTCAGATTTCTTGAAGCATGCTCTACTTTTAGTAGAGCAGCCAGAAGGTGACTTGGCGAAAGAACTAGGTAGAGCACTGTGTAAGCCCAGAAAAGTCATCCTAAGGGAAGTCTGTGGTCTGTGATGTGGATAGTAACCAGAAAAGTAGAAGGGCTTTCCTTTCAGGGACAGAGACCCCATAGACTAGGGGAGTGGGTGCGTTGATCTGAGCAATAGAAAGCACTCCTCAAAATGGAGAGAGGTTCTCAAAGTCATAGTATAATCAGTCTAATTACGAAGTAGAACAGAATGCCTGGCAAAGTGAAAAAGATGAAAGTCTTTGTCTTGCCCCTTCTCCTTCGAAGCTTCCATTTTCTTGGAAACCTCAGGAGATAGATTGATTTGGTAGAACAGTTTCAGGATTCAGGGCGGCATAGTCCCTGGCTACAAATCCCAGATCTGCTACTTACTAGCGGTGGAGCTTGAATGTGTTACTTATCATGGAGGCTCATTTTTCTCATACAACATTTAACTTGCAGAATGGTTGTTGTCTGACGGTCTATTCCAAGAAACCAGAATCTTAGCGCCTGTGTCTGGAATGAGATTCTGAGAATCCCTTGAAAGAGAGAGGAATGATCTTTTTTTGCAGGATGCAGAGTGAAGAGAGGGGAATTGGGCATAACCAAGCTAAGTACCATATCCAAGGAGGGAAACAGAGCATAAGAACTAGATCCAAAAGTTAGCAATCAAAGAAAGGTAAACTAGAGCTAATGGGTGGTAATGGGGCACCTGAAAGCCTGGCAGGTGCAACAGGGAGAAAGTTTTGTACCTGACTGGTCCAGGCAACCATAAAAATTGATGGTTGAGAAGGTAAAGTAACAAGCACAGTGCCTGATATGGAGCAGACACTCAAAATCCATCTCTTACCTACAGAGTTGTTCTGGCGTCAGCTAAAGTTGAGGACTATGTAAACAACTTTAGAGTTTAACACCCTTATTGCACATGATCTTAAGTGAATTGTGATCCCGTATGGTGGCCAAGGCATCACTGAGGTTTGATTTCCCCTGAATCTATGGGATGGAATATGAAGCTCAGAAATTTTACTTGATTTTCCCAAGCTTCCACAACTAATGAGATAACAAAGCTCAGAGCTGGAGAGAATATCTGGTACAGATAAAACACCGTTTACATGATTGATGGTTCTACATGGCTGAACAACAGAATCGCTGGAGGGAGCTTTAAACAAAATAAAGACTTCTGAGCCACTCCAAACTTACTGAATCGAAATTCTCTGAGGTTGGGGAGCAGCAACCTGTGTTTAAAAATTCACCTTCAGTAATTTTGAGACAGTTGCTTTGCAGTGGGGGCCAGGTCATCTGGGTACCATTGCTTTATTCCACACAGGCATCTACACGGTAAGACCATGTTATCGGCCCTAATTATTCACCCAGTTAGAGCTAAGCTTGGCTATAAAAACTTTGAGTTTCCCCTTTAATAGGCTATAAAAGTGACCCCGTTCTCACTCCTGTTTTCTCTGACAATTTTTTTTTTGCAATTACTATCCAAATTTTACTTTTAACAATTTAAAAAATCTTTCTTTTAAGAATAATTAGGAGATTTAATTAATCTAGCCAATCACTTGATATAGATTTTGGGAATCTGATAGATAAATACAACTTTATATTTAAATTTCTCACTTAAGACATCTCATAAATGGAAACGTCCTCTTGAATTCTATAGCATAAAAGGGCAAATGGCAAAGTAGTTTTATACAAGACATTTTATTAAATGTATTACAAGAAACTTTGAGAATTTGGATAGTATAAATTCTTCTGTCTTACTAAGTGTAATAACATATAGTGAAACTTTTGTCTTGACGTCAGGAGATTAACTGCATGACACATGATGAGATATTTACCTTCTCTGAGCTTCTCTGTCCTCATATGTTAAATATGAAACATTGTATCTGCCTCATAGTATCCAAGAAAGGATTAGGAGAGATTATATGGATGTAGGTGTCTGCAACTAAATCAAGTACATAAATGGCACTCAATAAAATTTAGCTGTGTCTGATCTACTCTTTAAGAAAGGTTTGCAGTGAAATGGTTCTTCAGTTAATTGTTTCTCTTCCTTCGTTTTCTTATCCATAAATAGAGGTTTGTTTGTACAGAATGATTCTAGAATCACTTACAAAACTGAAGTTCTGTATTTTTATTATTCTAGAAAGGTTTTCTGTGTGACTCTAGTTAGTTAGCCAGAACTACTTCTGAGAAATTTTATTGGTTATTGAGAAGTCGGTGAGAATCCCTAGATAATCAATAACACATTAAAAGGTTTATTAGCTATAGTACATAGGGTTTACTTGTGTTTAGGGAATTACAATGTTGATAAAATACATTAAACTGAAAAGTGGTGTATGCCATTCTTTGATATAAAAGGAACTTCAAGATCTTGTATGGCCTTTTGTTTATTCTTGTGAGACTAAAATTATTGTGCTATTGGCATGTTGACACATCAAGGTAATAGAAATTTTCAGAGAAAAAATTTGAAAACTAGAGTTCTCTATTTATCTATTCAGTGTTAGATGGATTCTGGCTTCATTATTATAAAAGTTTAATTTTACCCCAGTCCCAATCACAGTGTCTGGTATATAGTTGGTGCTCAACAAATCAAAGGAATTAACAAGTGCATTTTCTATTGAGTTCCATTAATTGGTGTGACGTAGTGGAAAAAAGAATTAATTTGAAGTTCTCCTGCTCCAATTCTTTTCTTCCTTTTCATTTTCTTCTCTGTCCTTTTCCTCCTGTTTCTCTCCCACCTCTTTCTTCTCCTCCCCCGGTCATCAGCTTGTCCAGCACATCTCTTTTCTGCCACGTTGTAGGAGCCACCAGCAGTGGCCTCGGGAAGCAGCAGAATATCAATAGGCAGAATAGGATACGGAAGGCGGCAAGGCCCCAGAATCATTTTCTCATTATTGACAGCGGAACATGACATATCCTGACTCAGTGTCTAATTTAGGCATTCAGTAAATGGAAATTCTGCATGAAGAGTTATCTGCAAAAAACATTCCTACAGTGAATTAAATCATCAAGCAATTTAGTTTATAAATATTCCCATCCCATCATTTTTGCAAGAATGTAAGCCACACCTAAAAGCACATGCCTTATCTTGTAGGGAAATATATGGCGATGCACACTTCGTCCCACTGTGCCAAGACTTATCCTTAAATTTAATTTCAACCTCCTTGTTTTCCCCCTGTGCTGTAGTGTGATTTCACAGTACATCCTCCCATCTGTTGAAACAGAGAAGTGCTTGCATTTTAGACTGAGATGACTAATATTCATGAGGAATGAATCCAAATTCAAACTAAATGCACATTTTTGCATTTGTCCAAGCCTAGCCATGAATTATCTCAGGCTATCAATAGAAGAAGAGGAAAGTTACTATCTGTAAATCCCTATTTGTTTTCCCAAATTGCACCCTTGGCAATGGGTGTGACAGAAAAATGTTCAGTATTCCTAGTAGCCTAACCTGCCAAGAGAGATAAAGCCACTTTGATGTCTTGGGACCAGAGACTACACAAATTTTTACCCGAAATGGACCTCAATCCCTTTTCAGAGAGAATTGGGCTCAAATGACCTGCCTGCTTCCCAGGCCTTCTGAATCCAGGAGATAGACTCGTGGCCCTGCTGTCTCCAGGAGGGGGCAGATCTGAAGTTAATAAAGGTAATGCTGTTTCAACTACGCTGGCCAATAATGATGATAGTGATAATGATAATAGGAACACTCATAGTAAAAGTTAATGCAGTAATAGTTACTATTATCAATGCTTAACATTTATTGTGTGATTCCTACTTGCCAGCACTGTGCCTAGTAATTTGCCTACATTATTCCCTGTGCTTCTTAATGGAATCCCTGTCATGAAGCCAGTGAAGCTCAGGGTAGTTAACTTCCAAAGGTCACATTGCGAGTAGCAGGACTGAGACCCATACCCACCCCTGCCCTCCTCTGAGAGCCCCTCGCATTACCTTTTCTGTATGTGGCAAAGGCCACTGCCTTTCTCAGGTGAGGCCCAACCTTGACCTCCTTCTGGGACAGCTTCCACACGGTCCGAAGTAGCACCCCCTACATACACCACACATAAGAAAGTGATCTTTTCTGGATGCCAGGTGAAAAGAACACCCCAGAAGAGACCTGGCTGTGTTCCAAAATAAATTGGTATTTGCAACTCTCTTTGGCTTTAACTAAGTGTTCTCATGCTCCTGCCCTCATTTGGAGGCTCTGTCGCTGCCCACCTGGCTTAGGGGCAGCCGGTTCCCAGTAACAAGGTCTTTCGTGGGCGAGAATGTGTTCACTCAGCCATATTTTGTGAGCTCCTACCTCGCACCAGCACTAGCCTGGATACTGTACATGTAATATTTCCTTGAATCCTCATAAAATATTAAAAACATGTTTTAGTGTTTGTTTCTACGTTGGTTTGTTTTGGTTGGTGAGGAAAATTAGATCGGAAGCATTATGTAACTGCCCAAGGTGCTAAGTGCTGTTAAACCAGTGGTCTCAATCAGAAGAGATTTTTCACTCCCTTTCTCCCAAGGGGATTTGGCAATGTTTGGAGATACTTTGGGTGGTCAGGTCTAGCGGGGTGAAGGGGGGCAGGGTTTCTACTGACATCTAGTAGGTGGGGGCCAAGGATGCTGTTAAACATCCCACAATGTACAGGGCAGCCCCCCATAAGAAAGAATTTCCTGGTCCCAAATAACTATAGTACTGAAGGTGAGAAGCCCTGGATAAAACTGAGAGGTTTCTGCCTGGATTCTGCTATGTGGCCACTCTAGCTGATTGCTTAGATGCTCCTAAATGGACAGCTTTGAATCAGAGCCTCTGGCTACTCTGCCAGGAGAATGTCTTCTCTTCTGTCACGTGCAACAGCCTGGGAGCTGGGGTCCTCCCTGCTCAGCCATCTGGCTCTCCAGAATGTTAATGCTGGAGAGGCTTGATGCTTCGATGCTGTTGCAACCAATAAACCCCTCTAGACATGCCAGACTCCCACATTTTGTAGCAATGGTAAGTCAGGAAGCATCCATGGCCCAGGAATCTTGGGGTTCTGAATGTTCTTAAGATTCAGGGAACCCTTTGCTGAGAGAAACTTTGCTTTGAAGAATGGCCACAAAGCTGGCTCCTTTACACTGGCTCTTGGCTCAAGGGAAAGAGGACAGGGGACTACCCAGTTCTTTTCCAGAATATAGGCCAATTTCAGTGAGGCAGAAAAGGACTCAGGATTCAGGGCAGCTGCTCTGTCTGAGAAGAAAGATGGAAAGTTTGACTTCATTTCTGCACCATCAGGTGATCTAACAGTTTTAAACAGAGAGGTGGTATTTATGGCTATTCAGCATAAATAGATATTTGTTGGGGCAAAACTTAAACTGATGATATAAAGACCCGGGCTTGAGGCCTTTGGTGAGACTTAATCCATTCACTTATTCACTGATAAAATAGGCTATTGAGCACTTATTATATGCGTGTTAGACCCTGAGTGAAGCTTGGACTATGTAGAGTCCAGTCTTGTGAGCGGGAAATCTTACAGAAAGCAGCATTAAAATCAGACAGTAAGGTAAGTAAAGGGATGGCAAAGGAGAATGGGAGCGAGAGGGGGAGGGGACTGGAAAGGCATTCCAGAAGAGGGAATGGCCTGTGGAAAGACCCTAAGGCAAGAGAGAGCATGGGAATTTGAGAGCAAAGAAGTTCAGTGTGGTTGGAGCACAGGAAGCAAAGGAAAGAGACTTGGTAAGGAGAGTGAGAGCACAGGCTGAGGGGAGTCAGGTCAAGTCTGAGAGTCTGGATTTATACTGACGTCCATGCCGCACTGCTGAGGACTCCAGGTCAGATCTGAGTGTCAGCAGGGAAGAGCACAGAGAGATCAGTGAGGACTTTGCTGCAAAGGTTCAGACAAGGGTGCATGGTGGTTTGACTAGAAATGTGGTGGAGGATATGCAGAGAAGTGGATGGATTTGATGTTTACTTGGGTGGAGGGAAGACCAGCAATTGGTGATGAATAAGCTATGACAAATGAGGGAGATGGAGTGAAAGGATTCCATCCAGCTTCCCTTTCCAGGCAACTGGGTAGATGCTATTAACCAAGACCGTGCCATTCTCACTTTCCTCATCTGTAAAGTGGGAACAAAATTTTTACCTTTCCTACCTCACAAACCTGTTCTGATGACCAAGTAATGTAATAAATATAAAAGGGTTTTGGAGACTGTAAAGTATGATGAATATCTGGGCTACAAAGTGATAGTTTATAGTTATTATTATAACATGTCCATATCTACGGCTTTGTCATCAATCCCTGTGTGTTGTAAAACACCAACCTTAGCTCTGTGATAATATCACTTGGGTGCCTTACAGCTTCCTGATTCACGGTTACAGAAAGAGTTTACAGAACATATAAAATGACAAGGGAAAAGGTGTGGCTACTTGTTCTCTAGCATGAACTTGGCTTTTAAATCTTAAAATTGACTCTGATTGCCATGAGAAAACCTGAACCAGCCCAGCTTGGTTGCTGACATGATTGGGGAATTGGGAGTAGACAATGGAAACTGTTTCTCCTGTATCATTTTACTGAGTTGCCAAAGAATGGCAGGGTCTTACCAGTCTCAGCCTGGTAATTATCCAAGTGACTCTGGGTCATGAAAACCACAGGAAAGAGCCTACTGGCTTGCAGCTGCTCCATGGCTCCAAAGCTATGATCCTTTTTTTTTTTTCTTTTTAATCTCCTTGCAGAGAATAGAATGGTGGTTGGATGAGCCCAGCCATGCTACAAGGAAAATATTTTGGGACGAGTAGACTCGGACTCAGCCCCAGCTTTGTCACTTATCAGTTTTGTCACCTTGAGGAATTCACCTTGAGAAGCATCAGTTTCTTTGAGCTTTATTTGGGGACATAGATAATTGATCCATTTCATGCAGAGGAGATAATGAACACACTTTGTAAATTGCAAGATGTTGAGAAAATTAGATGAATGGATGGGTGGGCTGAGTAATAGTAGTATCTTGCCATTGAAGAAAAAGACTATATTAAACAGGTATAGACATAGTTATAGACACAGATATAGACATACCTTTAAATCTAACAATCTATATCTATGTCTCTCTCTCTCCCTCCCTCCCTCCCGATCTAGATATATATTCCTCACTTGAGACAGCGGATTATGTTTGTTGGAAGAATTATATTACACTAGAAAATGAGTAACCCACATTTATCCATTCATACAAGTTTTAAAACTATATTCATCTGTAGAGATACAAATATTAAAACCTGACTATATTTTAGAACGTTTCAGAGCCGGAGGTTATCTCAAAGACTCTCTAACCCCACATAATTTTTCGGAGGGATCACTGAGGGAGGCTGCTTTCTGTGTAAATCCTGACTTGTTCCTGATGATACATCCAGGCAGCAGTGGTTTGGGGATGAAGCCCAGGCCTCTGACTTCTTATCCAGGACTCTTTTTACTCAACCACATACCCTCTCAGGAGTCTTTCTATTTCTTGACAAACATCACGACCCTCCTCCAGCAGGCGAGGGAGGATCAAAGTCCCAGTCTTCTGGTGGTAGTGGTATTGGTAGGTCTGATGGGGTGGCGTTTCACATTTATTGTGTTCACTCCTCAGGCCAGGCAACATTACAAATTCAATTCACATAACTGGAGTTATTTTTTTCCCTTTAAAAATATGATTTCAGTGTTTAAGGTCATCACTTTGTACTATTCATAGTTACTCAGTTTTATTTTGTTTCATTTTAAAATACGGCAAACTAGCTTTATTACTTTACAACAGAACAAAGAAGCTAGTGAGTATTAAAATAAGAACTATGGATTATTCTATTTGATGGGCAAAAGCCTTTCCTGGGAAACTAACTAATCTCTACCCCCTGGACACCCCGATTCTGCTTTTCCTTTGGCAGATCAAGAGTGATGTCAGGAGAAAGGGAAGAACATAGGGGCACACTCTGTTTGTCAAAACATCTTGAACAATTTTTCAAACATTTTGAGTTTGTTAAAATCCAGACTGCGTAGTGCCAAGCAGTTTTGCTTAATTTCTAAGCCCCTGGGTATTTAAAGGGAAATTTAATCGGTATTTTTCTGAATCGTTTCATTTAATTCATCAGCGTGCTGTTTCATAAGAGCGATTTGATGCCAAAGAAGTCCTTCTGTGCCAATTTAGAAATTTTACTCTGGAAGACTCTGAAGGACTGAGAGCAGAAAAAAGAGCAGGGGCCCAGGGGTTCTAGAACCTCACAGATCAAGGTCTAGAAACAGCTGCGGAGGGGTCTTGCTCGAGATCACTCAAGCCACGAGCAGGAGAGGTGGAACATCAAGCCCAGAGCACATAAATCTGCCCCGGGCGCTGCTCTCTTCATGTTCGGATGACTTAAAATCCTGTGCTGGACGAACGTGGATTTCTATTCAGCAGACTAGCCTGTTTGTATGAACGTAGCATTTTCGTGATTCTCATTCATAGCAAGGACTGTTTCTAAAATGTTCTGCAGGAATTGGCCTATGCTTGTGCACCTTTGCTACGAGAGAAAGCTTTTGCTTCCTCAGGGTCAGGGCAAAAGCCCCTCAGGGGTCAGCAGTGTCCCGGAGATAAAACGTTACTGAAGTTCTGTCTCTTTCACTACCTCCTCGCCTCCCCACCTACTCAGTGGAAGCACTCAGAGCCAGTTTCTACTTCTGTGCATTCAACAGTGCAACACACACACACACACACACACACACACACACACACACACACACATAGATATTTAAATGCCATTTGTACAAGGATGTTCAGGATTTGGGGAATAAGCCAATGCCCAATAATAGTGGACATATCAAACCAATAGTGGTGTGGCAACATAAACACAGAGACTGCTGATGCAAAGGCTGGTTTAGCGCCTGTTCTGTCCCAGACTTGGTGCCCAGTGGTTTATGTCTCTTCAGTCGTTTCATCTTCTTAATTATCCTGACAGTTTAACAGTATTCAGCTGATTTTATAGTCATGATACTGGTATTTAGTGAGGTGAAACAACTCGTCCAGAGTCACCAGCTAGTAAGTGGCGGAGCTGGATTTGAGCACGGATCGGAAAACAGGGAGCCTTCAAAGTGCATGCTGTTTCCTTTTGTCGTTCTGCTTGCTGCAAGCATTATTCGGTTACTGGGCATAAGTCAATAAAAGTGATGCAGCCACACGAATGGTATTCAGACCTGGTTAAAGGGAGCTTAATTAGATACAGTTTTCAGGCAAAAATTTCGGTCCTATAGCCCTTGCCTAACCTGTGGATGGTTATGCTCTAGAAGTTTATTATAATTCAGGTAGGTGTCAATAGCAGTGCATTCTTTCCATAGAAATAACATGGAAATGATAGGCTTCTGGGCTAATCCATAAAACGTTGTAACTTGGGAATGGGGAATAATTCTGGAATTAGGGGCAGGGCCGGTAGCTGGTCACTTCATGGGGCAGTGCCATGGGAATAACTGGGAACATGAACAGTGTTTGACAGTGGCTTCTGTGGATTACACGGCTCTACCATAGGCCTGGGAGCTCTTCAGCCAGAACTAGAGCCAATTCATTGAGCCCCAGACTTTCCATTGCTTTAGTTTGCAATGAAAAACTTCGGGGTAGCATCTGTTGTTCATCAGGAACGTGGGGAGACTGAAGATTTGTTCTCTTCCTTTAAGCCTTGGGATCTGAAAAGCATCACCTCTCTGGACAGATTCACAAGCCTAGCTCGTAAGTAGTTTTTCACATGAACACTTCCATTCTTCATCTGTGGTCCTGTAAGCACCAGAAAGGCAGAGGCTTCATATGTTTTACCCACCTTTGCAGGTTTGATAGCCAGCATATATGCTGGTATATCATAGGTCCTTAATATACATTCATCAAATGAATAAATCTTCAACGAATCCCCCATTCAGTTGCCATTAGCCTTAGATTTCATCAGCCAAATTATAGAGGAAGGAAAGTTGCCATATTTGGGTTACATTAGGGATGTGGGTGACTAGAATGTCATCCTCTTCCCCTACCAAATGGCTATTAATCCATCAGGAACTAAGCTCAGACATCTCCTTCTCCAGAAAACCTTCTACTATGCCACCTACCTCCAACAGAGGCTAGAATAGATACTCTAATATTAGCCTCTGGTTGTATGATTAGTATTCTATGATTATGTATCACTGCCCCACTTTATTTATTACTTTTTGCCTGTCTCCTAGACTGGGAAACTCTTGAGATTTATTCCTCTTTGTGAACGCAAGAGCTAATCCAATGACTGACTCTTTGTGCTTAAGTGCTTAAGTAGTGCAAGCAGAATAATATCGACCTTCACTGTTGGGCCCCTAAAGAGGCCCGTGTCTTCATCCCTGGAAGCTGTGAATATGTTAGGTTACATAACAAAGGGTAATTAATGTTGCTAACCAGCTGACCCTAAATTAGCAAGATTACCCCGCATTATCTGGGAGGGCCCAGCGTACTCACAAGGGTCTTAAAAGTGGAAGAGGGGGCAGAAGAGGAGGACAGAGTTA
This sequence comes from Phocoena phocoena, assembly GCF_963924675.1. Taxonomy (NCBI): domain Eukaryota; kingdom Metazoa; phylum Chordata; class Mammalia; order Artiodactyla; family Phocoenidae; genus Phocoena; species Phocoena phocoena. The sequence continues at coordinate 76,154,787 of NC_089232.1, read as the reverse complement.
TGCAGTGTGAGAAGGACTTGACCCTCCATTGCTGACTCGGAAGATGGAGGAAAGGGGCCATGAGCTGAGGAATGCAGGCAGCCTCTAGAAGCTGGAAAAGGCAAGGAAGTAGATTCTCCCCTAGAGCCTCCAGAAGAGAGCACAGCACTGCAAGCGTATTGATCTTAGCACAGTGAGACTCATGCCAGACTTCTGACCTGTAGCACTCTAAGGTAACAACTTTGCGTTATTTTAAGAGACTAATTTGTGATGATTTGTTATACAATAAATACAACTGGGACCTCCAGATTTACCATTTGCGGTATGAATAATGGGCCTGGGCAATGATATCCCAGAGAGAAATCCTCAAGTTCCCACATGTCCAGATGAGCGTAAGTCCAGTCTCTCAGGTCCCTCTCACTTATTTGTCCAGGAATTCACAAGTGGTTACCAGTGTCTGAACAACGAGTCCTGCTGTATCTCTTTGATTTTGCTGTGGTCAGAATTTAATGGCATGCATTTTGGGACTGGATGATGATACAATTGCCATCAGAAAGAGTATTAATGCCACCAGGTGCCATAATGTCTTTGCAAAAGCTGCACCTGTTCTTTTATGGTTGACCTCAATAAAGAAATGTTCTATGGCAGAAAGAGTCAAGGGCAGAACCACTGTGTCTGCAAGGATGTGGCCAGGCTGACATTTTGCTCCGGCTACTACCACACATGTCAGAGTGGACAGCTGCCCAAGCCACTGATCTTTTAGAGGAATTTCCTGGGTCACACCTAACCAAAGTCAGGGACTCTCGAGTTAAGTAAGACCTCCCTCCATCAAATAGTGCTGTCAGGTTCCTGTCCTGAGGCAGCGTCATCAGCAGGGGTCCCATTTGAAGCCCTACAGCTAAGGCTGCTGTGTGTTGGTAAAGTTTCTGCAGATCCCAGCCCTCCACTCTAGTGGTTGTCCAAGGGGCAGGGGTCATTCCACAAGCCTAGAGTGGAGTCAGATCACTGAACCCCACTCTGATCGGCTCCTGAGGCTCCACTCTTACAGCTGTTTCTCCCAGATCCCAGCTGGTACACAAAGGGCTGTACCAGAACGGGCTCCAGTATCCCGGGCTTCAGGACCCATATCTCACATTCCAGGTCAGCATTCCATTTTTCCTCCCCCAAAGTCAGTGCAGGGACTAGTCAGACCTCCTCAGAGTAACTTTATTTTCCAAGGAGCTCACTGTTCTCTCTTGATCTACCCCAAACTGTCTCCCTAACTTTGAATCTGAAATAAAGAAGCTAAGGTCTCCATTTCCTCCTTTCCACAAGACCCTGAGTTCCTTATGCACAGTCCTCCCCAGACTCTGCCTTCTAATGCACACTTGAGGAAACAGACTGCCCCCCGTCCCCCTGCCTCACAGGCACGCGTGTGCACACATGCAGGCGTACGCGCGCGCATCAACACCTGACAGAGAAATTCTTGTACAACCTTGTATTTATATTTATGTAACTTGTGAGCTATTTCATAATGAGAAACATTTTTCAATATGTGGAGATAAGTGGAATTTTTAAATGGCAGGTTCTTTCAGTGAAAAAGTCCTCCTTATCAAGTAGCCGTCAATATATGTGTTGCTTCACTAACTAATGTGTGGATGAAAAGAGGAAACCCCTAAGGATTTTTAGGGTAACTAGAAGAAAGCAGAGCTCATATACTGGGGACTCACTGGAGGAAGATGGTTTGGGTTACAAAGGGGTAGGTTGAGGAATTTGTTTCCATCTCTACTGATAGACAGAATGTGAGGAATTCAAGAAAATGAGATATGTATGTTACTCAGGAAAGGGGACAGTCCATTAGGGTGGAAGGGCCAGTAATGGTGACCTAACCGATTCCAGAGGAGTCCTGGAAGCACATTCTCCTGGAAGGGTTAATAGCTTGCCAAACGGTTCACCTTCTTTGGCACTCTCCCCTCCCCCAAGTTAGAAGGTATAAATCATTGACTATCAGGATAATGGGAAGCAGATTGGCCTCTGCTAATTTCTGGGATGTGGAAGGTCTTTAGAAAAAGCCTCATAAGACATTGCTGAGTGTTATGAGCCCTACCGCCTTGATAGAGGGCACATGTGGGATGCAGACCGGGAAGTCTGGGTTCCAGCCTGGCAGAGGCTGCAGGGGAGGGTGTAGCTGCACAGATAATACCTGTAAACTATCCCGTGTTCTGGGACATGAGGACCCTTCTGCCTTTATTTGGAATATCAGAGCCAGGGACGAGGAAAATGTAGTCCACCCTCCTGTGCACTCTATGTGTATGTATCCTTCCCTAAGATTGAGGCTAAGGTCTCTTTCAGATACCTGTCTCCCTGTGTTCTGAATAGAGGCTGATCAGAACCCCAAATCTTCACTGAATAAGTCGCTAAGTTGAAATTGCTGAGAATGCATAGAAACAAAAAGTGAATACAAAAATCTGCTTCATGAGAAATTAAGTTAGTATAAACCAGGAGGAAAGAGGCAAGGAGAAAGAAAGCTCTTTCTGAAAAGAGACCTGCCTACAGGTCCTGAAGCAGGAAACCCTGACAGGCAGGACGGAGCGCAGCAGCAGAAGCAAGGTGTCTGGAACCTGGCTTCCTCTTACTGGCCTCAGAAACTCTTTGTCCAGAGGTGGCATCTGCCTGCCAACCTGGCAGAGACCCTCTGCGGGGGCTGGCCTCCCTCAGGAGTGGCTGAAGGGCTTGTCCACCTCTGGTGCAGAGTTGGGCAAGGCCAATGTGGGAGGCGCGTCTCCCTGATGGATACTGCATGGGACCCCAAGACAACAATGGTTGTCTTGTGATGCCAGGAACCTTTAAATTTCTTGTGACACAGGAGCCTTTAAATTTCATGGCCCTTCCACACAGTAGCAAAGTTTGAGTGAAAATGAATGCTTTTATTACAGCATACAGAGGAATAGATGACAGAGTGAAGCAGAAGGTCAGATTGGAAGGGAGCTTAAAGATGGTGTCCTCCAAATCTTTCACTCTACCTATGGAGAAACTGAGCTTCAGAGGGGGAGAAGACTTAAGCTGCCCACTTGTTGAAGTTGGTGGAATATTTTGGACTTTCTGAACAGTATTTGCCGATTCCTTTAGGTAGGCTTACCTTCAAAACATATTTTTGAAATGTATTTTATCCCTCAGAAACTGATTCCTCATTGCAATGCCACAGGCAAGCCAAAGGCCAAGGGATGGAAAAGAAGCTGAGATATTTTACACCAACAAGTTGCTTACAGTATAATGGAACAATTAACTCTGACATGGAATAATAAATGCTATAGAAGGACATGCATGTAATTACTTTATTCTTAAAAGAAATTTACCAGGTGCCTACATTTCCCAAGGCAAAAACATGGCCATGTTCCATAGAGTCAGAGCTGTCAGTTAAGTGATTTTGGATGAGTAGGTGTTCGTATTTATACTTGATATATTACAATAAGAAAAGTATAACAGGATGAGAAAGAAAAGAGAGACAAAATAACTTTAAGCAACTTTAACTTTTATTAACACAATGAGAGAAATTGTATTATGAAAATTTTAAAGATATTATGAATATTATTGGTTTGATACATAGGCTTAGTTTTCTTTTTTGAATAGAAAAACTCATAGTCTACATTAATCATATTGGATACTATGGTTACCTTCTATGAATTTTTACCTGCCAGAAAACGTTTTGGAAGTAATTAAGTTAATATAATGAGGGTAATTTACAGTTGGTTAATTGTTCAATAAATCACATCAACAAATGTTTTTTGTACCCTGGTGTGTGTGAGTGTGTGTGTGTGTGTGTGTGTGTGTGTGTGTTGATGCAGGGACTGAGTGAGGGGAAGGGTGAGGTGAGCCTGGATCAGAATAAGGACCAGAGTGTTGATGAATATATATCATGAGGCAACTTTGGTGACACATTCTATCACCTGTGAGTGCTAACAGAGGTAACTCATGGCCAACACCGCCTCAAGTTCTCAAGATGAGAGGAAATAAGGTGTTACTTAAGGTCCTCACACCTTTGACCCCCGCTTTCTTTGCTGTGCCAAGAGCAATATGAAGTGGTCCCTGCATCTTGGGGAAAGCCTCAACCCTCATCCTCAAAAGCTCCCCCTTCATCATGTATGCAGCAAACTCTTTGACCTCACCTTGTCAGCTGGCATGACCCTCAAGTGGAGGGAAATAATAAGGTGAGGAAACAGGTTATTACCTCCCAACACTGGCTTCATGTTTTGCTGAGACAAGACTGTGCCCTGATGGGGTTAAGGAGCATTATTAATGTCAGCAGAAGAATAGGACGTGGAAATTGTGTCTGGACATGGGCTGAGAAGATGAAGGATAAGGCAACACTCATACACCATCTGGTAGGGCCCTTACAGGCTCCCCAAAACTTATCCTAATGGAAGCAAAGAGGGGCTGGAGATGGATATATTTTTAAAACTTCTCCAAAGTTGCCCTCCCAAGCAAATTCAGAGAATGAGTCATTTTATGCTCAGTTTCCTCCCAAATTTCAGCATTTGACTTAATCATTAGTTCTTAAATTATGTGGTCTCAGAAAACTAACATTGACCTGCGTTGTGCTGGCCCTAAGAGGCTGCCACTTACTTTCACAAAAGGCAGTGATTGCCAGGTACTCTGCTACCTAAACAAACTTGAGAACCACTGGACTAATTGAATCCTGGTTCAAATAGTTATCCCATCAAATATCCTCTTTCGCTCTGGCCCAGCCTAGGCCAAGGCATGGGTGGAAGGGGCATGTTTACTGCCCACACAGCAATTTCTTTCAATGCTAGAGTGACTCTCAGCCACTGTCTTTCTACACGTGCATGCCTAGTTTTCTTTTTAGACTAGGCCAAAAGAGGAAACTCTGCTTTAAACTTCCTTCAAGTATGGCCAACGTAGACTGAGTTTTGGTTGACTTGTTGGTTCATGAATTTAGAATTTCTATGGGGTGATATAGAACCTAAAGCTGGTGGAGAAAGTAGACTCTTGGAACCGGGATGGACTTTAAAAGATGCCCTGACTTAGAAGACTGAGGGCTCTACAGCCAGAAACTCCACAGCACCTCATGACAGACATAGCAAGGCACACAGCTTCTAATCCCACTCACCCATGAGTCACCTCCACACTGGCTGCTATTCCAGCTCTCCTGGGAGTTCTTCTAGCCTCTTGGCAATTTTCCTTATTCACTCCTTAATTCTTATCTGTACCATTGCCCTGATTTTGACTGTGACCGTTAGATTTTTGCAGAAGCATCCCCAGGGTAGTGTCAAAAAGCATTTGAGATTCTGTAGAACTGCCCTATAATTGTTTTTCATTTTCACCAGAACAGGTGAGGTTATGATTGCTACTCTTAAGGAAGAGACGGACTGCACTTAATATGTTCAAATCTGTCTTTGAGGCTCCCCATATAGATGAGGGAAACATGTCCCTTTGCAACTCTCAAAAAGCAAAATTATACTATAAAGAGAGTTGTACACTGAATGGAATTCATCATAGAATTTCTCCAGGAGAAGTTATAATTAAGTTGCAGTTCTCGGGATTATGATTGAACAGATGAGTGTCCTTGACAGGATGTCCTCTACATTCTCCACCAGAATTTGGCTCCCCTCTGTTTTGACCCCCCCAGACACCAAGTGACAAATGCCATCTTGATGACCCAGGACTATTTGGATCACTCCAAGCTGAGGCTAAAAGTAGCTCACGGACCATCTGTAAATTGTAAGGATATTACCTTTCTAAAGAATAAAGGATACACAAAGCTGATCATTCAGTCCATAGGTCAGTCAGTTCCTTGGTATCTCGAAGCTTCCTCTACTTGCTATCAATTAATTAAGGTAAAGAGTAGCCTAGAGGGAGGAAGCACCCATCATTTTGACAGATAAAACATATTTTGATGATAAAACAGGCAGCAATTCACCAACCTGATTGAGCAAATGTCTCAGTATTCCTAGTAGATTTTTTTTTTAAGTCTCACAAATAGTCAAGGCAAAATTTCTTAAGATTAATTTGAATTTGCAGAAATAAATATCCGGTTTGTTTACTTTCTCTTTTACACAAATTTAAAAAGCTGGCCTTGGAGTGAAAACAAACTTAGGATCCTCAGGGAAGGCTTCTGTTTGGGAAAAAAGACGCTGGCTTGCCTGGGATCTCCTGAAACACAACCGAGGCAGGAAAGAATTCTGAGTTGTGAGGATCATTGAGGCGTTTCACCCAGGGCTGGAAAGGGTCTGAAACACCACCGGTTGGATTCTCTCTTATCCAGTTCCTGCATAGTTCATTTGTTTTTTGGACCATTGTTTTAGAAAGTTCTTCCTCATACTGACCTAAACTCTGCCTCCCTGTCACTCTGTCCCTTTGCTTCTCTTCTAAACTTCCTGGGGTCCCTTCTGTTTTAACAGTCTTTTAGGGACATGCAGACACTGTCTTCTCCCTTTTCCACCCCTCAGCTCTCGGTCTTCTCTAGGCCAGGCACGCCCAGTCCTCACAACTGTTCCATGTCAGATCTGTCTTCACTCTCCTGCTCTCCCTTCTTTAGACCAATTATAGTTTGCCTAGAGAAATGTTTTCCCTCAAATAGAAAAAACACAATACTCCAGGTGAGTTGAACACATCCCTTATTCTAAAAACTGGTTATTCAACAACTACAAAGTCTAAATATGAATGTTTAAAAATGGCAAAAAGAGTAGGATTTCACTGATCATTAGACAACTTCAGAATTTTCTTTAAGACCTTAAGATACAATACCAAACAAGTAAAAGTGATAAATTGCAAATGTACATATACAGATGTAGACATATGTGTGCACACAGGGTGGTCCACTTGACAGAGGGTCCTTACAAACCACATTAGGTCCAGAAGCTTCCAGAATGCCTTGAGTTCAGTTTATGAGTAGGCTTTCTTTAGGAGTCTATAATGCATAAATAACTATTGATTAGCTTCCTAGAGACAGGTTTTTAGTAGAATTCTGAACAAGGACATTAGAGAAATGCCCCCAGTGGGGTCATTTTTGTTGACCTGGGACTACATAAAAATGGGAGTATTGAATGCTTAATGTCACATTTTATTGCTTGGTTCAGCTAATTTGTCTTGTGGGAAGCAAATGTTTTTGAAAGCATTCCAGAGCCTTTGTAGTGTTAAAGCTCATTACCTTGGATTTCATATGAGCCAAAAAATATACAACCAACTAAGTGCTCTGAACCTCAGGAAAATTTCATGACTAGACAGAAGCAAAGCTGCGAGTAACATGTCGTGCAAAAATAAGGTGAACTGAGCAATTTGCATTCTTATTAATAAAATGCAGTATAATAAATTTGGGGGGATTCTTTTGTTATTCTTTTCTTTAAAGTGCTAAAAATAATTTAATGAATGGATTAAAGACAGTATACCTTCTTTAGAGAAATTATATTACTTTTCTGTTACTCTTTAACCCTCATGTGAGTGTATGAGCTTGGAAAAAAAATGTACATATTTTACCTAGACAGAGTCCTTTTATAGACCAGAATACATTTTTCAGTTATCTATAATACACCCTGTCCTATGCAGGTCCGTTCATGTACATAATTCAGTTCTTTTTTTTTTTTAATTTTAATTATTTATTTTGGACTGTGTTGGGTCTTCATTTCTGTGCGAGGGCTTTCTCTAGTTGTGGCAAGTGGGGGCCACTCTTCATCGCAGTGCGCGGGCCTCTCACTATCGTGGCCTCTCTTGTTGCGGAGCACAGGCTCCAGACGCGCAGGCTCAGCAATTGTGCCTCACGGGCCTAGTTGCTCCGCGGCATGTGGGATCCTCCCAGACCAGGGCTCGAACCCGTGCCCCCTGCATTAGCAGGCAGATTCTCAACCACTGCGCCACCAGGGAAGCCCCCAGTTCTACCTCTTGAAGCATTGTTTATCCCATTTTACAGATAAGGAAACTAAAGCCCCAATGTATCTATTCTGATTTTCTTTTAATAAGTGATTCACAAGAGCCAGAAAAATTTTATTGAATATTATTGTTCTATCTAGTCCTCAAGATACCCACAATCTCACCTTATCTACCTATTTAGACCTATTTCCCATGCCTATCTTTAAGTCCTTCTACTAAATTGATGGATAAGGTAACAGTCATCAGTTTGTGTGTTCAGAATCCCACAGTTTTGCCCCCTCAGAAATATTCTCTTGTCTGCTCTGTCTGTTGAAATGATCCAACTTCCAGTCATCTGAATGATTCCTTCTATAGGAAATACTCTTAGCTGGCCCATGGCATGAGAACCATCTCTGTGTCCTCTTCACTCCTTCTCCATAAATACTGAGGAGAGAGTTCCATATTTTACTGCTAATGGGGCGAAACAAATCAAAGTATACAACAACAAAAAAATTAAATGTTCTTTTTATTCCATAGAAAAGCTAAACTATGTATTATATTATAGGACTCTTTACCAAGAGATATAAAGTATGGTCCAAATTATTCACAAAATTATTCTTATGATTTCCAGTCACTTATTGATATTAACACATTGTTGGCATGAGCATTCCTTTCATTCAAGTGTCACTAATTAAATAAGGGCCCTGTTTGCAATTTTGACAGGGATATGCACAGGTTTCCAATAAATTTTCATTAGATAGACAGTCATTAGGTGGTTCGGTTCAATACGTAGAGAATTTCTCTTAACATCAATTTTATTATTCATAGTGCTAAATCCTTTATCATCTTTAGGTAAGTTTATGTAATTATATTAAATTATTTTCAGTCCATATATCTCTGTCTACTAACATAATAAATATCTCTACTATGAAGGAGGTCATAAAATCTAAAATCATTTCTTAGAATGGTATATACTTGTGAACTTGACTTTTTTATGTTTTGTTCACCTTTATCCCACAGAGATTTACAAGCTTTCTTTGGTCAAGTTTAATCATACATACAAATTCATTATATTTTTCAAATTTTTGTCATCAAATCACGGTTACATTTTCATATATTAAACAATTTAATAGCTATTTCTCTTGGAATAATACATTGGTTTTTTTCAAATATTTTATCATCTTTATGTTTGTATCTTTCACTTCTCTTATACGGTTACTTTGTCAGTTTCTCCAAATAATAACAAAGATTCAAATTCTGTAAAGCTAAAGAAAATTGAAATTAGGATTCCATTCATTAAATTGCCATTTTCAAACTGTGTAATTTTTCCAATTCAGAATTTTTATTAGAGTGACTATTCAAGGCTTAGTTAAATATCAAAGTCTTTTGCAGCTCTAGCACTATAGGCCACATTTGAGGTTTAAATATTCCTTCAAAAGGCATGATTTCAATTCTATCCATATCTCTCTGATGTTTATTTGATGCATAATCAATAAGATTTATTGACTTGTATCTTTCTTATGTTTTATCTACATCCAGATAAATGACTTAGATTGTACCAAACTAAGACATCCAGAAATATTCCTCAAACTGTGGATGCCTCTCCAGCCTTTCTCCCTAGCCATGACACCATCTATGTAGCCTAACTCTTTGATCTTTAATTTCTTCATTAATGCATGGGGGAAGTACCTTCTCAGGTGTATTTGTTATGAGAACTACCTGAAATGCAACTGTATGTAAAAACGTGACACACATCGAGCTTTTCACAAATTATGCTATAATCATTATTATCTGCGATACACAATTATTACTTCTATATGCCTAGCATCTTTGTGCCCTTATTGTAACAATAGAAACACTTTCTTTGGAGACCTGCTCCTCTTCTACTCAGACTCTGGGTTTCTGCATGCTGCCAATCCCACGACCCCATCTCCAAGACACAGCATGAGCACATGGCCCAGATCCAGATAATAATAATGTCCCAGCCTCTGGTGACAGTGACTGATCTGAGAAGCGGAATGTGACCCAAGCTACAGCAATCCGAGTTTTCCCTGTGGTCCTCTTAAGTGAAGCAAGTAGAGAAAATGCCTTTCTTCTCTGATAAAGGAGCATGGTGGACGTGAGACTGCCGACCTAGTGGTGACCTTGTCCTCTACACTATCAAGATACCAGAGAGAGTAAAACCGACACCCAAGGACACATTGCAGAGGCATCATCCTGGAAAGGGTGAATCCCCTGTCCCAGAGGTTTCCAGTTACTGCAACTCTTCCATTAACTTTATGAGCTCTCATCTGTTCTTACAATGAACATGTGTCCAAGCAAGTTGGAATCAGTTTTCGTCATTTGTACCCAAGAGCTTTTCTGACGAGAACCTCAGTTTGCATAAAGAAAAGCAGTGCTGTCGGCACAAGCAGCAGAGAAGACTCATTTCAAGTAAGCTTGGTGGTGTCGGTGACTTTTAGATGTGGCAATCTCTCCACGACTCGAAGAGGAACTACAGAGCCCAGGCTTTCCAAAACATAGCAGTGTAGTTGAAAAGGAAGGAGGTAAGATGGAACACAGGTGCAGATCCTTGAAAGAGATACACTCCCCCAGATGCTCGCCTCCAGGCATCCTGAGGAAGGTTATACAAAACAAGCCACTCGGGGCTTGGAGATATGCCTGGCAGAAAGGGTAATCTGTAAGCAGGACATTGCAGCGCGCCTTTCCCTGACCTAAGGTGTCACCTGTGTGATGCAGATCTCTGAAGGTGCTTGGTTACCATCAATAAATGTTACTGTCCTTTTAGCTATTTGGTCTTGTACAAGACATCTAAATTTTCTGGGAATTGTCCCCATATCTGCTCAGTTCCAAAGACCAAGCTCTTCCTGGTATTGAATCAGTCCTGTTTGGGGTAAAGGAGGGCTGAGCAGTTAGGCATTTCTTCATCTGTTTGGCTGTAACATGCCCTCTTGCAGGGGGCAGGCCAAATCTCCTCGAGTCTGGAATTACAGGAGGCAGATCCCTAGATAGGGTCTGGCGTGACTCTTTAGGCTTGAAGTGTCTCCTTTCAGTTGGCTTCAGAAGAGTTCTGACATTTCTCACAGTTTCCTCCTGGATGTTATTCTCACCATAATTGATTGTCCCCTCACCTGTGTGTGTATGGGGGGGTCTCTCTTGCAAGGGTGTATTTCCTAAATTCCCACACACTGAAATACCCTAAGGCACTCATAGCTCAGGGTGAAAGCTTGGGGTTTCTTGTGTGGATTTTCATGCTACTCTCCATCTCCAAGGAGCAGGGAGCCTCCTATTTGGTCTAGGGTATAACCATGGGATGTTAGAGTGGAATGAGGCTAGAGGTACCATCTTCGGCACAATTTCATCTTCCTGCTCTTGGGCGTCAAGGGAGTGTGTCCCACACACGGTTAGTGACGGGGCTGAGGCTGATAACCCCAACGTCGTGATGCCAGTTTCTCTGCACGTACCACACACCTGCCACCTAAGGACGTCTGAGCTCGGCGGAATTTTGCTCCGCACTGAAGCCCATCCTGAGACTGGGGTAAGGTCTTGGTCATGTAGTGCCTTGTCTGTGCTTCGAACTGTAGTGAGAGGCCGGGTTTAGTGAGACCCCCACGCCTGAGACCACAGAGTCCTAGCTGGTTGAGGCTGCAGCTGTACAGATTCATGGAGGGCACCGTCTGTGGGCGGCCAGGCCTCCGTGCAGTGCAGTGGGTGTCACTCTAGAGCCACAGTGTGGCTAAGGAGACAGAGCTCCTGCCAGTGTTGAGTTTCTCATCGAAGTCTGGCCTTTGCTCCTTAGACACACTTACATTGAGCACTTCCTATGTACCAGGCCCTGTGTGAAAACTGGGCATACGATACAAAAGAAATGACCCCGTCCTCACTAAGCTCCTAGTGACAAAAAGATAAGTTCCATGTAAAACAGGGAATCCCTCCGTGCTGTGAAAACAGAGGCCACGTGCATTTCTCAATTCTTAGGCTTCAGATACTTTGAGTCTCATCTTTATTTGCTGGAGAAATAAAAAAGCACATAGCATCCATTTCTACAAGAACTGATCATGGCTACCAGCCATTTTATTACATTTTAACCTAAAGACTGGGGAGCAGGAGATTCGGGCAACAGGCTTTTACAGGTGCCAGCGTCCATCCTCCACCTCCAGCAGCCCATGGTGCTTATCCACGGAAAAGTCCTTTTCACACGGAGTTGCCATTGCCAGTTCTCCTGGCTGCCTCCTAACCTCCACTGTTAGCCCAGGAGAGCATGGATCTTATATTTGTTCTTTTCATTTCCTGGAGCAAACATGGTCCTGCACAAAAAAATAAAGGACTCTCAGAATATCTGCGGAACAAAGACGGTTGCCTTTCGTATCTTCTTTAACCTTCCATCAGTCCCTGGACCTCAGTATACTTAGCAGTAAAATGAGGTCGTTGAGTCTTATGATGTCTACAGTTTGCACTCCATACTGACGTTCAGTGTTTTAATGAGGTACGAGAGATTAGCATGGACCTGGGCATCTGTGCGTGTGTGTGCGTGTACCTGTGTGTGCCAGGGCGAGGGCTCAAGTAATCATCCAGTACCTTTGAAAACACAGCTTCCAAGGGTTTCAAGGGTAAGGCCAGGGGGTTACTTCTAGCTCACGTGCAGAAAGCACCATGGGATAGAACGATACATGAAAAGGTGAGTGTGGGGCTTTCAGGCGTTCAGAAGGGAGGGACAGAGGAGGGCACTGCAAGCTAGGAAAAAAGTCACACCATTGTCAGCACGAGATCATTTGTTCAATCCTCGGCATTTTCGCTGTAGGGAAGAAAGATAGGTTATCACATATTTTCTTAATGAAAAAGTCTGGATTTTGAGTCCCGAATTTGTCATGTGTTTGGGAGAATTAATTCAGTTTTTGTATGTGCAAAATGGGGGGAAGAATACCTATTTCATAAAATAGTGGGGAGGAACCAGGAAGGATGTTATCAGTAAGCCAGCTATTACAGTGTGTGCTACATAGTAAGTACTCAGTAATGTTATTGTTTGTTGTTATTATTATGTTCACTGTGGAAATTCTTTTAGAGAACAGTGCTCAAGGCCAAGGCATGCCCTTGGGAACAGGATCCAGGAATGGTGAGTTTGCCTTGTCTCCTCACTAGACCTGGACCCTGAGCTACAGAAACCAGACCTGAGGTCTATAGCCTAAGCCAACCTAGATGTGCAAAGCGAGGTGGTGGCCTTTAACATAAGCACACAAGGAAGCCAGCTCCTGCCAGTAACTGCCTGGCCTGGGTCTTTGCTGGCAACTTGTGTGTTCTTGAGGAGAGGGGCCTTATCACCAGCACTGTCGAACCCTTCCCCCTTCTGAAAGCCACACTCCAGCTTCATGTGCCTCCCACACAGAAATCTGGCCTTGTGCTTTTCATTTTGTGTCTTCTACACATGTGCTCCATTATGTTGCATCTTTCTCTTGAGGTTTCTGACTTGGCATCTTAAGCAAAGCCTGGTAAATGGCATTATCTACAAAACTGTCTATGCATATGTGCGTGTTACGTACATGTTTGTTTCCATGGATGTATGCATGGTATAAAACACTCTTTGATCTGCCTGGGATGGTTCCAGAGCCTTTGCTAGGGCAGGCCAGTGGCTGATTCTGAAAACTTTCTTGTGTCCCTGGTCTGTGGGGCAGGAGGAAGGTTCTTCTACCCGCCCCCCTCCCATCTCTAGATTCAGTATTAGTCACAGTACCCCCTGGAGAAGCAAATTGGATGGAAAGTTAAGTCACTTCGCACATGCAGAAGCAGCAGTGCACTAAACACTAACATGAGTTAAATAAATGAATAAAGATATGAAGCATATTATCACGTTTAGACGAAACTGTAGCTGTTACCAGGCATCTAGACCAGAGGTTTTTAAAAGTTGTTATTCTTGAAAAACATGATTGATTTTGGACTTTTTTTTTTAACTTCAATGTCATAAACCAGACATCCATAATTATATTATTTGTCTTATACAAATGAAAAAGAATAAATTAAAACTGGACATGTTGCAAAAGGACTGTTGACATTATATACAAAGCCTGCTTATTGTCATAAGATACTCTTAACCTTCAAGCCAAAATCTTTCAAAACTATTAGTGTTAAATCTAGCAGCTGTTGTCAGAGTTCTCCTGTTCTCTGTTTTATGCACTGTGCTTTATTTGAAATGTTTGTTATATTTGTGTATATAACTTTCTGTGAGCTGTTCCTTGAAAGCTCCAAGGATTAAACATGAAGGTTGAGCCAGTTCAAAAGGAACAAAGTTAAGAAAATTCAAGAAAACTTGCTAAAATGAATGTTTAAACCATTAAAATATTTAGCAAGGTTTGCCTGGAGCTGTTTCCTTTATGTAAAACATGATGCATTTCTCTTTCATTCTTTCTCCTTTAAAACAAATGAGGTTAAGGAAAACATTCTTCTGCTCTGAAGGTTCTTTTTAAGCATTAGAAATTTAATATCTAAATATTTTATGCAAATATATATTCTCGATTGAGGCAGAACTATCTCAAACATCCTCAGTATTTAGGCTAGTGGATTGTGGACATAGTAGATAGGTGAAGGGGATGCAGAACCTAAGGGATTGTCCTCTTTGAACTTGAATCAGCCTATGACTTTACTAAGTCATTAGGAATTAACTGTATGGTAAGAGAGAATATAGTCTTTCAAAAATGCAAAAGAAAAGATGAATTTGCAGTGTAGATTTATCTAGAATTCTGTGTTTATTTATTCAGTCTCTAATGAAGAGTGATTAATTGATATATTTGATTTCACACAAGAACTTACACTGTCCAGCTCTCTTCACCATCCCGTGGCATTTGGAGTTTCCTCCCTGTCCCCCCTGTTTAGAAGTGTTAGATTTTTGATTTGTCCAGGCATCCACCCATCCGTCCATCTATCCGGTTAGGGGAAGTGTGGTGTGGTGGAAAGAGCACGAGCTTCAAATCAAACCATTCTGGGTTCAAATAACATATACTAGCTGTGTGACTTACAAACTTAAACTTCTCTGAGCCTTGGTTTCCTCATATGTGAAATATAATAATAGAATGCCCATTTCATTGGGGCATCATCAGAATTATATAAGATAATATACTTAAAATGTTTTTTTAGTTTGTTTTTTTGTTGTTGTTTTGTTTTGTTTTTACTGCCTAGCTCAGTAAATGTTAGGAGAAAATATTCATCAACAAATATTGAGTGGGTGCTTACTGGAATAAGTTACCTCCTCCATCCCCTCAGGTCTATAAGCCTAAGCTAGAATAGGAAGCCTGTGGATCATATTGTACTTTCGCAAATCTCCAACCATCTCTGCCTAGGGCAGAGGGTTTCAGACTTTCTTGAATCGCAGTACCCTTAGTGACTCAATCATTTTTTCAGGGTATCCCTAAACCAAAAGAAATACCCATTGTCTCCATTTATTAAGTAAGTAGGTCCAAATAACTTAATATATACATTTATGTCCTAACAATTTAGTAGCCATTTGAAAATATATGTACATATTGTACCGTGTAAAACTTAACAGAAAGAAGAAGAAACATTTTATTTCATTTAAAAAGCACAGTTACTCACTAGTGAGGTATGTGTATTTGTTGAGCCCTGTGCAACCTCACAAAACTTGGCATCAGAGTGGATGCCACGACTCTCATTTCCTGCTCCACGCTGATTTTCATGCAGTGCTCATTTTTTATCTACAACCACCAAAAACCTAGCTTTGCAAAAATATGACATTATTAAAAGGAATGTGATACAATCTAATGGTGAGGCAGTAGTTCTCATGCTGTGTGACAGATGTCCAGTGTCACTGTGCCCCCCCTCTTGACATTAATTTTTTAATTAAAAAATGTAAAAACCCATGGCACCCCTGTGCATCTGCTGTAGCAGATGGGAACTGTGGGCCTAGAATATCCTCACAAGAGTTTTGTCTTGCTTCTGCGAAGAAATTATCTTGCTTACAGCCCCAAATATGGATTCCAAGGAAGACACGGGAGCCTGTGAAAAAAATGAAATAGTAAACTCCAGAGTTTCTGCACATTTGCGTCTGTCCAGTAGTTCAGGGTACAAGTTCCAGCCTCAGCGGTGTGTATTGTGAGCCCTCTGACTAGGGCGCTAAAGACAGAAGTCAAATGGAAATACAGGCGCTAAAGAAATAAAGCCACCCACCAACCTGCTTGGCTGTCTGGGTCAGCCATCCCTAAGTGGCTTTCCAACAGAATGGCCAATTATTCCACTTCCATCTTCAGAATGTTCACATTTATCATCGGTAGCATGAAGAGTCATAGAGTGCCATCGGCAGTCACCAACCAAATACCTACTTGCTCGGTGCTTGGCATCATGTTAACTGTCTGGGTCTGAGTTTCCTGTTTCTAAACCTTACTGGGCACATAATCAAGATCATGTCGTTTCCATCCCTCACTCCATTCTGCCCTTCACAGGCCCAGCCCTTAAATTGTGGTTCAGTGTCTTTACAGTGTTATTTCAATTAGCAACTTTCAGAGGTGCCGCAGAGACGTGCTCTGGGCTATAGTCTGTTTATTTTCACACAATTGAACATACTTTTTTTGTATTTCAATTTAGAAACTTCCAGATGCCTGGAACTGTATTATATTCTGTGGCTGTGAGACGAAAAGCCTCTGACATTTTCTTTTGCCCTTAGATGAAGAAAAATATACTACAGTTTCTGTTTAGTTGCTCATTCAGCTGAAGTCTTACCTTCTTTGACAAATACAAGTCCTGGGCTTTACTTTGAGGCTCTGGGACCTTCAAGGCATGAAGAGGTCTGTGGGTAGAGTCAGAGGGAGAGGAGTTGCTGCAACTCTGGGGAAGCTAACTTCTCCTTCAGCTCTGACTCTGACCTCTGGCCTCTGAACTGAGCACAATAGAAGACCGGGAGTTGCGTGCACCTCTGTCAGCTGACATAGATGCCCTGTCGACTCGCCGAGAAGAAATGAGCTCCTGGCTTCCCAAAGCTTTGACTTTGCCTCTGACTTACCAAGAAGACCAGTCCAGAACTCCTCTTCCTGCTGGCGAATAGCTGGAAAGCCCTCCCCCAACACAAATGTACCAGAATAATTTTCCTGCAATCTCAAGGTTTAAAATGTCTGTTTTATATTTAAAGAATGCCTCTTAAATATTGAAAATAAGAGAAATTGTTAAATGTTAAGGGAGAAAACAGAAATCCTACCAAGAATCTTATCAAGGTGTCATCTTTCCTTTCTTTTTTTTTTTTTAAGATCTGAAAAAAAAAAAAAAAGTTGAACTCCCTGCATATATGGCATCCCAGCTCCCAGGTCCATCTGGAGTTCAGTTTAGATCCCTACACTTCCAGGGCCTCCAGGTCCAATGATAACATTGGACCTTATCTTATCCACCCCTTATCTCACTCTCTGCCCCTTTCTGCCCACACGACCGACCGTCTCCACTCATACTCGTGAACAGTCCTTGCCAACTGTGTGAGGGGAGTTGCAATCTCCAAACGGTTTCAGAGAGGGAAAGCCTAATAAAGGTGGTGGAGAAGAGGTGGAGAGAGTATGAAAGGGCTCAAAAAACAGACACCATTTTAGGAGAGGGACAGCGTTTATATTCTCCAGAGCTTTCGTCTCTGAACCAAGTTACAAATACAGGTGAAGGGACAAAAGAGCATTCTACTTTTTTTTCATGTCAGGAAGCTCACTCTACTCCAGAAGCATAGCAAGAATAGATGCCAAATTATCTTTCTCAAAACATTTTTGCAAGACTTACGGTAAGTGGAAATTCCTCCCAGATTTTGGCAATAGGGTAAGCTTCAGTTCTAGTTTTTGAAGCTGATGTGGGGGTGGGGGGGTGAAGGTTACTGGGGATGGCACATCAAACTCACACCTTGGAGACAACGAGAATTCAATGATATTTGGGGACTGCTAACCAGATGCCATTTGAAACCTGAATTTCATATAATTCTTTAGTAAGAATTTATCTCCTTAAAAGTAGATAATGAGATATACCCCATGCAATTTGATTCATATTTATAAGCGTCTTAAAATTACTGAGGATGACACTGAAACTTACAAATGGGAGAACGTTAGACTACGTGACCTATAGGAAGGATTCAGGCTGCTCTTTAGCCTTTCTTTTACTCACCCATTTTACTCAGTTACTTATTTCTAGATAAGTATTGGGTTAAAAAATTAATTCAAACTTCTCTTAATTTGTATATGTGATGTGATTTATGCATTTTAACACTTTCCCATCTATATCACCTTGTTATCCTCCTTACAGGTAGGGAGAATGTGATAGCCCCATTTTACAGATGAAATTTGTCGTGAAAGGATTGGAGAGATTAAGTGGATTCTTGTCCCTCCACTTGTTAGTTTATTGATTCATTATCTAGATCATTCATTCATAGATTTAGTCATTCAGATGTTTTTGTAGAGACTATATTTCAGAGCCTGTGCTAGGTTTTGAGAATGAATACAAGCAGTGGTGTGCTAATAAATGTTTAACAAGAAGCTCTGAGTCGGGGGAGGGGGTAATTTGTAGTGTGTGACAATTTTGTGGTATAAATACTCCCACCATGACCGATTTCTAACTACCAGTATAACATCATTGAACTCAGATGTGGGGAAAGATGTGTATAATTTGCTCTTACAAGCAGTATGGCTGGCTCCAGTACACCACAGGACAACAACTGTCTTAGTCTATTTGGGCTGCTGTAACGAAGTACCACAGACTGGGTGGCTTATAAACAACAGAAGTTTATTTCTCATAGCTTTGGAGACTGGAAACTCCAAGATTAAGGTGCTGGAAGATTCAGTGTCTTGTGAGGGTCCACTTCCTAGTCCATAGATAGCCATCTTCATGCTGTAACTTCACATGGCAGTAGGGGCAGGGGAAAGGCTGTGTGGGGCCCCTTACGAGGAGACTAATTTCATTCATGAGGGCTCCACACACATGACCTAATCACCTCCCAAAGGCCTCACCACCAAATACTATCACCTTGGGCATTAGGATTTAACATACGAATTTTGGGAGGGCACAAACATTTAGTCTATAACAATAAGGTATAGAAGAGAGTTTTTATATTTGAGCTGTTCATAGTATTAGGCAAGGGGCAGAATTGTGAATAAGTCTTTACAACATGAAATTCTATAAATGATGTAATAAAGGTATATACAAGGACCCGTAGGAGTCCTAATTTTCCTAGAATGGTTATCAGACAGACTTAATGGAGAAGATGATGTCTGACTTGAATCTTGAAGAATGAGTATTAATTCCCCAAGTAGTCAATGTGAGGTAAGGGCTTCACAGGCTGGGAGAAAGTCATGGGCAAGGGCAAGTGTCCGTGGGCATGGTGTGTGCCAGGAGCTGTGAGTAGTTTGTTGAGACATAAAGTGGATGTGTCCTGAGAGTGTCTCAGGAGATGAGAAGCAACGTCACAAAGGAAACTTCGAATCACGTTAAGAAAGTTGGACTTGCTTTATCATGAGGGAACTGAAAGAGGGGTTTTATGTACATTTTTGGCTTCACTGAAGTATAATTGACAAATAGGAATTGTGTAAATTGAAGGTATACAGCTTGATGTTTCCATATATGTATCCATTGTGAAATGATCACCACAGTCCAGTTAGTTAACATACCCATCACCTCACATAGTTATCATTTTCTTTCTTATGTGTGAGTGTGAGTGTGTGTGTGTGTAGTAAGAACACATAAGATCTACGCTTTTGGCAAATTTCAAGTATAAATTACAGTATTGTTAACTATAGTCACCACACTGTGCATTAAATCTCCAGAACTTACCTTACATAACTGAAAGTAGTTTTGTTTGTTTGTTTGTTTTTTAATATATCACTTTGCCTGAAAAATGGTGAACAGATTTAAAGGTGACGAGACTTGCGGTGATAAGACAATCAGAGGATGCCATAGGAATTCAGTTGAGAATAAAAAGGGCTAGAAATGAAGAGGAAAGAAGGGTTTGATAAGAAGTAGAATCAGCTGGGCAGACTGGTAGAACAGATACTGGAGCCCAATCCTCTGGGTCCATCCCATTAAGCCCTCCTGTCTCTTAGTGAACCTCTCTCTGCATACAGTGGCCATTTCAGGGGGTGGGGGTGGGGGGCTCTGGCCAGCTCAGCAGCGCTTCCTGGCCTCAGGTCAACCCAGGTTGGGGACTGTGAAGGCAGAGCCTGCCCCCCACCCCACCCCCAGCTGCCAACCTTGGCAGACGGTATCTTTGTAACTGAGTGCTGCAAAGGTGGTTTGCTCCCTGCTTCGAAAGGCCACGCAGACGCAGGGCCATGCTGCAGAGAACATGTGGTTGCTATTTCATTTATGCTTTATCATTTTTCATTCTGACATTAAAGCTTCTCTGCAGCAGGGTGAGAGCGCTGTACATTGTAAGGCGTAATGTGAACCGAGGGCTCCTGCTTCGTGCCAGAGGAAACGTGATTCAGAAACAATTTGAGGGCAACTGCAAGGTGATGTGGCCCAGAGAACCAGAAGCTATTGAAACTTTAAACATCATTTCTGGACAGTATAATGTGTTTTGCAGGGCAGCTTGGAAAAACAGGAAAACCCTCCTTGGACAGTCCTTGGAGAGTTAGAACCCTTTAAATGCCATCTGGAGCAAATGTTTCTTAAAGAGCCCCGTGCCCTTGCAATCAAAGACCACAACGTTGAGCTGGAAGCACCTTCATCCCATGGCCCCCCAAGAAAGCTGGGGTCACGGGAGTGGATGGACTTGCCCAGGGTCTCACATACCCTCAGTACAGACATGAGCCTCCTGACTTTCCCCACCCCATAGCAGGCTTTCTCTGCCAATGGCCAACTCGTGCCCGTCTCTCCTTGCTAATCTTGAGCCACTGAAAGGGGAATTTTCCAGGGGACAAACCTGTCAAGATCTTCTGAAAAAGAGAAAGGCAGCTGCCTATTTATTCTTGCATAGAAAATTCCGTCTGTGACATTTGCACGTATCTCTCCACTAGGGGGTGTGCTACGCGGCTGCGCTTCAGCATAGTGTCTGGAACAGAGTGGATGCTCGATAAATGTGGAACGAAGAGTGGGAGAAAGGGGAGGAGGAATGATGGGAGGGGGGGCAGAGAGAGCGAGAGGACCATGGGGAAAGGCGATTTTCAGTTTCGAGTTTTTACATGAAAAGGAGAGTAATAAAGCATTCTGCAAATCGACGTGGTCAGAGATTTAAAAATAAAGACATTTTGTATTTATTGAATGGCTTCTTTTAAAATCTCAGATTCTGTTCATCAGTTCATCACTGAGAAATTAGGTTTTAGCCATGCACCGTGATCAATTAGTAGCAAAACACATCGAGAGTATTGGTAAATTCAGGCTTCAAATACCAATGACTCTAACCAAACGCACTTGCTACTCCTTTGTGGGGTCCAGAACACCTCTCCCATCTTTTTCTGTTTTTTATAATATCCAGTCCTTCTGACTGTGATGATTCAGCAGGAATGGGCACAATATTCATTGTGATATGTAAAATGAAATTTCATAAAGAATGCCTCATTCTAGTTAAGTAAACCTTTAAAAATTTAGAACGGTTTTAGATTTACAGGAAGTTTGAAAGATACTACAGTGAGTTCCCATATACCCTTGCCTACTCTTCCCCATTATGAACATTTTATGTTGTTATGGTTACAGTCAATTGACAATGTTGACACATTAGTGTTAGCCAATGTCCATACTGTATTCAGATTTCCTTAGTTTTTGACTCATTATCAGTTTTTTATCCTAGGATCCCACTGAGGAAACCACATGTCATTGAATTGTCATGTCTCCTTAGGCTCCTCTTGGCTGTGACAATTCTCATCCCGCATTTTAATAGGCGTGAATAAAAGTTTGCATTCGATGCTTAAAAGTGGTAAATAACCTTTTCTTGCCAACATGGGCTTGTACCTGTAAACACATTTTCCACAAATGTAAAGGTTTAAACATGTTTACCCTGTCACGGGTCAGTTAATGGCTATTTCTTTTAAATGAGATAAACACTTGCTATACCCCAATGTTATAAACATATTTTAGAATCTACAGAAATTGATGAACGTGTTGATAAGGAGTGGTCAGCAGCATATATACCCAATGATGTAACAGTTAATGTACCCTTGGTTGTCAGCAATCAAAATAAGAGGGTTTCCGTGGCCAGTCATTGGAATGTGAGGCACCCAGAGTACCCAGGCTCCTAATTAGCATACATGCAGAGCTCCCACCAGAGTACCAGGAGCATTAACCCCTGCACTGCTCCACAGCTGCTATCAGCTTTGCACACACTGACCATAAGGCAACAGAGACCAAGAAACATTGCCTGGGGGTGAGTAGAGGCCAAAGCAATGAGAGACTAGCCAATTCCTGCACAGTTGGGATGTACCTTATAGCTCTATCCTTTCTTACTTGCTCACAGTTGCTACTTAGCTTGTTGAAGGAAATAAATAAGTGAAAGCTATTTAAGCTAAGTGGTGGCTGTGTGCATTTTCTCTAGGATTCCTCGAATAAAACACTCGTGCTGGGCTAACTGGAGTATATCCTAGGGACCTTTTCTACTAAGGAACCAGAACTAACAAGGAAGGCCCTTTCCTGCACTACTTCCAATCTGTAAAGACGGAAACCCAGAAGTACCAGAATGGAGAAAGGAAGTTTATAATAGAAGCAAAAGAAGTTGGCACACAGAGTTCTTTCTAAAATCCCGCCCCTTTCCCCTGTGTTATTGTTGTGTTTTCCCCCCTTGTGAAAGATTTCTCTCATTTGTAACGAAAGGGGTTCTGATTAATACATTTAGTAAAAATATTAACTACTTAGGCATCTGGCTTAATACTACTCTTTCTTATAGTACTCAGGGTTTTTTTTCCTTCTAATATCTATCAGAATTTGTAATTATGTATTTATTGTTATTTCCCCACTAGACTCTATATAATGTGAAAGTGGGGACCATGTCTGGCTCACTACTGAATACACAGCGCCTAGCATTATGCTTAGAACAGAGTGAGCATTTAATAAATATCAGTGCACGAGCGAATGAGTGAGTATAAAAACTACACTAGACATCCAAGTTATTTGAATTATTGAAAGCAATAATGAACTTTCGATAACGTCCATAAAAATTAAATTAGGTAAGAGTATCAGAGTAGTTCTCAAAGCCCAAGGATTTAGACTTTTGGATAAGTCATTCAAATTTAACATACTGGGTTATGTCACTGGGTTACTGCATTGTATAGTTTTCAGGGTTTATGTTTTACGGTTTGTTTTTGAAAATCAAACCTTCAGTCTTGGTCACTGTAGCCAATTAAAATGAGGATGCCTGCAATTTGGATATAATATGACAATGATAGGATTCTTTCTATCTCACAGGGTAGTTGGGTAACCAAGTTAAAAATAAGGTAGTTACTCATATAGTACCTTATACAAATACACTGTAACAGTGTGAGAGAATAGAACTTTTTTACATGAAAAACACCACCACCTCTAAGAGCTGAACTGGTAAAATTAAATCTCAGTGGATAAGATAGGATTTCTGCAGAGGTCCCTGTAGGTTACAGAGTATCTTCCAAACCAAAGCAGAAAGAATAGAAATCTAACTGATGTTAGATTTGTGTGGTCTAGGGCATGGAAAGAAAAATTAGACACACAAGTTGCACAAACATCATGGAAGAAAATATGTGTACTAGTTTCCTAGGGATGTACTAACAAAGCACTACTAACTGGGTGACTGGTACAACAGAAATTTATTGTCTCATGGTTCTGGAGACTAGAAGTCTGAGATTAATGTGTCAGCAGGATTGGTTCCTTTTGAGGGCTCTAGGGCAGAATCTGTACCATGACTCTCTCCTAGTTTCTAGTGGCATGCTCAAAACCTTTGGTGTTCTTTGGCTTGTAGAAGCGTCACCTAGGTTTCTGCCTTCTTCTTCAAAGGTGTTCTCCCTATGTATGTGTCATACTGGGTTAGGGCCTGCCCTGATGACCTCATCTTAACTTGATAATCTGCAAAGACCCTAGAATAAAGTCATATTCTAAAGTACTGGGGTTAGGAGTTCAACCTAGGAATTTTGAGAGGACACAATTCAACCCATAACAAGACGGACCCACAGAGAAAGGAAGCTTCACTTGGAGATTTGAAAGAGGGGAACAAAAGGACGTTATCTGTTGCCCCCGCACAGTCCAGGGGAAAGAGTGCTCAGGTGCACTGGGCTTAGCGTTGATAGGTCTGTTTCTAAGGTAGACATGAAGGATGATCTTTCTCCTGCTCTCAGTTCTGACCCTATGCTTATGCAACAAAATTCTGGAAACGATTTCAGTGCTCCCAGTAGCAGAGAGCACAGCTGACTGAGGGCATAAGCATTCTTATCCATGCTGGAATGTTAATTCTCAGTATAAAGTACTGTCATTGTC
The DNA here is from genome assembly GCF_963924675.1 of Phocoena phocoena. NCBI lineage: Eukaryota > Metazoa > Chordata > Mammalia > Artiodactyla > Phocoenidae > Phocoena > Phocoena phocoena. The sequence continues at coordinate 76,130,583 of NC_089232.1, read as the reverse complement.
TAGCCTGTGAACTTGAGTTAAGGTAAAACAGTCCTTCTGAGCTCAGTGTCTCTAAGGGTCAATGGCTGGAACATTTTCTGGGTGTGTCACATCCCCCCATACGACTCGGATGGCATAGTCCCCTTGTTTCCTCAATGCTACGGATAATGGAGCACAACTTTTAATGTAGTTTAAATAATATTTACTAATATCTTCTTATTATTTGTACATATGATCGTTCCTAGATATATGTCTCATTCATATCTATATTTCCAAAGCTTATAAAAAGGCTTTGGTACATGATAGGAGCTGAGATTTTTTTCTATTGATAACAATAAATGTGCTAAAAAGAATATGGCTTCTCTAAGTTACTGGTTACATAACTTCTGTTAAATCTGAAAAATATATGCTGCCTTGCTTCTTCTAGATTCTTCTGAGTTATCTCCCATCATTGCACTGGCATTTGGTTTCCTTGCTGTGAATTCCTTGTTTTTCAAAAATCCCCCAAGATCATATCTGGCCTTATCAGTCTAGAGAGATGCCCTAGGAAGGAACCTAGAGGACAAGGCTACATCCTGTGATCCCATAGCACCCTGACCTTCCCACTTATTAAGACTCATCACACCTACAAACTATTTTAACAGCTTCGTTGAGGTATAATTGACATAAACAACCTGGACATAAATAGTATAATTTGATATCTTTGACATGTGTATATATACTCATGGAAACATCACCACAATCAAGATAAAGACATATCCATCACCTACAAAAATTTGTCATACTCCTTTGTTACCTATCTCTCCTTCTCCCATCCCCAGGCAAATCCGATAGGCTTTCTGTCACTATAGTTTGTATATTCTAATATTTTATATACATGAAATCATACCGTATATGCTCTTTTTGGTCTGTCCTTTTACATTTAGAATATTTTGAGATGGTATCTATGTTGTTAAGTATATCAATAGTTCATTCTTTTGTTCGTAAGTAGTACTTCATTTACTTTATTGCAGGGATATGCTACAACTTGTGTATTCATTTACCTATTGATGGGCATCTGGGTTGTTTCCTACATTTGGCTTCTACAAATAAGGTTTCTGTGAACACTTGTGTACAAGTCTTTTTATGGACATATGGTTTCACTTCTATTCAGTAAATACATAAGAGTAGAATAGCTGAATTATACAATAACTGCGTATTTAACTAAGAACCTGCCAAACTCTTTTGCAAAGTAATTGTCCCATTTTACATTCACACCAGCTTTGCAGGAGAGTTCAGGTTACCCCATATCCTTTCCAACACTTGATGTGACTAGTCTTTTTTCAATTTAGTCATTCCACTGTGGTTTTAATTTCCATTTCCCTAATGACTATTGATATTGAGCATCTTTTCATGGGCTAACTTGGATTCATACATCTTCTTTGGTAAAATGTCTGTTCAAATAATTTGTCCAGGTTTTTTATTGAGTTGCTTATTCCCCTTTATATATTTTGGATATAAGCCCTTTATTAGATATATGATTTGCAAATATTTTCTTCCAGTTTGTAACTTTTTAAATTTATTTTAATAGTGTCTCAAAAAGAGAAGATTTTCATTTTGATGAGTCCCATTTTATTGATCTTTTTTTCCTTTTAGGAATCATGCTTTTGTTGTAATATTTAAGAAGTTTTTGATCAACCTATGAACATAAAGACATTCTCCTGTTTTAATCTAAAAGTTCTTCAGTTTTAGTTTTTAAATTTAAGGTATAAAATACTTTTTGAGTTAATTTTTATACATGGTGAGATGTATTGATTGAAGCTTAGTTTTTTTGTTTGTAGTTTTCCAATTTCTTGAAAAAATATTCTTTTTCCACTGAATTGCTTTTGTACCTTTCTGGAAAAATTAGTTATCCATATATGCATGGGTCTGTTATTGGACCCTCTCTTCTACTCTGTTAATCTATCTGTCTATCTTTACATCGATATTACACTGTTTTGATAACTTTAGTTTTATAATAAGTTTTTACATTGGATATCGTTAGTCCTACTTTGTTAATTTTTTGAAGTTGTTTTGTCTCTTCTAGGTCCTTTGCATTTCTACGGAACTTTAGAATCATCTTCTCCATTTAAAAACCAGGAAAAAAGTTAAAAACAAACAAACAAAACCCCTGGCTGTTTTAAATCGAGATTGCATTGAATCTATAGATCAACTTGTTGAAAACTGACATTTTAAGAATATTCAGTTTTCCAATTATGAACTCAATATATCTCTGTATTTTTTTGGTCTTTTAAATTCTCTAAATTCTCTCTCAGCAATGTTTTGAAGCTTCGGTATACAGAACTTGCAAACCTTTTGTCAGATTTATCCCGAAGTTTTTTATATTTTGATGGTATTGTGTGCTGTTACTTCAGTTTCTGTTGGTTCATTGCTTGTGCATAGAAACACAAAGAATATTCGTACACTGATCTTCAATCTTGAAACTTCACTAATCTCACTCATTCTAGTAGCTTTTTGGGGGGTATATTTCATCAAATGTTTTACATAGATGGTCCTGATGTCTATGAATTTTAAAAGTTTTACTTCTTTTCCAATCTGGATGCCTTTTCTTTCCTTCTGTTGCCTGACTCCACTGGATAGAATTTTTAGTACAGTATTGGATAAAAGTGACAAAAGTTCTGAGTAACACTGAGAGCTCTTTCAGTGATCTCATCAACTTAGCTTTTATAAAGTCTCCCGGTTCCTACTTTCTAAGTATTCATTCTAAGGCCCAGGTTCTGTATTTGTCAGTAAGGTGGACATAATAGCTCTCATTAAGTGCCTGCTTCTGTGCCAGGTTTTCGGTTAGGCAACCTGTGCATATTATGCCATGTCATCTTCAACACAGCTATATAGGGAGACAGCTTACACTGTGCCTACCACCGAGCATGGTGCCGAAAGCCTCTTCATTACTCTTAAAATATTCACTTAAGAGATGAATGAATATTTGTGTTACTATCTCTATTTCCCAAATGAGAAAATAGGTCACTTTAGAGGTTAAGTATTAATAGACTCAATAGCAGTGATGGAACCAGGATTTAGATGAAATCTCTGAATTCAAAACTTGTAATGGAAGACCTTTCCTCAGTTTCCATCATCATCACCTAGATGTCTCTGTGGTTGAGTCATCTGTTGCCCATAGCCCCATGCTCTCAGTGATGGCATCAAAACTCTATAAGGATAATATGGAAGTCACTGTTTACACCCATCTCTTTTAGCTGGGGGTTGTGCCCATATTGCAACGAACAAGTTGAAGTTAAAGAAAGGTTTATATCAGATGAGTGTATATTTGTATGAATATGCTTAGATTTTTATTTATCCTTTAAGGGGCTAGATAAATATTCCTTGAAGGTTACTCAGTTACCATTAGAAGGCTTGAAAAGGTGCAAGAGAGTGAAAATCTGTGACTCTACCCCTACTTCAATCAATGCAACATTTATATCTATAGTATATATTGAAATGATACTTCAGATTTTACTTTGAAGGTGATAGATCAATAGAGATAGGTAGACAGTAGACAGATGATACATAGGTAGATAACCGAAACAATAAAACCTTTACCAAAATTCTTCCTTAAATAAAACCCCAGATTTCGATTTTCAGAAATTCTTCAAAATGAAATGTAGAAATATGTCATTCTACAGCTGACTCGGTAGAAATAAAACCAGCGTTGTGTGCAATTACTTGTCAATTGAACTCTTCTTTTAAAAAAATCTTTGTAACAAACCCTACCGAACCCCTCAGTCTACCCTGGCGCAGTCCACAAGGAATAGCTTTCACTTGTCGTCACCACAGTAAGGCAAGTGAGAAACTATGCTGAGAAGGCACTGTCCCTGCCCCTCCTCAGAGGGCATGGCTACCTTAAATAAATTGCCCCATGCTTGATACACACTTGTCAACCATATCTTTAAGCTTCTGAAGGACTGTCAACAAATGCGTGAATTGAGGTCAGGTTTACACATCTGCTGTCAACAGTCAGCAAATTGTTGAGGCTGAATTTTTATTGCTAGTTATTAAATCATTAAGTGTCAAAGGTTTATTCATCCAAACTGTGCTCAGTACAATTCAATTTTATTTTTCCAAGGATGAATAAAATGTCTGGAAACCACAAGATCTTACAAAGCTAACAAATTATCACTCTTCTGAAAGGAACTCACAGCAGAGGCATGATTTATAACTTTAAGAATAATTATTTGTTTACAGATACCAAACTTCTTTGCTGACTAATACATACTTACTGACTTTACATTAACTTAATGACCCCATGGCCATCAATGAGGAAACAGAGGTAAACTGAAATTTACCATGTCTTATGGTAAGGTATATAAGTTAAATTGCTTTCAGCTGCAAGTTTCAGAAAACTACACCTCTAATTACCTTAAATAATAAGGAAATATATTCTTCCTCATGAGAAGAAATCCAGAATACAGTGTATACATTATCTCATTCATCATACAGTCTCTCTCAACTGGACCTCCAGAGAATTTAGCCCTAATGCCCTAAGTCATCTACTGAGTATAAGGAATCCACTTTTCTCCTGTGCATCTAGAATGGTACTATTAGAACCACCCTTGAGAGAATTAAGAAAATAGCCACCTATATCATTTTCTTTGTTCAGTGGTTCCAAAGAAGAACCCCAGTTGAGGAAAGCTGACAACTTCAGGGGGAAAAAGAATTTTTTCCTTTGACCCTTTTTTAGGAGTAAGAAAAGAAGAAGCCCCTGCACATTTTTCTCCACATGTTACTTGTCCAGTGGTAAATCCATTAAATTCAAAATATTTTTGCCTAATGAGCTTCCACAGAGAATCAAACATCTCTTGCATCTTGCAGTTCTTAAATCCCCAGTGGCCAATAATTTTCTCAGATTATAAAACAAGTGCTATGATATGAAAATGTGCCACAACTATAATTTCTGATTCTATAAGGAAGAAACATGCATCTGAATACAAACTCTAGTGCTCCATTAGAAGATAATGCCATTTGTGGGTATTTTAGAATACTTTTTCTGATAGGTAGCTGTTTTGCAGCTGCCTATCACATAAGCCACGAGAACTTCAATATATTGAAAGATTTAAACAGAACTAAAAAAAAAAATTCCCAAATTTGTCATTAAGGGTCATCTCTAAAAGCTGGCAACAGTGACTCAATTGCATATACTTTAGTAAACCATAGGAGTGTATTACTAGAGATTCATATTTGGTAACTTCCATCCATGTATTTCATAGTTGTTTACATATATATATATGAATATCTAAATATATCCATCTCTCCACTTACTTATCTGACAACACCTCAAATGAATTAAGGTGCAGGTAAGCTAACCCACTCTCCCAAGTTTAAAGAGAAGAGGACTTATTGCAAAATATCATCTGACTTACAGGATGCTTTGCAGAATTAAAAAGAAAGACTTGGGCTAAAGTAGAGCCAGACCAGTTCATAGATTCTTTTATTATCCGAGAGCCACTTACTGAATTGGGAAATTACTACTACTACTGCCAGCTTCAGAATAGGCTAAGTGGTATATATTGTGTGGATTTTCTTAATACTACATTCTTTTGCCTGCCTTAATGTTTAGACATTAAGGCACAGTCCCATTCCGTTATTCCTTAGCTGTAACGGCTGTAAATCAAAAGGCGATCTAGTCCCAGTTTTTTCCTTTAAATTCCTTAAATTAATTATTTCCTAAAATATCCCATTCTGGAATCAAATTCAAAATGAGGTTATATGGATTTCTCTCCCTCAAGATCAATTTGTACTTCAACATTTTCCAGTTTTTCTTTCAACACTTAGTGACTTTTAAAGACATGATATTTCTTGTTGTATCTTTCCATAATTCTTATTATCTCCCCCTCCACCCTTCCTGTTTGACAGAAAAATATTGCAGAGTTACAGTGTCAGGTGAAGGAAGAAAAATGACAATGTTTACTTTGCAGAACTCTTCACAATTCTTAATTTCCTTGGCTTATATAAACGTGACAATAGGAAAAAGTTAATAAACTAAAGGATTTTCCTCTGTACCAAGAGCATGGCACTTTAATAGAGTTTCCATTTAGAAGGCAGCAATTCTATAGTATCTTAAAGATAAGTAAAAGTATTTCCAACTTCCAAAGCTATTTCCAATTGCTCATGGTTGGGCTATGGATTGCAAGACACTTAAAAATAGCACTTTATTTAACAACTAAGGTTGTTCCTAGAAATACACATATTTTATTGCCTGTCTTCTGAAAACTTGGGATAATGCAACAACACTTATCAAATAATAAGTTTTTTAGAGAGACATATAAAAGGACTCTATCCTGGCTGAGAAATCTGCTACTGCTGACCGTGGGCAAATCTTGTTCTAGAGATGCCACGATAATTAAAGTATTATGTTGACATACCCTTGGAGACTTACTCAGTTTAGGATTAGCTAACTCCAGAGAACAGGGGATTAGTAGATATTCTAAAATGTAGCCAGTATTGCTACTGCTCTAATGTTTAAAATTGCTTTACAGCAGCAATGTAGGAAGTCCTACTGGATTTATTGACTAGATAACAAATAACTTGTCTTATCATCTCTGTGCAACTGAACACTTCTGGTATGTCTGCCTAGCCTTGAAATATCTGCCATTAAATACTTAACCCAGTTTTGTGCTATTTTGTATTGAATTTGTACTCTGATATATATGGATCAGGGGTTATAGAGGGAAAAAGTAGGCTTTTGTTCATGTCATAGATGAGCACAAACAGCAGAGGTTCTCTCTCTCTTGATACATCAGGGTTTAGAAAATATGTTTCTCAAATACCCTTATTTTAAAATAGACCAAAAGATCATTAAAATTTAATAATTCAAGATTGGAGATAATATAGTATTAAGGTAATGATATTAAGTGTTGGAAGCTGAAGCTCATATCACCTAAATAATAATAATTGTAAGTTTGGTGACAATACAGAAAGCAAATACCCAGATTTACTCTTGAGAGTACACACACACACATACACACACACACACACACACACACACACACACGCCAATAATCTAGGTTTACAGCTGCAAAAACAAACACTCAGGAGTTAATCAACTAAATTTTTCTTATAATTAATAACTTAAAATTAGGTTATTGGAACAGCATAAAAAAACAAAATCAGTAGTTTCTTCATGTAGATACACAACTCAGTTTGAAGGTGATCTGGGATATACTCTATTCATACTGATAATAAAAACATCCATAAAATATCCAGCCCAACAAGAATGTTCAAAGCACACGTAAGAACATAAGAAAACTTGAATAAGAAATTTTAAAATGAAAAAAAGGAAAGTCATCTTCTGTCCCTAGATGGGAATAGTGGGTTTTATGGATGTCCATTCTTTTTATAATTTTTATTCACCAGGAATAATAAACATGACAACTAGTTTGAAAAAATATACATAGTTAAAATCCTGACTCATTTATATGCCACAATTAATTCTAAATTAATATAAACTTAAATATAAAAAGAGAAACTCTGAAGGAATCATAAAAAGAAATAAGTTCATAGGCACCTGATCTTGAGGTACATGAGGGCTTATGTGTAAAAAAATAAACAAAATAAAATGGCACCCAAAGAGTCAGTAAACAGCAATAAGATAAAGAAAAGAATAATAATGAAATTGAAATATTTTATCACAAAAATTATATTCATCAACATATCTTATAGACAAAATCTATAAGCAAAAAACCTGGGAAAATGTTTGGAACAAATATTAAGCTTAATAACTTAATATTTTATATTTCCTTAGAACTAAATGTTAAAAGTTTCTTGGATCACCATGGGGAAAAAAATGGAAATGAAGAACAAATTTTAAAATATCCAAAATACTTATGAAAACAAATTTAATCCCACACAAAAAGTATAAAAATTTTAAAGATACCATTCTTTGCCTGTCGTATTAGTAGAGATTAAAAACACCTGGTGGGGTGAACATGTGAGCAAATAAAGACTCTTGTAAATCACCTAAATAAGTCGAAAATAGTTTACTTGGGGGCAAATTGGCAGAGTTCATATAAAGCCTTACGCTTTTTTAGAATTGCCCTAGAAATTCCACTGGAAAAAATGTGTACTGACAAATAATCAGAAATATATAGATATATGTTTGATTATTACCTGAAAAGAAAGCAAAAATCTAAATGCCCAAGAAGAAAACAATAGTTAAATAAATTGTGAAATATCATAAAATGTAATATACTCCTGGTTTTAAGAATCGTGGAACAAAAGAGCTTTGTACAATTTTATTAAAGCATTCTACAACGCAGGATGTCTGCATTAGATGGAAACAACATTTAGGAAACCAATAGCAACTTTCATTGCTGTCAGGTGGGATTATGAGGGATTTTTATTCTTTGTACTATCTGTATGTTCTCAGTATTTGTCTAGAACATATACTTCTTAAGAAAAGAAAACCTGAAAAGTTAACAGATAAAATGTAACTGTTGCCTCTACATCCTAAAATTAGACTGGATTTTTTAATCTTTATATAGTGAAATAATAGGATCCCTATATGTCAGAATTGGGCTCAAGATCATTTTAAAATAGTTTCTAACAACTTGGAGGGTCTGTATTTTTCTGTAAGAATTAAATGTAACTCACACATTAGCTGTGTGAGGATATCTTATTCATCTTGATTTTCCCTTTTCTTTGGTCTATTTCAGATCTCTCAGTGCTCTACCTTATAGCAGAGAGGCAGGAAGCTGGCCTTTGGACTGCAACAAACTGGGCTGAAACCTTGTCCCTGCCAGGTACCATTTCATTGCTTATAGGAAAGTTACTTATTCTCACCAAGCTTTTGTTTTCTTATAAGAAGAATTGGGATAATAACACCTACCACATGGGATTATTTTAAGGATAACGTGAGATAATATATGTGAAGAACAGATTGCAAGTGTTCAACAAATATTAACCATCATTTTCACTTTTAAGGGTACTATGAAAACTGAACAGCTCAAAACTGTGTAATTATACTACATTCAGCTTCGGTTATAATTACTACATCATATAAATTTATTCATTGAGCCTTTGGCTGTGCCCCAGCATTAGGTGCAGCAGCTGTTTGGGCTGCATGAGTTTCACAGTTTATGGCACCACCTCAGTTGGAAACTTTTTTTGGTTTTTCTTCAAGATATTTGAAGTGAGCCCATTCCAGGCTGGTGGGAATCATGGATGGGGCAGGGCACCTTATCCCGTAGACCACACATTGGATGTGGAATCTTGGGAACTTCATGTTGCATATGGGGTGCTGATGAGTTGAGTTGGGCCATCACTATTGGGAGGAAAAATACTGTAGTGAGCAATACGGTGTAAGATCAAGTACTTTTGAACAAACAGCTTTATTGAAGTATAATTGATATACAAAGAACTGTACACGTTTAATGTATACAATTTGATAAGTTTGGATACATGCAGATACCCATGATACCATCACCACAATCAAGGGAGTAGACATACCAAAAATAATTGAAATCAAGATCTAGAAGAAATAGCTGAACTCCCACGTTCAGTGCAGCATTATTCACAATAGCCAAGATATGGAAACAATCCAAGTGTCCATTGACAGATGAATGGATAAAGGATGGATAAATATATACATAATGGAATATTAAGCAGCCTTTAAAAAAAAAAGAAGGAAGTCCTGTCATTTGTGACAACATGATGGAAGCTGGAGGACGTAATGCTAAGTGAAACAAGCTGGTCACAGAAGGATAAATGCTACCTGATTCCACTTATATGAGGCATTTAAACCAGTCAGACTCACAGAAGCAGAGAATCCAAGAGTGGTTGCCAGGGCCTGGGAGATGAGAGAAATGTGGAGTTGTTCACTGGGTTTAAGGCTCCGGCTATGCTAGATGAGTAAGTTCTAGAGAGCTGCTGTACAACAGAGTACCTACATCTAACAACACCCTATCACGTGGTATGGTGATCTTCAAGATCAAGTACTTTCTAAGAGCAAAACTCCATTGCTTAAAGAAGAGGATTTCTTGGTGCACTTGAAGGCTGGGTTCAAAGGAAAACTCTAAGCGGGGAAGCAGCAGCACGTGCTCCCTCCACGGTGAGGCAGCCCATAGAGCGCTGTGTTGGGGCAGCGGAAAAGAGAAGGGGAAAAGGAACCTCAGGGAAAGAGGAGTTGCTGTCTTTCTTTAAGATGGAGTGTAACTGGAAACAGCCTCCAGCCAAGGTCAGGGTCAAGAGTAATTGAATCCTGGCAAAATGTGCTAGTTTATCTTCCCCCAATGAACGCCTGCCAAACAATATACACAGTGTCGCACAGCGCCGGAGAGTGTCTGATGCATCTCCAGAGTATTTATGGGGACTTCTGTTTTGAAGATAGTTTCTTAGGTAACAGAGTGAAAACATGTATGGATGAGCTCTCATTTATCAGTGCCGTGGCTTCCTGTAAAAGTTAAACAGCAAGAATTGTGACATTTTCTCCTGAGCAAAGCAAGTGTTTCAAAGGGACGAATGGGTTGGGAGTCCTTTGAAGATGGTGTATGCCTGACTGACTCAGCAAAAAGCCTGGCATCTGCGTAAGTTACTCAGAGGTCCCGACCCCATGCTTCTAAGAGAGAAGAGACAACAACAGTAGCTGTAGGCCTGGGTGAAGCTGCTTGCTATGGTACTTGGAGCTCCTCTTGCTGGGGAGAACGCTGTTTTACTTTGCTTATTCCAATCACCTTCCAATGTCCCTGTGTTTCTCAGACTCATTCAGCTGCTCTGATAGCTGGAAGCTGTTAGACTAGAAATTCTAGATGGTAGTGAGGCTTGAAATCATGTGCTTTTTAAAACAATCCCTTTAGTTCTATAGCGTGAGAGCATGAGCTGGTCCTCTGTTTCCAGAGAATGATTTTTGTCAGCAGGGAACAATCAATAAATGACCTAGGAACCAAGGAGAATGCTGACGGAGAGCAATCCAGAACACAGGGGACTCTGACGTAGGCATACGGGAGGCAGAACCAGGATATGCCAAAGGAGGCACTTCCTGGGTAATTTAAAATAATTATTTAATACAACAAAATGTTTTCTCTTCTATTAGAATGCCCCCCCTCAAAATACTGATGAGCAATATTCCATTGTTTGGATATACAAATAGTTTGTTATCCATTCACCATGGAGGACATTTGGGCTGTTCCCAGCTTTCTGGGATGATGAAGAGGGCTACTGTAAACATTATATGCAGGTCTCTGTGTGACGTAAGTAGTCAGTTGTCCAGTGTGAATGCCCTGGATTAAGATTGCGAGTTTGTACAAGTGCCTGTTCATAAGAGACTGCCAAACTGTTGTCCAGAGTACATGAACAATTTTGTGTTCCCATGAGCAAGATATAAAATTCTAGCTGCTCCCATACTTGCCACCACTTTGGTGTGGTCGAGGTCTTTTTAAGACTATTTCAGGCACTCTCATAGATATGTATCTCACCTCAGTTTTAATTTGCATTTTATCAATACTAATGGCTGGTGATGATAAGTAGCTTTTCATTCACATGTTTATTTCCCATTGATATAATCTACTTTGTGAAGTGTTTTGCCCATTTTTTAGTTGGATTGTTTGTTAGTATTGAGTTTTGAGAGTTCTTTATGTAATCTGGATATAAGTCATTGGTTGGATATATGATTTCCAAGTATTTTCTCCTAGTCTGTAGCTTCATGTTTCATTCTCCTAACAGTCTTTCCCAGAACAAAAGTTTTAATTTTTATGAAGTCCAATTTGATCAATTGTCTATTTTCTTGATTTTTTTTTATTATGTCTAAAAGATCTTCACCCAACTCCAGGTCTCTAAAATTTTTGCTCATATTTTATCTAAAAGTTTCATAGCTGCATATTTTATATTTATCCATGGTTCATTTTGAGTTAATTTTTATATAAAAATGATGTTGAGGTTTTTTTTTTTTGTATATGGATGTTAATTGTTCCAACACCATTTGCTGAGAAGATAATCTTGTTCCATTTAATTGAGCTTTTATTGTTTTCTCTTGGGCAAAAATTGACTAAACATTATTGGTGTGGGTCTATTTCTGGACTCTTTATTCTATTCTATTGATTTATAAGTCTATACTTTTACAAGTTTAGATTATTATAGCATTAGAGTCAATCTTATAATTGAATAACGTGAATACTCCAACTTTCTTCTTCTTTTTTTGACTATTCTAATTATTGTGCCTTACCATAATTTTAGAATCAGCTTTTCTATACAAAAAAAAAATCTTTCTCATTTGTTTGAAATAGTTGTAAAACTATTGCTAAATTTGAGGAGAATTGACATCTTAACAATACTGAGTCTTTCAATCCATGAATACTTAAGTCTTCCAATTATTTTCATCTTTGATTTCTTTCATCAGTGTTCTGCAATTCTCAGCATGTAGATCATATACATGTTAAAGTTCTGTTAAAGTTATACCTACTTTTTTTGGAGGGGGGCTATTATAAATGGTATTATATTTTTGATGTTGAATCCCAATTATCCAATGCTAGTATATAGAAACAAGATTGATTTTTGTGTGCTGTCCTTTGCTCCGTGACTTGTCGTAGCAACCTGTTAGTTCTAGAAACCAGTATTTTTTTGGTATATTCCTTGGGTTTTTCTTTGTGGAAAATTTTATTTCTTTTTTCTTGACTTATTACACTAGCTAAGACTTCCAGGATTATTTTCAATACAAATGGTGAGAGTAAGCATCCTTGACTTGCTTCCTTTCAATTTTAGTGGGGAAATCTTTCAGTCTTTCACACTAAGTGAGTTTTGTTGCTAGCACCATTTTGTTATAAGGAGATTATATAAGAATTTCAAGCAACAACTAGGATTTTTATTTCTTCTGAATGTTGTCCTTAAATGGTTTCATGAGTAAAAAAAATGAGGAGTGGCAGTTGTCCAGACATTTCAATAGGAGTAACCGCTAAGTTCATACATGAGCCAGTAAGGACAACTGCCATCACTGCTACCCAACCTACAACAATTATAAGACACCATAAATTTTAAGATGCATTCTGATTTTACAAATGTTAAAAGGTGAAAAATATGTATCTTGGAGCTGGTAACATGTAACTTTTTTTATAACAGGCTTTTACAAAAATAATCCTATTTCATGAGCAATTTCCCAGGTCATAAAAAGTATTTATAGGCATATTATTTTAAAGGTGTCTAATATTTCATCATAAGGGTCTATCAAAACTTATTTAATCAGTATTGTCTATTAAAATTTTATTTTGTTTTCAATTTTTACTATTATATATGATACACTGATAAGCATTTTTAGCATTGGCTTTTGCATTTATAATTATATGCTTAGAAGTGGACTTGATCAAAAGATAATTTGTCTAATTTTTAAGCTAATTGTCCTTCCAAAGGTATGATTTTATACCAGGAGAAAGCCAAATGATTCCTGAGAAAATGCATCAGTGCTGATAATACATGTATTCTAAGGAGAACTCTGGTTACCAGATGATGAAATATGAAATAAAATTTAAATGATCAGATTTTTCTTGTTTATCTGCACAAGAGTAGAGTACAGGCAGGGGATTATTCTTTGTTTTCTCATAAAATTTACTGGTAAGATGAGAAAAAAATCAATTTCATAACAATCCTCTTTTAACATATTTCCATGGAGGAACTGTTGCTACAAATTGTAGGTTAAAAGGGAATGTTTACTGGATGAAGCATAAGGATTTTTATATATGACACAAAGTAATTTAATAGGAAAAAGAATGCAAATTTTGAGTTGTAAAAAAATTGTAAAAATTTTATTTCTACTCAAATTTGTGAACCAAAATACTCCATTAACTCCATTCCTTCACTATATGGGTAACTACGGGAAAGTTTGTTAACATGTCTTGGATAAGAATATCAGTTGCATTGGAGTTAAAACAAATATGTGTTGCAATACAATTTGCTCCAATGTTTAGCTTAGCTTAGAAACGGAAAATGTTAACACAGTAATTTCAAACTGTTGATACTGGTTTGTATTTTGGGGGCCAGCACTGAAATTGATATAAACAGAAAGTACTTACATTGGATTTTTAATTCATTCTATCTTGTGGTTCAAGCTGCTGGCTGTTTAAATGAGGAAGTAAGAGGGAAGAGATTAGGAATAAGTGACAGCCACATGTATGCATTTCTTAGTAAGTGTAATTATAAATTACATAGAACTCGAATAAAGAGAGGTACACGGTTTTAGAAAGGGAAACATATACAGATGCAACATGCTATTGTAGAGAAAACCTTGGATTGAGTTAGGAATCTGACACTTACAAACTGTATGACCTCACATTATTTCATCTGTGATGCAGGGATCTCTGACTACAAATCAGTAGACAGTATCTACTTTGGCGAAGTATCTACTTTGAAATTTTTTATAACATCATAGACAAGTATTATTATTAATGAAGGGCAAAATACTCATCTTTACTACTTAACAATGTGACCTTGAGCAAATAATTTAACCTTTATAAGTTTTGTCCTTTTACCTGGAATATTAATATTTACCACCCTAAAGTTATTTTAAGGGTGAAATGAAATTATTTTGTGGCAGGTGTGACATAAGGAAACAAGATTAGGACACTTTCAGACGCACTTTCATTAAACGTTCCCTTTATTTTGTTGACTTGCAAAATTGGCCAAGCTCCTCTCCATAACATTCATCAGCTTAGACTTTCCAAAGATCACCAAAGGGTGATTCACGAAGATCCAGAACCCTGTTGTGGACTGTGTGCCAAGAATTGTGGAAGCAACCTCTATAGGAAGAAAAGCTGTATATACCACACTTAGAGATATTATTCAGCTGTCTCTAGGCCACAGGGTGATGTTACCAACCAACCCCTCACACCAAACAGAAATGAAGTTTTTAGGAAAAAAGGCTTCGGTTGTGTTAATGTCCTAATTCTCATGCAGGTTTTCATTTTCTATTACTGAGTACTTCTTTAACACTTAGAGATGCTAATACTTTTCCACGCTAGTTACTTTATTGTTCATGACTGTTCCTATCAATCTGGATGATTTTATTTGAACTGATTGATCAATTAGCCGTTGTCCATAATTTTGTTTGTAATCACGCCGCGTCGATTCTTTCAAGTGTAGCCTCATTACCTATGGTTCTAAAAATTTTTTTCTTCCCTTCCTGGTACATCACCCTCATAGAGCCTACAAATGCAGGTTTGTGGTGCTAGGTTAGGTTACATTTAGGGTTATACTTCCCTCACGCAGCAGTGCCGCAGCGGTATCTGAATGCGCAGCCTGGCTAATGGGGCCGGGGTTTTATTGGCCTCCCTGCATTTTGATTAGAAGGAAAGAAGAGGTCTCAGGAACCCCTAGGACCCTCTCAACTCAAAAGCCTTCCATTCTAGAGTTACATCTAATGTCACAGAATCAGATGAATACTCCTTCCATTATATCTCCTTAACCTTTTAACCTCCATGTGTACTTAGCTTTCAAAGGCACATTGTAAGTTAAAATTCAGTAGACAAATATGAACTGCATTGTTAGTATAATTTAAAATTAGACCCTGTCTCTGTTGCAGCCAAGACCTTAAGACAAAAGGCGCCACCCCCATTCTGAAGGAAGCTGTGAAGCCACCTAAGCAGGACTCCCTGTGGGGTACATGAGTGTTACCCTGGCCTTGTCTTAAGTCCGGCCTCAAGAGGCCACCTGGGGAGTGAAGAGGCTCAGCCCACAGAGACTGGAGGTTTTCTTACAGGTGCCCTCAGGCCAAAGGGCATTCTTAGTGACCAGCCAGAGTGAACGGCAAGGAGAGATCACCAGTGATGGGGGATGCTTCTCCAGAGAACCCACAGAAGCACCCAGAAAGAGAAAGAACCCAGAGAGTACTGACAGCGCATGCAAGAGGGCCAATCAAATAAGGCCTTCCCCGCCATTTACCTCATGTCCCTCTCCACTCTCCATTTCTGAAGGGATCAAAAGCCTTGCTCAAGCTGGGGGAGGAACGGTGCAAACACAAAATAGAGAAGTAGAGGAGGAGCCCACCATACCTCCCTTTTTTCACTGCAAGGCCCTGCCTGGAACAGGCCCAAGCTGGGGAAGGGAGAGATTTAATTTTAAGTGAAATGAAAGGAAGAGTTTTTTGTTTGTTTGCTTTGTTTTGTTTTTTTGCGGTACGCGGGCCTCTCACTGCTGTGGCCCCTCCCATTGCGGAGCACGGGCTCCGGACGCGCAGGCTCAGCGGCCATGGCTCACGGGCCCAGCCGCTCCGCGGCATGTGGGATCTTCCCGGACCGGGGCACGAACCCGTGTCCCCTGCATCGGCAGGCGGACTCTCAACCACTGCGCCACCAGGGAGGCCCAAAAGAAAGAGTTTTGACTACCATATATGATTGGACATTTTAATTAATGAAATATTACAGTTTTGTGACAAGCAGAAAACTAAGGAAATTTCACTCATAGCAAGTGACCAGAAAAGTCATGAGCTGTGTCATATTTCACAAATGTATGAAGAAGAATTAACCCTGCAGAGCAGGTGTGACAGGGCAGTGAGAAACAGGGTGGTTTTCTGATTGTACACTGCCATCCCACTGGTGCAAAGCAATGCTTTAAGCACCAAGGGCTGTAAATGGCGAGCAGCACCAAGGATATTGACGCAAATGCTCCTGTCTTATTCCACCCCCCCCCCCCCCCCGTGGTGCACCTCTCACAACCCGAAGCACAATGGTTAACAGCAAGCAAGATGGGTTAGCAGCATTGTGAAGAAGGTATCTGCTGACTGTCCTTCAGCAAATGCGGGGCAGGCAATAAACCCATCGCAGGCACCTTCAGGAATGCCTCCTTTACACGGCTGTTCTCATGTGATTTTTTTAAAAACTATGTGTTGGTCTCAGAGAAATGATTTCTTTTGAAATGATTTCACAAATACCAAGGGCAAGACCTCATTTAGACAGAGCAAAAACTTCCCAAAGCCCAACGGAACATTCCTCTCAGGGCTGTGATTTCTGCTGGAGAAAAGGAGGTGTCTGAGATAAGCAGAGCAGACTGTGCTGGAAGAAAACAAACGTGTTTGTTGCTCTCCTGGTGCATATATTTCCTAATATAGTCCTGGACCTTGAGAACTCTGGCTGCCCCTGCCCTGGCAGAGAAACTCAGAGTGCTGTCCTGTGGAACCCAGAGACCTGTGCCCAGTGAGAACTTTGTGCGGCCACAAGTCCTCCCTGAGAAGGATGCTCCCGGGTGGCCTGGAACAGAGGAGGCGCTTCTTGGGTTCTAGAGGGTGAGGGCTGTACACTCTCACATCCCTGCAGAGGCTGAACTGAATCGTCGAAGACCACCTCACTTCTGACCCCACCTCCTGGGCCTCTAAAGAGGAAAAGTTCACTGCATTGAGGTGCATTCCTAAAGACTGCTCTCCACTTAAATTCGCTGTAGGCAGTGGGATGTGTTCAGTATTCATGGACCACCTGCCAAATAGGAGGCTCTGCTGGGCACTGGGAATAAAAGACAAGTCAAAAGGACCAGTGATGTAACAAGAGCAGGGAGGTGACGGCAATAAAAGTGGTCATTGTCTGTCGAGAATTTGTTTTTATTGAAGTACACTTCCTTTACAATGTTGTGTTAGCTTCTGGTATATAGCAAACTGATTCAGTTATACATGTATATATATATACATATTCCTTTTATATTCTTTTCCATTAGAGTTTATTACAAAATATTGAATACAGTTCCCTGTGCTATACAGCAGGACCTTGTTGCTTATCTATTGTAGAGAATTTAACGACGATAGTAAAATAGATTAAAAATGGGTCCACTATTTATTATCGCCATGTACCAGTAATTCTAAGTAACACTGGTGACAAAATACCCTTCCCTGAAAAAAATCTTTTGTTGCTTTAAATTTCAAACAATTTTTGCAACTACTATAGGATTTTAATTATATTTTTATATGGGACATATGAAAGTATATGTTTATAGTGATTTATTATTCATTTATTCATAAATATTGTATTTATATATTTATATAATTCTATATACTTATGTAACTGTTTACATTATATTATATATAATATATTCTATAAATGTTTGTTATAACAAATTTTTAAGTATACAGTTAATATATAATATAAAATATTATATTTAATATATAAAATATATATAATATGAAATCCCACATACGTGAGCTTCAGATGTGTACATTTTTATTACTTTTCCTTTATTAAACATGCTACATAGTTAATTCAGAGGAAACCCTTGACACACATACATTCACCTACACGTCTTTATTTTGAAAACACATGCTTAATGGTTCAGAATTGTTGGAGCTCATTTGTGTCCAGCCTCTGTGATAATAGATATTCTTGTGTTTAACAGTACATTTGATATAAACAATGATTACATCATGATTTTTGAAGACAAAGAAAGAGAATTTGAGTGATTTCTGTGACTCCAAGTTTTATTTATTTAAAAAATGTAAATCAGAATATCAGTGCAGACTACAAGGTGAGGTATGATCTTTTCATTAGGTAAGTGCACATTTTGGTTCACTCATAAACATTTTACTGAATCTGAATAATTCAGATTGAAATTTATTTTTTAAAATAGTTAATTCTTTCAAAACTAAAGAATAAATCAATAAAATAAAACATTACAACAGTGGTATGACATAGTAATTATGCCTTTTGAGATCTTTTTTGTTAAAATTCATTTATGGACAGTTATTTACACAAAGTTGTTTTTCATGGTATAATCAAAGAATCAAAATTCAAATGGTTAGGTAAACTTAATAACTATTAAGTAGTTGCATTTTTTCATTTTTGAACTATATTATTTACTTTATTTTTCTGAATATGATTATATACATGAAT
The DNA here is from genome assembly GCF_963924675.1 of Phocoena phocoena. NCBI lineage: Eukaryota > Metazoa > Chordata > Mammalia > Artiodactyla > Phocoenidae > Phocoena > Phocoena phocoena. The sequence continues at coordinate 76,111,786 of NC_089232.1, read as the reverse complement.
AAGATTTGTCACTGGTATTTTTCGGTCCTTATTATTATTTATTATCTGGCTATAATGAAAATAATTTTGTCATGTAGAGATAATGGGTGTAAAAAGTTATCTTCTGTATCAAATACAGAAGGTATGCCACTGACCACAATATTCCTGACAATGACACATGGTAAGCAGCTACTATGTGCCAGGCACTGTTTTAGGGCTACAGTATACAGCAGTGAGCCAAACAGACAAAATGTCTGTCTTACTTAAGCTTATTATTTAGCAAAGAAAAGTAAACAATAAATAAAATAGCAAAGCAAATTATATAATACGTTAGGAAGTGATAACTGCTCTGGAAAATAAATAAAGCAGAGAAAGTGAATCAGAAACTGCTTTGGGAGGGGCTATGATTTTAAATAAGGTGGTCGGAGTAGACCTCAATGAGAAGCTGTCATTTGAGCAAAGACTTGAAGGACGTGAAATACATTCTTACCCTCAAGGATTTCATAGGACAGAGTCATATGTCAGATCATTTAACAATCTCACCGCTGTTTGCAGTGAAAACAAAATAATCGAGGTCCATGGAAATGACTTAGTTGAACAAAATTTAGTTCTATTTAGTATCATTTAGCTTTTTTTAACTGGAAAATAAAAATGTTTATATTTGAGAAAGTTTCAATAATCTGGATCTGTAGTGATGAATAACAGTAGATATTTTATTAGAAAAATCTTCAGTGAATACCTACTCTATACAATACATTTGGATAAGTATTGTTTGCATCTAATATGAACAGAATTCAATCTTTATTTCCAAACAGTCAAGCAAAGGGATAAACTTATTATGCTGAGAAGGAAGTGCTATAAACTGTACAAAAGCGTTAAAGTACTGTGAGAAGTTGAGGGAAGGTGGGAAATCCTTGGCGGTTCAGTGGTTAGGACTCTGTGCTCTCACTGCTGAGGGCCCAGGTTCAATCCTTGATGGGGGAACTAAGATCCCACAAGCCATGTGGTGCAGCTAATATTAAAAAAAGAAGAAGAAGAAGAAGTTGAGGGAAGGCAAGGTTAAACCTGGCAGCATGATGTCAGAGAAAGCTTTACAAAGCAATGACGTTTAAATTGATTTTGAAACACACATTGATCTCTTTCCCCCTCCTCCTGCATTAAGACATGTCACATAAGTGTATTGTTCTCAGTAGAAGCAAAAATGGTTTTGGAAATCTAATAGGGTGCCTCAAAACCTTTTCAACATTTTTGCTCTTTGATGTTGGGATTAACACTCCAAATATTAGAGGTGTAACATCTTCACTAATGCTAGTTCAGAATTCAGGACAGCAAGAACAAGTTCCCTAGAGAAGCCCTAAAGATCCATTTTTGGAAGAGAATGTCTGTGTTTATATTTCCAGTTTATGAAACATGTACCAATCACTTGGCTTCAGGTCGTGTTTACAGAAGAGAAAAACACCCACAAAACAAATAAACTGCTGCTTGCAGTTTGGACTGACAATCCTTGGCTCTCCCCCTGCAGGGGCACTAGTTTTCCTTGCCTGATAGAAACCCCCATCAAGGGGTTGCTGTGGAACATCCATTCTTATAACCAAAGTTTAGTTCAGATTCCCTCCTGTCTGATGTGTTGACAACTGGTTGAAATTAGACCAAAAGAAGGTTCTCACTGAGGAGGTCCACTCACTAACTAAAACCCCAGGTACTTCATCCTGGGGCAGCATCTTGCATCCTGGGCAGTGAGAACGATTTCTTGAGTCTGTCCGCCAGAGGGAGGTTCAGATTAATGGAGACTTTAAATAGCAGTTCCTATTCTGATGTAGTTTCTCAAGAGGAGCGTGGCCTTTGGAAACCAGTTTGTCTATTTTGTCAATAAATCAAGTCTTGCTTTGTGAGTCCTAGGAAACAGATCGTGGGGAGATGCATTAGCTGGTTCCTTTCAGCAGTTAGTTTGTTCATGAAAAACAAAACAAATTGAAGTCATGAATATTGGCATTAAATCTGGATAGAAAGAGATCAGTAGCTAATGATACTGAAAGTAGAAATGTAAGAAAGGAAGTCTGAAGGAAGAAGTGTGAGGACTAACTGCACAGGTCTCTGAGTCAGACACAGGAAAAGATGAGGAAGCCTGTTCTCTGGGTAGCTCGTGAGTCTTTAATGTCAGACCGAGCAGCTCTGACCTTTTCATTAACTAGAGTTAGCTTTTTGAGCTCCTAAAATGCAGCCATCAGCAACTCCCCAAATAAATTTCAAGGAGTCATGCTTTGTGAAACCCTGTCACCTTCATGAGTCATTACGAAAATGTTGTGTGTCGATTGTGCCAGCTGTAGGGTTTCATGTGAACCCACAGATCTGCAGCATTCGAGAACCAATCTCTGCTCTAGTCATTGCTGCCGGGCATGTAGTTAATTTTGAGTAATGGCCATTTAGGACCATTCAGAATCAAGCACAAGTGATTCATATGTAGCAGGGACCCAAGAAGTATTAATTGAATGAATTCATCAATTAAAATAATTTTCTTGTGCTAGAAAAAGATCCATGTGTCTGTGTTGTAAGGTAGTCACTAGTGTCTTTATGAATTTTTCTATTTTCTTCCTATAATAGCCCTAAAGTTGTTGGGCCTCCTACCCTCAGGTGTCTGTGAATTTATAATCATTTACTGACAACTTGGACTTGCATTATAGATGGTCCTCAACTTACAAGTTACCTACAGGAAGAAATTCTGGAAGTCTCTTCCTTTCCATTTCCATGGATGAGTCATCTTTCTAATTCAGATGGAAAAAGATTTAGAATCTTGGTCTCTAGGACTCTTCTCCCATTAGAATGTAAGGCCTATGAAAGCAAGAGTTATGCCTGTGTTTTCCATTATTCTGTCATGTACTTATCCTAGTGCTTTGCACCAAATAAGTACCTGATAATTTTTATAATTTGACAGCAATTAATATATATTTAATATAATTTGTTGAATGAATAAGGAATAAAAGAATCAACACCTTTGTCAAGCACATCTCAAGTGAGTATTTGAGACTACTTCCCTACACATTAAGAAATTGTCATCCTAAATCCTATGTTCATCATTTCCTTAATATATTTTTATGGTATCTCTATATATTCTTTGAAAGTATTTATTTAGTTTAATAATTTGTAACTTTAAATAATTGTCTATAGTTTAAATAGTTTATAGTTTAAATAAATGTGTATAGCACAGGGAACTATATTCAATATCTTGCAATAAACTACAATGGAAAAGAATATGAAAAAGAATATATATATAAAAGAATATATATTTATAATCACTTTGCTGTATACCCCAACCTATATAACATTGTAAATTAGCTATACTTTATTTATTTTTTTAACATCTTTACTGGAGTATAATTGCTTTACAATGGTGTGTTAGTTTCTGCTGTATCACACAATGAATCAGCTAATATATACATACATCCCCATATCCCCTCCCTCTTGCGTCTGCCTCCCACCCTCTCTATCCCACCCCTCTAGGTGGTCACAAAGCACTGAGCTCATCTCCCTGTGCTATGTGGCTGCTTCCCACTAGCTATCTATTTTATATTTGGTAGTGTATATAAGTCCATGCCACTCTCTCACTTCATCCCAGCTTACCTTTCCCACTCCGTGTGTCCTCAAGTCCGTTCCCTATGTCTGCGTCTTTATTCCTGTCCTGCCCCTAGGTTCATCAGAACCTTTTTTTTTTTAGATTCCATATATATGTGTCAGCATACGGTATTTGTTTTTCTCTTTTTGACTTACTTCACTCTGTATGACAGACTCTAGGTCCATCCACCTCACTACAAATAACATTTCGTTTCTTTTACGGCTAATATTCCATTGTATGTATGTGCCACATCTTCTTTATGGATTAATCCGTCTATGGAAACTTAGGTTGCTTCCATGTCTTGGCTATTGTAAATAGAGCTGCAGTGAACATTGTGGTACATGACTCTTTTTGAATTATGGTTTTCTCAGGGTATATGCCCAGTAGTGGGATTGGCTGGGTCATATGGTAGTTCTATTTTTCGTTTTTTTTCGCCAAATTGTTCTCCATAGTGGCTGTATCAATTTACATTCCCACCAACAGTGCAAGAGGGTTCCCTTTTCTCCACACCTTCTCCAGCATTTATTGTTTGTACATTTTTTGATGATGGCCATTCTGACCCGTCAGAGGTAATACCTCATTGTAGCTTTGATTTGCATTTCTCCAATGATTAGTGATGTTGAGCATCCTTTCATGTGTTTGTTGGCCATCTGTATATCTTCTTTGGAGAAATGCAAATTTAGGTCTTCTGCCCATTTTTGGATTGGATCGTTTGTTTTTTTGATATTGAGCTGCATGAGCTGCTTGTATATCATGGAAATTAATCCTTTGTCCATTGCTTCATTCGCAAATACTTTCTCCCATTCTGAGGGCTTTTGATGTTGTTTATGGTTTCCTTTGCTGTGCAAAAGCTTTGAAGTTTCATTAGGTCCCATTTGTTTATTTTTGTTTTTATTTCCATTTCTCTAGGAGGTGGGTCAAAAAGGATCTTGCTGTAATTTATGTCATAGAGTGTTCTACCTATATTTGCCTTTAAGAGCTTTATAGTGTCTGGCCTTACATTTAGGTCTTTATTCCGTTCTGAGTATACTTTTATATATGGTGTTAGGAAGTGTTCTAATTTCATTATTTTACATGTACCTGTCCAGTTTTCCCAGCACCACTTATTGAAGAGGCTGTCTTTTCTCCATTGTATACTCTTGCCTCCTTTATCAAAGATAAGGTGACCATATGTGCGTGAGTTTATCTCTGGGCTTTCTATCCTGTTGCATTGATCTATATCTGTTTTTGTGCCAGTACCATACTGTCTTGATTACTATAGCTTTGTAGTATAGTCTGAAGTCCAGGGGCCTGATTCCTCCAGCTCTGTTTTTCTTTCTCAAGATTGCTTTGGCTATTCGGGGTCTTTTGTGTTTCCATACAAATTGTGAAATTTTTTGTTCTAGTTCTGTGAAAAATGCCATTGGTAGTTTGATAGGGGTTGCACTGAATCTGTAGATTGCTTTGGGCAGTATAGTCATTTTCACAATGTTGATTCTTCCAATTCAAGAACATGGTATCTCTCTCCATCTGTTTGTATCATCTGTAATTTCTTTCATCTGTGCCGTATAGTTTTCTGCATACGGTTCTTTTTTCTCCTTAGGTAGGCTTATTCCTAGTGATTTTATTCTTTGTGTTGCAATGGTAAATGGGAGTGTTTCCTTAATTTCACTTTCAGATTTTTCATCGTTATTGTATAGGAATGCAAGAGATTACTGTGCATTAATTTTGTATCCTGCTACTTTAACAAATTTACTGATTAGCTCTAGTAGTTTTCTGGTAGCGTCATTAGGATTCTCTATGTATAGTACCATGTCATCAGCAAACAGTGACAGTTTTACTTCCTTTCCAATTTGGATTCCTTTTATTTCTTTTTCTTCTCTGATTGCTGTGGCTAGAACTTCCAAAACTATGTTGAATAATAGTGGTGAGAGTGGACAACCTTGTCTTGTTCCTGATCTTAGTGGAAATGGTTTCAGTGTTTCACCATTGAGAATGATGTTGGCTGTGGGTTTGTCATATATGATCTTTATTATGTTGAGGTAAGTCCCCTCTATGCCTACTTTCTGGAGGGTTTTTATCATAAATGGGTGTCGAATTTTGTTGATAGCTTTTTCTGCACCTATTGAGATGATCATATAGTTTTTCTCTTTCAATTTGTTAATATGGTGTATCACATTGTTTGATTTGCATATATTGAAGAATCCTTGCATTCCTGGGATAAACCCCACTTGATCATGGTGTATGATCCTTTTAATGTGCTGTTGGATTCTGTTTGCTAGTATTTTGTTGAGGATTTTTGCATCTATGTTCATCAGTGATATTGGCCTGTAGTTTTCTTTCTTTGTGACATCTTTGCGTGGTTTTGGTATCAGGGTGATGGTGGCCTCATAGAATGAGTGTGAGAGTGTTCCTCCCTCTGCTATATTTTGGAAGAGTATGAGAAGGATAGGTGTTAGTTCTTCTCTAAATGTTTCATAGAATTTGCCTGTGAAGCCATCTGGTCCTGGGCTTTTGTTTGTTGGAAGATTTTTAATCACGGTTTCAATTTCAGTGCTGGTAACTGGTCTGTTTATATTTTCTGTTTCTTCCTGGTTCAGTCTTGGAAGGCTGTGCTTTTTGAAGAATTTGTCCATTTCTTCCAGGTTGTCCATTTTACTGGTATACAGTTGCTTGTAGTAATCTCTCATGATCCTTTGTATTTCTGCAGGGTCAGTTGTTACTTCTCCTTTTTCATTCCTAAATCTGTTGATTTGAGTCTTCTCCCTTTTTTTCATCAGTCTGGCTAATGGTTTATTTTTTTATCTCAAAGAACCAGCTTTTAGTTTTATTGATCTTTGCTATAATTTTCTTCATTTCTTTTTCATTTATTTCTGATCTGATCTTTATGATTTCTTTCCTTCTGCTAACTTTGGGGTTCTTTTGTTCTTCTTTCTCTGACTGGTTTAGGTGTAAGGTTAGGTTGGTTATTTGAGATTTTTCTTGTTTCTTGAGGTAGGATTGTATTGCTATAAACTTCCCTCTTAGAACTGCTTTTGCTGCATCCCATAGGTTTGGGTCATCATGTTTTCACTGTCATTTGTTTCTAGGTATTTTTTGATTTCCTCTTTGATTTCTACAGTGACCTCTTGGTTGTTTAGTAGTATATTGTTCAGCCTCCATGTGTTTATATTTTTTACAGTTTTTTTCTTGTAATTGATATCTAGTCTCACAGTGTTGTGGTCAGAAAAGATACTTGATATGATTTCAATTTTCTTAACTTTACCAAGGCTTGATTTGTGACCTAAGATATGGTCTATCCTCGAGAATATTTCAGGCATACTTGAGAAGAAAGTGCATTCTGTTGTTTTGGATGGAATGTCCTATAAATATTAATTAAGTTCATCTTGTTTAATGTGTCTTTTAAAGCTGTGTTTCCTTATTTATTTTCATTTTGGATAATCTGTCCATTGGTGAAAGTGGGGTGTTAAAGTCCCCTACTATTATTGTGTTACTTTCAATTTCCCCTTTTATGGTTGTTAGCATTTGCCTTATGTATTGAGGTGCTCCTATGTTGGGTGCATAAATATTTACAATTGTTATATCTTCTTCTTAGATTGATCCCTTGATCATTATGTAGAGTCCTTTGTCTCTTGTAACAGTATTTATTTTAAAGTGTACTTGGTCTGATATGAGAATTGCTACTCCAGATTCTTTAAATTTTCATTTGCATGGAACATTTTTTTCCATCCCCTCACTTTCAGCCTGTATGTGTCCCTAGGTCTGAAGTGGGTCTCTTGTCGACAACATATATACGGATCTTGTTTTTGTATCCATTCAGACAGTCTATGTCTTTTGGTTGGAGCATTTAATCCATTTACATTTAAGGTAATTATCAATATGTGTGTTCCTGTTACCATTTTCTTAGTTGTTTTGGGTTTGTTTTTGTAGGTCTTTTCCTTCTCTTGTGTTTCCTGCCTAGAGAAGTTCCTTTAGCATTTGTTGTAAAGCTGGTTTGGTGGTGCTGAATTCTCTTAGCTTTTGCTTGTCTGTAAAGGTTTTAGTTTCTCCATCGAATGTGAATAAGATCCTTGCTGGGTAGAGTAATCTTGGTTGTAGGTTTTTCCCTTTCATCACTTTAAATATGTCCTGCCACTGCCTTCTGGCTTGCAGGGTTTCTGCTGAAAGATCAGCTGTTAACCTTATGGGGATTCCCTTGTATGTTAGTTGTTATTTTTCCATTGCAGCTTTTAATATTTTTTCTTTGTATTTAATTTTTGATAGTTTGATTAATATGTGTCTTGGAGTGTTTCTCCTTGGATTTATCCTGTATGGGACTCCCTGCGCTTCCTGGACTTGATTGACTATTTCCTTTCCCATATTAGGGAAGTTTTCAACTATTATCTCTTCAAATATTTTCTCAGTCCCTTTCTTTTTCTCTTCTTCTGGGACCCATATAATTCGAATGTTGGTGCATTTAATGTTGTCCCTGAGGTCTCTGAGACTGCCCTCAATTCTTTTCATTCTTTTTTCTTTATTGTGCTCCGCAGTAGTTATTTCCACTATTTTATCTTCCACGGCACTTGTCCATTCTTCTGCCTCACTTATTCTGCTATTGATTCCTTCTAGAGAATTTTAAGTTTCATTTATTGTGTTGTTCATCGTTGTTTGCTCTATAGTTTTTCTAGGTCCTTGTTAAATGTTTCTTGTATTTTCTCCATTCTATTTCCAAGATTTTGGATCATCTTTACTATCATTACTCTGATTTCTTTTTCAGGTAGACTGCCTATTTCCTCTTCGTTTGTTTGGTCTGGTGGGATTTCACTTTGCTCCTTAATCTGCTGCATATCTCTCTGTCTTCTCATTTTGCTTAACTTACTATGTTTGGGGTCTCTTTCTTTCAGGCTGCAGGTTTGCAGTTCCCATTGTTTTTGTTGTCTGCCCCCAGTGGGTAAGGTTGGTTCAGTGGGCTGTGTAGGCTTCCTGGTGTAGTGGACTGGTGCCTGTGTTCTGGTGGATGAGGCTGGACCTTGGCTTTCTGGTGGGCAGGATCACATCCAGTAGTGTGTTTTGGGGTGTCTGTGACCTTATTATGATTTCAGGCAGGCTCTCTGCTAATGGGTGATATTGTGTTCCTGTCTTGCTGGTTGTTTGGCATGGGGTGTCCAGCCCTGGAGCTTGCTGGTCATTGAGTGGAGCTGGGTCTTAGCATTGAGACGAAGATCTCTGGGAGAGCTCTCACTGATTGATATTACATGGGGCCGGGAGGTCTCTGGTGGTCCAATGTCCTGAACTCAGTCTCCCACCTCAGAGGCTCAGGCCTGACACCCGGCCAGAGCACCAAGACCCTGTCAGCCACATGGCTTACACGTAAATGTGTTAAATTCTCCAATCCAAAGGCACAGGGTGGCCGGCCTTCTGTGCTCCGCTCAGTCTTCCAGCCAGGCATTGTCCCCGGGCCTTGTCGCTATGGAGAGCCTGCTTTGGATCCAGGTCCAGCTGCATTCCCTAGCCTCTAGAAGAAACTAGCTATACTTTAATTTTAAAAAATGGTCAAGGGACTTGCCTGTTGGCACAGTGGTTAAGAATCCACCTGCCAACGCAGGGGACACAGGTTCGAGCCCTGGTCCGGGAAGACAAATGAACAAGCATTTGATGCCTTACATTTCTCACCTGTAAAATGGGCATGATAATAAAACAATCATAGTGTATATCCAATAGAATTGCTATAAGTTCTTTGTCTGCTTTGTCGTTTGCTTCTCCCTCAATGTCAGGTTCTTAGATTATGCTCCTCCCATCCCTGTGCCTGCCTCTAACGTGGTGTGTATCAAATTCATGCTGGCTTGCTATTTAATATTTTTGACTGTTAGAAAATAATTCTAATATTATGATAATGATAATAATACCTAGCAATTACTAGACAATGTGTCAAAGACTGTGATAAGCATGTTACAGATGTTACCTCATTTAATCCTCATAACCATTTTATGTAGTAGATACTATTATTATTATTATTTGTGTGTGTCCTCTAGAAGAGTGATCAGCAAACTTTACCTGTAAAGAGCCAAACAGTAAATATTTTAGGTCTTAAGAGTTATCAGTCTCTGCAATTACTCAACTCTTTGCCATTGTAGAGTGCAAGCAGAAAGAAAATATGAGGATGAATAGTCCAATAAAGCTATTTACAAAAACAGGTCATGGCACAGATTTGGCTTGTGGGCTGTAGAGTGCCTACCCTAGAGCATGGCCACATATGCAAGACTGGGAGCCACATCTCAAAATGCTATCATGTCTGTAGGTTTACCATAAGAATTGACATGATTTTCTAGAACCTCTTACTGCAACACATGCTCTTCATTTAAATTTAGCAAATATTTATTGAGTACCCAGGGTATGCTAAGCACTACCCCAGGGGCCAAGGACTCAAATAAATCAGGTCATATCCTCTGCCCTCTAGTCTCAAAGACTAGCAATAGGAAGATCAGGTAGACAAACAATGGAACTCAGCAAATGCCATGATAAAAATACACAGCCAGTGCCACGAGACACAGACAGGTGACTCCATCAGTTCACAGATGTCACCAGCACCAGGCACTTACTATGTTAGACTCAGGGATGGATATACGATACAGCGGAACAGACACAACCCTCACCCTCATGTACTGACAGCCAAATGGGAAAACTCTCGTTTCAACAAATAATTTAGTAAATATTTACAGTTGTGCAAAATGCTGAGAAGTACCAAGTACGAGGAGAGCATATGAACATGTGGAATCTGGGAACAGGGAATTTGACTGGATTATGAGGTGGGGGGACATGAACTGAAAGGTGAATTAAGGCCAGACCAGAAGAGCTTGAACACCAAGTTAAGGAATTTGGACTTTATTCTGGAGACACCTGGTAGGCATCAAAGATTATTGAACAGGCGAATGACAAGACTAGTCCTTTTGAAAGAAAACTCTGGCAACCATATGCAGAGTATACTGAAAGGAGAGAGAGCCGAGGCCAACAGCCTCAGCCTCATCATGGCCTTGTGGGAAACCATTTAATGAATGCATGAAGATGGCAGGAGGGAAGACTATTGAATAAGCCCCAAATGAGATGCAGATACTCCCTGCATAGGCTTTAAATATTTTTTAATTAATAGCATATTAACTTTCTGTATAATTTTTGATATGGCAGTGGGATGTCAGTTATCTGTAAATTACATCATCGTTTGCTAAAATGCACTGGGCTAAACCTTGAGTCTTTCAAGTATTTAAACACAATACCTGCTCTATTTATTTGCCTGTTAATTTTCTTAGAATCTGCTTTCTACATGTATAGTTCAAAAGCAAAATGATCCTTATCAGTGTGATTACAGACTGCAAGGTCGTGGCATTCACATATGTAGGACTTCTCCCACGACCTGCTTATTTGTTGCTCTGGACCAACTACTTTATAAAAAGGATGCCAATCATGTATTCCCCCTGCTCTGTAAGAATTCTAAAGGCAGTTTTCTCATTCAGTGGCTTCACCATAGAATGGATCCCTCAAATTCAACTCTAGTTGACATTGGACTCTTCTCTTTCTATATCTAGTTACCAAGTCCAGTTGAGGCTCTGTTCAAACTGTATCTCAGATTTAGTCTTTCTTTTCCATTGTCACTTCGGCCATGCTAAAGGATTAATAAATTTTGTTTGTCTGAAAAAAGAGATGGTGAGGGACAATGAGAGTGTTGACAAGGGCAGTGGATAAAAGGTCTTGGCCCGAGCAGTGCCAAAGCTGGCACCTTCCTTGACCAAAGGCTTCATTGCTGGTCTGTAGCAAAGCAGGAATCCCCTTTGGGAGTCAAAATATCTCAAAGACAGAAAAACAGACACAGGAGCTGTGAATAATGGAAAGTCTTGCAGGGCTGAATCCAGGAAAGAGATGATGCCCGTGAGTGAGGAAGGGGCTACAGGTCCCCTGGGGCTCTCTTCATGCACGCATACGTGAACTGGGTATCCGCAGAAACACCCTCCTAACTGGAGGGCAGCTGATCACTTCTGCAGCAGTCGTTGGTTTTAATATCTATGTCCTAATTTATTGGACATCTGCAGAACAACCAAAGAAAATATTCAAGTATGGCATGGGCAATCTGGCTGCTTTCTGAGTTCATCAAATATCTCACACTCCTTTTTCAAATGTTTTCAGTTCTGCAAAACTCAAAATGCATTTTGCCAAACATGTTCTCTGTTAATGTTTATTTAGAAGGGAATTTAATCCGTATGCTGCTGATGCATTTACACTTAACTCATCAAAATGTTTTACTAGAGTCATTTGATGTCCAAGAAACCTTTTGAGTCTTTTTTATAAGCCTCTTCAAGCCCATTTTGCTTCGAAACAGGAAGTCGCCTGTTACTAACCATAAACGAATGCAATCCCCAGAGGATTTGGTTTCATTTAAGACACCGAGAGACCACAAGTTCTCAGCCTACCCTGAACTCCACAGAAAAGATTTTCTCCTGAATCTACTGAGAATGGGCCATGCACAGATGAGGTGCTGTTATTATTTTCCAAAACAAAATCCGTTATGAAGAGGCATCTTTCATACAACTCCTGGGAAAGACAGTTACCAAAGCAGAGTGCTAAATCATTGGCTTTGCGGGCTGCACCTGGTCAATGTAACTGTCTCCCACGATCCACTTACCATTCAGAGCTCGTTTGCTAGTATTAATAGAACAAATAAAATGGAATGGGAGATAAAGATACCAGGATAGTGATTTCTTGCTTCAGGAAAACCGTCCTGGGTTACAGACCAATACAATGTTCCCAGCCATGAGCCAGGGAACCAAAGCTGATATAAACACAGCATCCAAGCCACAGAACATGACTTGTTTAAGGCTTAATTCTGTGAAGTAAGGCAGGAAACAAGATTTATCCTTCTGGGAAACTTTTGGCATTTGCCTCGAGCTGCGCCTGATTACTCTCTGCTGTCCTCACCACCCATTACAGCTATCTGAAGGAAATCAATTTTTTTGCCCAAACTAAGGCAAAAGGGAAACATCTCCATCTGAGTCCCATAGAAATCCTTCTGTTTGACGTGGCATTAAACAATGGGGAGCGAGCGGCCCTGTTCTGTGAGGATGGGCCGCTGCTATCTTAGGCCTTTTGGCTGTGAAGGGGAGTGAAACGAGTTGGGCGAAAGCCATTTTACAAACATAGTAAAAATAAATTTACTACACTCAATAATTGAATCTTAAACTTGTCACTATGGCAGACTCTAAATTATTCCAAGAGCCTTCACTGGGACTTGGCAAAAGCTGTGGGTGCTGGAGGTCAGTTTTCATGTATGAAATCCAGCTTAGGTTATAACTGCACAGGGCTACAGAGTAAACGTTCAAAGGATGAATGGGCCATTGATAAGTAAATCTGACTCCCCAGACACTTAAATAAGTCCTGGAAGGGTTTAAGCCATCCGTTTGGTGGGCTACCAACAAAATTGGGCTATTAATACGAGAGAATTTGAGGTTGTTAATACCAGGCTTTTTTTTTTTTTTCTGTGTGTGTGTGTGTGTGTGTGTGTGTGTGTGTGTCTGTGTGTCTGTAAGAGTTTGTTTTTTAACGTGTCTTTATTTTCACGTCGCTTTAGTTGTATTAGGTGCACTCTGATTGGGCAGTGAAAGCTGTGTGACTTGGTCGTTGGCCCAGGCTCTGACTCCTGGGCACAGGACTGGAGTGTTTACACTGGAGGGGAATGTTCAGACTCTGACCCAACCAGGAGACATTTCGGTTAACATCTGGCTTTGCTTACTTGTCCTAAATATTAAATTATTAATGGACTATTAATATTAGACCGTTTCATTGGTTCATTTTTTTTTTCTCCTTAAAATCATATTTAGAGACCACTTCCCTTAGAATAAGGTTTAAAACTCTCTCCTAGTTTCTTTCGGAATTTGGCATCTGTAAAAATCTTCAGGGGACTCAAGCAAAAGAATTACCAAAGTAACAAAGACCCAAAACTAACCCATTCTTTTTAAGTTAGTTTGGGAAAAATGAATTTGTTCATCGCTCAAAGTGAAGTGGTAAAGAACTTTTGTATTCAAATACTAGCATTACCGCTGATCGTTCATAAGGCCCTGAGAAGCCACCTGCTTTGGTAGCATATGTACCTGAATATACTGGCCAGAAATAAATTTTTTACGTTTTTATTCATTTTAGTATCATGAATTATTTTTTGAATGAGGTCTAGACAGTCACAATTGCCTAGTTAATTTAGGTGAGATCACCTGTGCTTCAGAGTGAGACATGTATGTATTCGTTGATTCAATGCCAGTCTTCTCTTGCCAGAGTAGGTCATGGAAACATCATGCCTAATGATAGAAATGGCCTCAACTGGGAGACCATTTTACTGAATTTACCCAGTTCATCACCACACACATGCTTATAATATTTAAATGGAACAGTTTCAGAAAGTACATAAGTGCTTTGTATCATGGCATATGTGGTATATATTTCACTACTTGGGTATAAGTTCTTAGGAAATGGTCCCCTTAGTTTTGAAGTGCTTTCTGTTTTCCAGAGGAATCCACAGTCTCCCATGGGTTCCACTGGGAATTCAAACTTGAATGGGTCATTTTGTCCCCATATCCGCCGTTCCTCCTGAGTCCTCAGTTTTTTGTTAACGGTACAAAGATACTACTAACTTCCATATTTCTCAATTTGAAAGTGAATAAATCGTCTCTATTGCCTTGAATCCAAATATACTTTCAATATTCCGCTTTCCTTATTGGCTGGAACAACTCAGGAGGAATTAATCCCTCACTAGCATTATAAGGTAGGCAATGCATGTGCAGGAACTTTAACATATATTATGATTGTATGTGTACATACAGAGATATACATGTATGGAATTCTATACTTTAACAATTGCTGTGAATTATAAACACACATAAAAGCAAACCAAGATCATTATGAACAAAAAAAGTAAAAATAATGACTAAGTTGTATTTATTTAGGGCTTTGTGTTTTTACATATTTATTTCTAATCAGTTCTCATGAAATATTTGATTATTCTCCCTTTTTCTTCCCTTCTCCTTCTCCTCCTTTTCTTCCTTTTTCTTCTCCTCTTTCTTCTCATTCTTATTATCTTACAATTTTGCCAAATAATATTTAGAGGTTAAAATTACTTAGGTGAAGAGTGAATTGAGGCCTTGCTTGAATCAGGTAGGTCTGATTCACTCAAGCTCTTTTCACCAAAACCCTACCTCTCTGAGGTTTAACCCGTAATGTTTTTGTAGCTATTGTAGGGAAGGCATTCTGGTGGAATTAACCCCTTTGTATGCATACAAACATGTGGGTCCTGTTTATGAAGAGCTATGAGGAGAAAGACAGTCAGTATCTATTTTTACTATATAAAGACAGATCCTGCAAAAATACTTCATAATACCATACAATCAGGGCAGCTTCTAGGGTGAGGCAAGAAAAGCATCTAGGGCACAAAGTTTAAGGAGGCGTGCACTCTTGGGGTGCTACAAGTGCAAGACTCACACCTGAGAGCAAACGCCTGCTTAAAGATTTTCCCCCGGCACCTCACTTGCTCCCTCCTAGTTCTGGCCCTGCAGGCAGCAACTGTCATATGCTGGTCACCTTCCTCTAGTTCCACAGAAATTAAAACCAATCAGTGAGTGGTTTATTAAATATTATGTGCTATAGGTTGAGGAAAAACTCAAAACCTTTTCCAATTATATTGCATCAGCTTGTACTGGAAGAAAATGTTATCCAACTGGAAAGATAAGAGTTACACATGGGAAACAGTCAAATCAGATATATTGTTGACTCTGCAAAATACCGTGGTCCCGTGTGAGGTCACAGATGTCAGATTCAGGACGGTGGAAAATGGGAGGCGTTATTGACCATGCTCTCAAGGATAAGCCCTTGTGCTGTAACTCACATAAGGGTGGGTGAGGCAGGACCCTGCTGGGGAGACTATGGGACTCCAAGAAAGGCTGATTGACGTTGGCCGTAGGAAGCCATTTATGTGTTTGAACAGGGGAGCAATGTGCAGAAAGCTCTGTGATGGATTACGCATCCTTTCGCAGGAGTGGCCAGGGTGATGGATGGACGGTGGGTCCATCCAAAATAAGAATATTGTGTTAAAGTGGGGGCGCACTAGTTTAAATTTATTTTCAAGTGATTACTACTACAAAGAGGTTTTGATCTGTTACAGGGAAACTGGAGTTGGAAGAAAGGAAACAGTAGAGGTTGAAATGTCCAAATCAGCCATCTTATTCATACTATTTTGTCACGTTCCCATTTCTCCTGAAGCCGGTTCCACAATGCACTTAGCCGTTGTTGTTGGCTCTGAACTCCTTATTGTCTGACCCACATGGCTGGCTGCTGGAGCGTGGGCTGCCTAATTCACCGAGCAGTTTCTGTGGGTGACTCTGGTATTCTAGACTAGATCACCAAGCCCTTCAAGGTCAAGGCTCAGAGCTCATTCTGGAATGTTCTATCTCTGTAGACTTCAGCAGCAACTGGGTCCATGAAAAACAGTTAATAAGGGTTTCACAGCTGTCTGCTTGGGAGAAAAGACATGGAGAGAAATTGAACTTGATTACCCAACGAGGAAAGGTCTGCGTTTGTTGTACTTTGCAATGTTTGGACTGATATGAATGAAATTTCCAATGGCTAATTTCATTTCTAATCCTTACATGAGCCAGAAAACTCCACCTGCAAGGGAACCGTTTTTCATTGCCTTTCTTTTGAAAAGGCATTTCCTGTCAACAGGAGCTGCAGTAACAGGCAGGAACTGGTTACTTCTATGACACTGGTGGTTGCTTGGGAAGGAGGCCCAGGACTCAGGCTTCTGCAAAAGTTTTTGGCTTAGAGTCAAACCAGAATGAACAATTCGAGACCCACACGTCTCCTGATAGACAGATATCTGAGCTGGGGGCACTGAGGCCCAAGACAGTTTACCAAGAAGGTAGAATTATGTAACCCTGTCACTCAACAGGGCTTCTTTCCAGTTCAAGGTATCCTGGGACTAAACAGTACATACAGCAACAGAACAAACTGAATGTGTACCCTCTTTGCATTGCTAAATGGAGCACACTCGCCGTGTCGATGCATAAATCAACAAAAGCGCAATGGAGCGATGCCTCATTTATTTACCAACGCTGGGGAATGGACTATTTATTATAGATAAATATTCCAAATAACTAAAGCCTGTGACTTTAAGTGCCAAAACTTTAAAAAATGTTAACCAAGTATGATGAAAATCCTCTGAACATTCCCTACTGTCTTAAAGACTGTACTCAGAATATAGTTTGACCTTAGAAATGTTTGGAGAAAAAAAAAATGGAAGAAGGAATGGACAGACGCACCATTAGACCTGATGTTTTAATGCTGATGACTAATCAGGGAGAAACAAAGGGCTTCTATACTTAGTCTTCTGTGCATTTTGAGAGGAGTCATTGGTGGGCCGAAGGGGTAGTTTGGACACTGCTGGGGAGAAACTGCAGCCTTACTGTGGAGGGGGCAGCAGCAGCAGAATGCCGGCACTGCTGAATATATACACACATCACCTCACCTGATTCAGATCAGTTACGTCTCCTAGTAATAAAACAATGTGAAACTGAGATGTCTTTAAGGAGACTGTGGAAGTCAAGAGAAGTACCAAAATACTAGAAATAGAGCAAGTGAGCTAAATATCAATCCAAAGTAAAATTCTAGAAAAATACATTTCTGGGCACGTGGATAAGGAATGTCATCCTCAAGGTCTCCTTGTCTCTCTGACCTCATGTCTGATGATATACTTACAAATCCTGTGAGCTTTATGTGCACAATTTATGCACAACTTGACCACTCCCCGCCTCTTCTCTGTTCCTTTCGTAGCCCAAGCCAACTGATACAGTAGATGAAATCACTGGCCTCAAGTCATCACTTCTCTCTGTGTACACACTTTCGCCATGGTGTTCTGATGGGCAAAGTCTACTTCCCTGCCCCTTGACTTTGAGCTCCATTGTGTGCCCTCCAAGAAAGGAAGCACGAGCTTGAAATGCGCCTGTCAGTGGGCTTTCTTTCTGGCCTTTGCTGCCACATCAAGAAGAGTTTCCTCAGGCTCATTGGAACACTCTTACCTGAGGTGCAGGACAGCATCATGGAGCAGACCTGAGGGAGATGCCCATCACAGTCAGACCCTGCAGCTTGAACGGGGCCCAGCCCAGCTTGGGTCAGCAAACCCCTAGATGACCCGCGGGTCCTTAAGAACCAACGCTATTGTTTCAAGCCATTGCATTTTTGAATCGTTTATTATACAGCCATAGCTTACTGACTCAAGGGGATTATTATTGCATTATCCCTCAGCATCTCACCTTCCTTGTCCTGCTCTGCTGCAGAGACCCTGGTCTCACTGCTCTTCCTCCAGCGTGCCAGGCTTTAGCAGCGATCATCTCCACCATAATGCTATAATTCAGTTTTTCTAAACTATTGTTAGTGCAGCCAAATTGAAAAAACATAATTAAAAAGTATGGGATATTGACTTAGAACAAAGATTAAAATATCTTAGACAGACACATAAAGGCAATTTTAGTAACTCCTTAGAAGGGACAGATTCATCCTATGAAGGTTTTTGAGGCAGCTTAATGATCTTTAGAAGCAAGGGTTCTGAAGCTGTGTGGCCTGAGGTCAAAACATGGTTCCATCAACTTACTGCTGAGTGACCATGGGCAATTATGTAACTTTTCTTTGCCTCAACTGGACTCTGAAAAATGGCCATAAAAATAGCACATGCTTCATAAGGTTGTTATATGGATTAAATTAATGTGAACAGTAAATGCAAGACCTGGCAGATAGCAGGCACTTGAAGAGCCGTAAGTAGAGTTTTGTTTGTCATTATGACCGCTACTGATGTTGTTCCAACAATTATTCCAAACTTTGTGTATAGACTTTATACAGTCCTGTGCAAAACGCTAGCAGGATTTTTCAAGAAATATTACTGAAAATTTTATAAAATATCTACTTAAATTCTGAAATCATTGACTACATCATAATCATTGACAAAGAGTAGATAATCAAACTATAAAAATTTAAATGAAAATGAGTTAAATAGTTTTCCCTAAAGATTAATAATTGTGTACTTAGGACACAGAATCTACAATAAATGTATAACTAGGAAAAATATTTGCAATCAAATATGACAGATAAATAATTAAATTTCTTTATAAAGAACTCATTCGGCTTATCTTAAAATGTAAAAATATAATTCACAGAAGAAAAAATACAAACGACTGAAAAGTATTTTTAACTGTACCAGTTTTATGAACAAGCAAAGAAATGTAAATTAACAAATAATCCTATTTCCTTTCTTGCAAATCAAAATAATTGTAATAATAATAACAGTGAATAAGAGGAGAAAGATGAGGGGACTCAGTGTAGACGAGGGTGTGATAAATTAGAGGCACTCGTGTCCTGCTTCTACGAATAGATACTGGAGCAATACTAAATTGTTAACAACGTATAATTTTTATATGTTTATTATTTTATATAATTTTTAAACAATTTAAAAATATTTTTAAATGTCCACTCTACTAATTTTACTTCTGAGACTCTAAGGGAAGAATCAGAAATGTAGATGACAAGGAATGTACAAAAATAGAAAAGAAAGCATTATTTGCAGACATGGAAAGACTATGAATGAGGGATATTGTTAAATAAACTGTGGTTTATTTATATAAATGGATATTATGCAGCCTTTCAAATGGTATTGAGAGAGTTTTAGAAATACGTTTGTCGTATTTTGTTGTAACAATAAGTAAGGTGCCATATCATGTAGACAGTACTGTTTTAAGCATATAAATATTATAGAAAAAAACAACTAAATGTGTTAACCTTAACACCTCTTCTACTGTTACATATATTTTAAATATCTGTTTCTGGAATTTTCTGGCAGTTCAGTGATTAGGACTCCACACTTCCACTTCAGGGGGCACGAGTTCATTGCCTGATTGGGGAACTAAGATCCCTGCATGCCATGCGGCGTGGCCAAAATAATAAATAAATAAAAATTCTGTTTCTTTATGTATTTTTAACCGTGACCAAAAAACCCATGTAACATGAAATTCATCAGCTTAAGCATTTTTACATGAACAGGTCAAAAATGTTAAGTATATTTACATTGTTGTGTAACAGATCACCAGAACTAATTCATTTTTCCAAACTGAAACGCTATACCCATTTAACAACTCCTCACTTCCCTCTCCGCCCAGCCTCTGATAACCAGCATTCTACTTTCTCTTTGACTATTTTAGATACCTCATTTAAGTGGAATCATACAGTATTTGTCTTTTGGTGACTGACTTATTTCACTTATATAATGTCCTCAAGGTCCATCCATGTTGAGTATGTGACAGGATTTCCTTCGTTTATAAGGTTGAATATTATTGCATTGTACATGTAGACCATGTTTTATTTGTCTGTCCATCAAGGGACATTTGGGTTGCTTCCACTTATTGGCCACCGTGAATAATGTTTTCATGAACATGGGTGTTCAAGTGTCTCTTTAAGACTCTGCTTTCAATTCTTTTGCATATATACACCCAGAAGTGGGATTGATGGATCACATGGTAGTTCTATTTTGAAGTTTTTTAAGGAATCACGATACTGCTTTCCGTACCAGTTGTACCATTTCACAGCCCCACCAACAATGAACAAGGGTTCAAATTTCTCCACATCTTTGCCAGCACTTGTTCTTTTCTTTTCTCTCATCCTAACAGATGTGAGATGGTGTCTCACTGTGGTCTTGATTTGCATTTCTCTAACAACTTTTGATGTTAAGTATCTTTTCATACACTTGTTGGCTCTATGTATTTTTGAACATGTCGAAGTGTTTATCATTAACATGTATTACTTTTGTATCAAACAAACAAAACACTATGAACACAATTAGGATCAGTTTTGCCTCCAGTTTTGTGACATTAGCAAGAGCAAAGAAGCTTTCTTTTCCTAGGTCCCCAAATCCCCACTTGTGAAATAAGGAGACTAGACTAGCTAATCCCACATATGACTTCTTTTGTTGTTGTTGTTTATTGTTGTTGTAGTACGCGGGCCTCTCACTGCTGTGGCCTCTCCCGTTGCGGAGCACAGGCTCCGGACGCGCAGGCTCAGCGGCCATGGCTCACGGGCCCAGCCGCTCCGCGGCACGTGGGATCTTCCCGGACTGGGGCACGAACCCGCGTCCCCTGCATCGGCAGGCGGACTCTCAACCGCTGCGCCACCAGGGAAGCCCATAACTTCTTTTTAATAAAGGAAATAATCTTTCCTCATTTTCTTCAGTGTTGTGAAAGTAGTTACATTTATAAATCTCCTAAATTTTGAAATGATTCTGAGAACAGGTGAATGGGTGAACTGATGATTTGGTCATAGTTTTTTCAGAATTTCTTCTTCATTTAACATTTTCAGTGCTCCAGCTCTGTAGAAAGCGTTAGACCAGGGGCCAAGAATACAGAGATAATGCAGTCTGGACCCTGCCTCGTTAAGTTACAAGTCTATTTGGAGAGGCAAGCTTATAAGTAAATAATTACAATGCAACTTGAAGCTGATATAATACATGTAAAAATAAGGTTCACTGGTGTTACAAAGCAGACATCTGCTTCTAAGATGCTAAAAACGTGAAGACTCATCTCATAGTGGGAAAAAACTCGTAATAGCTGTCCCCCAGACCTTGGTGTTTACAAAATCCATGGCATTCAATTTAGTGAAAAGAAATGTAATATTTACCCAGCAAAGACAAAGCAGAATTTCCATGAGTATTTAACCATTACATTTTTTTTAAACTAACAAATGGCTAAAATGTTTTCCATTCAATCAAATGGTATTTTAGAAATTGTGGTCTACACAAAGGATGCCTCTTGCTGGGCAGAGTAATATAATACATTCTGTGTGGAGTAGGAAACTTTAATGATATATGCAGTTTTGTTATTAAAACTGAGTTATATATTTTGCTCTGCTCTGGAAAATTGTGACCCAGTATAACATATCTTCACATTGTTTATAACTTGAGGAAAATCAACATTTTGGGTTCCCAGTTCACACAGTAGGAATTACATTTGTTTTGGCCAAATATAATTTATATAACTGCAAGGAACAATAAAACATGAACTCTACAGTGTTTTCTTACCTAAAAATAATATAGACCTTGTAAAATTGAAGAGATTATTATTATAAAGGAAAAGACAGTAACTTAAAAGGCTGAAGCTCATTTTACAACACTCTTTAATGCCTGTGCAAATAGGCAGACACCTGTGTCCTCATTTTCCTTGACCCTAGCCACAGGACTGAGATTCCACATAGTAATAAATAACCTTGCAAATAAAACTTTGAAATATAATTTGCTTGAACAAGCCCAGTTCTTCTATGTTGAAAAGTCATTTTCAAAGTGACTTCTTAAAATGACTCAGTATTCTTTATTCCCATGCCTACAAAGATCTTTTGTATGTGATGAAACATCTGGTCCATCTTGTTAATAAGGCCTCAGGTAGTAAAGGGACTATTCTGAATTTGGAGTTGGGAATTGAATGAATGAATGCAAGAATTGATTAATCAATCATCCAATCAATAATTAGGCATTTATCTTTAAGGTCAACTAGCCTATGCAAAATTGACTCTCCTACTTCAGTATCATAATATAAAATGTGATCCTATTCTCAAAAATGTGGGAGTGATAAGGGAGAAGAGTGAAACTTCCTTTGAGGCGATATGTGCAAGAGTCATACTGAACACATATCGTAAAACTGCTGAATACAAAACTGATCAGACAACTAGAAAAAATATTGACATTTTGTTGGCAAGTACTGTGTTCAAGGAACTGGTCAGTGGTATCTTATTTAATATGTAAAGTCTAGACAATTCCACGAAGTTGGCAGAATTATCTTACATGTGAAGGAACTAGGGTCATAAATTTTAAGTGACATCTTCCAAATCACATAGCCAAGTATGTGGTAGAGTTGACCCTGGACCACAAGTCTTCTGCTTCTACATACTGCACTCTTGCCACTACAGCACTTGAGAATCTGCTGAGTGAAGACTATAGGCTAGTACAGTCACAGCATAATCAGATGGCAGATGGGCCTAGCATTCCTACTAGATGACACCTACCTATTCATGCAATTCTTACCTTTCCTCAGGCTCAAAACTTTTTCACTTACAGAGCAGATTTTTCTGCTCTGTGATTTATTTAGATTTCAAATTCTTCAGATTCCCAGTGTAATTTTTGACTTGGTCTTTTAAGTCTTAATGTCTATTTTAAACTGGGATTTGAATTATATTTAATAGTATTAGGGTTTCTAACTAACTGCATTGATTTTCTTCTGAAGCAGTCCATTCTTAATACTTATTTAGAGAGAGAATCCTAAGGAATCGTAAATGGTGCAGACTTGTTTTTCAGGAGCCAACATGAGAGTCCATTTTCCTTTTAAAAAAAAAAAAAAAAAAAAAGTCTGCAGCCTCTCCAGGCATTGAATCATCTGGCTTGGGGCCAGGCACTAGAGGGTGCTTTAGAAATATTATTTGATGATGAACTCGGATGTTGTCCACTTGCTTTTCAGAAATCATTCCTGTAAATCACGGCTTTGAAAACTTGTCAGCATTTTGCTCTTTCTTTTGTGGATTCCTTCAAAGGGAGAAGGAATGCCTGAAAAGTAAACATTAAACAGCCATAACTGCATCCCAAGGAGTGCGGAATAAAAAAAAATTATAGATACTTATAGATATATAAATATTTCTGTGAGATAAAAAGAGAACCCTGTGGATAACTCACAAAGAGCCTACTGGAACTTTATCAGTCGACTGGGCTTTGTCAGCGTAAAGCAGGTTTGTGAGGGGGGCCAGGGCAACATGTGTTTCTCCCTATTCCATACCCTGCTTTTCTGGAAGCTTGCTGTAAGCATAACACCTCACATTTGTATGAGACTTCTTTTTTTTGTCACACTTTTACATATATTATCTCTCAAGTGATATTCACAAAACCTGTATAGTAAGCATTACTATTCCTATTCTCTAGATGAAAAACAAAAAAACTGAGGTTTAATGAGGATAACTATTTCACTCAGATCTATAAGGTTAAGTGTCAGAATCAGATTTTAATTATAAGACTTCTTCCTAGTATATAGGGCAGCAACCCCATTCTTCTTTCTTTATACAGTTAACATAACCATATTTCTTCCCTTCTTCCTTCAGACTTTGTCACCATATGTATCTTTCCTTGTTAATGTCTTCAAATTTTAAATAAAAATAAAATCCATAAACACCAAAAACCAGAGGGCATGAAATATAAAATAAGGACACACACACCTCCTTTGCTGTTGGAAAAAGAAAAAGCATAACCTGGTAGGGGAGCTAAAAATGTCCTGGAGAGACGATAGTATGAAGCGCCATGAAGCAGAGCTGTGAGTAAGGTATGGTGTGTGGAAGAACCTTTCCAATTAGGAAGAACTCTAATTGGAAAGATAAGGAAGGGTTTCTTAGGAGAACAATACCTTTCTTTAGGTCTTGAAAGACAGCAAGATTCCAGAAGAGCACCCTAAGCTTTGGAAATAGTGAAGACAAAGTCGGCAAAGCTCAGGGCATTTGCAGAAAACAATATTCAGCTTATTGGAGGATCGCTTCCTGAGAAGAGGCTGGCAAACAAGCTTTTCACCAGGTCTAGAGCAGCTCTGTCCAAGATCAGGGAAATGTTTTCTTTACTTTTTTTTTCTTTAAAGTCTTTATTGAATTTGTTACAATACTGCTTCTGTTTTATGTTTTGTCTTTTTGGCTGTAAAGCATGGGGGAGCTCAGCTCCCCGACCAGGGATTGAACCCGCACCTCCTGAACTGGAAGGCGAAGTCTTAACCACTGGACCTCCAAGGAAGTCCCAGGGAAATGTTTCCTAATAGGCACTGTCCGAAGCAGTAGCCATGGGCCACGTGTGGCTACTGAGCACTTGAAAAGTGGTTGGTGTGACTAAGAAACTGAAAACTTTGTTTAATTTACTTTTATTTTTAATATAAAATCACATGTGACTACAGCCCACCATTTTAGAGCGATTCTAGGGGCCTTGGATGATTGATTGATAGACTGAGGCAATCACAGAATTCTACGGTTACCCGGGGGGAAACAGATACTTTCTGACTGAGGAGAGAAATGAACTGAGAGACTTGGGAGAGGCTGGGATAAGAAAAATAAGGGCTGGAAGAATGGCAAGTTGGGATAAAAGGAGACATCCGGTTATAATCGCTGAATCTGTGAACCACGGGATTCGAAATGCAACTGCTTGCACTCATTTGTGTAAGAAAAGTTTGTTCTTCACCAAATTTATGAACTCCTCCAATGTCAGAATGATGTCCATTCTTTCATCTCTCAATATCTAGTAGGCAGCCCCATGTCTTCCACAAAATATGTTGTGCATATGACTATTCTGACAAATTCAGCCAGTTGTGCATTTATATGTTACAGTTAAATTAAAATGTCCATTATCTAAACCGGATGGAACTAATGAGTGGAGATAGTTAATTTTCAGTCATTCAAACACAACATATATAACCAGGTAAGCCTTAAAAAATGTATTGGCGTGTGTGTGTGTGTGTGTGTGTGTGTGTGTGTGTGTGTGTGTGTTAGTTTCACCCAAATCTTTCTCTATCTCTAAAGTACTTGGAATTTAAAAACTCCAATGTGGTTTATCAGACACATTGTCTGTATTCTTTTAAACCCAGAAGAAATAATATTCTTGTTTCAGCTTTATTAGATTCTTAAATTATGGATAAGGTATTCTGTAAAACTAGCTAGTGCCCACTCCTCATTCTAAGGCTGAAAGGATTATTAAAACCAAAACAGAAAATTGGGTTCCCCCAGACTGTAAGGAATTGATCTCCCAAGATTTAAGATCATGGTATCAAAACCACAAGTAAACACTGGTACTGCACTCAGTAAATGGTTTTCCTGCAATACTTTGCAGAAAAGAATAAAACCCCAGCAGCAACAGCAGTGCAACACCTTATCCCCATTCCCACAAGCTGAGCCGCTAATTATTTTTTTTTACCTGCAAATGGACTCATCATCTGGATACCTTCTCAAATAAGTCTTAAACATTTTTGTACTGGTGAATTCTCACGTGTGGATGTCTTGGGGATGAATGGGCACCAAGTAGCCTTCCATGAACTGTGTTACAGGCCAACGTTTACCAGATGACCTGGCCTCTCTTCTTCCACCTAAGGATATGAGAAAAATATGCAGGATTTAGGAAAGAAGGATTGGGACGTCAGTTAGTTTTTCCTTAACATTTATTCAAATTGTACCTTGGCTAACCACACCTAATGCAGATGGAGTGGGTTTATCCATTTCTCCAAGCAAAAGCTATCTGTGTTCTAACTCCCCAAAAGTCTTACTTTGGAGATATTTTTTGCAATTCATCAATAACCTCCGTGGCTCTTGCCAAAATCATCCCCTCTCCCCGTTTTTTAGACCTGAAGGGAAAGTGAAGATAAGCTCAACAGCCACTGGCGTATCCTGGAGATGGAACTCTAGAGATTTGTACTCCTATGTCTTCTTTGCTCACAACAGTGAAAATCTTCAAATTGCTAGAGATACTGTTTTCTAGCATCTTAATCTCATCCAAATTGTATAACATTTCTTTGAAATAATGGCAGCAGGACTTTGAAGGGGTTTTAGTTCTGAATCCTCAGTTATGATTTTATTGTTTGAGTTTCCGTACCAAAATAAATAAATAAATAAATAAAAGCCATGATGTGGAGTTGTATCTTTTTCTATGTATTACCTGAATTCAGGCAACTGACTGTATAAACCTAAGGAAAACAGTGAAGTTATCAATAGCAATGTTAGTCAATGCTGAAATTGTTCCTCCAGTCACAGAATCCTGAGATCTTAAAACTGAAAACTGTAAAGAAGCCACTTTAAATCATTCTTACAAATGACTGTACTATTGCAAGTATTAAATGCCTGGGAGCAGAAATGGGAAGAACGCTCGTTCATGTTCTGCTCTTCTTTTTTTCTTTCTTTCCAAATGTCCAAGTAGCCAAGTCTCTGGTATGTATCAGAGGAACAGGCAATTTTCAGAGTGAAGTCAACTGAAAAGTATGTAGATGGCAGTGTAAATGTTAGGAGAGTTTGGAGGAAAGTATGCCAACTATGTGCTGTTTTTTGCTACAGTAAGTATAGAACCATCTCTTCAATGCCATGGGCAAGATCCTTGCCAAGTGGAATACCCTATTTATAACCCTATCAAGAAGAGGAAATAGTGCCAGGAACAAGATAAAACTATTAGCTGTATTAACAAAAATACTTGAAAGCATGTTTGTATTTGAAAATGTTAGTGGTTAAGCAAAAAAATATAAGTAGTTGTAGATCTGGGTGTTGAAACCTGTTGCAAGACCATTAATTAGTCATCATCTTATCTTCACTGCCATATCTCTGCCAACTTGCCTGTTTGAAGTCATAAAATGGAGCTCATAAATGGACTCTTTGGGAGATATGGGGAAATAAACAATTCCCCCTATTCGGTAAATAGTTAAGAAATCTCCCTGGGCTCACATGTTTTTTTTCCTCTCATTGGCACTGTTGATTCAGTGCCCATCTGGGACGTCCTCCCAATCTGACTTGAAGCTGCCAATCTTTCCAATGCCAAGTATGTAGGCTGCAATCCCAGAAGTGGGAAAAATAGACCAAGTCCAAGGGCGTGCCATCGAGTGTGTAGACTCTGGTCACAAGGGTGTCACACTGGGAGGGGCCTGGCAACTAGCCTGCGCCGGCCAGCATCAAGACACGGGCCAGGAGCTGCCACCCCATGTCCTTCCCTCCTCCCCATTACCCTGGGGAGCAGCGTGTTGAATAAGCAAGTGGCTGAGGGAATGGCTGGATTGGTGCCTGGGCCAGCTTCTTCGGCCTTCCTATTGTATCAGTGAAACTTGGTATATGCCATACTGTCCTCCCCTATAAGGACTGGGCAAGCATCAAGATACAGTTTCCTTTTCCTTCCTTTGTTTTGTCACTTTCTCTTCTCCACCTACTCATCTAACCTGGTAGAGTGCAAAGACCATAGGATATGGGATCAGACAAAATCAGTGTTACATCTAGCTCTTTTACTAGCTCTGTGTCTCTGAAGGTAAAACAAAACAAAACATTTAACTCATCTAAGCCTCAACTTATTTTCCACTAATGGTGCCTACCTTGCTGGTTTGCTGTGAGGTTTAGCAGAGGTGATGTAAGGGCCTAGCACCGGTTCTAGAACATGATAGGCAATAAATATTAACTTGCCATAGCTAGAGGCACTACATTAGACTATAGCTATGCCAATTGATTAATGATTTATTCATCTTGTTATTTACTAATCTAATTCATTTATCATTATATTAGATAGTGATATAGAATACTACCCTGTGTCTACTTATTGAAATAATTATCAACCCTCTATCAAGTTATATGATAATTTTATAAACAATTATATATGCTTATTTAAGATATAATTGCCGGACTTCCCTGGTGGCGCAGCAGTTAAGTATCCGCCTGCCGATACAGGGGACACGGGTTCGAGCCCTGGTCCGGGAAGATCCCACATGCCGCAGGGAAACTAAGCCTGTGCGCGACAACTACTGAGCCTGCGCTCTAGAGCCCATGCTCCGCAACAAGAGAAGCCACTGCAATGAGAAGCCCTCACACCGCAACGAAGAGCAGCCCCTGCTCGCTGCAACTAGAGAAAGCCTGCGCAGAGAGACAAGGACCCAACGCAGCCAAAAAAAGATATAATTGCCACACTTATGTATTATTATATTTTATATTATATATTATAATATATAATACATTATATATTATGTATTATTATATGAGTCTGTATCATGTATATGCCCTATATCATTACATGATATATAAATATATATATTTATATAAACATTACATATATCACACATAGTGTGTTATGTTTTATAGATCATTACATATTATATTATGGTTCATATTATATGAGTCTGTATCATTTATATGCCCTGTATCATGTTTTATATATATTTATACATATTAATTATGTTTATATAAATTGTATATACTTACGTCATTTTATCATTTCATTAAATAAGTAATATAAGAATGATACAATAATTATATGATTAGTATATTATACATAGTATAATGTATATTATGTTGTAATATAGATAATTTGATTATATGATTATTAACATTTAAAAAACAAATTTTAATAATATTCTATTTAGGCTATTACATAAGCATAAATGTAAACATACATACACGCATGTAATTATTTAATCATCTCTAGTGTACTTGGGCCACAGTTCTCATGGTTAAGAACCGCCACCAGGAGAGGTAGTAAAATACCAGGGAAAGACCATGTGTCTCAGGCTAAAAAAAGCTTAAATCCAGTCCATACGAGGTGTGCGAATCTGGGCATGCCAGTTAACCTCCCTGAGTCCCTATTTCCTTACTCTATTAGAAAGAAGGGGGCGGGAAACTTGCAGACTTAAATCGAAATAATATATGAACAGTGAACGACACAACTACCAGCACGTAGGTAATCAATAAATGAAGGATATCATTATTCATGTTTTTGTTCAAGTTAATAATTATCATTGTTTTCAACGTAAGTCTTAGAAATACACTCAAGAAGCAGCCCGTTACCTATGGGGACTTCTCCTTGCAGAGCTGGCTACTGCGATGTCTGTTTTGCTTGGGCCTCATTTGGAGAGCAGGGCCAGTTATCCTCACTTTCTAGTCGTTGGAGAATATTCAAACTGATATCCCTTGTGGGATAAGATCTTGGGGACAAATATTTCTTCTATTTCAAGGTTTCTTAAATTTCACATGTGATTTAAAAAGCAAATAAGCCCCTTAATTGCTTCGTTAAGCTAGTCAACGCTAATTAAGAAAAGTCAGGAGGAAAAATATTAGAAACTGCTGTGCTTGATTGTTATTAGCCTTCTCTCCTCCTTCCAGAATATGTCTTGCTCTGCTGAGGAAGGGGAGTTGATGATTTTCCATGATAGGACCCACTGTGACCTCCTCAGTTCTGAGTTTGAAATTAAGCTCTAGTCTTTTGGGCTTCAACTCTGTTTATTACTGGTGAAACATGATTTCCCAACGCCATGAAAAAAATGCCTAAAATGCCTTGTAAAGTAGCGCAGGGGGTAATCTGAACTATTTTGTTGAGCTAGACTTCAACAAGCTTGAAACATCAGTTTCTTCTCCTTCAGCACAGTCCAGGAGCTTAGGGACAGGGGCGCAGGGGTCACAGGAGGGGGCTTAGGCTTAGAGTGGGAGATGATTTGCATGTGAATACGTGAGTGTGTGCACATGTGACCTCACACATGTGTGCATTCGCAAGCACTGTGCACTTTTGTGCACATACGTGGTGGGGATGGGTGGGAAGGAGGTTTACTTGTCTGCAAGATAACTAGAACCTGAATTCAGCCTTTTGCTCTTGTTCAAACTTCGGGAGAGTTATTCCTCGTAGCTCTGCTGAAGTTTATGAGAAAAGTAAGTTTTTGTTGTAGATTTTCCTAGAGCTAACTAGGCCATCTCCCTGGTTACATCAGCTCCCTTGGAATCTCTCAG
The DNA here is from genome assembly GCF_963924675.1 of Phocoena phocoena. Lineage (NCBI taxonomy): Eukaryota > Metazoa > Chordata > Mammalia > Artiodactyla > Phocoenidae > Phocoena > Phocoena phocoena. Next base: position 76,081,668 of record NC_089232.1, on the reverse strand, counting down.
ATCCAGAGAGAATGATAAAGTAAATCCGGCAACCTGCCTTAACTCTCCTTTATGGTAGTGAATAGCTTCTATGTATTGAGCACTTCCTGTGTACCAGACTCGGTTTAGGTATGTTATAACCATGGCCATAATTCTCTCAGTAACTCCTTGAGGTACATCTGTTATTCCCATTTAATTGATGAAGCTACCAGGGGTAAGAGAAATAAAAGGGCTCATGGCCTCAGGGTTGGTAGGTGGGCTGAGCAGGAATTAGAACCCCAAGCTGACTACTGCAAAACCAATGTGATTTACTCCTCACCCGGTCATTCAAAAGGCTCTATTATCGTGATCCTCTGAGTTAAACCAGCAATTCTTCTGGTCCCAAATGAGAAGAATCAGAGTCCCTCCTTACTCTGAAAATGCTACTTAGAACAGTGCCTCTGCTCAGCGTATGAACAACCCCTACAGCTCCAAAGCTGGCTTTCCCCAAAGCCTTCAGGACCTTGGTGCACGTGGAACCCTTCAGAGGAATTTGGGCTGCTTATGGGAATCTTCTAGAAGAGCAGAAAGTGTGAAGGACTCAGGGATTAGAAGCAGAAAGAATTTTGCCCACCTTCTCACTTGTATGGAGATCAGGCCTGAATTATTTAGGGTTGTAGGTGATTTCCCCTAGATGCATCAGCTCTCATGGACAGCCTCTCTCATTGGACTGTGAATGAATGGGAAGGCTGAGAACCTCACCTTGATCATGACAAACTCAACAAGAAACCCAAAACTGTCTCAATCAGCTATTTTTCAGCCACTGAAAGCATTCTAGGACACTGTTGCATGGGCCCACTGGAGGAACAAAAGCAGGGTGTGTCTTGAGTGAAGATATAATGTGGAGGCCCTCAATGGATGTGGTCTGGAGTCCGGTTCATAGGTTTCAAAGGGGTTCCATTAACTCAGTACTGACTAGTTCAGTGATATCAAGAGGATCCATTTTGCTTGGCAAGGCATGGCAGCTGGCCTCTGTCTGTGACTGGCACAATTCTGGGGGTTGAAAGGCCTACCATTCAATAGACTCCTAGATACTTAAGATCTACTGCAGTTCCCTTGGGGCCCGGGACTTGTAGGCAAGGATAGATTCCAGGTTCCATGCATGGTGGGTCTGAGCCAGCTGACAGTTCCCTTGCCTTGGACTGAGAAGGACAAAGTCTGAAGGGTGTGGGGGGTTTGGGGGGGCAGGAAGGGCATAGCCTGTAGCTCTGATGCTTCAGACACGTGGACATTCTCTTTAGAAAACAAATTACCTCTGGCCAGGGACTGCATGTAGATAAACTAAGGCACAAAGTGTGCACAATTCAAAAGACTACATTTGTGCAAATACTTTAATTAAAACAAGCATCTAAAGGGACAAATAAACCTTACATATTTCCTTTCATTTCTCAGTGTTCTGAAGATCCACAGCAACTGATTATAAGCCCAAAAAATTTTATCAGGTTAGTTATCAAATAATTCCCATAAAGAATATGAGTTAGCATCAGAAGATTCTTTCTCAAGAAGATCTTTAATGAGAGTAAAATGAGGTCTTAATAATAACAAACAGTTTCTGGTGTTTCTGTGTGGCCACTATTGCTATAACCCTTTGCAAATCAAGGGCCAGAAATCAAGTTCAAGCAGGAAGAATGTGTGATGAATTCTGCGGGGGGAGGAGCCTGCAACATGAGCGGACCTAAGAAAATAGGTGTGAGAGGCTGTCCGAGAGCCCTGGTCGTCAGTCAGAAGGTGATCTCTGCTACAGCATCTATCAGTCAGGCAAAGAATCCAGGCTCTGTATATGTAACACAGGATACACCCAGATAAATGGGCTGAATTCTTCACAGAGCTGTGATCCTGGGGGTGCCCTGGACACTGAACAAAGTAGGGGTTCATGACTATGAAATATGTAAGGGTAGATCTCTGTCCTCTGAACAAGACTGGGGGGAGTAGAGATATCAGCAGGGTCACCTGGGGAGCACCAAGCCTCAGCCCTCTTTGTGGCCTAAGTGATTAGAAGCTAATGAGAGTGTCTGGCCATCAAACCCAGTCAATGCATCTCAACAAGGATGTGTGATACCCTAAGCTCCACTGGCCGGAAGACAAGTGGTTCAAGGCTCCTGATAACCTTTGTCATGAGCAGGACTGCTTTGGGTCCTGGGTACTCTTAGGCCCCCTAGAGGTTCAGAGGATTGAGCCCTAATGATCTGAAGAGGGGAGCCAACTAAGAGGGTGAAAGACTTCCTACACCAGCGCCCTGGAAAGTCAGCAATCCCAGATCCTTTCATCGGAGGCTCTCCCGAAAGGAGAATGACCCCATTCTGCAAGCAGAAGGTGAGCATCACACGGGCCTGTGAAAAAGCTAGAGTGAAAGGAACCAACGTAAGGATATGGGCCAATGGAGTGAGAGGGTCAAAGCTCTAATGCACTCGTGGGCAGGCAAGACTGATGGGCCCCTCGTCAGAAAGGGTCTAGACCGGCCATGGATTTTGACCCTCCAAGTCCACAAAGGCTTCCACACACTACAGAGAAGCATGTCCCTGCAGTTGCCCCCAGAGACAGGCTCAGAAGACACCTCCCTTCCCACACGACGTCCTGGAAAAGCCACGGTAGTTCTCTTCTTGTGTTTCAGTCTGCTCCAACTACTTCACTCTCCCCACTGACTCAACTCAGTGGCCGTTCCTCCATACTCCAGGCCTTTACCCAGAGCCTTCTCTGCCTGAAATGCCCTCTTTCCTCTGTAGTCATTTTACTCCTCTTGGGGCTTTGAACTAAAGCCCACCTTCCTCCCTATCAGCCTTACTTTACATTGACTTCTGCTGGCTCTAATATCTGAATTATGTATTAAGTCATTATTTAGTAGGTTTTCCTAGAAAGCCCATGGAAAAAGGTCAGATTCACATTAAACGATAGATTAAAGCGTAGGAAGAGCCCCTGCAGAGCACCTAGCCCCACCATTTCCCTGTTCAGGTGAGCAGGCAGAGGTCCAGAAGGGAGAAGTGACTTTCTCCAGGTCACAGGAGAATCAACAGCAGGGGAAAGAAAAATTCCCCTGACTCTCAACCCAGGACGTCTTCCATGACTTTCTCTTGCCTCAGCAATTCACCTGGAGAGCCAGACTCAGCACAGTTATAATTTATATTTCACGTTTTCAGAGAACGTATAAGGGATGGGTCAGAGCTCTCTCCTGATGTTCCAGTAGCTATGAGTTTTGTGAAGCTTTTGCAGCTCTGGCTGAATCATGAGGGTCTTGAATAAGCAGGAAGAAGCCAGGCCTGGGTGAGGCCACCTCTAAGGTCCTGCACCCCTCCCAGGAGGGAAGAGGAGGAGATCCATTACGTTAGGCTTGAGATTTCCCCCTATGTTCCCTTTACGGCCTCCTCCTTCACCTCCCGTCAAGTTCTGGGATATGAATGTGCTCAGGGGTAGGGAAGGCTGTAATCCCCAGGGCCTTGCACTATAAACTTCATTTCCTCCCTTTATTGCAGTTAACTGCCCATGAACTCTATTAATATTTTGCAAATTGAGATCCCTAAAACACATGTTAGAGTTAATTTTAACTTCATGCTAACTAGGAGGTGGTCAAATTTTCTCAACAAATTCCAAGGATATTTTGATAAGCCTTGGAAAAAAGCATTTAAAGGTGGCTATGGGGTGTGTTTTTTTTTTTTTTTCTGAATCCACACATTTCCTTGCAACTCCTGTTTTTAAGGAGCAGGCAGGAGGAAACTGTTTTAGACAAGGTGGAGCCAAAATACTAAGTGCCTCAACTCTGATGCAAGAGTGGCAGAAGGAAGCATCCCGCCAGGCTCAGAGAGGCAGAGAATCCCCTTTTTCTGAACCTGCCACAGTAGGTCTTATTCCCCTTAGTCAACAAATGTGTGCTTGCTTTTGCACATGGGATCATTTTTCCTTAGAAACACTTTACCATTCCATAAACACAACTCGTACGGTAAATGCTTTGGGTTTTATAAGCTTAGTGGGAAAAATAGATTTTTCTCCTCTCCAGTTAGGCCAAATGCTTGTTCATGGAATAGCATCACAAGTATAACTTCTAAAACCGATTAGTCAGGATGAAGAAATGCTTCCTTCCTCCCTTCCTTCCTTCTTTCCTTTCTTCCTTCCCTCCTTCCTTCCCTTCTTAACTGCTTTCCACTCTACAAGTATTTTCTGAGTACCTACATGTGCCAAGAATTGCTCTAGCCTTTGCAGATACGGTGGTAAATATATCCCTGGAAAACACTAACCACATGATTCCAAATTTAATCATTTAATTCTCCTTCTAAGTATGCAGCCATTGAGGTGGACACTCTTCCCCAAGATCACCAATCTATTCAAGGTATTCATCTCAACAGAAAGATTTGAGAAAATGTTCAGCTACAGAAAAAAATTTTAAAAACACCCCTTCTATTAATCAGTGGGTCAAATCGCTTTTCTTAAAGGGTTTTTGTTTCCCCAAATGATTCCCTGTTTTCTCTCAACCGTGAGCTTGCGTTGAGGGTCACCTAAGTCTTGGTTACTTTAAACGAGGAGATGGTGTGGTGTAGTGACAGCATTTTTCCCCCACAACTAATTCTGAGACAGATGAGGGGAGCAGGGCTATTCCGGAGAAGAATGTCCAGCTTCCTCTGCTTCCTGCCCTTAGAGTAGCCAAGGTCACCCCTGGGCCGACAGGGGAGAGACCCTTCTTGTCTGTATGTAGCCCACTGAGCTCACTGTCCAACCCCTCCTCCTCTCACTCCTATTTTCCCCCAATGTCTGATTCCAGTACAGCAGGTAGCATCCTTAACATGTACGTGCCAACTTCCCTTGATACCTTCAATAAGTATTTAGGGTATCTAGTCATTTAGTAAGTATTTAGTCATAAATAATAAAAGTATTTAGTATTTAGTCATTTAGGGAGGAGGGCATCTCCAGAGGCAAAAGGAAATATTATTTGTGAAGGACCAGTGACCAGTGAGATAATTAATAAACAGGACAAAACTGTAGTTACATTTGACCGAGCAGCAGTGAACATGCCACAGATTTTATTCATCAAATTTCATTTTGCCAAGATGAAAGCGTGGGAGGTATTCTGGATTAAAGGATGGAATCAATTAAAGGTTCTCAAACTTTTTGGTGTCAGAACCCCTTTACACTCTTAGAACTATAGAGAAACTCAGAACTTTATGTACAGATTATATCTTTCAGTATTTAGCATATTAGAGCCTAAACTAAGGACAATTTTTAAATATTTATTAGTTCATTTAAAAATAACAGGAATGAACTCATTACATTTTGATATAAATAACAATTTTATGAAAGTATAATTTTTTAAAAAGCATATATGTGGAATCTAAAAAAAATGGGTACAAATGAACTTATCTACAAAACAGAAATAGAGTCACAGATGCAGAAAACAAACTTATGGTTACCAGGGGCTAAGAGGGGGAGAGGGATAAATTGGGAGATTGGGACTGACATATACACACTACTAAGTATAAAATAGATAACTAATAAGGACCTACTGTCGAGCACAGGGAACTCTACTCAATACTCTGTAATGGCCTGTATGGGAAAATAATCTAAAAAAGAGTGGATATAGGTATGTGTATAACTGATTCACTTTGCTGTACACCTGAAACTAACACAGCATGGTAAAGCAACTCTACTCCTATTCAAATTTTTTAAAAAACTAGAAAAAAAAACTAACAAAAAAAAAAAACAATTAAAAGTTAATAAAAAATAAAAAGCAGTTAGAAAAAATAAATTCATTTAATGTTTGGTTTAACAGAAGAAGGCTGATTCTCATGTCTGCTTCTGCATTCAATCTATTATAATATCACACATCATGTAGCCTCTGGAAAACTCTACTGTACATTCATGGAAGACCATGCATCACTTAACCTATCTGTGCCTCAGTTTCTTCACCGTTAAATTGGATATAATACTAGTAACTACATATCTGAGAGAAGAATTCAATGAGTTTGTCACGTAAGGTGCTTGGAACAATACCTGGCACATGGTAGTAAGAACGTTATTCTCATCAACACCATGGTTACTAGCATTTACTCTGCTGGGCCACTCCCTGAATGAGGCAGGACTTGTGGGGTCACCCTCCAAGTCTAGATGGAAGAACACTCAACACCTACAGGCACTGCACCTAAAGGGAAGCCTCATTCCTCTCCCTCTGTTTCCTGTGATCTCCCACTGAGACAGAGCACTTGGGGCCTTTCATTTGTAAACTCTGGCCTAGGTTTGGACAAGTGGTCCTGGGGTTACTCAGACTCAAGGCTGTCAGACCCATCCACATGGGATTAAGCAATACAGGCACAGCCACAGAGTTCCTTGCACGATCAAGGTGTTGGGTCGGATAGAAACTCAAGGATCATTTTGTGCTACTCGCCTCCAGCTGTAGGAACTTTCCGTGCTCCGTCTCGGTGTTTATGCTCCGGCCTCAGTGTGGGCACTTTCAGGGATTAGAAGTTTACCTAACTGAGATGTTCTCTTAATTGAGAGCATACCAGGGGTTTACAGACCTTAGTCTTGCCTCTCTGGAGCTTCTCCAGAGCCTTTTCTTCTCTAAATCTCCTTATCCAATTTCCTTATCCAGTCCATTCCCTCAGTGACAGGGTTTACTACTATTTCTATTTCTAGTTTACTATACTATTTCTATTTCTTCTGCAGGAAAGAATAAGGGTGAGAGGCAGGGGCTTTGGCGATAGACTCAGACTTGAATATGAACTGTGCAACTTTGACCAAGTTACGCCACTACTCTGAGCCTTGGTTCCCTCAGCTTAATAACAGAGATAAATGGGAATATTATCTCACAGGTTTAACTGAGGACCGTGTGAGATAATGCACATAAAGGGCCTGGCAGGAAGCTCAGCCTGGCAAGTATGGGGTTGACCTAAGGCTGGTACCTAGAAACAGAGACTGAAATGGGGATTAGATTCCTTTTAGGAGAAAAGGAATGAGGTGAACGGGATTTGACAAGAGAGGAGCTGAGCCAGTCTGTGGTCTCAGCTGGAGCCCACCTTCAGCCTGATCCCACAGTGGACTCTGGAGCGTGAATCACACCCTTGATTCCTACCTTAACAGTGGAGCTCGATGCTTTTACAATTCTGTATCAGGGAGTCATTGACTGAGGTAGGACAAGTGGAGGAAAGGGGATGGGGTAGGGGAGAGGGGCGGCTGGGGGAGGTGCATACATCCTTGATGATGCGGTTCTCAATCAATAGAACATAATTCTCTAGAGAAGGGAGAAGCTGCGAGAAACGGGACAGGCCCAGGAAAGAGGATGCTGGGGGCACTAACAGCATCTGTAACCTGCACGCTGTGTCCTGCTGAGACGCCCAGGCTTCTCACAAGGTCAGTTCATCCAGGCACAGCTTCTCCGAGATTCTGGTTGATCACAACTCCTAGGGAAACATGCTAGAGAGGTTTTGTGGGACTCACCCCAGGTCTGACACTGCAATTGGTCCTGAAAGTATGAGACTCATCATCTCCTGGTCCTGCATGCTTCCAGATCCACCTCCCCCTTCTCTTGGTCGGCATCTCACTAGATGGCTTGCTTTGTGTGTTAACCCATCTCTGAGGGTCTGAGTCCCGGGTCACCACACCTTTAAGCTTGTACATTTAGTAAGTGCTGGGCAGAGCAGAAGAGGTGAGTGGATGACCTAAGGCCACACACACTCTGCTTCTTCGCTGGGAAACAGCAGCCCTTCCTCCTTTACGATCAGAGTTAATTACAGCTGCTGGTGCGGCAACTCCTTTCTTTGCCTGATGGTCTGGTGGTGCAGTGGGCCCCAAGTGACCTGGGACCTGTCACAGCTTTAAGTTATTACAAGTCCTATGTTTCCTGGTGGAAACAGCACCCGGAATCTAAAGTTTCAGGGACGAGAAGCCTATATTCCCCAGGTAGTTCACTGGCAATCAGAGTAAGCAGGCACCCAAAGAAATTCACGACAGGGCTCAACACTCAGAGTTCCTCTCTCTTTTGAGAGAGCCAAGGTCCCCCCTGCACCTTCCAGTGCAGTCCAGTGATTTCCAGGGCTGCCCGGGCTGGTCGACAAGGTGCACAAGGCTCTACTCCCAGCTGAGAGAGCCCACGTCGCGCTGGCATCTGGGCCCTGGGCCCCCTCAGCTCAAGTCAGCAGCCCCCGAGCGTCCCAAACCTGCTGCTGGCCTCAAAGTTCAACCCGCTTGGCTCGGGCCCTACATCACTGGAGGACACCCAGGGCTTCAAAGGAGGGCCCCTCAGAGCGGCCCCCTCCTCCAAACACTTCTTGCCAAAGCCCAGCTGAGGCAGGCTCGAAGCTAAATATTTGGATTGAATGGGAGGGAGAGTCCAGTCCCTCTGAGGGGTATTTTACCCAGGCCATGAGGAGAGAAGCAGCTCACAGCACAGGCATGCTGGGCCCTACGGCACTGGAAAGCAACGGGATTGCCGTGTGACCAGCTGGCTGGCAGAAGGGGCGGCCTCGCGTGTGCCCAGAGCTTCCCAGCCTGCCTCCCCATCTCAGTTCGTCCCCTTCACCAGCCTGTGAATCTCCAGGATGGGATGGCTCGCCCCTTGTGCGTGCCAAAGTGGAGCACCTCCCCCAAAAAGGGGAGACGGCCTTCTCGCGTTTGTACCCCACAGTCAGCTTGAGCCTCTAACTCGGGCGGGTTCCACACCCTTCCTTAGCAATCGAGGGTTTCTGCCTAATGATGACCTTGCCCAGCGTAAGCACACGATGCTGTGGGCGGCGAGGAAGAGCACGGATTTCGGAGACGAGAGAGCTTGCCCTGTCAGTTCTGTGACCTCAGACCTGTCACAGTCGGCCTTTTGGAAGCTCGGTGTCCTCTGAAAACTACAGGCAATAATGGAATCCCTCCCCCAGCCCCACCGCTGCACTACACTGAGGACTAACTGAGCCAGCGTGTGTTTTAAAAGCTCTTTCCACGCTGCATGCACCCCGGCAGCAGGCAGAGGACAGCGGTGACTGTGCTGAAGAGCTGAGCATCACAGCCTGGAAGAAACTGAAGGTGGCTGTGACCTTAGACCTCCTCTTGTCTGCCGCCTGCATTTTGTAACAAACTAGCTTGCTTAAGCTGACCTAGTAAAATGGTAGCAAAGCCAGGCTGAGGTCTCCCAGGCCTGAGCTGTTCCATTACCCAGCTCTTTCTCTGAATGTTCCCAAACGCTTAACAAGCGCAACATTTGTTCTCTGTGAAGTAGATGGGATAGATTAGTTTTAGATGAAGAAATGTGACACAGGGTTACAGGAATTACCTCAAACAGCATGGTGAGTAAGAGGTGGCCTGGGGTCTCACTATCCATTTGCCCAATTTCATTTTAAAATTTAAAGGAAAACAAAAGCTAAAACTGCTCACCCCAAGTACTTGCCATCCAAATGTCAGACGGGCCCTCTTTGCACAGATCTGCCATCCACTGCAGATTCCCCTTTATAACATCCCTGTCTGGTAGGCGGCCCACCTCTGCCCGACGAGCTCCCATCAGACAAATAATTCTGTTGTTAAACATCCCTGACTTTAATGTTTATGAACAGCCTACTGTGTGCAGGGCACTATGTGTATTGATTGTTGGGAAGCTCTCCCATGGGTTGGAACACGATCTGACACCCTGTGGCTGGCGGCCATCTTGCAGTCAGACTTGACTCCAACTGCCCAGTGTGATTTCTTTGCTAAGGAATTTGGCAAAGTTAACCATTCCCTTCTTCTTCTTGATACTCTGTCTTCCCTGTCTCCTGGCAGTCAGGCTCCAGGTTCTTCTCCTATACCTCTGGCTGATTCTTTTCGGTCTCTTTCACTGGCTAGTCTTCTACTTTCCCACCCCTTAAATATTACTGTTCAGGACAGTGTTGATTCACACCAGAGAAACGATTCCCAAATAATAAATCAGCCCAGACCTCTCCACTGAGCTTCACATCAAACAGCACAAAGACGTCTCCATTTGGATGTCCCACAGGCATCTCAAATTTGCCATATCTAAAGCTGAATTTCTCTTCTCTAATCCCCTGGAAACCTCCTCTCTATCCTGTACGCTTATTGTTCTGCATCCAACCCCAAAACTTGGACATCATCTTCTCCCCGCTTTCATTTGTACATAGTCTAATTCCTCCCTTCTGCACCCACACAACCTCTTGAAGCTTCCCTTCCCCCCAGCCCCATTCCTACTGGTTTAGTTCTGACCCCTTATTAGTTTCCTTAGCGTATGTACCAGGCTTCCAGCTTGCACCCTGGCCTCCTCATACTTAAGACAATAATACAGGAGTGACCTTTCTAAAACGTGATGAGTTTGGTCCCTCTTTCCCTGCTAAAACCAGTCAGTGACTTGCATCTTCAAAGAATAATGTCCCGGGACTTCCCTGGCAGTCCAGTGGTTAAGACTCTGGCTTCCACTGCAGAGGGCCAGGGTTCGATCCCTGGTCGAGACACTAAGATCCCACGTGCCGCATGGTGCGGCCAAAAACAAAAAATGTCCAAATTTTACATCACTAGCTAAGGAGGCTTGTGACCTGGCCCCTGCCTGCTTCCAGACTCATTCTTATTTTCTCCGCCCAAGTCCTCTTACACTTAAGTCTGGTTGTTTCTTAAACATGCTGTGCTTTCTCTGGCTCTGGTCCTTATCAAACTCTGTTTTCATTTTCTGGGATGCTCTTCCTGTCAAAGGATACATTTGACGATCTCCTGATTCCTGAAGAAGCATCTCCTTTGTGAAGCCACCCCCAACCTCCCCAGGTACAGCTGGTCTTCTCCCACGATACGTCTCAGCCGTGGCACCAGCCCGTATCATATGGCTAGTCACCATGCACCTCCTTTACCTCACGGTGGCATCCTGACGTCAAACACTGATTTTTATTCATCTCTCTGCATTCTGTTACTTAGCACAGGCCTCAAACGATGTAGAGGCTCAAAAATTATTTGCCACATGAACTAGTTAGTAAACTGAGTAAATGAATGATTGTACCTCACGCCTCTGCACTATTTCAGTCTCTCTAAGCTTAATGCAAAACGCTTAGACGTGAAATTGTTCATAACTCCTCAGCCAATGGAACCATCTCTTTATCATTTAAATTTTTTGTGGGGGGGGGACTGAAAGCAAATTAACTAGAATGACCTTTCCATTTACAGCAAACAGTTCAATGGAAACATGAGTGACATGGAGACAACATTTTAAAATAGACTTGCATCTCCTCTTCACTGACTCACAGCTCCCCAGGGCATCGTGTGCAGAAGGAGTTGTCACTCCTGCTCTGTCCATCCCTACTGGAACCTGGAAACTGGTGGCAGCATATTTCCCATCTCTTCCCTCTGCCTCCTGATGGCTGCTCCTCTCTGTGTTGCCCCAATTCATTATTGGCACATACTGCCTGCCTGCTTGAGCTGCTGTTGTCCTTTCTTGCTATTGAAGGCTTCAGATTTATTCCCAACCTGGATAATGATCAGCTCCAGGTTAGGAAAATACGTCTTTCTCCAGTACTCTGCCCTCTGACCTACAGCAATTTTCAGAAGTTACGCTAAGAAAAAAAAAAAAAGAAAAAGGGCTTGAATTAGATTTAATGTAGTTTGGGCTGATTTTCCGTTGAATTCTTTTTATGTTGCCTCTGCTATACCTGCTGACTTATCCTAATGCAAGATATTCACCAACATATTTTTTCTTCCTATCCCCTCCTGCACCATCCACTTGCCCAGTTAAAGCTATCTGCCACAGGGACTATTTGTCAGACTAGAATCAGAGACTAGAGGAGCTAATTCTGAACAGTTAAATTTAACACTCTTGATGTTATGATTAAGACAGAACGATTTAGAAACCAAATGTGTTTACAGCTATTGGGATCTCCTCCACACTTAACCTCGGACAATCTGGAAGCCCACCAGTTGGGAGAGTAAAGGAGAGTTAGGGAAAGTCAACAGTTCAGATATTGGTCTATGGCTGGGCCCCGTCCACTCCCCGTGGGTTAGCTCTTAAGGGAGGATTATTAGGGAGACTAGAGCTTCCCATATAAGTCTGAGCATCAAAGCTATCTTCTTCACCTTCCTCCCAGAGATGTGGGCGTGCCTTGCTACCAAGAGGCTGACTGGGCTCAGGCCGCCTCTTAGTGGGCCTCCAGTGGGAAAGTTCTGTGCTGTGATTACTATTGGTACTAGTAATGCTTTTAGGCATTGGAAAAAATCCTGAAGATATTTATTTTTTAGATAATCCGTAAAAAAAGTAAAGGAGAGCAACTTTTGAGAAATAGATGGGGAGAGAAACAGAGAGATAACTAACAAAGGACACAGATGGAGAGACAGAAAAAGAGATGTGGGGGCAGAAAAGGGCAAGAGGGCTTCTCTGCGATTCAGCTTCCCCAGAAATACATCCTGAGCAGAATCCCTGGGTGAGGGATTTAGTAAGGAAGGGCTCCTAGGGGGACTGGTAACGGAGAAGGGGGACATTCTTACAGTTACAAAAACCGTAAAGAGGAAATCTGAAGGGATTTGAATGCAGGGTTGCCAGATTTAGCAGCTAAAATACAAGACGCCCAGCTGACGCAGATTTTCAGATGAACAAGGAATAATTTTTTAATGTAAGTATATCCCATGCCATATTTGTTGTTTATCTAAGCTTCGAATTTAACTGGGTGTCCTGTATTTTACCTGACAGTCCTATATGGGTGGAGCCCTGACACTGTCCACTAGAAGACAGAGTGCGGGGAAGGCCCTGCTGCTCTCACTCCCTGGGTGCTGAGTTCTGGAACGCAATTTGGGGGCCAAAGCATTGGGATCAAAATGGATGGTAGAAATACCACATTTTTAAGGCCATTGCCCTTCTCCCAAGTCTTCAAATCCAACTCTAGCTGGAGGTGATTCTTGGACACATTTGATCTTAAAAAAAAAAAAAAATACACACACACACACACACACACACACACACACACAGAATGACAATCTATTCCCTCTGATTTCAACAGTAATGAACTCCCATTTTAGAAAATTTGGAAAATATATAGGGTATTTAGAAGAAGAGACGAAAGATAATCCATTATTAGTAGAATGGCATATTTCTTCCTGCCCTTTTTCTGGGTATACATAATTATGAGGTTTTCTTCTCACATATTTTTTTCAAAATTGAGACTATACTCTACTTTTTAAAAATGAGCATTATTAAATTAATGCACAGAAATCCCTTGCATTCCTATACACTAATGATGAAAAATCTGAAAGTGAAATTAAGAAAACACTCCCATTTACCACTGCAACAAAAAGAATAAAATACCTAGGAATAAACCTACCTAAGGAGAAAAAAGACCTGTATGCAGAAAATTATAAGACACTGATGAAAGAAATTAAAGGTGATACAAACAGATGAAGAGATATACAATATTTGTGGATTGGAAGAATCAACACTGTGAAAATGAGTATACTACCCAAAGCAATCTACAGATTCAACGCAATCTCTATCAAACTACCACTGGCATTTTTCACAGAACTAGAACAAAAAAATTCACAATCTGTATGGAAACACAAAAGACTCCGAATAGCCAAAGCAATATTGAGAAAGAAAAACGGAGCTGGAGGAATCAGGCTCCCGGACTTCAGACTATACTACAAAGCTACAGTAATCAAGATAGTATGGTACTGGCACAAAAACAGAAACAGAGATCAATGGAACAGGATAGAAAGCCCAGAGGTAAACCCACGCACATATGGTCACCTTATCTTTGATAAAGGAGGCAAGTATATACAATGGAGAAAAGACAGCCTCTTCAATAAGTGGTGCTGGGAAAACTGGACAGCTACATGTAAAAGAATGAAATTAGAACACTCCCTAACACCATACACAAAAATAAACTCAAAATGGATTAAAGACCTAAATGTAAGACCAGACACTATCAAACTCTTAGAGGAAACATAGGCAGAACACTCTATGACATAAATCACAGAAAGATCCTTTTTGAACCACCTCCTAGAGAAATGGAAATAAAAACAAAAATAAACAAATGGGACCTAATAAAACTTAAAAGCTTTTGCACAGCAAAGGAAACCATAAACAAGACGAAAAGACAGCCCTCAGAATGGAAGAAAATATTTGCAAATGAAACAACTGACAAAGGATTAATCTCCAAAATTTACAAGCAGCTCATGCAGCTCAATAACAAAAAAAACAAACAACCCAGTCCAAAAATGGGCAGGAGACCTAAATAGACATTTCTCCAAAGAAGATATACAGATTGCCAACAAACACATGCAAGAATGCTCAACATCAATCATTAGAGAAATGCATATCAAAACTACAATGCGATATCATCTCACACTGGTCAGAATGGCCATCTTCAAAATATCTAGAAACAATAAATGCTGGAGAGGGTGTGGAGAAAAGGGAACCCTCATACACTTTTGGTGGGAATGTAACTTGACACAGCCACTATGGAGAACAGTATGGAGGTTCCTTAAAAAACTAAAAATAGAACTAGCATAGACCCAGCAATCCCACTACTGGGCATATACACTGAGAAAACCATAATTCAAAAAGAGTCATGTACCACAATGTTCATTGCAGCTCTACTTACAATAGCCAGTACATGGAAGCAACCTAAGTGTCCATTGACAGATCAATGGATAAAGAAGATGTGGCACATATATACAATGGAATATTACTCAGCCATAAAAAGAAACGAAACTGAGTTATTTGTAGTGAGGTGGGTGGACCTAGGGTCTGTCATACAGAGTGAAGTAAGTCAGAAAGAGAAAAACAAATACCGTATGCTAACACATATATATGGAATCTAAAAAAAAATGGTCATGAAGAACCTAGGGGCAAGACAGGAATAAAGATGCAGACCTACTACAGAATGGACTTAAAGACATGGGGAGGGGGAAGGGTAAGCTGGGACAAAGTGAGAGAGTGGTAGTGCATATATGGACATATATACACTACGAAGTGTAAAATCGATAGCTAGTGGGAAGCAGCCGCATAGCACAGGGAGATCAGCTCGGTGCTTTGTGACCACCTAGAAGGGTGGGATAGGCAGGGTGGGAGGGAGGGAGATGCAAGAGGGAAGAGATATGGGGATATATGTGTATGTATAACTGATTCACTTTGTTATAAAGCAGAAACTAACACACCACTGTAAAGCAATTATACTCTGATAAAAATGTTAAAAAAAAAAAACTAACTCAAACTATAAAAAATGTCAGTAAAGTAGCAGAATAAAAAGACTAAAATACAGAAATGAAAAGTCTTCATAAACACAAACATAACCAGTTAGAAGAAAAATCCCATTTTCAACACTAACGAACATACAATCCTTGAGCAAAATCTAACAAATTTAACAAAACCTTAAAAAAAAAAGAGCATTATTATGAGAATTTCCTATCCTTATTATTTGAAAACATTACCTTTAATGAATGCATGTTATGTCACCTGGTTAATTTATACTTCATTAATTCCCTTATCTTAGACTCTTAGGTTATTTCTAATTTGCTGATACTATAAATGACATGGGTAGCTACATAAATACAAATATTTGTCAGCATATCTTACTATTCCCTTGAGATTGTTCCTAATGCTCTTTATACCCAACTTTAGACTGACTTACGCTTTCTACTAGAGCCTGGAGAGGTGGGGAGTTATTTCATTACCCAAGGCTACAGTTTTTCTATTAGGGTAGGATTGCTTCTGCTCACCATGAACACAATATTCAGGTGCAGTGGATAGGATCAATTGATGGCTTCCATTCTCTGGAGGCTATTAGGAGGAAAAAAGGATACAAAATCATGTTCTGGATGGCTCTGGAGGTGGAAAGAAGATTAAAGTAAGGAGTGAGGGACAGACAGATTTAGCTCCACGTGAGGAAAAGTGTCCTGAGGTCTAGGAGGAAACAGAAATAGCTCCCTCGAGTAACAGTGAGTGCTGGCTTGCCGAGGGCATTTGTGGGCAGCAGCATGAGCCCTATCCTGGGAGAAGCGGCAGAGAACAGCAGCTGAGAGCGGGCGCTCTGCAGCCAGAGGGTTGGGGTTTGAATCCCAGCTTTGCCATGTTCTGGTTGTATGATCTGGGGCAAGTGGTACAGCCTCTCTGTGCTACAGCATCCTCATCTGAAAAATGGAACAGGTCCTAATGGCTGTTGTGAGAATTAGATTAATAACTCATGTATAGCACTAGGATCATACTAAACACCTACTACATGTTCGATAAATGTCAGCACTTGTTTCCCCTGTTGTTACTTACTGTAGACAGGCTTGATTATGCAACGTAATCGGCCAATAACTCTTAGCACTTGGGAATCTATACTTGGTCTCCGAAGGTCACTGTTCCATTACAGTGACACCAGTCCAATGGACGCCACTAGCATTCTGCAGGGTACACTCTGGTTCTGTTTGTTTTCATATCTGTGTGTCATTGATTACCTTTTTATGAGCAAAACTAACTTTAGCCCTCTGTCCCTTTGCAGCCATGATGGAGGCCAACTGTAGCTTTGTAGCTTATCCATTTTGGAATCAGATAGCTGCCTTGTAAAAGTAGTGTTGCAATCTTTAAATGCCCATAAAGAGGGATTTGAACATTTATCTCACATCATGTGATTTGGTAAAAGTAAACAGAAAGTCTTTCAGTTGAAGAGTGGAAGTGATGACTGAGTGAAATGATATAAAACAGGAGAGTTAGGTTGAGAAAGTGTGTTCACTGTAAATACACGAAGGGGCAAAGTGGGGCTGGTACAAGAAAAGTCAGGCTTTTGTATGGCAAGCAAGACAAGGAGGGGGCAAGTAGGTGTTGCCAGCAGAAGGTGAGAACCCCTCCTCCCCGTTTATTTCTCATTTCTTGCCTCCCTCCCATAAATATCTGGGAGGATACACTACCACAGAAGGTATCTTCTCCTTGGAAAACCAAAGCACCATCATTTCTAGGACTGAAGTCCATGAAATCCTGCAGACCACAGCGAGTATGATCACACGCTAACTCACTAAGGCTGGATTAGGGAAAGCCAAACCCTACAACCAGTCATCCCTTCAGACTGCCTAAGACTGAAGCCAGCTAGAGGACCCACTTCGTATAGTAGAGAGTGGATGTTAGGAAACCATTTTAAAGGACAGCCCATGGTTAGAAGTAAAATGAAACTATTAAAATTAAAAGTTCAGAGGATGCATTAAACAGCAGATTATTGTAGCGGGAAAGGGATGAGAATTGGAGAGACTGAGGGGATGGGGGTGATAAAGACAGGGAGAAGACACATCGGTGTGATGGGGACTCTCCTCATGCACCATGTACCCAGTAATGCTTAGAATCAAGAAAAAAAGGGTCAAATTTGCTTCCAATGACTCACAACCCACCGGAGCTTCTGGAATTCAGACCTCTTTTGTCCAAAATCCTAGAAATATCCAGCCCGATAACAAGGTATGTTCACAAGGAAACTTGTAGCCTCTCACTTTGTTAGTGTTTAAAATATTGAAATGTCTGAGGATTTACAGCTGCTTTGCCTTCTTTTCAGAACGTCCCCCATGGATAGACTGGCACGACGGCTAGAGAGGACACACCATCCCTGGATGCTTAGACCATCGGCTCCCGTGACCTAGCACCAACTCACGACAAAGACTCTAAAAGCTTATCTTACCCTATATTGTGGTCACAAACATTTGTTATTTGAAAAGGCTTGTAAATTTTTAAAAAATGTCGACTCTGGAACAACATGGGAATTGTAAGCCTAAAATCCAAGCTGCTTTTAGAGAATGGCTCCTGGGGGACACCTAAGGGTTAGACTGTGGACTCTGATGTCTTCAGTTAAGGACAGTCCCCAATTCCAGGGGAGACAGAGAAAGCCCAGCGGGCATGGATACCAATGGAGGGACTGAGAGGTGGGCAGCAGGAAACCCCGCAGAGAGGGTCTTGGTGGAGGGGACCAGGTCAACAGAGTGGTTGAAGAGCTGTTTGCTGGGGGTGGTATAAATATAGGGAAGATGTAAGTGGTTTTCTTGGTGACATGTGAGCATTCCCAGAGAAGAGGAGGAAAAAGTGGCAGTAGTAGCCCTGTGTTTGTTATCGGTGGGAGTGATGGTGGTGGTTTTAACCTCAGATTCCCAGCCTGCCGAGCCAGGCTTGTCTAAAGCACGTCAATAACTGCACGCGCTCTCCTCTTCTTGATAAGGCTGATTTTACACCTCTGATAGGCCCTGTTAGCCTCCCTCCAACCCCCCAAAATATCAGGGACACATTTCATGGATACCTTTCTTCTTTAGAGGTGACTCTGAGCACTTCACCCACCAGCTGGAGGATGTTGGCAATAAATGTTAGAGGGGACAGAGAAGGTTCCTAGAGGGTGGGGGTATTAGGCTTAGACCGTGCCACTAGTATAAACTCTTTTCAATTTAATTCAACCAACACTCACTGCATACCCACCAGTATCCCCAGACCATGCCAGCCTCAAGATGATTCTGACATGACTAACAAGAACAGTCTTTCCTTCCGTGCCTCCATGCTCTGAAAGTTCCTGGAACACCTGTCCTTCCAAGTATGCCCACTTTCGAGAGGCATCAGGATGTGGCAGGAATACCACGGGCTTTGGAGGCAAATCCGGATTCTGCTACTACCTAGCGGTATAACTGTGAGAAAGCTACCCCATCACTCTGAGCCTCAGTGTTTACATTTGCAAAATGTGGATGGGATCTATTTTAGATCATAGCTGTGAAGGTTAACTCTCGTGCAGATAAAGCAACTGGCAACCTGCCAGGTTCAGAGTAGGTGCTCAATCAATGGTGCCTATTACTGCCGTCAGTTTCCCTGTGGGGCCTCACCCCTGCTTCTCACTGCTCCCCCTGTCCCTGAAACTATCCTTGTCATCAGGACTACCATTATTCCTGTTTCTTTTGCCACCATCCAAAGGTCCCCCAATTATGGGAACAGTTTCCCCAGTAATTATAGCTGTTCACAAGACTTTTCAAAAGCTAATCTGGACTTTGGGGTATTGTCATCCTATAAGAGAAGAACTTGAAACGAGTTACCAGGAAGCTACTTGAAAGGCAGGCAAGTGAAATTGCTTTGTTTCATCTCAAGCATATTTCTTCCAAAAATTTGGCCTCTGGAACTTATTCTCTTCCTGTTCAAAGCCAGTATATTATTTACCCAAGATTTTTTTCTCACTTTTTATATTTCTTTTATTACTCCCAATAAGCCTAGTACAATGCCAAGCACATAGTAAGCACTCAGGTACTTGACGGAACATGTAACAAACCTTACACACTGGACATACTTATAAGATGCAAAATGAAACTAAGAATGACATGTATTCATTTCTCTCTTTATTTTCATATAGCACCCTGTTCAGATGCCCTTACAAGCCCTTAACCACACTTTATTTGGATTGCCAATTGGGATTAGGCCTTTAATAGTTGTTCCAGGAACAAAATGATATATTGCAACTAAGAAAATGAAAAAAGTAAGATAAAATATGATGAAATATCTAAAAATGAAGACAGCTCTGACAGAATTTTGACAATTGACCAACATATGGATATTTTTTTTTATCATTTGCCTGGAAATGCAACTCAATATTATATTCAGTTTATTTTAGAATAGCTATCTTTACCTGAGAGTCAATACTCACATGTCACCAAATTATTAATGTTTTAAAATTAATTTTTTCTCAATCAAATTTGCATATATGAGGAGAAGTAACACACTGGACACCAAGTTATAGAATGTAGTCTGAGGCTTATGTGGAATTATAATTGCTTTCAACTACTACTGAAATCTCTTTTCAAAGACCCTAAAGCAGACTTTATCTCTTTTATGTTTCAAGTGACCTCGATTTCCAAGCTTTAATCCTCAGACACCTCCACTTCTTCCAGAATATTCCCTCTTCCCTGATACTATGACCCTCAGTGCTTGTGGGAGGTGCTAGACGTAGAAACACAAGTCATCCTCAGGCTCTGTCCTTCTGCTCACTATTTGGTCAGGGCATCAAATACTCACCAAACTATACTACAATTGGCTGGTGACACGTACCATAGAACAGGTTATTACAGGTTCTCAAGAGGTACTGGGATGAGAAAGGCCAATCATGGTTCAGGAAAGACCTCACAGGATAGAAGACATTTGAGAAGGCTTCAGGTGAGATTCTGATTGGCCAAAGAGGTGTGCGGCTATTTTCAGGCTTAGGGGTCCGCATGATGGACACCGCAGTCTGTTCTAGGATGCGGCAAGTGGTCCTTATAATGAGAGAACACAGGATGTTTGCAGAGAAGTTAATGGGATGAGCCTACAAAGCATCACTGAAGACACACTGAAGAGCCTCGAAAGCCTTGGATGTGTAATAATGAGGTAGTCTTTTTCTTATAAGCAGTAGGAAATTAATCAATAGGTTTTAAGCAAGACAGCGGACATAAGGAATATGTAATTGAGAAGGGCATTTTGTAGAGGCTAACGATTGTCAAGGACGAAATGAGACAGCATTTGGATGGGACAAGTAGAAGAAAGATTCTTAGATAATGCAGTTTTGAGCTTGCTCTGGAAGGAAGATAAAAAGTTTGAATTCAAGAGAAAGGAGGGATCAGGGAAAGGAAGTTTTGCTGTGGCAGGAATAATAATCACAGCTAGCATTTTAAGTGAGCGCTCTGTGCCAGCACTCTGCGATCTGGATGCACGCCCTGTACCAGCCTAGGGCACGGGAGTGTGCACTGTGTGCCCCAGGTTCCCAGTCTGCGTACCTGGCTCGTGGAGGTCCATACAATTATCACAAGAAATTACCAAAGGAAATTCTCTTCCAGAACTGCGGGAGAAATCATCTTCAAAACCATCTTAAGAACCATCCAAGTCAGCACATAGCCTTCCTTTATAGTCATTCCTGGCTTTCGAGCACAACAAGCTATCTTGTATTTTATATCTTGACCATGGTGACAGAAGCAGATCGTGCATGTGATAAAATTGCAGAGAACCTAACACACACACACACACACACACACACACACACACGTCAACCTGAGAAATCTGAATAAGACCAGAGGATTGTACTAACATCTATAAAACCTAGTTGCAATGTTCTACTATGGTTTTGCAAGACATTGCCATATGGGGAAACTGAGTAAAGAGCGCATAGGGTCTCTGTTTTGTTGCTTACAGCTGAATGTGGATCTACAATGATTTCAAAATGTTTCATTTTTTTAAAAAAATGGGTCCATGGATCATGACTGAGAAATGTCTGAAAGCTATCTTTCTCATATGCTTTCCTATACAGTAGAGACTGGAGAGGGGAAGGCATAGTCCCTTGAGACTAGGGCTCCAAACGTGATATAGATTGTAGATGCACTCCGAGGATGTTAAGAAGGTATTGAATAGAATATGGTGAATATGGTTATGGAGGCATCTGCTTAGGCCCTCCCCCCACCCCTGGTTAGGGCAGGTATTCCGGTACCCAATCACTAGCTTTGCAGTATCAAGAGGCACTGCGTGAGCATCAGTCATTTTTGTCAGTGCACAGGGAGCAGACATGGTGTCCCTCTAAACGTAGCAGTTCTGAAGATAGTTTCTGGATTCTTGAATTATGATTAAGACTAGGTGTTCCTAGGGCCATACTCCAGTGTATTTTGCCAATTCTCTGTTTTCTCGATGGTGAGAGAGGTGGCAATGACTGATGGCCCACTTCAGTGGTGTCGCTCTGGGATTCGTGCCTGGAGACCTCCCTGAAGACTTCCAAGGGTTCCCTAAGCATGCACTTCTCTTCAGGACATCTCTTATGTATAGAGAAGCTAGAGGTGGAGTTTTTGTTTGCCTTTTTTGTTTTTGTTTTTTACCTTCAGCTGAACTCTGATGCTGATGCCCTGGGACTTTATAAGCCCAACATTCTACCACTGGATTCCCTTCCAAATGAGATAGCCTCAGTCTACCAGTCTAAAAATGTATACAGACCGTTAGCTAAAGTCATAGAACAATTAATGGGACTTTCTAATGGCTAGAATTCTCTGGGGTGTGATCTGAAAGTGAGAAGAAAAAGCAGGAGGAAACAATGGGGTCTTGGTTCTGGGGAATTTTTGATGTTTTCACCTCTACGGAGATGGGGGTATCATGGATGGTATCACAGGTGAAAAGTCCCAGAGACCTTAGGGAACACTGGATGCTGTTTCAATAAAATTACAATAATATAGAATGAATAAATCTTCATATCGAATGTACAGCATGATGACTACAGTTAGTAACACGGTATTATACACAGGGAATTTGCTTAGATAGATTTTAGGTGCTCTTACCCACAAAAAAAAAAAAAAGATAAAAGTGAGAGGAGATAGATATGTTAATTAGCTTGACTGTAGCAATCATTTCACTGTGTATCTCAAACCATGGTGCTTTACTTCTTCAATATATAATACAATATTACTAAAATTATAAATTAAAAATTTTTTGAATACATTCAAACTCTTCAGAGTTTTAGAAATTTGTTCTCTTGGTGAAAATCTTAGTGCGATTGTGTCGTGCATCCCACAGGAAATTAAAAGCAGCTGAGGGGTTTTTAAGCTCCTATCTATGGCCCTCGTGATAGCCCTTCTCTCCATCCCTTAAAATTTTAAGAATCTCCGCTCCACAGTAAATAGAACAAAATGGACATGTGCTTGCAGGCCAGGTGAATGGACCACCTGGAACGGATGAGATTGGGCGCTACTGCTGTGGCTTCAGTGGGGCTCCGTGGCTTTCATGTTTAGAAAGGGGAGGCTGGGAGCAGCTGGGCCCTGGAGGAGGGCCGCCTCCTCTATGGCCTTAGCTTCCCCGTGTGTTTCCTCCTTTCCCCTTTCTCCCCACCCACCTTTCATCATCCTCAGAAGCCCATGTGTGTGAAAAGCAACAGAGGAATGTGGGTGGGTTGACTTGTATAATTAAATCCATGTTGTATCGTGTTCTTTAGAATTAATAAGGAATTCATCCCATTGAAACTCACCATGACATCTTCCCTCTGACTCAGATTTCTTTTGCTTTTCTCTCCTTTCCTTGGCTAAAAGCATTAGACATGGGGCTATGGTTCAAATTAGTATCTTACATTTCTCTCCTCCTTTTTTTTTTAATTGAACTTTTCTGTTCAGTGAAGAGTTTAGTTTGTTTAGATTTCATTTTTCTTCCATTCTACTCATCTGCCATTGTCTTTTTTTCTTCCTTCCCTTGGAAAACTTACTCAGCAAAGGAGCAAACGTGAGAGCTCTTCATTTCGCTTTTGACTGCAGAGCTGGAGAAAGTGCACTGCTGGCTAAAGCTTGAGAATCCAGGCACTGTCATTTGAGGCTCTTCATTCCCTGGACTTTCATATCCTGACACCATGAAAAGCATGCTCTCACAGATGTCCACTGAGGCCAGAGGGAGCTGTTTCTGTGAGGCCATGAGACAGGGAGAAACAGGGAATAAACCGTACTTCTAAATTCCTGGGTCATGTTGTGAAACACCTTTTTATTGGGGGTAGTAATCTGACTTCATTCCCTTATAAAAGTGGATTTATGTGATGGATACGTGATATATATTTTTCTGCCACTGTTCTTGTGGGATAGTGGTTGTATCAGTTAGGATTAGATTCAACTGTGAGTAACATAAACCTGAAATAACAGTGGCTTAAACCTGATAAAAGTTTTTCCTTGTTCATGTAGAAGACCGGCTGTAGCCGTCCGGGGCTGGGATGCTGGCTCAGTTCCATGAAGTCTTCCTCGCAATCCCTGCCCCTGTACAGTTGAGGGTGTGGCCCTCAGCTTCATGGTCCAAGTAGGTATATTATCATCTCAAGAACATTCATATGAACCATCGAAAAGAGCTCATCTGCCTCTTTTATAAGCTTCTGATCACAACAGGGGGCCTCAGTTCAACTGCAGACAGGAGATTTGGGGCTTACGTCTGGCTGTGCTTGCCTACCGGATGTGCACGTGTGAACAAATCCCTTAACCTCTCTGAGGTTATGTATAATGTATGTATGTTTTCTCATATGCATAATGGAAATTATATATCTTAGAGCAGTGTGACTATAAAAGAAGATAACATATGTAAAAGAACTGGCCCACTGATTAGCACGATAACAGATACCATTTTACAGAGCTTTTAAATTTCTTGCTGAGAGGTTTTTCTGTTTTCGGAGAAAACTAATCCCATGTTTACAGACTAGTGATTTAGTCCTAGTGAGACGGTCCCCCAAAGTGGGCTGCATGTTCTCTATAAGCCCTTCTCCCAACTAGAGAAGAAAGCGAACTCGAAGTGGGCAATGCCATTGGCCATTCTACCTCCAATGAAACAGGTTTCACTCCCCCTGTACTTTTCCTCTGCGGGGGATACTGTGGATTAGTGGTAAATATCCATTTCCCATTCCCTTCTATTGCCGTATGTTTTTAACCTGCAAGTTGAGAGATCCATTGGTGGGTTGCGAAATCAATTTAGTGGGTCATGACCAGCACATTTTAATGAAAGGATAAAAGAGAATAGGTTAGGGAAAATCAGGGTGCATCACAAATAATTAATATGTACTTTCATGAAATGGATTTCATATACGTGAGTGTGTTCATGTATGTGTATTCTATGTTATAACGTAAAAAGTATTTCTTAAAATGAGTTGTGAATCCTGAAAAGGAAGAATAATGTAGGAGGAATCACTCTACCTGACATTAAAGCTTACTATGTAGATACAGTAATTAATACAGCGTGGTATTTGCAGAGAGTTACATGCATATATCAGTGGAACAAAATAGAGACTCCTGAAATGGACCTCCATAAGTGTGCCCAACCGATTATTTTACAAAAGTGGGGAAGCAATTCAAATGGAGGAAAATCCAATTGGCCTTTTAAATTCAAATGACCTTTTTAAAAAAGCCCAAGAAGCTTGTCATCACATCAACATTCGAAGCAGCAGCAAGAAGACACGAGAAGCTACCATGCGTGCCCACTGTCTTTCAAGAAAAATACCTAGGAGCTTCCCTTGGGTCTTCATCTTTGCCCCACTGGCCAGAACTTAGTCACATGGCCATACCAACTGTAAGGAAACTCGAGAAATGTCATCTTCGTTCTGAGCATCACACACCCAGTTAACATTTCTATTATTCTGTAGAAGCAGAGGAAAATAGATACTGGTCAGCAATTTACTATCTATCTGTGCTACACAAAGACATTGTGCAAGTATGGAATTCGATCTCTCCTGGGCATCAAAATAGAATTTCCACAACACATAGTTGACCTCTGATTAAAAACCTTAGATGTCTCCTTAACGCACAAAGTCCAAACTCCTTCATAAGGACATTTAGGTTCTTGAACATTTGGCCCAAGCCCAGATTTCCATCCATTCTCTGCCCACCACATTCTCCCAAATGCTAAGACTCTACCTCCTCAGCGTTCCTGCTCTAACTCTCCCCTCACCCAGATCGCACCCCTGCAGCCACTCCCTCCTGTATCTGACAAACATTGCCTCATCCTTGTAGACCTAGTGAAGTCGTCATTTCCTCTCGCTGATGCCCTTCCTGTGACTCCTCCAGCCCAGCCGAAGTAACTGTTCCCTTCTCTAAGCTTTCATTAACCTGCACGTATGTCGATCATGGCACGTAACCTCATGTCTTAACTGAGACTTATCTGGTTTTTGTTGTTGTTGTTTTGGTTTTGTTTTGCTAGGGACTGGAAGCCCCTCCAGTACAGGGCCTATTTTCCTGATATTCTGTTTTCACAGATCTTGGAATCTCTCCACAACCTTAAAATTGTTTGTTGAATTATTGAGAGGTTTCTCAGGGCCAAAAAGTAGAAAGAAAGAAAAAGTATCTATATACAACAGGTGCGCTTTGAATGGACAAAGCTGGTATTTCACAGGTTCAGTTGTGAAGAAATAACCTGTGCTTAGAGAGTGGCATGGACATACATACACTACCAAACGTAAAACAGATAGCTAGTGGGAAGCAGCCGCATAGCACAGGGAGATCAGCTCGGTGCTTTGTGACCACCTACAGGGGTGGGATAGGGAGGGTGGGAGGGAGACGCAAGAGGGAGGGGATATGGGGATATACGTATAGCTGATGCAGTTTGTTATAAAGCAGAAACTAACACACCATTGTAAAGCAATTATACTCCAATTAAGATGTTAAAAAAAGAAAAACGACTAAGGTGAACAGGATGATTCTCTGACATCCTGAGATTCCTATTTTACTGCAGTGGGCAAGTCAAGTTCAAAGTGGATCACGGGAAAGTCCTGGACCCCACGTTCCCTTCGTGGATACACTCATCTGCTTGAGGGAAGGGGGTTTCCTTCAGATTCAGCATGTAAGGACAGAGCAGCAAGGACAGCTTCAAAAAGAATCATTTCTCTGGGCTTCCCTGGTGGCACAGTGGTTGAGAGTCCGCCTGCTGATGCAGGGGACACGGGTTCGTGCCCCGGTCCGGGAAGATCCCACATGCCGCGGAGCGGCTGGGCCCGTGAGCCATGGCCGCTGAGCCTGCGCGTCCGGAGCCTGTGCTCCACAACAGGAGAGGCCACAGCAGTGAGAGGCCCGTGCACAGAAAAAAAAAAAAAAAATCATTTCTCTAGGTATATATTTGGAAGAAAATCCTCTTCTCTCTAAGCGAAAGCGTAAGTTTTATTCTTGGCAGTCATGCTTTTTTTGTATAGAAGAGTATTTAATTTGTGCTTGACATCCTTTGCATCAGTAAAATTAATTTTATGGGTTTTTTTGGGGGGCATTTAAATAGAAAATCTTTATATCCATTGAATAACACCTCCCGATATCCCCCTTCCCCCAGCCCCTGGCAACTACCATTCTACTCTCTGCTATGAGTCTATCTTAGACTCCTCGTGTAAGTGGAATCACGCACTATTTGTTCTACTGTGAGTGGCTTATTTCATGTAGCATGATGCCCTCTAGGTTCCTCCACGCAGTCACATATGGCAAGATTTCCTTTTATTTTTCTTAAGGCTGAGTAACATCCGTTGTATGTATATACCACATTTTCTTCATTGAGGGACATTTAGGTTGTTGCCACATCTTGGCTGCTGTGAATAATGCACGCCTCCTTTTTCTGAATGAAATAGCAGGTGACGTTCTTCACCAGTGACGTTCTTCAAATGTACCCCCCCTGTTGCTTGGCCTTCATGAGCCTCAGTCTCTTAAAGTTGTAACACTTAGATTCCCTACTATGGCAGAGAGTGTTTTATTTATTAGACCTGTGTGTGCTCCTTTATATTTCTGTCTTCTAATTAGATCAGCACCATGTGACTTATTTTAACCAATAGGCTCTGTACAGAAGTGACATGAGTCATCTCCTGTCATGATAGGTAAGATACAGTGTCTCGTATCTTTGTCTTCCCATGAGGGACACCTGTTCCAGGTGACATAGTTACAAAATGGAGGAAGATTTTACACGAGTGTGAAATAAAGGGTTAAGCCACTGAGACTGAGGAGTTTGTTGTAGCCAGTAGGATTAATAACCATGTCTAATACGCTGACAGTGTAAGGCTACTAGGAGGATTAAACAGAACATTTAAACACAAGCTTGAGCACAGTGTTTGAGAGAAATATACATTAGCCATATGGTAAAGTAAGGTTGCCATTATGTAATAAAATAGTTACATTGAAAGAAAAGTCTCTGGAGGACAGGAAACCTTGGCTCCAGAGTTGTAGAACTTTAGACCTGGACTTAGAAGCCATTTAATTTAGTGCTTTTCAAACTTGTTTGATTATAAACCTCAGGTTCTTAGGAGAAATACAGATTTCTAGGTCTTGCCCCCGTTTATAATGAATCATAATCTCTAGGGGAGGTTTTGATCGCGATTGTTTTGTTGGTTTTTATACGGAAGGAAAGTGAGTCACAAGAGGTTAATGACATTCCTAAAGCCACAGAACTGATTATTCAGCGTGCTGGGACTAGAACCCAGCTTCCACAAAGCCGAATGCTTTACTTCTGGGCTCACATAATAATGTTCTAATAGAGTGAGGCCGAGACTGACCTCTCGTCCCCCTTTTTCTGATAAATCATGTCAAGACCTGCAAATGATTTTCCCCCTTAACAATGAAAAGAAGATGTAATTTTAAAATTACCTTGGATGTACAGTAAAAGCAGCATTCCCATAATCAATCATCTAAAATCATGGGGTTATTTGGAGCTATTTGAAGGAAAGTAAATTGAAAACATGTTTTTAAACAATGCACCAAAGAGTTATCAAATCATAAACATCTAGATTACTTTAACATGTTGATTATTCCACATTTAGGGTCTCCTTACAATGTAACTCTGGCCATGAAGAGACTTGGAAAATTCAATGAATCCCTTCCTAAGTTGTTAACTGTATTGGGTTCAATCACTTGGCCATGTGGGAACATATGTTAAACTTAAAAAGAAAACCAAAACATATATATATATATATATATATATATATATATATATATATATGTACACACACACACTCACATACATACGTACGTACTTAATTTTTGGAGCTATTATTCACACTTTTCACTAAGCAGAAGACACAGAGGCCTGTTATTAGGACATGTCTCCGAGGATACAGAAATAGGTTAGGGAATGCAGTGGTGTAACACTGAACACATTAAAACCTATCTGGAACTTTAGAAATCAAATACACAGACATTCCATAATAACCCTTGGGTTTTAGCATAATTCCTGAACCTGAAAATTCATAACTAAATAATGGCAGCACATTTACGGCATAAAATGCCTTAAACCATTTGTTTATTATTATATGTGGATTTTAAGTTTCATGTTTAAGAAAATCGAAAGCCTACACTTTTTTCCCCCTTTGAGGGGTGATACACCAATTACCTTTGAGAGTCTTTGTTTTTCTCACTGGAAGAGAGCTAAACCAAGACTGAAATTTATGTTAAGACATCTGTTCGGTTATCAAATCTATGATCATACACTCTTGTTAAACCAAATTAAATTAATCTTTGTTGAAAAATAAATGATGTAATTCCTGGAAGATCTGTTTTACTCCCAGGATGGTGTCCTGGTTTTTCTAAGTAGCTTATAAGAAAGCAAGTCTGAAATTGTTCTTGAAACTGAAAAGAGGAAATTGCTTTGAGTGTGGCAGGTGTCTAGAAGGAGCCACTACCCATGAGTGATCTGTGATCTAAGGGCTCATCATTATAAGGCTAAATTATATGAGCATTCTTCCTGAGACCGGATTCAAAGGCTGAACTCTAAAATTAATCTAGATGTTATTTCTTCTCTGAGCTCTAAAACAAGCCCAGGGAAGATTAGAAGTCATTCATCTGACTGAGAATAACAGTGCGTCCTCTGACTTTTCTTGGAATGGATTCCTTGTGTGGATGCAATGTGAGTTGAATTGCATCTGGTTATTGTTTTTAGAGAGCTTTGCTGAAATTCAAACTGAGCCTGTGTATTGTGAGCTGATTTAGCAGCGCCTGCCCATATGAGAACCAGGATGGAACTGGGAGCCGTGACAACTAAGAATTTGCGCCGCAGGCCAGGTACATATTAAAGTGGCATGGCTCCGGGGCCAGAAGGGGCGAATGCAGTGCACTCCTGGAAAGAGAAGCCTTCTCTTAGGGCCCTGACAACAGCCAGGAGGGAGACAGAATGATAGCAACATGGTGGAAAGAAGACAGAATTTGAAATCATAGCTGAATCTTAATCATGGCTCCACTGTGGAGGAGACTGATGATTTCTGAGTAAGTTTTGTGACCACTCGGAGCCTCAGTTTTCCTCCTGGTGAAACAGTAACAATAGTGCTTGCGTTATGGAGTTGTGAGAAAGAATGGGAGACTTTATGCGTAGGACCTGGCATTTGGTAGGTCAACGAGAAGTAGAAAAATGGTAAGTCTTCAATAATCTCAGCAGCCACTAACACATACTGAACATTTATGATGCGTCCAGCGCTTTACCACTACTGATGCCGAGCACACACCTGGCATCAGTGGATACTCAGTGACTCAGCTGTGGAATGACAAAATGATGACTGAATCTCTTTCAATGTTGACTGTCCTTGGCCATGAAAAGAAAGACGGCAAGAACAGAGGGGAAGCGCCCACACGCTGGTGCTGGGGGTCCCCGGTGCAGGCCAAGCTGTGGGTTTCTAGGGGGAAGGCCTCTCATCGCCTCGGTCCTCTGCCCTTCTGTGGATGGCCATACCCCGGCTGCTGGGGTGGTAGGCCTCATTGAGTGTTTTGTGGTCTTGCTTCTTCTGAGTCCAGAGGGTAAAAGCTGAAACACAAACTAAAAATGTCAAGTTCGATTCTGCTCCAAGAGCTCCCGAGGGCTGGGCAGAGGGTTTGCAGTTTCACCACAAGCATTTACAAGGGCCGTGCACTTTGGCAGGACTGAGTCTCCAGATAGCCTAACCTCTACAGACCCAGAGTGCCGCTGAATTTCAGGGGTCGTGAAAGGGGAAGGTTCTGGGGGGTCCTGGAAAAGACTCATTCCACCTCGGTTCATCATCCTGCTATACTCAAACCCCCGTAGCCAGGGCACACTTGGTTTCTGGTTTCAAAATGAAATTTTCACACGGCCCAAATCTCAACCCACCCTAATTTAAAGAAACAGGCACTTGGCATGTGATCCAGATAGATCAGCAGTTGCTCACATACAGCTGTGCACATCTGGCACACAGGTATGTGATTTTGCATGAAGATAAATTGTGTGGGGACCAAATGCACAGTTGTTAAACTAAAAATGAATCGCTTCTTGGAAGCAATCTTCCTGCACAGCAGGGCCTCTGCATAAGCTTGATCTTTTTCATTAGGCCCTTCTCAGAAACCATAGCTTTCCCCAGAAGGTCTGTGGGTGAAGGAAGGGCCATGCCCACACCTGCAGTTGGCTGTCTGCTGCTCTCTCAGATCAGAACTTGGGTACCACCTCTGACAGCCCTGGTCAGGCAGGCTTCCCAGGGGAGTTTCTCCGAGCCCAGGATCCAGGAAGAGGCCAGGTCCTTCCTCGGTATTGCTTCGCTTTCCATAAATGATATATTGCCCAGGGGCTGCTTCTTCAGGGGCAGTCCTTTTGTGGACAGTTTCTGACAGACTAGAGTCCTTCACCAAACTCCATGGACCATGAAGTTCACCTCCCTTGGGAACCTTATGGAGTTAATGGCATCCACCCCTGAGGGAGCATCTTGTAACTCTGGGAAAAACATGACGCTCAAATGCTCTTCAGATCAGAGGGCTACACTTCAAGATGCTTCATTGGCCTGGAGGCGATAAAAGAATGAATCTGAACTAAGCAGTCTGCTGGATTCCATAAAGCACTGTTTTTCTGATTCAGCGGGCTCAGTGACTAAGGTGTGGTATAGAATGTTCCATTCCTGGCTCAATTTCACAATTTCAGCAATAGGAAGTTACTGGTTATTGGCACAAATGAATCAATAATTTTGAAAGAGATTCTTCCCATCTTTTTTCCATGTGATGCTAATAGACGCAATGGTTTACCAATCTGACCTTCATTCTTGTTTCTCAATATCTTCCTCTCTCCCTCTCTCTCCCTCTCTCCCCACACCCCCATATTTATTTATTTCTCTCTCTTACAGGGAAATAACAATCTACATCTTATTGTGTTTGAGTCAGAGTATCAGATTAGCCACAATATCCATTTCTGCAATGTTGTATATGCTGTTTTTTTGTTTGTTTGTTTTTGTGGTACGCGGGCCTCTCACTGTTGTGGCCTCTCCCGTCGCGGAGCACAGGCTCCGGACGCGCAGGCTCATTGGCCGTGGCTCACAGGCCCAGCCGCTCCGCGGCATGTGGGGTCTTCCCGGACCGGGGCACGAACCCGTGTCCCCTGCATCGGCAGGCAGACTCTCAACCACTGCGCCACCAGGGAAGCCCTGTATATGCTGTTTTTTGTCTAAAGTTTTGTATCCCTTTCCCATCTTGGTGAACCCTGGATCATTCTTTGTAGCTCAACTCAAGGTCTCACCTGTTTTATGACTCCTTCTCACACAGGAATGACTTTATCCTCTGTGCTACCATTATCTTCATGCTTCACTATCTATTAACACACATCAGCTTTATGGTTGTCTGTTTATATGTCTGCTTTCCCACCACACTGTGGGCCTCTCCACAGCAAAGACTGTCTAGTTCTTTCTATTTCCAACACCTACCCCTATTCCAGTAAATAAACAGTTGGCCAATGAATACCAATACAGTTCCTCCTTTCCTCGACATGACTTTGTTAGAACCCAGGCATTCCCCGTTTGTGAACTCCACAATAGCCCAGGATGAAGAAGCAAAGCGTCCTCCATAAAGATGACCCAGTTGTGACCCGGAAACCAAACAGAAAACAGCCACATTCTGAGGTAGGCTGCCAGTGGCCAGAACTAGCTGGATGCCTTGACAAGGGATCAAATAAGAAGGAACACATGAGTGAGTGAGAGCAGGACAGGTTTTCTTTGTTCTGATTGTAGAGAGTCCTAGAAGATGTCAGTATTTTTAGACCTCACTGCTGGGACCAGGGTGAGTGCAGAGATGTAAGTCACTGTGGGAGCCGCTGAGGGTATTCAAGACCAACTTCTGCCAGAGCTCCCCAAAGGGCTTCCAACCCGAGAACCATCCACAGCAACGCCTCCCGACACATTGTCCATATTAGCACGTTCCATTTTGCCCCGTTTGTCCAGGCTGGCCTGGGATTGGTAGTTTATAGCTCTATTAAACCTCAGAGTGAGCAAAAGCCTTGAGGGGGAAGGTCTGTCTTTTGCAGATCTCAACATAAATTCTACACTGATGTGGGGACAGAAAACTGAGAAGAACTGGCAGCGTATATGAGTCTGCCGATTAAAAAAAAAATCTAACTATCTATCTATCTGTCATCGATCTACCTATCTGCCGACTTACCAGCTGTTTTTCCATTCAGTTTTTAGGAATACAACCCAAAAGTACTCACCAAAATTAATGACTGATAAAATTGTCAATCGCGCCCTTCCTGATAGAAGAGTTTTTTCTCAGGGTCCAACATGATAATAAAATCCCATGACTCTGACAGCTCAGGAAAGAGGGTTACGAAGAGGAGTTTCCCATGATTTCTCAGCCTGACACCGAAAACCCTGGCACGGCCCAAGGTTGCCCCTTTATCCCTGCCCTTCACCTTGCACTTCCTGGTCTCTTCTGCCAGGCCTCTCTCCCAGGATTCCCTGAGGCAGCATGGCCTCTCTGCCTGGGCGCCAGGTACCAGTACATCACAGGGTGCCCTGTTCCCTACGGCGTGTCAGGAGAGACGTAGCCACCTGGAGTGGGGGGAGATCAAACCGCAGCTCTCTTATTGCTTCTGCGGAACAATCCACGTTGGAAATGTAACCCTCAGAGGAGGTGACCAGATTCGACCAGAAGTTTTTAGTCATCTAGAAACTCTTTGTTCTTGCTATCATGCATGTCACCCAATCAATAACAGCCCGCGTTTCCAGCTGAGGGAATAAGAAGCCAGGTTGCCTGTGTACAGCCGAATGATAACTTCCTGTATGCTCTACCCTGGCCTCTTCAGAGGTTTTTCACAATAAATTAAAAATTGTTAAGGGTCGCTCTGGAAGGTGATGGGAAGGAAGTGAAGTTTGTAGGGGAAGGAAAGAAGCACTAGACTTAGAATTAAGAAGTTGGGAACTCACCCAATTTTTCACTCTGCTACTTCAAAAAAGTCCCTTACCTTCTCTGAGCCTACGTTTCTTTCATTACAAAATAAAGAAAATCAGGCATACAAATCCAGTTTGGTTTATTTTTTCTTTTCGCACCTTCTCGGATCTTTACAAAAATGATTTCTTTACAGAAGCTAAAATTTTTGTTTCCATCACTCATATTCTGGCTTATTTCCTCTTATTTCTTTTCAGGGATTTTGTTCAGAAGGATACTGTTGTGCTGGATTTCCTTTCAGTCCAATTACCAGTTTTGCTCTCTAGAAGCCATTGAACCTGGGTGGGCCTGGCCCTCAAAGCTAAGTCTGTTTTCGTGTTTGGGTTACTGATCCGTTTAGAGTAGGTATTCATTAAACACTTGCTAACTAAAATAATCGCCCTTCTCTTAAAACCAACATTGAGCAGTGTTCTCTCCAAAAGTTCAGTCTATACCGAAAACCCCTCCGTATCCTGTGGTTAAACGCAACTGGTCCACTATGAACTGTTTTCTGAATTAGTTCCAGGAAGACCTCCACTGTTGATAAGGAGATACCAGTTATCAACGAGCTTTGCTGGGCTGGGAGATCTTTAGGGTATCGATGGTAAAAGTCTCATCTTCCATGTATTCCCGGCATTTGTGACATTCTTCAATCACATCTTTTCATCCAAACCACATCATTCCAGACCTCCAAGACCAGTCTCCTTCTTAGGAAATTGGGTAAATCTTGTAAGCTCCTTTCCTCTGTTTCTGGGAGTGCAGCGATCCCAGGAGTGTATCACGTACAGGGTATATTTGAAATCAAGGTATTGTGAAATCCAGACTTAGATAGGAGTGGAGTCAGTTCCTAATGCCTTTGATTAGCAGCTAAAAGAGCAAGACACCTTCCCAGAGACACCCATGTTGTGAAGTGCTATTGGCTTGCAGCACTCATTTCCAACTCCAGTCGTGTATGTGTGGGCCTAGTATCTTCTCACACCGGGAACTCAACTCCCAACAGACAAGTAGGGAGCCCTGTTTATAAATTTTAAAGTAGGCTGATGCAGAGAGATTTCTTCTTCATTTCCCATTGTTCTGCCTCACCTTGGCAGGATAACCTTCTCTCTCTTCTCATCAGCAAATACCCAAGATGATGCCCTACATAGCACTGTCAAAACTACTTTCTGGAAAAACATCCTGTAAACCCAGTTATGAGAAATGATGATGACTGAAGGCATCGTAAAATGAGATATGGGATTGGGTGGCACCAGAGTAGAGAAAGCAGCCTTCAACTAAAGGGACCGTGAAGTTACAGACGGTGGCCTTCGGCAGAGGGAAAGGCAGAGAGCACGCAGCCTACAGTAACTCTGTGAGGACATGAAATGCTGGGGGATCAGACTGTGCCACGCTTGGCTGAGGAGAAGGGCCGGTGCACCTGAGCCATTCGGTTCTGTTGACAAGCCTCAGCAAAATCTCCATGTGTTCCTCCGGTGAGGTTACTCTCTTGTAACAGAGCGCAAAGAGCTCGCGCCTGTGCTGCCTTCCAGGGGACAATCCTTCCGGCAAAAGAAAGCCCACAGCCTTCACGAGGAGATGTGACGTGTTCCTCCTAGGGGAGGACCAGGGCCGCGGGTCCATCTGCCCCTGAGATACTCAGGCAGAAGGAGGCCCTCAGGGGTCTGCGTGCTGACTGGGGTGCCTGTCTATAGATGTCTAAACAAACAGCACCGAGTGGAAAGGTCTTGGGGGGCGGGGCAGGGGGTGTTCCTTAAGAATCTGGCTACTCATGGGAGCACAATTCATCATCTCCTAAAACCCAGTTTAAAGTACAGTGTGTGGTCCCGTTCCCTTGGGTCTTTCTTGGCCTAGAATTTAATCAAGGTCTTTAGGAAGAAAACCAGGAAGTGAAACAACTGGTGTGTCCCAAAGCATACGTTTTAAATGTTCATAACTGTACAATCCAAGTTAGTTTTTATTTATGAAAAGCCCCAATGAAAATAAACTGAGCAGAGGGCATAATAAATGGGAGCTTCATTTTAAGTAAACCAGGCCAACTGCACTGGCTCTTTGTTTCCTTCTGGGACCTTGGATGAGATGGCGTGTCTGCCGCTCTGATCCAATCAACCCCTGGACACCTTCCCATCAGAGTACCTAGTTTTACCCATTGTCCCCAATTTTGATGAAGGCACTGTAACCCTAACCCATCTACCCAATGATGAGCCCGATATTCCTAGGAAAGTCCGTGCCTACACCCTGCATCCTAAAAGTCAGAAACTCAGGTGCTTCCTAAGTAGCAGCGGCCTCAGTTGAGGGTGCTGGGCAGAATCAGGGATCCTCATGTCAGATGGGGAGCCTTCACTTGAGAAATGGCAACAGCTGACCTTGACTTGGGTAATAGATAAAGCATCTGAAGCTTTTTTTTTTTTTTGCGGTACGCGGGCCTCTCACTGCTGTGGCCTCTCCCGTTGCGGAGCACAGGCTCCGGATGCGCAGGCTCAGCGGCCATGGCTCACGGGCCCAGCCGCTCCGCGGCATGTGGGATCCTCCCGGACCGGGGCACGAACCCGTGTCCCCTGCATCGGCAGGCGGACTCTCAACCACTGCACCACCAGGGAAGCCCTGAAGCAATATTTTTATTAAAGACATATCAATTTGAACTTATTTCATTTCTCAGGATTGCCAAACCAGGTAAATGCAGCAGAGGTGCTTCAATGGTCCATAGTTTCGTGAGTGTGAGGGGGGCTCCTTGTAGCATCAAAATATTTCAAAGCTTACGACCTCAATCGCAGTTGTTGTACTTTTTGTGCTTTGCTTCAAATGAATGAATTTTAGATAAATTAGCATTACAGTGTCCACACATATTTTAAGGTGCTCGTACATACATGGAAAACATAATTTATTTAGTCTACAGATGATGTTTGGTTCATGTGAGAATGCACAGACATCCGTGTTAATTCTACAG
The DNA here is from genome assembly GCF_963924675.1 of Phocoena phocoena. Taxonomy (NCBI): domain Eukaryota; kingdom Metazoa; phylum Chordata; class Mammalia; order Artiodactyla; family Phocoenidae; genus Phocoena; species Phocoena phocoena. The sequence goes on along the minus strand of NC_089232.1, from coordinate 76,045,217 downwards.
TTCCTAGTGGCCACTGGGAATCGTGAAGACCAGACGTTAGCTCTGGTCTTCAATCAGGCATAACAAGGTGTCTCATGATACACTGTAAAGACCGGAGAAATAAAGGTTGATTTTGACATGACAGGTGACTCTTAGGCGAACCAATGACTTCCAAAGGTGCTGATCATAACTGGGGCAAACGGGATAGGGTCTCTAATGAGTAACTGTAAGCTCTGCCCTGGTTTCCTTCTCTTCCATCCTTGATCTGCCACTGACTCAAGGCATGACCAAGGAAATGTCTCTTTTTCCAGTTTTATTAAGAAATATTCGGCACACATCACTGTGTAAGTTTAGGAGGTACAGCATGATGGTTTGATCTATATTGTGAAATGATTACCACAGTGTCTTCAGCTAACACGCATCTTCTCAGACAGATACAATAAAACAAGAAAGAAAGAAGGAAAAAAATTCTCCTTATGATGAGAGCTCTTAGGATTTATTCTCCTAAAAACTATCCCATGTATCATACAGCAGTGTTAGTTACAGTCATCATGTGGTACATTCCAACCCTTATTTGTACTTATTTGTCTTGTAACTGGAAATTGTACATTTTGACCATCTTCCTCCAATTCCCTCTCCCTCTGCCCTCCACCTCTAGTAACCACAAGTCTGATCTCTTTTCCTGTGAGTTTGGGGGTTTTTTTTGTTGTTTGTTTTCGGTTTTGTTTTGTTCTTAGATTCCACATATGAGATCATACAGTATTTGTCTTGCTCTGTCTTATTTCACTTAGCATAAAATTCTCCTAGCATAATGCCTTCAAGGTCCATCCATGTTGTTGTAAATGGTAGGATTTCCTTGTTTCTTTTTTTTTATGGCTGAACAATATTCCATTTGTATATATACCACAACTGCTTTATCCATTCATCCACTGGACACTTAGGCTGTTTCTATGTCTTGGCTATTATAAATAAAGCTGCTATGAACATGGGGGTGCAGATATCTTTTCAAGTTAGTGTTTTCATTTCCTTTGGATATGTTTCCAGAAGTGGAATTGCTGGATCATATGGTAGTTCTATTTTCAATTTTTTGAGGCTCTTCCACTCTGCTTTCCACAGTGGCTGTATCAGTTTACAACCTCACCAGCAGGACAAGGGTTCACCTTTCTCCACATCCACACCAACTTTTGTTACCTCTTATTTTTTTGATGATAGCCTTTCTAACAGGTATGAGGCGATATCTTATTGTGGCTTTAATTTGCATGGGAAATGCCACTTTTGCTCTCTGAGCGTCGGGTTCTTCATATGGGACATGGTAGAGGAGATGTGAAATAGAACAGCAGTTCTGAATCCTTTTTGATTTATACATATCATTGACATTTTTATGAACACTAAGAGCCGTCTTTCTGGAAGACACTTATATGCACAATGTTTACCTATAATTCAGGGGACACGTAGATCTTCTGGAGACTGGAATACCCCCGCTCCACAGGGACACTGCAGTTCTAGAGAGTCCTGGCTACACGGTCATGGAGCTGTGATGATCTCACTTTTATTTCAAGCACCTCCTTTGCAGAGATATAATAGGAACCGGTTCCAGGGAGGCATCTGGAAAGCATGTAGCATGACCTCCAGCTGTGTTTGGTTTCAGTTTGTTCCAACTGGTGACCCTGCAGTGCTCTTTTTTCTCCCTGACCCAGACATGCTCTGTCTCCATGGCTGCCCTGTACCTTCCCTGGCCTTATAAAAATGATTGTGCCAAAGGCAAAGATAACTCCACCCAGGAGAGGGGCCTTACAGCATTGTCTCCTACTAGGACAGCTCCTTCAGCTGACTCTAAGACATCCCTTCCCTCCTCCTGGATTGGATTCTCTTTCTAAAGGACTCTTCATATTTTTGAGAAAGGATTCTTTTTACGGGCATGGGTCAACCACTCAGGTGGGGAGGCAAGTCAGAGAGAGAACGCATCGCGTATGGATGCTGTGCCTTCAAGCTTCCAAGCCGGTTATGGAACCATATGACCAACATTGCGTAACAGGAGATTGCGGGTATTGGGCAAGATGTCCTTTCTCATCCCAAGTCTCACTCCTTCAGGTTTATAGCAGCTCCCTCAGCGTGGAACCTGAGGACTTTTTCTTAGAATCACTTGTGGCCATTCTCCCATCATTATGTGTATCTGTGCTGTCCAATGCAGCAGCCACTATTCACATTCACTGCTTAAATTAAGAAGTAGAGCTCCTCAGTGGCACTAGCCACCTTTCAAGTGCTCAGTCACTACATATGGCTCATAGCTACTGGACTGGGTGGCACAGACATAGAACATGTCCATCATCACAGTAAGTTCTATCGGACACCAGCGATCTATACAATGTGTTCAGGAGATACACACTCTGCGCCAGCACAGGAGTGAGTTTTGAAAATCTAGAGATGAACAAGTTCGTGCTCTCAAGGGGCGCACAGGTTGTGGAAGAGGCAGGCATAGAATGATACCATCACAGTAGTCTGAGCTCATGAGGTGGAGACAGGGGGAGCTATTCCAAGCAGAGACAACAGCATGTAAAAAGGCAAAGAGACCTAAAAACACTGCACGTTCAGAGAAGGGGGAAACTTTATGTTTTTCACATATAGAGTAAATGTGTCCAGTGAGTAAACACAAATGGTGAGAATGACTGATCAGCTAAAGAGAGAAGACAGACAAGGGCAAGAGTGGATGGGCTCTTGTATGCCATGCTTACTTGGTAGTTGTTTTAGAAAGGATAATTCTTCTACCACTTGATCTTTAACTAGTTTTGATTTCCTCAGATGTTTTTTCTTGAAATCAAGTACCATTTGCCCTATCTTTCTCAGAACCTTATTATACAGTCTTATTATAAAATTTAGAATCCAGAGTTGCCATCCTCTCTGTAGCTTAGCTTGTCATTCTTCCAGGCACTTCCCCCGGGGGTTCACATCTCCCATCGGCACGTCATCTGGCTGCTGGAAGACGCAATATATGGTTCATGTTTGGGTTTAGCTAAGCATCTGGTAGCTCAGAGATGCACCTTGAATTGACAATGAGGATGACGATCACAAGTGAGATCAAACAGGGCAATGTCCGAAGAGAAAGCCTTAGCTGGTCACGATAAGAGGATCAAGGAAAACCAGTGGGAGAGCAAGTAGAAGAATACGCTTGGAGAGGACTCTGCAAGAGGTATTCCAGCTGCTCTTCATCTCAAAGACTGGGCACTTCCTTTCAAACTACTTAAATCCCCCCATTTGTGGCTGAGATGCATTTCCGTGTGCCTGTCCTAAAGGCGTCATGATGACCATTAGAGATGCACCCCATAAACCATGGTTGCATTCCAGCAAACATTTATTGAGCATCTTGATGTGTCCAGACCTTGCTGCATTCAGTGGAGACAAACCTCATGGGTCCAGGGAGAGAAGAAGGCTCCTGTTATCATGATCCTGACATCTGGAATATTCATTACAGATTTCAAAACCCTTCTACCGCTGTCACCTCCTGTGCTTTCAAAATATCTCTGCTAGTTAGATAAGATCAGGTTTGTTACCCCAGTTTTACAGATGGCAAAACTAAGGTCCAGAGATATGAAGTCACCTCCTGATATCGCTTCCAACTAGGGAGTTAGAGCCAGTTCTCTTATTCCCAAACCTAAGTTTTGAAACTGTCCTCAGAAAGCAAGTTATGTAATTATAGCAAATCCCCCTAAAATCAAATTTTCGTAGTTCATTGGGATGAAACATCCAGTCTGAGGAAAGAATACCATGAGATCCTTGACAATTGCAGGTGGTTAAAAACAGACATAACTGCAGCTCATAAGCCCTAAACATGCCTCTTAATTATCAACAGAATTTGGAAACTGATTTCTTCTGAAAGTCATCAAGATTAAAATGTTCAGGTGGCCATAACCATCAATGACCTTCCTGTTACGTAAGAGTAAGGAAGAGTTTGCTGAGTTTAAAAATATTCTTTTAAAATAATGCAAATAAAAGTACATCTATATTCCTACTCACCATTTCAGGGAATCTGAAAAGTTCGTGACAAAAATCAAAGTGGCCCACGTTGAGCTGGGGCTGCAGAGCAAACACTAAATAAAGAGGTCTGTTTTGAGCCTTCATCAAATTGCAACTTCATAATTGCAAATAAATCCCAACACATGCAGTTTTACTTAATGGAAAATAGTATGATAACAGTCCCAGGCATGAGGCTTAACCGACCATACAGTTAAGCATACATTTGTTTTCAATTACAGTTAAAATGTATTCAGCTGCATACAGCTTAAGCGGTAACTGCATTCTTTACAAGTTGCTAATCACCTCTGGAATGGTCACTCTAATAAAAGTCTGCCTCTAATGGGTACATGTCCTGCTTGCTCACTGTCAAGGCCAGTGAAGTCATTAGGAGCACTTGCAGTCCAATAGCCTATCTGAACTTCAGACTTCTGTCCAAAGCCCACACATGAACCACTCACTGTGTACCTAACATGGGACGCGGCGTGGTCATTTGGTTGTGGTTTTATGCTCTTTCCCAGGAATGCTTCTCAGGGGCAATTCTTCTATAGCAGAGTGGCTGTTAATCATTTCCTATCAGATGAGGCCTCCAACAGATGCTATAGTAGGATGCAAAGGGCTTTGCTCAGCCATCCTGGCTACAGGGACTTCATTTTGAGATAGTCACTGACCGCCACCCAAATTTCCAGGACACTAATCTGTGTTCAGTGGGTGCGTGGCTGTAAGACTGGTCTTTTTGCCACAGCATTCCAATCCAGGGAGACATGTCTGGGGGTGCTCACACAGTTTGGTAAATTGTTTTACTGTTCTGAGTCAGGGAAAAATGTTAGGTCTGACATTATATGTTCCCTTTCTAGTCTCTTCTCCTGATACTTTTTTGTTCTTTTTCTTGAAGTTTTATTGAGTTGTAATTGACATACTGCACTATATAAGTTTAAAGTGTACAACATAATGGTTTGACTTACATGCATCATGAAAGGATTACCATAGTAAGTTTAGTGAACATCCATCATCTCATATAGATACAAAATTCAAGAAATCGAAAAAAATTTTTCCTTGTGATGAGGACTCAGGATTTGCTCTCTTAACTTTCATATGTAAACATTCAGCAGTGCTAATTATATTTACCGTGTTGTGCATTACATGCCTGGTATTTATCTTATACCTGGAAGTATGTACCTTTGGAATGCCTTCACCTCTTCCTTCTGTTGATTAATTTATGTTCCCTTTTATCAGGAAGAAGGAAATTCAGAATGGAACAGGGTGCTAGGGTGGAAGCAGATGTCTGTCACCAGAGGTGACTCTCCAAAACTAAAACTGAGGGGCTCAATATGTGTGGAAGTAAAACTACAAGCTATAGGTTCGATATTGTCTTTCTTTCATGTCTTTGTGAAAGCTTTCAACTATATTTGTGGATCTATAGTGCTATACCTAATGTCTGGCCCAACTTTTGCATCTTAGAGAGTAGAGTCAGTCACTAAATATAAAATTTTCATCCTTCTTCTACCAATACTTTTATCATCTGTGTCTCTCTTCCTCAGTGTCTCCTTTTCTATCCTGCTTCTCTTTCTTCTCTCCTCCTTCTTCCTTCCTCCCTGTTCTCCTTATGGAAGAATTTCAGAGCAAGTTACAGAGAGAGCTTGTCTTAGAGTTAGTGCCTATGTGTCATTTCCACAATTGCCATCTCAAATATTTGTCACTCTGGCAATATTGCTCTGCATTTCTGGCTCTGGAGAGCTATTATAATCCAGGTGCTTGGAATATTATTGTTTCCAACATCTACTCGAAATTGAGAGGAAGACCACAGGAGCTATGTATGCTCAGAGAGAAGAGAGTAGGCTTGATGGAGAAAAAGGGATGGCACCTCCCAATTTTAACAGTCCAACCCCTAGAAAGAAATTTGAGCCTGTAGTTAGCAATGCTTTTCTAAAGGGAAAGGTACAAAGTTATGTAATAAATTCACATTAAACAAACAAATGGGAGTAGAAGTAGTCAAGAAGCAGAGATGGCAGATAAATGACTGTACATACTATACACGAGGAGGAATCTCTAGTAGCCAAGGCAATGCTCGGGCAATTATGAGGTTTGTTTATAAATTCAAAAGGCACTCAGCCACTCTACATTCCTAATAGTTGATACCTTTAAACGAATCCTTCCTCCTTCATTTGTCTGTCCCAGACCTGAGAGGCTGTGGTAGAAGGGGTGCAGGTCCTACCTGGCCTGTCATGGTGTGACTATGGGAGCTTGAACAGTTACCTTCCCATCATGGGGTCTTTGTCTTCTCATCTTTTAAAATGATAATTTTAAAGGTCCTTCTCATCTCTGACAATTGTGATCCCACGAAATTCCAGCTCATATTAAGAAAGTCTTCTCATGGTTGACAAGGTCTGAACATCCAGTCTTTCCATGGTAGTGAACCATCTACTAGTAGAGTTAGGAGAACGCACACTATTATCTCCTTCTTCCAGGATTCCGTGGCAGTTCTGTCTCGTGCCTTCTAATAACACTTGCCCAGCCTTTAACAACTTTGATGGGAGTGGCGTAGCCCCAGAGGTAACCATCACAATAGCTGCAAACTGGCAGCCACTCTTCTAGGCAAGTGCTAGAAAGATAGTATGGTGCTGATGGCCATGGTGCTGATTCTGTAGAGTCACTCCTTCTCTTAATCCCCAAACCACACCCCTGCCATTACCACAGAACATGGCAGCTCTTGTGGTGTCTCCCAATATTGTCCCACCCGCTGGAATTTTATTTAGTTCTAATATGAACTAGACTCCATTCATTACATAGATTTTACATTGGACTGGACTAAGTCGTCTCACCCCAAACAATATTTCGAGCTTATCTCCCACTGACCTTCAACATGTACTCACAGCTTCAGCCAGACTTGATAGCTTGTAGTATTACTTTTCTATTGCCGTGTAACAAATTACCACACACTTAGTAGCTTAAAAATCATCCCTTCATTATCTCATTGTTTTTGTTGGTCTGGAGTCCAGGCATGCTTTAGCTGGACCCTCTGCTCAGGGTCTCGTAAGACTACAGTGTGGGTGTCCTCCACACTACTCTCCTTTCTGGGTCCTTTCCCAGCTCACCTGTTTGTTGGTGGGATGCAGTCTCTTGCAATTGTAGGACTGAGGTCCTGGTTTCTTACTGGCTGTCAGCTGGGGAATGCTCTCAGCTCCTAGAAGCCCCACAGTTCCTTGCCAAGTAGAATGGCAACTCACTTCTAATGCACTGTTATCACGTTACCTTTACCATCTAACGTAATCTAATCAGTGGAGTGGCATGCACCACCTCTGACATCGTCCATCGGCTAGAAAAAGTCACAGGTCCCACCTGCACTCAAGGAGGGGGAGTTATACAAGGGCGTGGATCACTGGGGATCATCTTAGAATTCTGCCTCCAAAATTATCATTCTCACCCTTTTTTTGACATGCCTCTGCCTGGTAAGGGTCATCATCTTTCTCTGCCTACCCCTAAAACCATCACATTCCTAGATGACTTTTTTTTTTTTTTTTTTTTTTTGCGGTACGCGGGGCTCTCACTGTTGTGGCCTCTCCCGTCGTGGAGCACAGGCTCCGGACGCGCAGGCTCAGCAGCCATGGCTCACGGGCCCAGCCGCTCCGCGGCATGTGGGATCTTCCCGGACCGGGGCACGAACCCTAGTCCCCTGCAATGGCAGGCGGACTCTCTACCACTGTGTCACCAGGGAAGCCCCCCTAGATGACTTTTAAGCATGCCCAGCCTCCCTTCTAGGCTTCCATTGCATGTATAATTCTCTAAAGTCATTTACTCGTTCTGTAATGCATTCGAATTTGCAAGATCTTCCTCCCAGGATGCACAGATCTTCAGAGCAGGGAACTAGATGATATCCAAATACACACCCCTTCCCACCCCCTCACTCCACCACAGCACCCTGCATCATGTTTTCTACATAGGTGGTAGTGGGCAAATAAATGCTTCTAGTGGAATTCAATACATTGAACCAGAGCAGAGAATTACAGAATCTGCAAGGTTGGAACAAAGCTTCGAAGGTCATCTAGAACAAACTTTCCCTTATTGCTCTTGGCTAGAGACTACTGGCATCTCTTCACATTTCTATGCCCCATCTGCTATCAAACATTTTTATGACATTTATTTCCTCATTATAGTCCTTATTGTGCTTTATTTATATATCTGTGAGGTCCATGAGAGTTGGAAGTTCTCCCTTCCCTTGCAATCTTTTCTTCTCCAAAGCCCCAGCCAGCCAGACTCCCTGTGCCCGTGACAGGCCTCCAGGGCTCCCATGACAGCATTACTCCTCACTTCCCTGTATGTCTCTCTTGTCTCCTCCATGCCTCCACCATCAATTTCAAACTTCCTGTCCTGACATTCAAGGCCTCCTTACACTTTGAGTCTGTCTTTATCGCCTCCCTTATTTGCCCTGTGTCTCCCTCCCTAGCTCCCACTCCAAATTCTGGGCATTCCTCCAAGTTTCTCCATATTCCTGGAACCATCAGCCCTCACTCTCCCCTTCCCCCATTTCCCCCATCATCTGTCAAGCTTTCTCTTATTCCTCTTATCTTCTCTAACCCTAAAAAAAATTTGAAGAAACTCTCCTTTGACACAATCAACAGATGTATATTTAATCTTGTTAGCAAATGCTGGCCCATGGCTATTTGACCAGTGAAATACACACAGGACAGATGTGCTAATACCTTGATCTTTACTGCAGCAAAAGTCAAAGGCAGCTTCCATTGCTGGACATGGTGATGTGGGAAGGAAGCCTTCAGTGGAACAGAATTAAGTTGTCTTGATTTGCCCATGTGTAGAACTAAGTCAGGAGGATAAGAATTATTGGGGGCTTGCTCTAATCACCCTAATAGGCCTTCCATCATTTCAGGTAAAGGGCGGGCTAGGCAATGGAGATATTTTAGGGTTAGTTATCACAGTGGAGTGATTTTGGATAAATTATGTAAATTCTCTGACATTCAGTTTCTTCCAAATGGAGATGATCCTAATGATCATACCTAATAATGTCAATTAAATAAGTTTTTAAAAATGCAGGTAAAAATGCAAACAAATTGTAAAATGGGTGCAAATGACACTTAGAATCTTTCATAGCAACATTTCTGACTGCAGCTGGGTCAGATCAGTAGCTGTCACTAACTGAGGGAGAGCTACTTCATTCACGCAGGACCTCGATTTCTTCACCTTTAACACTGGGGTAATAAATTCCTGTCGTGTGTATCCCAACAAGCTGTTTAAAGATACCTTAAGAGAAGAGATATGAACACTGTAACTATGAAATGTGTGAAAATGTAAGGTATCGTTTTCATTGTAGTTGGCAATATGGCCAACCGGGAAAGAAGTTATTAACGTGAGCTGTCAACAACCCCTCTCTGTTTTCTCTACCTGGAACGCTCTCTTCCCCCGCACTTTCCCACCTCACCTAACTCACTAGTATTCATATTTCAGGTCTCAGTTACTGCTCTCACCCCCTCCCTGAGCCACTAGTCCATGTCAGCCTTCTCCCTCGCTCTCATTCATTGTAAACCCCATGAATTGACACGAAACTGACACAGCCCACCTGGGGACGCCTAGCCAGAGATTTCCTTTAGGATGAGTTTAGGAACAGTCACAACTTGACTTTGCCCAATAGCAGGGAACTTCGGGAAATTTTTGAACACAATCTTTCTGCTCTCTCACAGTCTGAGATTTTCAAGTCCCTGGTTTCTGATATGGCTTCTACTCTTCCTGGTATTTGCTAGACATGGGCCACAGATATTGCTAGACTAGCACATTATTATATTTTTATTTCTATAAAAAGAAGTTTGTTTACACAATGACAAGTTTGGATATGCAAGTGATATGCAATTCTGAGGCCTACAGAAATGAAGACACTTAGCTAAAGATCTCCAGATTTTGCTAAATTTAAATCTTGATTTCTGACATCTTTAGATTTTCTTTTTCACAGAAGATGCTTCCCGAATTGAACATTTTCAACTTTATTCATAAACAGGGATTTCGAACTTATATTTTATTGACTTCTTTTAAGGTGAAATCCCTTTTGAGAGTTTCAAAGCTTTGGAGCCATTTGCTGTGGAATTCTCTTACAACTATCTTTAATCTTATTCTTCTGTTAACTTGCATTTAATATTCAGATTCATATTATCAGAGTAAAAATACAATTTTTCTACAGTTCTACAGTTCCTTAGTTGATTCTTTACTTTGTAGTGAGGCAGAAAGAAAAGACACAACTAAGAAGAGGCCTGGAGTATGCCCAAATATTTAATTTTTTTTCTTTCACACCCAATTTCCCTTACCTCTACAAGCAATGGTTATTTTGTAAGTAGTTTGATCAATTCTCAGAATCTACCCATCAACTTGTCTACAATATTTTTGATCCCATTCTACTCTAGTCTCTTTTTACCTTTGCAAATTGTTCTTACTCTTTTTTTATTTACTTTTAAAATCGCATTAACCCACGTTTTTCATGTGACTGGTCCAACATCATTCACACCCACTTTCCATACTCCCCCCACTGCCCACCCCCTACTGTGTCATTGAATTGAGGGTATAATTTGCTAGTTCAGAGATTTCAGCTGCTGGTACCTGAGTAGGGGTGACTCTGCCAGGCTGTTCCCCGTTCTCTTCAAATAAAGCAATATTGCAATTCTAAATTAGATTTATTTAAAACATTAGCTGGAAACTTCTCCTAACCTCAGTATCTGGGAGATCCTGTGATCCAAAAGCACTTTAACTCAATGAACCCAGAGATCCCCCTTCTGTAGGTACCGAATCCAGAGGCAGGAGGACAGAAGCACCAAAAGAGCACAACAGCTGGGAGTATTAGTTTCTTACAGTTGTGTAACAAATCACCACAAACTTACCAGCCTGAAAGAACACTAAAGTATTATATCACAGTTTCAGCAGGTCAGAGACCTGGGCCCCGTGTAACTGGGTTCTCTGCCTAGGATCCCACAGGACAAAGTCAAGGTGAGGCTCATATCTGCAGGCTCTGGGGAAGAATCTGAACTCATTCAGACTGTTGACTAAATTTACTTTCTCCTGACTGGTTGCTGCATGAAGGTCCCCACTTCCTTGCTGGCTGTTGGCCAGAGGTTGCTGTCTGTCCCATGGCCACCCTCATTCCTCCTCCTGCTTTCCAAACGGACCCCTCCATCTTCACAGCAGCAACGGTGTGTCCAGTCCTCATGCTTCAAATCTCTCTGACTTTCCCTTTGGCTTTTACGTGATTATGTCAAGCCCACTTGGATTATCTTCCTATTTTAAGGGCAACTGTGCCATATAGCAAAACACAAAATCACAAGTGTGATACATCATCATATTCACAAGTTTGGAGAATTAGGTCAGAACACCTCAAGGAGGAGGAGGTCATTTCAGAAATTCTGCTTACCACACCAAGGCATTTATTTTTCCATTTTATGAGGAAGCTTCAGAAACAAAGAGATATGATATAGATGATGACGCCTCCTGAGAATAAGAAGACCTCAAGTAGGAAGGAAGTTTCCAGTAAACAAATGAGAAATTTTTAAACTGCATTGATAAATTCTCTGCAATTGCCAGTGGAATGCAACTGTGGGACAGATGATCTAACAAGGAGAGAAGGAAGAAAGGAAAACATAAACAGAGTTCTGTTAGAAAGGATCCAGAAATACCAGGCCTGAGCTTAAATATACTGACATGAACAACATGAAACAAATGAAAAAAGATGAGCCATGAAGGGAAACCGTGCAATGGAATAATCAGCGAGGAGGTCGAGAACACAGAGACCAGGGAGCCAATGAACACAGAACAGAGAGTCCCAAGTGAGAATTCCCAGATGATGAAAAACACCAAGCAAACAGATACCCAGCTCAGAGCCAACAAGCTGCTTCAAGGCTGAGAATTTCCAAGATTTAGAAAACGGAGATGGTGGTGATAGAGAGGAACCTGGACATTTCAGTGTAGGTGGATCCAGTAGATTGCAAGAAGGGGATCATATATTAACTATGAGTAGTACAGCCAAACGATCCACTAAAGGGAAATAGAGGCAGCAGGCTGAACATTAGAAAATATGTAGACTAGGTATCTTTTACTCTTCAGAGATTCCGGTACTATTACAACAATTATATGTCTTTACCTTCTACCTAATTCTAGGAAAATGAATTGTAAACTATTAAAGATCACGCGAATCCTTAGGGATCGTACAGTCTAACCTTTTTTTACAACCTGGTAAATCTAGGACAAGAGAGGAAACTAAACATGTCTGGGTGAGAGAATGAACCTCAAGAATAGTTGATTCTAGGGATGCTAGCTCTCTGCTTCCCAGCCCATTGTTCCGGCGCAGGGAGCTGTTGTTCTCCCTTTTAATAGATAAGCTAGCATCCAAAGATAAATATTATGCTGTTTAGTAAATAGCAGCTAAAATGTAGGTTTTGCCCAAGGTTGGATACTCTAAATAATCATTGTGGGTCTCCTTTCAGGACTTTTTAAAAAGCCTTTATGTACTTCTTTGTTCCATGCAACCCCCATTTGTAGAAGTTTTTTGTTTGTTTGTTTATTTGTTTGTTTTGCGGTACGCGGGCCTCTCACTGCTGTGGTCTCTCCCGTTGAGGAGCACAGGCTCCAGACGCGCAGGCTCAGCGGCCATGACTCACGGGCCCAGCCACTCTGCGGCATGTGGGATCTTCCCAGATGGGGGCACGAACCCGTGTCCCCTGCATCGAAATTAAATTTTGGGAATTGGGAAATTAAATTTTGATTTTACTTCTACTGTCAATGGCTTTTTCTTTTTTAACATTTTTATTGGAGTATAATTGCTTTACAATGGTGTGTTAGTTTCTGCTTTATAACAAAGTGAATCAGTTATACATATACATATATCCCCATATCTCTTCCCTCTTGCGTCTCCCTCCCTCCCACCCTCGCAGCCTTTTAGCTGGACACAAAGCACCAAACTGACCTCCCTGTGCCATGCGACTGCCTCCCACCAGCTATGCATCCCACATTTGGTAGTGTATATATGTCCATATATACACTACCACTCTCTCACTTTGTCCCAGCTTACCCTTCCCCCTCCCCATGTCCTCAAGTCCATTCTCTAGTAGGTCTGCATCTTTATTCCCGTCTTGCCCTTAGGTTCTTCAATTGATGAAGATTTCTGTGTTGGTCAAGTTAGGTCTCATAATTTTATCAAACAAACAAAAGTACTTTATATAATTTTACATGTTAAAGAAAAGTTTCTTTTCCATCAAGTGCTATTGGCATGAAATGTGGATAATAGGAAGGAGATGTGGGTTCTTTATATGAATTCACACAGCCGCTCAATAAAAACCTAGCCATATGAAAATACATAAGACCTTTCATTGTTGGACCGCAGTTCCTCATCTGTGAAAGGCAGAAGTAGGAGGAGATTATTTATACTCTCCCTTTTAGTGCGGATAGAAAATGAGTCTAAGCATCTAAGTGCCACATGGATGGTTGCTGGGCTGTGCATGGCAAGCTTTAGGAAGTGCCAATCTCACCCCATTCTGTTTGACCGGCGCCCCCTGCAATTTCAGAAATCTGTGATGTTACAGAGGGTGCTATACAGGAAGAATGCGTCTCAAAAGGGAACATTATAAAAAATGGAAGATAGTATTAGTATTAGTGCGCGCAGCCTGATAAAGAATCATCTCACTTTTGGCTACGACTCTCCATTAATCTCGTAGTGTTGGCTGAGAAGGCTAGAAGATACTCATTCTGTTCTGAGAAGAACCCGCTTGCTATTGAGATACCATCTTAATTTAGTGAGAATACTGCTGGATAGCTGTCCAGCTTGCAGTCAGGGGCATGGGAAAGAGCCCAACAACAGTTGGGGAAAGCAGAATGTAGTGATGAGCTCAGATGTCTAAACATAGATAGAAGAGAAGCCAAAAACTGAGGAGGAGATTACGCAGGGAGCAGGCCGTGGAAAGGCTGTATATCCTGTAGGCATGGTGACAGAAACCAAGAATTAAAAATGCTCAAAATTAATCCTGCCAATTCTATTAAGAATAACATTTTCCAATTGAAAACGACTTGAGTTAAAGGCACATCCCCACATGTGCATGTCCTTTAATATTGATTCCTATAATGACTAACACTGCTTTGAGTTATGATCTCTGAGACAGATGTTTTTTCAATTTTTGAACTTACCTTGGGCAATCAAAATAGTAGTGGCAGATATCTGAGGTCTCTATTTCAAGACAGGAAAGGATATTAATACAGGAAGTATGGATTAAGAGAAAGAAAGAGAAAGAGAAATCCAGATCAAACATTTCAAGAATCTTTTTGCAGATTTATTTTTTTAATATTCTCTAGTTTTAGAAGAAGTAATCAAATAGGAAACTTTAGTGATTTTCAAGTTAGGGAATCAGCTTTAGCTTGACCCTCAGACCAAGATGATCCATACATTTCAGCCCCTATAGCTCCACAGATGTCAAAAATCTGCCTAGACAAGTTCTAACCTGGGACACCAGAGGGGAAGGCATCATTCCCACTCTAAAACTACTGACCACTGACCAACAAAAATGGCCCCCGTTGCATTCCTGCACATGGGTGTAAAGGAGAACACAGCACAGCTGCCACATGTAAGTAGGAAGATCTTGCTTTGGTCTTGAGAAAGATCCTTTCTATGGCTCTTTGAGACCATAAAACCATTATCAGAAATTAAGCTGAATTTATACATTTTTCCTTTTAAGTTTCTCAGAATCTCTAAAGGGACAATGAGTCCTTCACTCATTATCATTTATTCATCCAAAAGTGCATATAATCAAAAATGCATACATTATGAGCCAGATGCTGGGAATAAACACAATATTAGACGATAGAACCATTCTGCTCATAAAAGTATTAAAACAAAGGATGAAATTTAGTGATGTTTTTAGGAACCTCAATGAATGAGAAATGATACAAGATCTCTGATGCCATGGATCCCTGCCTACTACAGTGGGAATGATGTTTTTGTGAAATAAGAGCTCCAAGGTGCACAGCACCGTGGCTCTTGCTATCAAATGGATGTGCTTTGGCACACCACAAATGCCTGATGTCCATTAATTCATGGACTCACGTATTTCAATTGCCCGATCCCTTTCCTTTACGATAATATTATTCTTACATGAGTCATATTTGCTTATGTCAAGCTATGTATTTTGGGGATGCACATGAAATGTCCTGAAACAGATCTCATTTCATTGAGGATACCCCTTCCCCGCTTCAGCCACCAAGATCTAAATCCAGGAGATGATGCCTAAAGTCCCAATGCAGGGACCAGACAAACAGCACCAGCATCCAAGCAACAAGTCAGTCATTAAGTGTCTGCTGTTATTTTCTCACCCAGCTATCTTGCCTGTGCCTCCCTGCCCAAGTCCTCCACCACTGCCCCTACGTGGTTAAAAATGTCAGCGTTCGGGGGCATATTTACTTAGCCACATACTTCCTGGCTCTGGGATTCTGTTTTGTTAGCTTCTGTCGTCACTACCAGGCTAGAGGCCAATGTTTGTACTGGGTGGGAGTTACAGGGAGGCATAAACAGAATCAACCCTCTTGTGCTTTAAAAAATCAGGCTAGGATTATATACATATTTCATGTCAGAAAAATGAAATGTGTCTTGGCGGTGGATAGGAAGTTGGAGCGCTTGGAGGGGGAGTGGAGATCTGGCAGAATTGCTCCCCTGTTCCTTGGCCCCCTGCCTGGCAATCATTCAACCTTTTACTCTTGGAGTCAGCTTCTTCCCTCTCTTCTGAGGCCTTCCAAGTGCTACAACTTCCTTGCCGTCACCCCTAGTATGTTGTCAGGACCCAGAATGGCTTGAAAAGGAAGAGCACTTTGACAAAAAGGGGCATATTCTCGAAATTAGGCAAGGCTTGGGTTCGAGTCGCTAGCGTGAACCTCCTCAGCTTTGCTTTGAGGTTCAGATGGCAGGACCGATTCACCCAAGGATTAATGATCTAAACAAGGACATATGTAAGAATCTACCTCTTCATCAGAAATGGAAATCTCACTTCTCGTGTTTGTACAGCACTAAGATTATTACCTGCTAAAAGTGTTTGCTAAATTTCTCTAAATCCCGTTGTTTCTGTCCAGCTCCCATGGTTCTGCTTCTCTAATTCCTGGTGTTTTCTAGCACCACTCAGAGTTGCAGCCCCTTCTGAACTGTTATCTGCTCAGAATGTGGACCTTGCCATACTCCTTCAGACTCACCCTTTCACTAACGAGCTCCCAATACCTCCCCCTGTGTTCCCAGGAAAGACCACTCCATTTTATTGTCTTCCCCCGAAGTCCTCAAACTCCTCACAGTGTCCTTCCTGCCACCCGTGGTCTCAGAAACCCTGAAGACCCCTGGTGATGGTGCTGCTTGTATGCATGTGGCCCCTCGATACTGGTTCTAGGGGGTCTAGATACATTTTTATAGACCTACACGACAGCTTTTAGGCCACTGCTTTCCCCCCCTTCTTGAGAAAACCCTCTCCTTTGAAACTCAGGCCACTAGCCTGCTCTCCTCACATGTCTGTCTGTCATCTGCCAGCCTCTGTGTAGGTCATTTCTTCATATTTATCACCTCTTTGTAACCAGGCAGGACATCTTCCTGTCCACCTTACATCCTGAAATGCAGTGATGACTTCACCAACCACACTCCTAAACCTTTGTTAATTTGAATGGCCTCAAACTGTCCTCACCATCTAACCAATTCACTGCAAATGCCACAAGCAAGACCCTGGAACTCTTCATCTTTTTAAGTGCCCTGACTCCCACCAAAATGACACCTTTGGAACCCGCCACCCTTCTAGCGTTGTTCAAAGATACGGTTTAAAAGAGAACGAGATCTTCCAAATTCAGGTGGTATATCCAGACATCAAAATGGAAACAAACACTGTAGTTAGCCCCAAACAAAACTTTCTGGGAAGGACAGAAGAAAAAAAAGAGTGTTGATGACCTTTCCTCTTATAAGAAATGCCTACATCCTCTGTACTGGGGAGACTAATTCAATAGCAAATAAATTGGATACATTTCACTTCTTCTTCAGGAGAAGACAGCATTTTTGCTTGCCCTCCATAAAGTTGCAAGGATGGAGAAAATGAAATATTCTTATGTCATGATTTCTTGGTTTGTTCGTGGTGAAGAATCTACCTTGTACCAGGCTGTCAGGGACTAGTCTACTCAGCCCCTGCTTCGTGGCCGCCCACCAAAGGCCAACTAAAGGTGAAGTGTTCCATCCTACTGAAAATGTGTGTGCACTGTTCCAGATTCTGACATGTCTAAAATAGGAGGCTGGGAAACTTGCCTTATCTAGAGTCGAGCCCCAGATCTTGGCATTGTCCAAAGCAATCCAGGAATTCAAGTTACACTAATGTAATCTTCCTTCCTGTGCCAAAAACAACTTTTGATTGGGTCTTCTACACGTACTTTGTAGGTCATACATTCTCCTCCAAATGTGAACATTGATGAACTAGCATCCACTGATTTCCGAGAATTTTCAAGGCGAGGGAATAACCCCCAAACACTTCTGAATTTTGCTGACTTTCTGTTGAATGGCTACGCCTCCCTCAACTCTGTGTTGTCAGCAGAATTAACCAGTCTATACCGTTTTTTTTTTTAGAGATTTTGAACAGGGAGGACCTCAAATCTGACCCCTGTCGGGCCCCAGTAAATCTCACAGCGCACAATTAAAGACACTCCTCGGGCTTTGTTTTCCTACCAGTCCATCATCTCCTCCCATGCACTCTGGATACTAGCAAAATTTCTTTTCATCTGAAATTCACAGGATTTTTTTTAACATCTGCTCAAGATCCAAATAGGTTATTACATAGGGTCCAATTTGTCATGTGACCTCCAGGAACATCTCATGGTCCTCCATTAAAATAGGGTCCTTTTCTCATGTGAAGGACTCTCATTTCTTTCCTGCATATGCCCCTTAGCATCTTCCTTCTTAAACACTAATCCTCTGGGACTGCTTCTCCCAGAATACTTCTTTCCATGGAAAGTGCACATACTTCACTTGTTCTTTTATTTCAGTTTAAAATAAAGTCATTCAAGGTAGGAAATAATGCAATTGCCAGTTCTGCCTTTATTTGAGGACCGCTTAAGTTTGTTACCACTTGGGTTTAGAGACTCTCAGATTATTAACTTGGAAATCTTTTGAGATCTTTGTTTCTTAAAGTGGTGTGTTTCCGGGGTCCGCACAACAGTATTCTTATATTAAGACCAATATTAATCTTAGAGAATAGAATAAGTTCATGTTCATTTTGCAGCTAGGCCAAGACTTCAAAAATATCTTCGAGACATAGATTATCTACTTCAGTCTCTCACCCCAGCAGCTCTGGAGTTGTTTGCTCTGTCTTCTCTTTAGGAAACAAAGTAGGAGAAGTGCCCTTTTCCAAGTCCCTCACAGCAAAGATGTGGAAGCCAAGGAGACAGAAAGGGCCTTGGCAACAGCCATATGGTAGTCCGGGGCCCCTTGGACTTAGGCTCAGAGCTCCTCCCCCTTATGGTAGAAAACACAACAGAATGGAAAACATTAGAAAATATAGAGAAAATGATGATGGTAACTCATAATTCACACCATGGATAAGTATTGTTCATGTCTTGGGGAATGTCAATTTTTATTATGAAAATTGTATTTTACATAATTTGAATCATATATAATTTGGTATTGCTTCTTTTTTACATATAACGATACAACACAAGTATTTGCCAGCATGAGTAAAAACTCTAGTATATTTTTGAAGATCATCTGATGTATTAACAAATATATCATATTTCAACTAACTGCCTAGATTTTCTGGAGTTTTTAATATTTTAAACAATGTAACAGTGAGTATCTCTCTACAAATGTTTTTCCCCTCTATTCCACGATTAACTCTTAGGATAAATTCCCAAAGGTCTGGATTAAGAGTACGGATATTCTAAGGCCTTGGTATTTATTGACAATTGTTTTACTGATAGCTTCTGCCACTTTATATTTCCTCCAGGGACACATGAAAGCAACTAGCTCATTAGACAGGCATGAGCATTAGTTATTCTAATTTTTTAGAATTTTCATTATGAAAAAATTCAGATCTACAGAAAAGATACAAGAATAGCACAATAAACTCCTATTTGTTCTTCGTCTATATTCACCAATTATTAATATTTTGTCATGTTTGTTTGCATGAATAATCTCACTAACTATATATTCTTATCATCAATACTAACTATACATTATTATTATTAATGCAATCATTATTATTATTTGCTGAATGATTTGAGAATAAGTTGCAGACCCTTTATCCCTAAATATTTCAATTTTTATACTCTAAGAACACTCTCTTATATTATCATATTTTCAAATTAAGCACATTTAACATTGATAAAACATTATTATTCAATGCACGGTCCTATACTTAAATTGTCCTAACACTGTCCTTTATAGCATTTTGTTTTCTGATCTAGAATCTAATCCAAGATGACATATTGTGTTTTGCTGTTATGTCTTTTTAATCTCTTTAATCTGGAACAGTTTCTCCATCTTTATTTTTCATGACATTGACACACTTAAAGAATACAGACAGGTTGTTTTGTAAAATGTCCCTCCATCTGGGTTTTTCTGAGTTTCTTCATAATCAGATTCAGGTTATACATTTTTGAAAAGAATGTCACAGAAGTGATGTTGTGTTGTTCTCAGTGGGTTACATCATGATGTAATTTTGTCCTATTTTTGGTGATGTTAACTTTGATCACTTGGTTAAAGTGGTCCTACCATGTTTCTCTGCTGTGAAGGTAACTTTTCCCTTTTGCAATTAATAAGTAATCTATGGGAAGATACTTGAGACTGTGTAAATACTCTGTCCCTCAAACAAACTATCCCTCTTGGGTTTTAGCGTCCATTTTGATATGTGTCTGAAATCACTATTACTATGATTGTTGCAAAATAATGATTTTTCTAACTCTACAATTCCTTCTGCATTTATTGTCATTTCACTGTTACAGAAAGCTTTCTCTTTTTCTTGCTATTTTGTATGTATGAATGTATTTGTAACATTCAGTTATTTGTTCATTTGTATTTATTAATAACAGTATAGATACATGGATTATTTTTATATTCAGTATGTTATAATCCATTACAGATATTATTCATTGTGATACTGTAACAGTCCCTGATTTGGTTAATAGAATCTCATGAAAGATTGTCTCTGAATTCTTTAAACATATCTCCAACATATTCTTTTAGTCCTTCCTTACATTCTGTACCTCCTCCCCCCAAAAAGACATTCAAGAGTTGTTCTCACTGTTACCCTGCTCTCATTCTGGGACTGGCCATTTACACACTGGAACTCTTTCAGTGGAAAATAGAAATAATTCTAATTTTTTAATACAAATGTTTTGTTTTTAATTTATGCTTCTCTGGTTATTAATGAAGTCATTTTTTCAAATATTTCTTTTTTGCTTTATGTTTCCTCTTTTGTTATGCTCTTTTTAATTTGTATAGTGTTTTCTTTAGGATACCTAGAATACACACTTACAAATAACTTGTATTCTAACATTTAGAATTAAACCACTCGTTTCTAAGGGTAAAATACGTTTTTAATATTGTTTTAAATGGTGGTTAAAGCCCCCCAAAGACTTCATAAAACTAGGACAGACAAGTTATAGAATTCAGTCATGCTTTAGAACACATCTCTATAGTCACATTCAGAACTTCAGCTTATGGGAGCTGAAACCAATCTCCTCTGCTTTCTGCATGACAGTGGCCACAGCAAGATTTCCTAGGTGGTGGGGTACGTAAAACCTTTATGGGTAAAAGCACCAAGGGAGTTTGGGAAGAGGAAAAGATGTTTGAAGACAGACAGTGGAAAGAGGCAACTATGAAAAGGAAAAGGAAGAGTTATTCCAGGAGCAGTTTTATAGAGAAAGGAAATGTTTTCTCTCAAGTGGTACCAGTTAAAAAAGAAATCATAAAGCAGAGTGGAAATTTATTAAAAACTTTACTTTTATGAAGAACTACCATGAGTTTGAAACATTCTACAAACATATGGAAGGAGATTATCCCTCTGCTTGTTATAAAATAAGCAGACATGCCTAGAAATATCTAAATTACACAGTGATCACTCTTAAAATGAAATGATAATGAGAAAATTAAATAGCAGATTCTATTTTGGGCAAGTATATCAACCATAAATTCACATATTGAACTGTAGATGTCAGATCTGAGATGGTTTTGATGTCAGAAACTCTTTCATCTCATCCACAAACATTGCTGGCCTTTCAGGATGCCACTGCTTGCCCTGAGATGCAGAAGTGATAGGAAAACTCTGTGTTCCGTCTCAGTCAACCTGTCATCTGGGCTTTCCAGCGCCACTGGGCCCTTCCATGGCTGCTGAAACGGCAGTCTCTTGACTTTCCATTTCCTGTGAGATCACAGGATTTGTTGTCCATTTAGGCAACTTGCAGCCAGAGACACACATGCCATCCAAACACTCACCGAAGTTTTCAGAGGGGAAGGAAATTACTTGATGTTGTCACTGTCACTACCTTGCGTCTCATTTTCTCTCTGGCGCTTTTCCTTTCCTGACTAGAGTCACTTCCTATTGCTCACTGCAGCCTCCAGGGGCCTTTCTTCTCACAGCCTCCTCTGGAGGACATTTCCATGCTAGAGTCTCTTTTCAACAAAACGATAAAACTAATTTGGCTTTTTTTCTTAATAGTACAATTATTTTAGAAACTTTGGAAGTACAAAAAAAGGGAAATAGAAGCTACATATAATTCTAGCATCCAGAATTGACCACTGTCCACTTTTTACTGTGCATCTTTCCATTCATTCTCTCTCAATCATGTGTCTTCTTTACATGTCTTTATATAATTCTCTCTCTGTTTCTCTGTATCTCTCTCTCTCAGTATACATATATATAATATACTATATATATATATATATATAGAGAGAGAGAGAGAGAGAGAGAGAAACAGAACAAGAGAGACAGTGAGGTTGTCCCTTCCAATGTGCACACACACACACAGACACACACACATAAACAAGAAATAAACTTATTTTTTGTTAAGTCACTGAGATTTCAGGTTTATGAGATAAACAGAGATACCCTAACTAATGCAGATATTCCAGATAAGGTAGTTGATGACAGATGGGTGCAGGCAACTGTAAATGGAGGGATGGAGGGTGAAGGAGAAGACAATAAGATGTAATTAAATAAGAGGGAGCCATGGACACACCTGTGATAAGCAGGCGTGCTTCAGATCCAAATAGATTTAAAATAATTAGCCGAGGACTGAGAAATCTAGGTCAGCCTGTTGGTCCTTTCATTCATTCAGAAAGCATTTGTTAATTGCCTGCCAGGTGTTAGAGGACAGGATGGGTACCAGAGATCTATCAGGGATTAAGATGCGGTCCCTTCTTTCAGGGTTGAAGTGTCAGGAGAAAGATCAGCTGCTTTGTAAATTGGTCAGCAAAAGGAGCTATTTTCTGTATAGACCTTCTGGGAAAAAGAAAGAATTAGATGACAGACTTGAATAGTCTCACATTTCATTAAAACCTAGTCTGGTTGTTTTTCTCTTTCCCTGATAAACTGAGATTTTAAATGGATTTTGGCCTCAGGCTTTTGCCATCTGTTTACTTCTGGCTTCTAAGAAGATTCTAAGATCCATAAACTGATCAAAGTTCTCAGGTAGAGGGAAAAAAAGAAAGTTAAGAGCCCTGATAAAACAGTGATGGGGAAATCTACACTTGCTTGGCTCATCTTGGCTAATTGTAGTTAATTAGAAAAGATTCTTTAGAATTTGGAGGAAATTGGGATTTGAATCTCAGAAGCTCCAGATCATTACTGTGTGACTGGCCTCTGTCTCTCGGAGCTGCTGAGGCAGGCTAGTGTGTGTGGTGCAAAGACAAACGAGGACATCTGAGGAGGGAGCTCAGCATCTTATGAGAGACAGGACTGAAGGGGTTTACTCTGTGCTGCATCACAGAGGGATGTAGAGCAGGGATGCAGAGCAGAGCCGTCCGCCTTAACAAGAGGAGCCATGTTCACTGTAGGACTGAACAAAGAGTAGTGATTGATGGATAATCTTCCTCTTCATGGTTCCTGGGAGTGTCTCCTCCATTTCCTATGTGATGGAAATGATCCTTCTGCATAAATTCAAGTATGTGGAACAGGAAACCCTGCTTCTTTTCTTAAAAATTTTTTAAAACTTATTTTCCATTACGGTTTATTACAGGGTATTGAATATATTTCCCTGTGCTATACAGTAGGACCTTGTTGTTTATCCATTCTATATATAATAGTTGGCCTATGCTAATGCCAATCTCCCAATCCATCCCTCCCCTGCCCCTCTCTACCTTGGCAACCACAAGTCTGTTCTCTATGTCTATGAGTCTGTTTCTCTTTTGTAAATGAGTATATTTGTGCCATATTTTAGATTCCACATGTAAGTGATATCATATGGTATTTGACTTTTTCTGACTTACTTTGCTAAGTATGATAATCTTTAGATCCATCCATGTTGCTGCAAACGGCACTATTTCATTCTTTCTTATGGCTGAGTAATATTCCATTGTATAGATGTACAATATCTTCTTTATCCATCTGTCGATGGACATTCAGGTTGTTCAGGAAACCCTGCCTCTGCCCCTCTAAAACAGGCCACATAAGACACATCCCTGACCATGTCATCACTCAGAAAGCCTGACCCTTATGTCACTTTTTGCAGTTTTGGTCTCTTTGCTCTGGAATCTTGTATCATAACCGAGCACTTCCCAACTGTATCATTATCTTCCTATGATTCAACTTTCATCTGTATTGGAAAGTTAATGAAGATAAGATTCAGAAAATAATAATTTATTGCCTTCAAATCTAGAAAACTTTCAGATGGCTGTATCCTCAAAAGGAAAGTGTTGTTTTAGAAAGAGGGGTGAAGTGCTGGTAATATTAAATGGTATCCTCCTGGGGATAGGGGGCCGGGAACATTTGAATCCTGCCCTAATCTCACAGCTCCTTCCCTTAAAGTCCCTAAAGGGATTATAAAAACAAGGGTCTAGAGCAAATGGGAAATCAAAGTACACTTTATTATTAGCCTGGCCAATGCCAAATAAACAAATGCAGGCCTTTCTGGTAACATGTATAGGACACATGGCATACTCTCAGCTCCCAATCCAGATGCCCAAACTCTAAGCTGAATATTTTATCTTGGAATCTTAACATCCTTGGGCTGCTCCCATGGAACAGGAGACACAAGTCATAAATGAGGAAAGTACTGCATGGACAAGGAAATAAAATTAAACTGGAGAAGTTTCAGAAACAGAATCTTTTATTAAACAAAACAACAAACAAATGAAAAGTACTCAACCATTAAAAACAGCTCTATCTTAAAAAGCAAGTTCTCACAATCAGGCAGATAGGTATCCTGGATCTAATTCCTAAGTTACAGACATAGAGGGATTGTGGGTCGTTTCAACATCAACCCTGAGAATAAGAAAAAGAGAAGAGACGGGTGACCTCAGCCCCTTCACTAATCCCGCTATGTGACTGGAGGAGAAAGAAAATTGTAGTATATGATGATCTGTCCGCTAGTGAATATGGCCCAAATAGCAGCAGGGCATCTGGCAGAGTTAGTTAAGTACCTTCTTCTGTTAGAAACAGTGAGAACTGGGACAAGAGAATGAAAGGACAGCTTTGCCAAGCACCCACAACTCTGGGATTGGTTGGGAAAAAAAGAAAGAAAGGCTGTTACTTATGTTAAGATTGTTGTTTTATTGTTATGGTCAATACTTCCATTATGAGCCTCTTGCTCTTGGCAGGGGGATTTATGTAGGAACTCCTGCAAACTCAGTTACCTACCGATGAAGCTAGATAATCCAATCCTCACTATGTAGTTGAGAAAAATGGGCCTCCAAAAGATTATTTTGACTAAGATCTCATAGCTAGTAAGTGTGATATTTAGTTATCTGAATCCAGAGCCTATGCTATCGTTAGTTTCTTTTCATCTGAGGTTATTATGCATGATTTGCAGTATCAACAGGTTTTGGAAATCACTTGATTTTTTTTTCTTATTAGTCATTGCAATTTGGCCTGTATGAAAATACTCCAAGTAGACACTGAGTTATATTTTCTGTGCACAAGGGATACAAAGCAGGCATCGCTCACCATGCCCTTTGCAGTGTTCTCTAAATGGGGTCTTGATATTGTCAAGAACAGACTGACAGAGCTTCTTCACACTGAGCACTTCTACTTCCTTCAAAAGAACACATTCTTTCTTCAAAGTATTCATAATCACTTATTCCTATGCTATTCACCCCCAAGTATCTAGAAACCTGAGTTAAAACAATTACTTAGTGGAAACAACTGTAGGAATATGTACACGTTTTGCATTAAATGTATAACATATTTACTTCCCACTAAGGGAGGTATGACTGGCTTCATTAACAGGTTGCAGAGACATGAGAGTTTCCTGATCTACACACAAATGTATATGAACATGCTTTCTAGCTTTTACATAATTTCACCATCTAAATATTCACATATATAAGTGCGTATATATACATCCACATTCACATAGCACACACTATATGGATATTATTGTGTTTATTATTGAGAAACAGGTAGAGACATCCGGTTTCTGCTTGGAATGTAAAGAGCTGTAAGGAATGTCACTCCCATCTTTAAAACAACAAAAAAAGCCAGACAATCGCCCTGTTCACACCTTTTCTTGACTGCATCAGAGAACTGAGGTTGCAGGGAGAGATGGGACAGGAACTGTGGCTTAGCTGGGGCAGATGCAGTCAGACCCCAGTTAGGAAATGCCATGCAGTATAGTCAGGGGATTGGTGGCAGCAAGTGTGAGATGGCAAGAGAGTGTGGCGCTTTTTAGACCTGCAGAGACACACAGGGTATTGGCCAAATGATTGGGCAGTATCCTGTGAAAGTACCCCTCATGGTGCAGCCTGGACCCTTTTCTCTTCCTGCTGACAAACGGGCACAATCCTTAATCTGTAAGGCAGGAAGGGCAGTTCTGCAACAAACACTATTCCCCTTAGGGCACTGATGAAAACCCATTGCACCTGGACAAAAGAACTCACAAGAAAACCTCTGCTCCTGGGGCAGGAACAAATATTACTTTCAGGACCCAGAACTACAGCTGAGGGAGATGACTGGCCCTCTCCGCCAGGTGAGAACACAGCAAGGCGGCCATCCGCACGCCAGGAAGACAGCTTTTATCAGAAACTGACCCCGATGGCCCCTTGATTTGGGAATTGCAGCCTCCACAACTGACCCCTTCCGCGAGTCCACATTACACTGGATCATCCTGTCCCCTTGGGCTTCTCTGGGCTGTGACAGTTTCTAAGGCTTTCCTTGTTTTTCGAGACCTTGACAATTTGGAGGACGACTGGTCAGAAATTCTGCTTGACGAGCAACCAGAGATCATTACCAAGCACTTCAAACCTGCAGTTATTCGGGAACGCGTTAAAAAAAAAACGAACGCGAGAGAGACCTTCAAGATGGCGGACGAGTAAGATGCGGAGATCACCTTCCTCCCCACAAATACATCAGAAATACATCTATATGTAGAACAACTCCTACAGAACACCTACTGAACACTGGCAGAACACCTCAGACCTCCCAAAAGGCAAGAAACCCCCCACATACCTGGGTAGGGCAAAAGAAAAAACAGAGACAAAAGAATAGGGACTGTACCTGCACCAGTGGGAGGGAGCCGTGAAGGAGGAAACGTTTCCACACACGAGGAAGCCCCTTCGCGGGCGGAGACTGCGGGTGGCGGAGGGGGGAAGCTTCGGAGCCGCGGAGGAGAGCACAGCCACAGGGCTGCGGAGGGCAAAACGGAGAAATTCCCTCACAGAGGATCAGGGCCGAGCGGCACTCACCAGCCCGAGAGGCTTGTCTGCTCCCACGCCGGGGTGGGCGGGGCTGGGAGCTGAGGCTCGGGCTTCGGGCGGAGCGCAGGGAGAGGACTGGCGGCGGGAACACAGCCTGCAGGGAGCTAGTGCGCCACGGTGGCCGGGAGGGAGTCCGGGAAAAAGTGTGGAGCTGCAAAGAGGCAAGAGACCATTGTTTCGGGCTGCACGAGGAGAGGGGATACAGAGCACCGCCTAAACGAGCTCCAGAAACGGGCGCAAGCCACGGCTATCAGCGCGGACCTCAGAGATGGGCATGAAATGCTAAGGCTGCTGCTGCAGCCACCAAGAAGCCTGTGTGCAAGCACGGGTCACTCTCCACACCTCCCCGGGACCCTGGCAGTGGCGGGCTGCACAGGCTCCCGGGATCCAGGGACAACTTCCCCGAGAGAACGCACGGCGCGCATCAGGCTGGGGCAACGTCACGCCGGCCTCTGCCGCCTCAGGCTCGCCCGGCATCCGTACCTCTCCCGATCCCCGGCCCGAGTGAGCTAGAGCCCCTGAATCTGCTGCTCCTTTAACCCCGTCCTGTCTGGGCAGGGAACAGACGCCCTCAGGCGACCTATACGCAGAGACGGGGCCAAATCCAAAGCTGAACCTCCGGAGCTATGAGAACAAAGAAGAGAAAGGGAAATCTCTCCCAGCAACCTCAGGAGCAGCGGATTAAATCTCCACAATCAATTTGATGTACCTGCATCTGTGGAATACATGAATAGACAATGAACCATCCCCAAATTGAGGTTGTGGACTTTGGCAGCAACTGTAGACTTGGGGTTTGCTTTCTGAATCTAATTGGTTTCTGGTCTCATGTTTAGCTTAGGTTAGCATTTAGACTTTATTATCATTGGTAGATTTGTTTATGGATTTGGTTGCTTTGTTTATATATATATATATATTTTTTTTTTCCTTTTTCTCTTTTTGTGAGTGTGTATGTTTCTTTGTCTGATTTTGTCTGTATAGCTTTGCTTTTACCATTTGTCCTACGGTCCTTTTTTTTTTTTTAGTATAGTTTTTAGCACTTGTTATCATTGGAGCATCTGTTTGTTGGTTTGCTTGCTCTCTGCTTTTTCTTTTCTTTTTTTAAATACTTAAAAATTTTTTTATTCTTAATAATTTTATTTTTAAACTTTATTTTATTTTTTCTTTCTTTCTTTTCTTCTCCCTTTTCTTCTGAGCCATGTGGCTGACAGGGTCTTGGTGCTCCAGCCAGGTGTGAGGCCTGTGCCTCTCAGGTGGGATAGCCGAGTTCAGGACATTGGTCCACCAGAGATCTCCTGGCTCCATGTAATATCAAACAGCAAAAGCTCTCCCAGAGGTCTCCATCTCAACGCTAAGACCCAGCTCCACTTAATAACCAGCAAGCTGCAGTGCTGGACACGCTATGCAAAACAACTAGCAAGACAGGAGCACAACCCCACCCATTAGCAGAGAGGCTGCCTAAAATCATAATAAGGTCACAGACACCCCAACACACACCACCGGACGTGGTCCTGCCCACCAGAAAGAGAAGATCCAGAATCATCCACCGGATCACAGGCACCAGTCCCCTCCACCAGGAAGCCTACACAACCCACTGAACCAACCTTAGTCACTGGGGTCAGACACCAAAAAAAACAGGAACTACGAACCTGCAACCTGCGAAAAGGAGACCCCAAACACAGTAAGTTAAGCAAAATGAGAAGACAGAGAAACACACAGCAGATGAAGGAGCAAGGTAAAAACCCACCAGGCCAAACAAATGAGGAAATAGGCAGTCTTCCTGAAAAAGCATTCAGAGAAATTACAGTAAAGGTGATCCAAAATCTTGGAAATAGAATGGAGAAAATACAAGAAACATTTAACAAGGACCTAGAAGAACTAAGGAGCAAACAAACAATGATGAACAACACAATAAATGAAATTAAAAATTCTCTAGAAGGAATCAATAGCAGAATAACTGAGGCAGAAGAACAGATAAGTGACCTGGAATATAAAATAGTGGAAATAACTACTGCAGAGCAGAATAAAGAAAAAAGAATGAAAAGAATTGCGGACAGTCTCAGAGACCTCTGGGAGAACGTTAAACACACCAACATTCGAATTATAGTGGTCTCAGAATAAGAAGAGAAAAAGAAAGGGACTGAGAAAATATTTGATGAGATAATAGGTGAAAACTTCCCTAATATGGAAAAGGAAATAATCAAGTCCAGGAACTGCAGAGAGTCCCACACAGGATAAATCCAAGGAGAAACATGCCAAGACACATATTAATCAAACTATCAAAAATTAAATACAAAGAAAACATATTAAAAGCTGCAAGGGAAAAATAACAACTAACATACAAGGGAATCCCCATAAGGTTAACAGCTGATTTTTCAGCAGAAACTCTGCAAGCCAGAAGGGAGTGGCAGGACATATTTAAAGTGATGAAAGGGAAAAGCCTAAACCCAAGATTACTCTTACGCAGCAACGATCTGATTCAGATTCGATGGAGAAATTAAAACCTCTGCCACAAGCAAAAGCTAAGAGAATTCAGCACCACAAAACCAGCTTTAAAACAAATGCTAAAGGAACTTCTCTAGGCAAGAAACACAAGAGAAGGAAAAGACCTACAATAAGAAACCCAAAACAATTAAGAAAATGGTAATAGGAACATACATATCGATAACTACCTTAAATGTAAATGGATTGAATGCTCCCACCAAAAGACATATAGACTGGCTGAATGGATACAAAAACAAGACCCATATATACGCTGTCTACAAGAGACCCACTTCAGACCTAGGGACACATACAGACTGAAAGTGAGGGGATGGAAAAAGTTATTTCATGCAAATGGAAATCAAAAGAAAGCTGGAGTAGCAATTCTCATATCAGACAAAATAGACTTTAAACTAAATACTATTACAAGAGACAAAGAAGGACACTACATAATGATCAAGGGATCAATCCAAGAAGATGTAACAATTTTAAATATTTATGCACCCAACATAGGAGCACCTCAATACATAAGGCAAATGCTAACAGCCAGAAACAGGGAAATCAAGAGTAACACAATAATAGTAGGGGATTTTAACACCCCATCTTCACCAATGGACAGATCATCCAAAATGAAAATAAATAAGGAAACACAAGCTTTAAATGATACACTAAACAAGGTAGACTTAATTGATATTTATAGGACATTCCATCCAAAAACAACAGAATACACTTTCTTCTCAAGCGCTCATGGAACATTCTCCAGGATACATCATATCTTGGGTCACAGATCAAGCTTTGATAAATTTAAGAAAATTGAAATTGTATCACGTATCTTTTCCAACCACAACACTATGAGACTACATATCAATTACAGGAAGAAAATCTGTAAAAAATACAAACACATGGAGGCTAAACAATACACTATTAAATAACCAAGAGGAAATCAAAAAATACCTAGAATCTAATGACAATGAAACCATGATGACCCAAACCTATGGGATGCAGCAAAAGCAGTCTAAGAGGGAAGTTTATAGCATTACAATACTACCACAAGTAACAAGAAACTTCTCAAATAAACAACCTAACCTTACACCTAAAGCAATTAGAGAAAGAAGAACCAAAAAACCCCCAAAGTTAGCAGAAGGAAAGAAATCATAAAGATCAGATCATAAATAAATGAAAAAGAAATGAAGGAAAAAATAGCAAACATCAATAAAACTAAAAGCTGGGTCTTTGAGAGGATAAACAAAATTGATAAACCATTAGCCAGACTCATCAAGAAAAAAAGGGAGAAGACTCAAATCAGCAGAATTAGAAATGAAAAATGAGAAGTAACTACTGATACTGCAGAAATACAAAGGATCATGAGAGATTACTACAAGGAACTGTATGCCAATAAAATGGACAACCTGGAAGAAATGGACAAATTCTTCAAAAAGCACAACATTCTGAGACTGAACCAGGAAGAAATGGAAAATATAAACAGACCAGTCACAAGCACTGAAATTGAAACTGTGATTAAAAATCTTCCAACAAACAAAAGCCCAGGACCAGATGGCTTCACAGGATCAAACATTTAGAGAAGAGCTAACACCTATCCTCCTCAAACTCTTCCAAAATATAGCAGAGGGAGGAACACTCCCAAACTCATTCTACAAGGCCACCATCACCCTGATACCAAAACCAGACAAAGATGTCACAAAGAAAGAAAACTACAGGCCAATATCACTGATGAACATAGATGCAAAAATCCTCAACAAAATACTAGCAAACAGAATCCAACAGCACATTGAAAGGATCATACACCATGATCAATTGGGGTTTATCCCAGGAATGCAAAGATTTTTCAGTATATGCAAATCAATCAATGTGATACACCGTATTAACAAATTGAAGGAGAAAAACCATATGATCACCTCAATAGATGCAGAAAAAACTTTTGACAAAATTCAACACCAAGTTATTATAAAAAAAAAACCCTCCAGAAAATATGCATAGAGGGAACTTAACCTAACATAATAAAGGCCATATATGACAAACCCACAGTCAACATCATTCTCAATGATGAAAAACTGAAAACATTTCCTCTAAGATCAGGAACAAAACAAGGTTGTCCACTCTCACCACTGTTATTCAACACAGTTTTGGAAGTTTTAGCCACAGCAGTCCGAGAAAAAAAAGAACTAAAAGGAATCCAACTTGGAAAAGAAGAAGTAAAGCTGTCTCTCTTGCTGAATACATGATACTATACATAGAGAATCCTAAAGATGCTACCAGAAAACTAATAGAGCTAATCAATGAATTTGGTAAAGTAGCAGGATGCAAAATTAATGCACAGAAATCTCTTGTGTTCCTATACACTAATGATGAAAATTCTGAAAGAGAAATTAAGGAAACACTCCCATTTACCATTGAAACAAAAAGAATAAAATACCTAAGAATAAACCTACCTAAGGAGAAAAAAGACCTGTATGCAGAGAACTATAAGACACTGATGAAAGAAATTAACGATGATACAAACAGATGGAGAGATATACGATATTTGTGGATTGGAAGAATCAACATTGTGAAAATGACTATATTACCCAAAGCAATCTACAGATTCAATACAATCCCTATCAAGCTACCAATGGCATTTGTCACAGAACTAGAACAAAAAATTTCACAATTTGCATGGAAACACAAAAGTCCCCAAATAACCAAAGCAGTCCTGAAAAAGAAAAATGTAGCTGGAGGAATCAGGCTCTCTGACTTCAGACTATACTACAAAGCTACAGTAATCAAGACAGTATGGTAGTGGTACAAAACAGAAATATAGATAAATGGAACAGGATAGAAAGCCGAGAGATAAACCCATGCACATATGGTCACCTTATCTTTGATAAAGGAGGCAAGAATATACAATGGAGAAAAGGCAGCCTCTTCAATAAGTGGTTCTGGGAAAACTGGACAGCTACATGTAAAAGAATGAAATTAGAACACTCCCTAGCACCATACAAAAAATAAACTCAAAATGGATTAAAGACCTAAATGTAAGGCCAGAAACTATCAAACTTTTAGAGGAAAATATAGGCAGAACATGCTATGACATAAATCACAGCAAGATCCTTTTGACCCACCTCCTAGAGAAATGGAAATAAAAACAAAAATAAACAAATGGGACCTAATGAAACTTAAAAGCTTTTGCACAGCAAAGGAAAACATAAACAAGATGAAAAGACAACCGTCAGAATGAGAGAAAATATTTGCAAATGAAGCAACTGACAAAGGCTTAATCTCCGAAATTTACAAGCAGCTCATGCAGCTCAATATCAAAGAAACAAACAACCCAATCCAAAAATGGGCAGAACACCTAAATATGCATTTCTCCAAAGAAGATATACAGATTGCCAACAAGCACATGAAAGGATGCTCAACATCACTAATCATTAGAGAAATGCAAATCAAAACTACAATGAGGTAACACCTCAGACCAGTCAGAATGGCCATCATTAAAAAAACTACAAACATTAAATGCTGGAGAGGGTGTGGAGAAAAAGGAACCCTCTTGCACTGTTGGTGGGAATGTAATTTGATAGAGCTACTATGGAGAATAGTATGGAGGTTCCTTAAAAAACTAAAAATAGAACTGCCATACGACCCACCGATCCTACTACTAGGCATATACCCTGAGAAAACTATAATTCAAAAAGAGTCATATACCACAATGTTCATTGCAGCTCTGTTTACAATGGCCAGGACATGGAAACAACCTAAATGTCCACTGACAGATCAATGGATAAAGAAGATGTGGCACATATATACAATGGAATATTACTCAGCAATAAAAAGAAACGAAACTGAGTTATTTGTAGTGAGGTGGATGGACCTAGAGTCTGTCATGCAGAGTGAAGTATGCCAGAAAGAGAAAACACATATACAGGGAATCTAAAAAAAAAAAAAAAAGGTTCTGACGAACCTCGGGGCAGGATGGGAATAAAGACGAAGACGTAGAGAATGGATTTGAGGACCTGGGGAGGGGAAGGGAAAGCTGGGACGAAGCGAGAGAGTGGCATGGACATATATACACTACCAATTGTAAAATAGCTAGTGGGAAGCAGCCACATAGCACAGGGAGATCAGCTCGGTGCTTTGTGACCATACAGAGGGATGGGATAGGGAGGGTGGGAGGGAGATGCAAGAGGGAAGAAATATGGGGATATATGTATATGTATAGCTGATTCACTTTGTTATAAAGCAGAAACTAACACACAATAGTAAAGCAATTATACTCCAATAAAGATGTTAAAAAAAAAATGACTAAAGGAATTTGAAGTCTGTGGTGCACTGACGTTAACCATAGCAACAATAAATCTCAGACCCAGCCTTACTCCTGACTGGATTAACTCAAACTCCCACATTAAAAACATGGCAGAGGGAGGGAAGGGTAAGCTGGGACAAAGTAAGAGAGTAGCAATGACATATATACATTACCAAATGTAAAACATATAGCTAGCAGGAAGCTGCTGCATAGCACAGGGAGATCAGCTCAGTGGTTTGTGATGACCTATAGGGGCGGGATAGGAAGGGTGGGAGGGAGACACCAGATGGAGGGGGTATGGGGATATATGTATGCATACAGCTGATTCACTTTGTTGTACAGCAGAAAGTAACACAACATTGTAAAGCAATTATACTCTAATAAAGATGTAAAAAAAATTTTAATAAAAGCCTTTATTGAGATGACCAAAAAAAAAAAAAAGCAGTGGAAAGAAACGTACATTCACTCCTATGATTAATAAAAAAAAATAGTTACCTCAGCATCTACTGTCCTACACAAGGTGTTTGGCTTTAAACAAAAATTTACAGAGTATTTGAAAAAGTAAGAGAAAACAACATGATGCTAAGAGATAAATCAGTCAATAGAAGCAGACTCAGATATGACACAGATGTTGAGACCATCTGAAAGGGAATTTAAGAAATAGCTAGAGGTCCCTATTGATGATTTTCAAGCTGCCAAACTGTGATGTTTCTATAGGATACTGCAGTCTGTAAAACTAGGGAAGTCCAAGTTAAACTAAAGCATCCTTTACTCAATAAATTTCCTAAAAACTATTAAGGGTCTTCCAGGAATACCAGTATCCATTTCTTTCACATGTATTATTCATTATTTATTGTAAACCCAATCCCAAGCATTTTCTTAAAGACAAGGACTGTCTTCTTAAAGTGAATAAAATTATATGTTAGATCCCACTATTCCAAACCCTTTTGGACCTCAGGATTATATTGGGTTATACCATAAATCTTCTTGGCTTCATAGCATCATTTGATGGCCTTTCTTGGCCATCTGCTCATGCACCTTGATTCCATTTAGTATGTGCAGTGGGACATGCCGTCACCACAGCATCATTTGCACACTTAGAAATGTGCATCTGGACCCATGAATGTTTCCTGATGAAACAACTCCTTTACTTGAGACCAATGTGAGGTGAAGACCACCACTGTCTGTTGACATTTAATTTGGTCTAGAGTTTAGTTGCTGAGTTATCATCTGTTCTGCTCTTACAATTCTGTATAAGCACAGATTTCAGTCATTCCCTCATTCATTCAATAAACCAGTCTCTAGGGCAAAAAAATGAACAAATGCCTGTATCATAAAATGTGCAAACAATCACTTTGCCAACATCCAATATTGTCAGGAACTGTTCCATCCATTCTCCCATGTACCATGTACAACTCACAACAATGCTCTTAAGTATTATTAAACTCATTTTACACTTGAGGAAAATGGACAGAGTTTGAACAACATTACCGAAGTTATTATGTCATTACACATGGCTAATGACAGAGCTGGCTTTTTAATAGCCTTTTCAAGTTAGTATCCAGTAGGTCACAGCTGAGTTCATATTGATTTTCAACAAATCTCCATAGACAGACATTTCATATTGGGATGACCTCTAAGGATGGTCATCTTATTCTTTTTGCCTCCTCTGTTGTACTTTTGGAGTACTTTTGGACATGGATCATAATGTAAATGGAAAGTGCTACAAAATATGAAGTTAGAATATCTGGTCTCAATAACAGCTTCCATCTGTGACAAACTTTTGAAAGCTCCTAAATTTAAGAAGCTTTACTTTTTATCATCGTAGTCAGGCATCCTGGCTCATGGATGGAACACAAATCCATCTCTTAAATGAGCACAAAATCTCATGAGGGACTGAAAAAAAGACCAGTGGGAATAAGTCTGCATAGAATCACAACTTCTAAAAGCTGTGAAATTAAACACCAGAAGAAAATCTTCCTCCTTTACATTCCCATTGGTACCTTTCCTGTGATACTTGTTTTTCTAATGTGTAATATCAT
Source organism: Phocoena phocoena (assembly GCF_963924675.1). NCBI lineage: Eukaryota > Metazoa > Chordata > Mammalia > Artiodactyla > Phocoenidae > Phocoena > Phocoena phocoena. The sequence continues at coordinate 76,009,528 of NC_089232.1, read as the reverse complement.
CATCCTGCTAATCCAGGAAACATTATTCATCTTCCCCTGTCCTGTCAGGTGCTAGGCCCTGTATCTTTACCCATCAACCTTTTTTATTTTCCTCACAGCACTAATCATATTCCCTGATGTTTTCCCTTTGTTTCCTCATGGTTTTTCTTCCCCCACTAGAACATAAATTCCACAAGTGCAGAAAGGTTGTCTATCTCGTTCGTTGTTGTCAGCATCCAATAAATATTTGCTGAATGACTGAATCATGTCTAGTACGTGGTTAAGTATGCTTTTTGCAATGTCTATTCCATTAGAGTCAAACCATCACTTGTGAGTGGGGAGCAGGGTTTCCCCTGGGGAAGCAGCCCTATAGCCAACCTGGAATAGGACTGAGAAGGAGGGTGGATGCTTCCATATAGGGCCAGGGAGGGGTTTGGCTTCGAGTCTTGGATGTGAAGATTCAATCCTGCCTCAGGTAGGCCTATTAGGACAAGGTTTGGGTTTGGGCACAGACATTGCTCTGTGGGTTCCCCTCAAGCCTTTGGTAAAGTCTTGCTAAAGTCTTAGCCTGCTATCAACTGCAAGGATCAGAGGAGGACTCACTCTCTGAGCCTGGAGTGGAGGAGGGGTCTGCCCAGGGTGGACATGCAAGAAGACAACAGTGTCAGCAGAACAAAGATCTCATTGGGGGATTCCTAGCAGGAAAGACACTAAGAATCTACCAGCAAGACAGAGGGTTGGAGCAGAAGGAAGAAAAGTGTTTTAGAGAAGGTGAAAGTCTGAGAAATGCCTGGGGCTATGTGGAGGGGAGGGGGCAGTCTCTGACAGATGGGCCAGTCAGGGGGTCATGCTTTAATAACATGAGTATTGAGGAAATATTACCTTATTTTGCATCCACGTTTTGTGAGGCTGCTGCCATATGACCCACAGCACATCTGTTTAAATCCACCCTACAGTGTCTCCTCCATGTTAACAAGTGCCAACTACTAAACTTTTTTTGCAATGGATAATCATTCCTTTCTTTTTTGAAGCACATGCTTTGAAAGCCCATGTCACATGGTTTCCTTGGATAGCTACATCACACACATATTCCCTCCATCAAGAATGGACTGATTTTGGTAATTGCCTGGTGGTCCACTTGTTAGAGCTCCACACTTCCACTGCATGGGGCACGGGTTCGATCCGTGGCCCCTGGTTGGAGCATAAGCTCCCACAAGCCTCTGATTTTTTTTTTTTTTTTTGCGGTACGCGGGCCTTTCACCGTTGTGGCCTCTCCCGTTGCAGAGCACAGGCTCTGGACGCGCAGGCTCAGCGGCCATGGCTCACGGGCCCAGCTGCTTCATGGCATGTGGGATCTTCCCGGACCGGGGCACGAACCCACGTCCCCTGCATCGGCAGGCAGACTCTTAACCACTGCGCCACCAGGGAAGCCCAAGCCTCTGATTTTGATTCCTGATGAAGCACTTATTTGAGTTCTACAGACTCTACAATCTAAAATCCTTTCAGGTTTATTGCCATAAAATCCATTTTCATTCGAGAAGTACCATATAGCCAGGCATGGACTGGAGTCATCTTATGCAGCTCAGAACCATCTGGAGTGCCAGTACTCTGGGCTGTTTCATGTATATTTCCAGTCCACCTTAAATTCTCCCCCATCAGTCAGACGTCCTACTCTCATGCCCCTTCCCTTCTTCCCATCTAAGGCTGCTTCAAAGCTGATTCCATAATCCAGCACCATATTAGTTTTCTGGGGCTGTGTAACAAAGTACTACAAACTGAGTGGGTCAAACAACAGAAATCTATTCTCTCCCAGTTCTGGAGGCCAGACATGTGAAATCAAGGTGTCAGCATATTTGGTTCTGAGGGCTGTGAAAGAGAATCTGTCCCATGCCACTCTCCTAGCTTCTGGTGGTTGCTGGCAATCTTTGGCATTTTTTAGTTTGTAGACACATCACCCCAATCTCTGCCTTCATGTTCACATGGTGTTCTCACTGTGTGCATATCTGTTTAGAAATTTTCCCCTTTTATGTCAAGGTCATATTGGACTAGGGGACATCCTAACGACCTCATCTTAACTTGATCATCTGTAAAGACTCTATTTCCAAATACGGTCACATCCACTGGTTCTGGGGGTTAGGACTATAATACCTTTTGGAGGGATACAATTCAACCCATAAGAGATGGAGTGAGGGGGATGAGTAGCATGGGGAGAAGATTTTGCCTGAATGAACCACTGCCCCTTCCTACCACCCTCATAATGGTTTCTGAAGTTAATTTCTCAGGCTACTGGTCATGCCTGAGACGTCCTCTTTCCTTCTCAAACTCTCTCTCTCCTACCTCAAAACCCAGAATTTTAACTGTGTAGATAAAACACCTCAGATAATCTTAGTTTGACTTTCCTCTAAAAATGAAATCAATCTTCTCTCAACAAACATTTCGTTAGAAATTCTGGGTGATTTTGTCTCTTTCAAAAACTTTCAACAAAAGGCAGTGTTAAAGCACCGATGAAAGACTAAGGTGGGAATTTATTTTGTTTTCAATGTCGCTGCTTTGTTTTCTCTTTTACCAATTACAGTAAGTCCCCTATGTACGAAGGAGTTCCGTTCCGAGAGCGTGTTTGTGGTCCAATTTGTTCATAAGTCCAACAAAGTTAGCCTAGGTACCCAACTAACACAATTGGCTATATAGTACTGTACTGTAATAGGTTTATAATACTTTTCACACAAATGATGCATAAAAAACAAACAAAACATAAAGAAAACATTTTTAATCCTACAGTACGGTACCTTGAAAAGTGCAGTAGAACGTTACAACAGCTGACATACAGGGGCTGGCATCGAGTGAACAGGCAAGAAGAGTCACTGACTGGAGGAGGGAGAGGAGGTGGAAGATGGTAGAGCTGAAGGATCGTCAGCAATAGGGGACGGAGGGCAAGCTGCAGTTTCACCCACGCCTGACGTTGATGGAAAGCACATTCGCATCTTTGAAAGTTCAAAACTTAAAGGTTTGTATGTACAGGACTTATTCAATCTTTATAAAATTTACAATCATCCTATTCAACCTTCAGCCACCATCCCTTGTAAATCACGCTCAGCCACACAGAGCTACTCAGCAATTCTCCAACCAGGACATGCTTTGTCTTTTAACCTGCTGTTTCCTCTGCCTAGAGTAACCTGGCCTCACTTGCTCACTGGAAAACTCCTACTGAACATTCAAGACCTGGATTAAGTGTCGTCTTCTCCAGCTTCCTCAGGGATTTGAACTCTACCTATCTTTCCCCTTCTCGATAACTTATACAAGCTTCCATCCCTACAGTTTGGCCATTTTTTGAGGTGAACTGTTGACATAACAGTCCTTCCTAATTACACCATACCGCTGCCAGTATGGTCACACTTGCCATCGTATCTGGACCCTGGCTGGCACTTCATAAATATTTGAGAGACACATACAGAGAAGGGATGCATAAGTCACAGAAGAGCTCTTTACAGATCCTCACAAGCCTTGTGTGTAAGAATGGAGTGGATGCATTCTCTGAAACTTGCCCCCAATGCAGTCATTCTTGCTATGAGGGAGCTCCAGGGCGGAGGAAGACATTGCAGTTTAGTAAAATAAACCCTGAAGACTCAGAAGAGCTAATGTTTTAAATGGATACACATTCAGAGAGGAGTTTGGGGAGAAACTGTTAAGGACACTGGTTACCCTCAAAGGTTTCTGGTCTTTTGTTCATGTGAACCAAGCTCTAAGCTGCAATTTGAAAGTCAACACCCAAGCAGAGTTATCTTGCTTTCTTGAAAAGCAAAGAACCCAGCTCGTTTATCCATTTGGCCCTTCAGTATAATACTCTATTATGCCTCGTCATGTGACAAAAGTGTCATAAGTCTCAGCTGATCCGTGGGCTGAGTCTTGAAGGGTGTTATGAGCCGGTGGTGCCTCTTCACTGGGCAGAGACTCACTCAGAATGGGCTTCATGCCTTCACAGTTCCCGGTCTGGGTGGCTGCTATCTCTTGCCTCAAACACTGACATCTAAACAACCAGCAACTTCTACCAATAACGCTTTAACAAACTCCTTCACATTCTAAATGTAGCATCTGAAACTCCATAAACAGGAGGGAACTAGTAGCAGTCTGAAGTTGTCATCATTGACAGCTGATGATTTATCTTAACTCTCCCTCGCCATTTGGCCACGACTTTAAGTAAACACTTTCTGTCTTCCTCATGTTCTCGTTACTGCCACCTCCCACTAATAAGAGAGACTGCCAAGAAAAGCATCCAGACAGTTCATTTACCTCCCAAACTTGCCTGAAAGTAGCCGCCCCAGTTTAGACAAGGGGCAAAGCAACTACTGCACATTTTCAACAGATGGAACAATGCTTCCCCAATTATTTACATTAACGTTATTGGCTTTCAGGATGTGTGTAACGAATGGGTCGCTGAACGAAATATTATGGCACAGACTGAAGACACCGGCCGTTCAGGCCAGCCATTTGTGGTGACAGATGGAGATGGGCGCTTTGCTTTCTAAGAAGCTAGGGAGCTTCACGCAGTCCGTCTTTGCTAAGTTCTTGGCACCATCTTGTTCCGTCGGGTGGCTGGAGGCTTGGTCCACATTCTCAGGGAAGTTCCTGTGTAAAGCATGATGGCCAGAGGACCCCAAGACTGTCTTTGCCTCACTCATCAGGCAGTGAATGAGATTGGTCAAGTGAGTTGGTTGCTATGCAGCTGATCCCAAGAATAAGTGTTCCCTGGATTTTCTCTGAGTGTCATGTAGCCATCCCTAGTAAAGAGAGACCTTTCCTCACCAAACCAATGGAGCCCACATGAGATTCAGCCTTCCTGAAGTGTTTAATGGCCTGCCCACGCCAAATCCAAGGTGGCACTGGGTATCATAAGACCCTCACGAGGACGCTATGCCCAGCTGTATTCCCTTTATACCTTTTAAAACAAACTGAGAGTAGAATAGAATGGCCTTGGGCAGATCACCAACTACAGTATGGGACAGGGTGAGCAGAGTCCCTCTGTTTCTTCAGGCACGCATCCCCTAAACAAACACCCTGAAGCTTATATCAGGTACATTAGTGATGTGACAGTCAGAAGGATGCCAGCGTGAGGCCCCCTCCATGCCAGAGTCAATCTCGTGGCAAAACCTTCTGAGTTTTATTGGAGACTCACATAACAATTCCCCACGTGGAATGACTTGAGTGGCCAGGTACTTACTAAGTATTTATTGAGTACATTCAATATCCAAGGCTCTGTGTCTGGTAGGGAAACCCAGCAGGGGGATTCCTTCTCCAGAAGCTCGCTCAGCAGTGGCAAGTGAAATGCCAGCCAAATGCTAAGTGGTAGACCCGGAGGGCGTTTCTCAAATTTTCTTGACCTGGCGGCTAAGCTCATAGGCACAGGCCTGACACTGGTATTTGTCAGAGGACAACAGAGGGTGCGTGGGCGCAGGCTGGGGCTGCCCCATTATTGCATTTACGTTAGTGGGTTGTGTGCTATACAAGGGATGAGCCACCATGGGTTGTGCAAGCCGATTTTGTTCAGGAGCCCACAGAGCAACTTGAAATGTGAGAAGAAGCTCCAAGCACTGTCTCTGGATTTGTCATCAGGGTATTTATCTCCTGTTTTGTTCTCTCCCTCTCCCTCCCTCTTCTTCCTCTCCCTCTCCCTTTCTCTCTCTGTTTCTCTTCTCTTTAAGGAATCCTCACAAATATCTCATTTTCTCCTCTAGCGTCCTGTTAAATCCTCAGAGACTCCCAGCCTCAGAGTCCTGAGTTTCTCATCCACAGTTGAGTTGCTTCCTCTTAAATGGAATGTCCCCCTTTTCCAGACCAGTGATGGTTTAGCCCAACTGGATTCCCTTTGCAGCATCTCTGCCTGACTCCATGGCACCTTTAGTCCAAGCACCATGATCAGACACCAGCAACCATCACCTCAGGAGGAGACCCCAGGTTGGGCTATGGTGACCATGGAGTCTGGATGGCTCTGGAGAAACGAAGCCAGAAAGTGGCATTTTGCGCTTATCATTTTGATAAATATTTTGAATTTTGAAATCATGAAGAAAAAGACACAAAGTTTCTGTATTTATCTGAGAGGTGAAATACTTCAAGAAGGTGGCAAGCCCTGCCACACAACTCTTGTGCACCCTGCGCCTGCCCGATGCCGAGGTCTCAGGCCACCACGCTGCAGGGACCACGGCGCCTCTGCGCCCGTCCCAGGTGCCCCACAAATACTCCTGGGCCGCAAGCTCGGCTCTCACGGGAAAGCGTGTTCTCCTGGCTGACCGCACACTCCCTGAGTTTAAAGGCTGGTTCCGTTCAGTGTCCTAAATCCCTTCAGCCCGTAGCACGAGGCCTTGCACCTAAGGGGAATTTCTTAAACCCCTAAGGATCGCTGCTCTTTGACCAACCAAATTTTACAACGAAGTCAATTATGTTTTCATTTTCCAGGGACAACATCCCAAGACACACGAGCCAACAAAACACACAGGCATTAACACAGACATATACATAGGTACCCAGAACATAGTGCTCAGACAGTCACCGGGCAACACACCCAAGGCAGCTGATCGCACTCAGATGCAGGGATGCAGGAGCAGATGCTGCCTGGGGCTGGGCCCACACCACACCCACCTCTGACGTCACTCCCCCGCTCAGAGGTCCTGGCTCTGCAGTTTGGGCTCAATTCCTTTGGGCTGGAACCCAATGGGGCCTGGCCTGGCTGGGCTGAGCCGGGCTGGACAAGGCAGGGCAGGGCCAGCCAGGGCGAAGCCGCAGGTGGGTTCAGGTGTCGGTCCCCACCTGAGAGGGAGCTCCCGGAGTTCAGGGTGACTCAGGCCCGTCCATACTTGGGTGACTTCAGCTTAACTGCCCTGAAGTGGCCTTGCACCCCTGCTGACCACACCAGCCTGCCCCCCTCCCCACCAGCAGGAGCAGGCATTGCGCTTCCCTCTGGGCTTCAGAGAAGGGGCCTCAGTGTTCCTGCCTTGGACAGAGGCTCCTGGGAATATACCTCAAGGTTCTGTCAGGCCTGGCCCTGAGGGCAGGCTCTGTCTGCCTCACTTCCGGGAGCCCCGGAAGCTGGGGCTGCTCACTTCCGAGCCGGTGCTCCGGGGACGATTGTGGGTCCCGGTTACTTTAGCACCGTTTGTCTCCTCAGCAAACAGATCAGCTTCCACCCATGTAAATCCCGGTAACACCCTCAGGCATCCGCGTCTCGGCTGCGCCGGGTTATTCATCAATGGTGTGAGCTATTTTCACAGGTTCACGTCACAAGCACTTAGAGGCCCCTCGCCACGTGGCTGGCTCCGTGCTAGGTGCCGGCGGCACCAGAAGAGTCAAACCGGGACTTCTTCCTGGGGTTCACGGTTGGCTTGGGGAGTCCAGAAGTGAGAGCAGTAAAACAGCAAAAATAACAAGTAGTCCTAGTCTGGACTTCAGACTAGGCATCAACTTCTGCCTCCATCTCTGACTACATGAGGGACTTCGGAAAGTTACCCTAAGGCTCGCTAAGCCTCTATTTTTTTCACAGCTCTAAAACGGGAAAATCTATTTAACACAGGTTCTGTGAGAACTGTACTAGATTCTGTACGTGATAGCAATATGGCTAATAACAAAAACAGTGCTGGTTACTTAGTGCTTAAAACGTAAAGAAACTTTAACCTCATTTAGGCCTTACAACTGCCTTCTTATTTTTATCCTGCTTTATTTACTATAGCTAAATTATAAAATTTGCCAATAAAGTGTAGGAAATAAATACAGAACCCCCATGAGGTATTAAATTTTAAGAGGGGCTCTTGAACATGAAAATGCTTACAAATCCCAAGGAATGGATCTCATATGCTGGAATTTTACACAAGTGGCAGGAAGTAGGAAGGACAATTTTTGATAAGAGATCTTACTAGCTCTCATTATTTATAGCACAGAGGCAGTTTTCCCTAACACTTTTCTTTAACTTCGGCCAAGATCAAAGGATTAGATAATGTGATGGTTGACTGTATCTGTCAGATACAATGGTGCCCAAATATTTAATCAAACATTATTCTGGCTGTTACTGCAAGAGTAGTTTCTGAATGAGATTAACATTTAAATTGGTGGCCTTTGATTAAAGCAGATTACCCTCCATAATGTGGTGGGCCTCATCTAATCAGGTGAAGGCCTGACTAGAACAAAGACTGACCTAGCCTTGAGCAAGAAGGAATCCTGCTTGCAGACAGCCTTCAAACTTGAACTGTAACATGGACTAGTTCCTAAGTCACCATGTGGATGATCCAGCCTCCATAATCACATGAGCCAATTCATTAAAATGAATCTCCTCTGTGTCTCTCTCTCTCTACACACACACACACACACACACACACACACACACACACACACACACACACCACACACACATTCCATTGGTTCTGTTTCTCTGGAGAACACTGACTGATACAGACAAGGTGATTTTTGTTGGCTCTGTCCCCGACAGAACTCCAGAGCAAATGGGAAGTGTTTGGGGATCCTAGACTAGGACAGGGTTCTGCAGATTGACTTGAAGAGGAAGAGCCATTCTTATGGGTCCTGGCCAGAATACTCTTTGGAGTCCCAGGACCTGAAGGTGGCTAATCCCAGCCTGTCACTAGCAGTTTCACAGGGATTTAGTCACAGAAAGAAGGAATGGGGGCTTCAGCCATGTTGGCTGCACTGTGTGCCCACCTTAATATCTATTCTCACTTCTTAATGCTCTGTACCTTTCTGTGAATCCCTCACACCCAGGTTCATTGGCTTTTCCACGGTGTTAAGCTCCTTTTCTGCTCCGCTGTGCCATCTTTTCAGGATCACAGTGTCCCTCCTTATCCAGCCATCTACTTCTGTCTCCCCACTTCCTTCCGGTCACCTCAGGAAGCTCCAACAGACTAGCTGTTTAACATTGCCCCGTTTTACCAAGCTTCCTCCCAGGGGAGGAAAGAGGGCACTAGATATGTGGTCAGAAGACTTAGCCCTGACCTAGCAGTCACTTACCATCTCCATGATATAGGACAAGATGCCTGGATTCACTCATTCACTCAAATTATTCACAAAGCATCACCTCCGTTTCATCATTGTGACTGTCACTGGGGGCACAATGGTCAGTAAAACACACGATGCCATTGTGAGCCTCAGCTTTGCGTTGGCCACCCATTTTCAATTACAATTACAATCTGTGGTCAGGGATTTGAAAATATAGAGCAGAGGAAACTTACATATAGGAGGGCCTCAGGAAAGTCTTCTCCACAAACATGACATATGAACTGATTCCTTACACTAACAGGAGAAAGCATGGGGAAATAGCATTTCAGACTGATAAAACAATAGCTTACTGAGGCCCAGAGAGAGAAGAGGTACAGTTCATAGAAACTGGCCATGCATTAGCAGTGGGAGACAGGAAGCACAAGGCAGGTGTCAAGGATGACTCCTGGGTTTCAGGCTGTGGAAAGGATGGATCATGGAAAGGGAAAAGTGGGAAAAAGACCAGGTTTAGGAAAAACAGTGTTATTTTCTGTGGTGGTAACATGTTGCCTTACCAACCAGAGTCAATTCAACCTTCTTCTAGTAACACGATAACCTGCATTTTCTTTGGGGAAATGGATTTCTTCCCCTCCGGTGCATGTGTTTTGGGAAATGGCCTCAAATATTCCAGGGGCAGGTACCAATTGGTTGAAGCTGAGCAGAATAACTGATCTCACTGGGAAAAGTGATTGGTTCTGGACTTGGACGCACCCTCCTGCCTGGAAATTAGGCCCTGGACTATGGATGGTTATGAGGGACACTTTCTCCTTGCTCTGGACTTAAAAGTGAGAGTGTGTACATTTAGAAGATACTGATCTTACAATCACTAGAGGAGAGTCTAACCCATAGCTTCTAGGGAGTTATGCTGAATGGGGCAAAAGAAACTTGAGTCATAGAGACATCAATCAAGCCCATGGTCCAACCATGCCTGAAGCTGGACTTTTCAGTTGCCTTAAGCAATAAATTCTCTTCGTGTATTTGGAGCAGGTTTTCTACTCCGTGAAACCCCAAATTTCCAACTGATACAATTCTTGGAGGTTTAACATGGACTAAAACTTATCTTGACTTGTCATACAGATTAGATGGATGGATGGATGAATAAAAAAGTGAATGAATGAATAGAAGGCAGGTATTTTTATTGAACGCTTTCTATATGATAAGTGCCATGCTAGATCTTTTATATAGAATTGCCATTAGATCAAAAATATACCTAGATAGTTATTAGCATTATTATCAAGGATAAAGAAATTGCAGTTTGAAGAGGATGAAAGAAAAAGTCAAATGACCGGTGCATGGGCAACCTAGGATTGGAACAAGATCTGTCTCATTTTGAAGCCCATGAACTCCCTACAGTGCTTCCTGCCTTCTCTGAGCCTCAGCTTTCAAATCTATAAAAATGGAAATAATAATACTTCTTTCCCAAGATTGTTGATTGAACAAAAGGAGGTGTGTGTGTGTGCGTGCGCGTGGGTGCGGTATATGTCTCTCTAATTCCTTGGCCTGTGTCTCTAGCAATATCACGTGATGTGAACTTAGCATTCAAGACAGATGGTTTTGGTTTTTCTGTCCTTGAAAAACTGTTTTTTCAGTTTTCCTGATGTCACAAGATTATATGCACACTTAAATCTCATGTATCCAAAACTGATTTCACTTTTCACTTTGCATGTTAAATTTGCACCATTGTTCAAGACTTACTCACCTAGAAAATTAAAGAAAATCTGTTTTCAGTTAGCCTATGCTAACTGAAATTGTTGTCAAACTCTCCCTGGAAGTTTGGGGTTCCTCTATGTGTGACTTAGGGACTTCAAAACCACTACCGCTCTGTTAACACCACCACCTCGATCACTTTAACCGTCACTACCGTGAACAAGTTCACCACCGACACCTCCACCCTCACCTCCACCACCACCATCACCTGCTCCATCACCAATCCACCAACTCTAACTACCAATAATACCTCCATCTTCACTTCCTCCATCCCATCTTCACCATGCCCACAACCTCCACCATCACCATCACCACCAGTTACCAAAAACTCCATTAACACCATCTCATATGACAATTCCACCACCATAACCACCAGGGCTATGACTACAACAGCACCTACAGTAAACAAGACACCTGACACTTACAACCCCTCATCTTCACTAGAACCCTATGAAGAAGGTATTTTAATCTTGTTTTGCCTATGTGGAGCCTAAGTCCCAGAAAAATTAAATCACCTCTCCAAAGTCTCACAACTCCTGATAGTTGGGCAAGGATTTGACACCAGAACCAGCTGAATGGGAAAACATGTCACCTTTTCACTGTAGTAATGTTTCCTTCTCCCATGCATTCATCTTCATTCTGAAAGGCCAGATTCTGTTTTTCTTTTCTGGAACATAGAATGGGATTTCCTCTTTCAGCCTTTGCTGAGAGCAGATATGGTGAAGTAATCTTGCCTGGGAGCAATTGTCTTAATTACCGAAATGATAACAGGAAGTCAAAGTCTACAGAAAGGTAGAGAAGGGAAGCTTGGAGTGGTGGGGGGCACGGGGAGGGTTGGTAAATGTGTAAGAATCATATGTGAGATTTAAAATGTCACAACCATGGGCTCTGACTATTGTCTGAAAGACAACAAAGTCTTTCCAGCTGGTGAGGAAAGTCCAGCTGAGGTGAGGGAGGAAGACGGACTTGGCGGTGAGGCCATCTCCCTGTCAAGATTGGGGTGTAGGGTTGCTGTCACATCGGAAATGAGGGCAGGCTGAAGACTGAGGTTAGCATTCGATGGGAGGATTGAAAGGAGACTTTGAAGTCTAGATAGCATTTCTAAAGAATGCCTGACGAGAATTCCAGACTTTTATAGAGGGATATGGAGATTGGATATGCTTTGCTTCTGAACGCTTTTTATTTGCAACTTTATAGTTCTTTCTGCCATAAATTTGAACCGAAATGGATATTAAATTGCAAAAACAACACTGTCCATGCCTATTTTTCACACACACACAAAAGAAGACTTGGAGTAAACTTTGTCTTGACGAGCACGTAGAAGGGAGTTTGGATAATGCCTTTACCCAGGTTTTACTACTCCACCGGAAATATTATCTCCTCAATCCCTTTAAAGAGAAAATTGATTTATTAACTGTTGATATTTGCACTTGGGAAATTCATCAGGCCCCTTGATCTGTAGAACTAGGAATCCTGGACAGCATCCCTATAGTATAGGAGAAGGTACCAATAAGATACAGGCGATGTACCTAAAGTTAAGAGTGTTTTAGTGCTTGAAATATTAACTCCTCTACCTTGGCTGTTCATCATGGAAAGCATCTTATTTTCTAAACCAAGCATGAGCAGACCATTTCACTCTAAGTATTGTAAGCCATATATTGGCATTTTTATCAGGGCTCCTATAAGATTGTTTTACAAGTGCCCTGCAAACTTACTGTCAGTAAAAAGACATGCAGCAAATGTAGATATTTGCATGTTGTTTTTATATGATTGTCCATAGAAAGGTGCTCAAAAACTCTGTCCCATAAGAATAATTGGGTGAGAAATCCTGATTAGCTACCTCATTTGATCCACTAAGATAACACTAGGAATGGTGGAATTTGCAACCCTTCCAAGCATTTGTTCTTCCTTGCATTTTTTAAAATAAACAAATAAATAGCTTCATCAGAGAGTTAATAGATCTCCTTGAACCTAGCATACAAATATGTCCTCTACAAGAGCTTCCATTTGAGTCTATTTAACATTTAAACGGTACATATATAGATAGGGCTCACAAACTAGTCCCTGGGAAATCGTTCTCGCGGCGCTGGTAACTGCTAAGTCGGATGTTTTAGAAATTACATTCTGCTGATGAATGAGACAAACTGTCTTATGTGAATACTGCGAAGGCCCCGAAGTGCCGATAGGAAGCCTCCTGGCTGGGTGAGGGTCTCTATGAAGGGAGAAGGCTGACCCTTCCTCCATGGAACGCAAGCCTCCTGCTGCAGCCTGAGCTACACAGTGGGCATTTGTGGCTATACTGGCTGCTTTTAATCCCTCTGGGTAATAATCTGAAGGTTGCATTCATAGTGTTAATGATTATTAATGCCAGTGCCCATAGTTGGCACCAAATATGGCATGTTGATAATTATCTTTGGTCCTAAAGAATGAGGAGCACAGGAGGCCTGTGTCCCACTCTATATGAGGCCTTCTCTCCCCTGCAGAGTAAGTTGGCATCTTTCTTTGGCTTATTGCAGAGAATAGGTTTCCAAGCCAGCCATGAACAGCCTCTGGAGCATTTTCTGAGCCAGCTTCTGGTGGGGTATCGGGCTCTGGTGTATTCTGAAAAAAACAGCTGGCACACTCAAAGAATGAGTATATTTGTAAATCACAATCACATCGATGTGAAAGGAAACACAATGTCTGCCAGCAGCGTCTCTGGCCTGTGTATGGAATAGACTAGCGAGCAATGGAATAGACTAAGCTGCGGGTGTCAGAGCTGGAAGGGACTTCAGCATCACAAGGGCCAAAGCCACAGGGATGACAGAGAATAAGCAACTTTTCCAAGACCACTCAACCATTAAGTGGCAGATCTGGGACTAAGGACCTGGCCTACTAGCTCTGGCCCAAGGGTTCTTCTATTGTATCAAGGTCCCTTGGCTCCCTCATTTATTAAAAAAAGGAACAGCAATACTTGTCTGGCCAAATACCTGTCATGAGTAAATGGGTCAACATCTATGTAACAGAGATTGGCCAACAGAGATTGGCCCCCAATAAATGTTTAGTAATTTCGTTCTTACCAGGTTATTACCCCTTGGACCCACATCTCTAAGCATCATTCATTCTTGCCATGCTCAATGCTGATGCTACACCACCTTCCCATATATGTAAAACCTGCTGTGATGTTGAACCGTCACACATGCCAGGTATGAGTTTCTGCCACAAAACTTACCTCTTGGCAGTATAAAAGATGAATTAGGGCTTCCCTGGTGGCGCAGTGGTTGAGAGTCCGCCTGCCGATGCAGGGGACACGGGTTTGGGCCCCGGTCTGGGAAGATCCCATATGCCGCGGAGCGGCTGGACCCGTGAGCCATGGCCGCTGAGCCTGCGTGTCCGGAGCCTGTGCTCCACAATGGGAGAGGCCACAACAGTGAGAGGCCCGCTTACCGCAAAAAAAAAAATACCTGGGCGGGGGGGATAAATTAGGAGCTTGGGATTAACAGATACACACTACTATATATAAAATAGATAAACTTTTATATCAACTCTTAAATCAAAATGAGGTCTTACGGTACAGCACAGGGAACTATATTCAATACCTTATAATAAGCTATAATGGAAAAGAATCTGAATATATATATATATATATATATATATATATATAAATATACCTGAATCACTTTGCTGTACACCAGAAACTAACACAACATTGTAAACCAACTACACTTTAAAAAAGAAAAAAAAGAAAGAATGTAGATCTGAGGAAACCTCTCAGAATGCCACCAAAAATCTACTAGAGCTCAACAATAAATTGAGTAAAGTTGCAGGATACAAAACTAATATACAGAAATGTGTTGCATCTCTATACAGTAACAACAAACTAACAGGAATAAAAATTAGGAAAAGAATTCCATTTACCCATCACAGTGAGACACAAGAAGCAAAGGTGAGAAAAAATGAAAAAGTAATTCTCTCAATATTGTGTTAGGAATAAATCTAATTAAGGAGGTAAAGACCTGTACTTGGAAAATAAAGTTAACCATAAAATGTACAAATTAAAAACAAAGAAAGAGTTAATAATACAATAGTTCTCTGAAACTAACCAATTAATTGTATAAACTTTCAGAAAATTAGGCAAATATGACAAAATTAGAGCTAAGATGGAGAGACAAAGGACGAAATTATAAAAAATAGTAAGCATATATACATATTTTTCTAATACATATGAAATCCTGATGAAAAAAACAAAACACTGTTTATTAACAAGATAAGATCAACTTGGAATAGAGTGCCTAAGGATAAAAATTTACACTATCCCAAAACACGCAAATAATCATAACAAACTCTAAGCTTGAATGGTTTTATTGGAAAAGTATTTCACATATTTAGAGAGAAAGATTACGTCTCATACTGCATAAGCTATTCCAACAACATACTCCAAGCCTTTAGTCTAAACTATTATTTTCTCTCCATACTTCATAGGTTGGAAAGAGACCTTGACGTCCTCTCAACTTGCGAGGAAACTCTTGCAGAGTGAAACAGAAGCCATGCCCAGGACCAGGGCTGGAAGACACCTCTCCTCTTCCAAACGGATTTGGGAAAACCAAACAGATTTTCCCTGCTCCAGCTTCAATTTTGCTTTGTCCTTGAAAGGTCTCTTCCCAGTGTGATCCCTTTCCTCCACCCGCTGTCAGTACTGCCAGGCCAGCTCAACTCTGACAATATGCGGACAATCTTTGTTTATAGGAACTCTGTCCTTACAAGTGGGAGATAATGGACGTTTTACCAGAATGATTATTCAAAACAAAATCCAGGCTTCTGGTTTAAATGAAAAAACAAATTCACATTTATCTCTGCTGCATCTTGAAAATACATCTAAACCCAATACAAAGTACAGAATGAGAATCAGTGCATAAATAAACTGGTAATTTAGAAAAGGAAACATCAGCAGATCAAAGATATTGTTCTTTTAGAGTCTCCTCTATTTTCTCTGCACTGCAAAATAACACAAACTCATTGCAACTGACAGAAAAAAAAAAAGAGATAACCAGCTTCCTTCCTCCTCCTTAAATCTTTCTTATAAACTTAAGGTAACCAATATCAACCTGTTAGGTAGAATCCTTTTAGGATTATATACCTCTTAAATATAATCTTTTAGGTATAATCTTCATCCTTCCTTATGGACAAGGAAGACAAATATAGAACATTCATTCACACATAAAAGGATTCAGAACGGTCGTTACGGTGTCTTTGACTTATAAAAATATTTACGATACTACTGGGCAACTTCCTTATTTCATTAAACAGTGCATTACAGGCATCCCTTCAGGACTATGTGTATCTAACTCACTCTTTTGGACAACTGCATAATGTTCTACATGATCGGTATTACATAACTTGTGCAAGCGTAACTACTGATGGGTGCTCATTTCATTTCCAATATTTTGCTACTAAAACAATGCAGCAATGAACCTCCTTCAATATGATGCTTCTATTTTTATAGAAGACAGTGTCAAAGTAGGATTGCTAAATCAAAAAAATTTGATTTTTTAATAGCTGTTAACCAGATTACTTTATAAAAAGCTACAGCAATTCGCTTGCTGAGCAGCTACATACGAAAGTGTCTGTTTCTCATAAATACCACCACTGGGTATTATCACTTTAATTTGTGACAATCTAATGAGTGAAAAATATGATCTTTGTTACTGCATTCATCTGCCTTTCTCTGAATGCTAGTGAGGTGGACATCGTTTAATATGAGTATGATCGGGCCTCCCTGGTGGCGCAGTGGTTGGGAGTCCGCCTGCCGAGGCAGGGGACTTGGGTTCGTGCCCCGGTCCGGGATCCCACATACCGCGGAGCTGCTGGGCCCGTGAGCCATGGCCGCTGAGCCTGCGCGTCCGGAGCCTATGCTCCGCAACGGGAGAGGCCACAGCGGTGCGAGGCCCACGTACCGCAAAAAATAATAATAATAATATGAGTATGATCTGCTTAGATTTCTCTTCTTTGACTTTTCTGTTCACATCTGCCCATTTTTCTGTGAGTTTGTGTCCTTTCCTGATCAATTTGTAAGGACAATCTAAGGATTGTCGGGGTATTAACTCCTCCCATTCTTCAGGTTGAGAAATCTTTTCCCTATCTATCATCTATCTATTTTTTAAACACACACATTCATATGTAAACTATGTTATAAATATTATATATGTGCATTAAGTTTATATATAACTAAGTATATATACTATATGTATTATATACTATATAACATATTACATATGTGTGTGTATACTTAATGTATACTGTCACCATATGATAGTTATTGCATGTATCTCTCATGATATATATTTAACCTATTGTGGTTAGAAGTATCTGCTATTGTTTTTACTTCTGAGTTTTTCTTTCCTTGAATAAGGAAAGATATTTCCTTAAGGAAATAAGATATTTCCCCCAGCTTTTCCAAGCATCCCCCAGCTTTTCCAAGCATCCTCTTGATTTCTTTCCTGATATACTTAATCTACCAGCTAAGGATATGTATGTGAGGTAAAGGACCTAGGTTCGCTTCAGTATTGCCTGTATATCAGAATCATTTCCAAAGTGAATGTTCTTTATCTACTGAAACAAAATACCATATTAACTTCTCATATTTACTTGGATCTATTTCCCTAGGCTTTTAATTCTGCTCCACTGATTCATTTTCCTATTTCTGGGTCAAGACCACATTCTTTTATTTAAGGATGACTTTTTTTTTCAGTTTTACTATCTGGGAAGATATTCTTTATTGTAATTTTCCTAGCTATTTTTAGACATTGATTCTTCCATGCAAGCTTTAAAAACATTTATTTAGTATGATCATTATTATGTTACATTATACGTTACTTTTAGAAATACTGATATTTGATGCCATTCTTCCTTCTAGTATTCTTCATAGATTCCCTCCATATCTTTCTTGTTTAAATGATTCCTATATAATTAAAATTTTTATTGCTATTGTGAATATAATTTACCCTTATTTCTAATTGGTTATTGCTATTACAGAAAAAAATTTTTTGTGTATATGTACTTTATTTAAGAATGTGCAAGGTTTAGAGTATTTTTTAAGTTGAGATAGAATTCACACAACATAACATTTACCATTTTAAGATGTACAAACAATTCAGTGGTTTTTAAGCATTTTCACTACATTGTACAACCACCAACACTATCCCAGAACATTCCCATCACCCCAAAAAGAAACTCCATACCGAGTAGCAGGCAGGAAAATTCGCCCTATCCCTCTTGACTGCTAATATAGTGCCCATCTCTATGGGTTTGCCTTTTCTGGACATTTCATAGAAATGGGCTCATACAGTATATGGCCTTTTGTGATTGGATTCTTAGCATAACGTTTTTAAGGTTCATTTGTGTATGTAACAGTATACTTCAAACTTTTTTTAGGCTGAATACTATTTCAATTGTATAGGCATACCATATTTTGTTTGTCTAATCATCAGTTAATGGACATTTCGGTATCTCCACATTTGGCCAATTTGAATAACACTGCTGTGAATATTCACTTCCAACTTTTTATCTGGATATATTTTTTTTATGGTAGACATAGCTGGCATCTCTGTTTTGGTTTTGATTTTATGGAAAATAACTTTGGCATTTCAATATTTGATAAGTTATGACTAATTAACTAATATATAGTTTATATATAACTGTATTTACATATATAACTTTATCTGTAACTAATCTTCATCCTTTATTCCTACTTTACTTAGAATTCTTATTAGGAATTGCTGCCCATAAATTTTACAAAGGACTTTTCTGCACCTATAGATATAATCATGGGCATTTTCTCTTTTAATTTTTTGATATGAGGTATTATGCTAATAGACATCCTGATGTTGAACTATCCCTACATCTCTCCAGATGAACTCTACTTTGAAATGGTGCAAAATGTTTCTGATGCCCTGTTGACCTTGTCTTCCTAAAACTTATCAAAATCTGGACAGAGATTAAAATGACATCAACTTGAGAGTGTCTCCCTGATTCCCAATCTCTCCCACCATCCTCTCCGGAGGATGGAGGGACAGCTAAATGTAGAGGTTGCCAATTTCCCCGGGATGGGAGCAGGTCTGACTGGTCCTCCCTCCTCAGGAATGACTCTGTTGGTCTGAGACTGGCTTTCGGGAGCTTGCCCGGCATCGGCACAGGATTGAACACTATTGTACCCTTCATCCTCCCTTGCTCTCCGCTGTTCTACGGACCTTCTGCCTGACAGACACCTTTGCTGAAGTTACAGAAAAAGGAGAAGCAGGCAAAATACCTGTAACAACACACTTCAGAATTCTCAGGGAGAAGGATATGCATCTAGAAGGAACAACTCCTGTTGTTTGAATAGATGAAAGAGCTCGAAGAGAACTATAAAAATAATAAATATTATAGTAAGTCATTAAGAGACCAATAAAAGGCTTTCTGGAACTGAAAAAAAAATACATGATTTAAGCTTTTGAGTAGATATATACTGAAAAGGACACAGGCATAGCTAAGTACCAGTTTAGATCTGAAAGATCCAATGGAAGAATTAGTCACAATACAGAGCAAACACTCAAAGAGATTGAAAACCTTAACTCCACTTGCCAATCTCTGTATTATTGCTGCTTGTAAAACTGAAGCAACCATGACTAAGACTCACAACCCCATGTCATGTCTCAAAGGATATCAAACCCCATGTAAGATTCTTGAGGTACATCCCAGCTTCAGAGGCCTAATAAGGTATTCACAAACGTATTTTAGTCAAATCTTTTTAAATCCATTAATGTGATATAAAATGACAAAAATGAACACTGAAGTATGAGTTAGTAGTTTGTTGGTGGTTGTTTGTGCATAATGTGTGTGTGTGTGTGTGTGTGTGTGTGTGTGTGTGCGCGTCTGTGTGTTCCCCCGATTTTGGATTCCTCCTACTGGGAGAAATGACAACTGTCTTCTCCAAAGACTGAAAGCACAAACAGAACTTCCTGCCACTTCTTTGCTGCTCGTCATACAAAGGAGATGCTTTGGTGTTTTTTGCAATTGAATTTTTAAGGCTGAATTTCCTTCAAAGTAAATATCTGACTCAAAGGAATGAAGAGTTCCATGCTGTAAGCAGGGTTAAACCACTATTTTCAAAAGCTCTGGTCAACATAGAGGGGGAGAAGCTTGGAGGTCAGGCTAACAAGGTAACCTAGGAATGCTTGGCGCAAACCCCCTGAGGAGATCATGACGGACAATGGCTTCAGGAGTTGGGGCAGAAGCCGCAGCAATGACACTGGAAGTCCGTCTTTCTGCTCCATCAAAGTGCATCCTACATCTCTCCAGAGAGGCTGTGAAGCAACTGGGCCGAGATATATGGAGACCATGGGAAGAAAGCAGAGAAGCTGAAACAGGAAACCAGGTCCAACCAAGAAGCAGAAATAAACAAGGGGCCCAAGACTGAGCATCACGTGTAGCTCTGAGATTTCTGGCAATTCAAGAAAACAGTGAAACACAGTGAATTATGTGGTTCTTATTATTTGAAAGGAACGAGTGGACCTATGTTTTGCTTGATACTTAACCATGATCTAAATCTCTCAAATGAGTCCTTACACAGGGGGCAATGAAGAGCAAACATATCAACATGCAGAAATAAGTTATTTAAGGTGGTACTTCCGAAGAGCTGGAGTTACAGTCTTCGTCAGAGCTTTGAAGATTCTTCTATTCCTGAGTTTTTAAAGAAAATTCAATTTACAAGAACTCCTTTCCTCCTGGTTTTGGAAATCAGGTTGTTTTTGGTTAAACGGTACCCTCCCCTGCCAAATTCATGTATTGAAATGCTAATCCTCAGGGCTTCAGAATGTGACCTTATTTGGAGACAGGGTTTTTCCAGAGTTAATCGAGTTAAAATAAGGTCATTAGTGTGGGCCTTAATCCAACATGACAGCATCCTGAGAAGGAGGAGAAACTGAACCCGGGCACACACAGGGAGAATGCCACGCGAAGATGAAGCCGGAGACCAAAATGATACTCCTATAAGCCAAGGAATGGATGCCAAAGACGGCCAGCAAACCACCAGAAGAGAACAGATTCTCCCTGGTACTCCTCAGGAGGAACCAAGCCTAGTGACACCTTGATCTCAGACTTCCAGCATCCAGACCTGTTAGATGATAAATTTCTGTTGTTTAAGCCACTCGGCTTGTGGCACTTTGTTAAGGCAGCCCCAGCAAACTAATACACCTGTTGTTATATTTTTTCAGGCCAGGGGATCCTCCAATTCAACTTCACCTAGTGATGAACATTTCTGATCAGGGCCTGCATAGAAGATTCTAGTGATTTAATTAAAAATAAAATCATTGAGAGAAGAATGCAGTCAGGATAATTCCAAGCATAGTCCATGACTGGGAACATTTTCTCAGTAACCAACTTCCCCTGCAGCGACGTGGGTCACATCAGGCCTCCTTCTCCCTTAGAAAGTCCACATTTCTACAATAAAAGGTTCACATGTTTTCTCTGGTCTTGTCCTACTTTATATTGGCTCCCCTTTATGACAAGAGTCCCAAGACCAGGAAGAACTGGCCTAGGACCAAATGTAAATAAAACTCGAAATCTCTGTCGCTTACTTGTCCCTAATTAGGAGTGGTGAAGCACTGCACCCTAGCTTTTGCCAGCACAGGTAACAGTGATGCATGGTCCCAGCAACTCCGTTTATGATCTAGCTGAATCTTGCCAAGTATTTGCTTGGTATCACATTTATGAGCTGACTTGAGAATCTTTTGTGCAAATTTTCTGAAGGCTTACTTTATAGACTTGCTCTGGAACTAGATTCCTGGGGCCCACTGCACAGTATTTTGAGGAGGCCAAAAGGTAAACTTTGCCTTCTGGTTATTTTCTCCTATCTTTTCTCCTGCCCCTCCTCCGCCTGCTGAGATGTCCCCTTTCCTCCAGGGGTTCCCACTTTTCTAACACACAAGTCAGCTACTTACCTAGAAGCAAAATTCTCTTGAGCACCTACCATTGTCCTCTACTTTCTTGGGCATGGACCTGATCTCTATGGGGACGCTTGCAGTTTTAGAACACCTATGAATGCTTACTTGTGTGTGTGTGTGTGTTCGGGGAGAACTACTTCACTGGCCATGGATTTATAGAATCCAAATATCTTAGCACTGCAAGCAACTTTCTAAATGTCTGATCCAACTCTACTCCACCAATCTCTACCCCGATGAAAATTTACATTTGCCAGCTGGTCATATAGTTCTGACTGAATTCTCCCAATGAGAAAGTGAGCTCTGCCTTTCATGTAGCCCATGAAATTTCACAGAGTTCTCATTGTTGGTAGTTCTTTCACCTTCAAGATAAAGCTTCCTTCTTGGCTCTACCCCACTGTATCTCCTCTCCTAGATGCTCTCACTCACATGGGCAGGCACATACAACAAAGTGAAAGAGAGGGCCAGCAGAAATTCAGATATAAAACACTTTGTGATTCTCAGTCATTCAGACAAAAAACACTTGTGATTCTTTCGTCAGATGCACAGGCTATCTTGGTCAAAGTACACCCTCAAATATCTGTAGAACTTGTGTCAGGATGTCGTCTTCTCCTTTACTCTCCAGATAAGTATGAAATCCCCTGGCACAGAGCTGGACTGGGCTGGGCAGCTCCTACCCAGTCATATGGCTGTGAAGGGCAGAGTCAGAGGAAACAAAAAGTCTATCATCTTCGTGATAGAAAATATAAACACTACTCGCAGATCCCAGAAGTTCTAGATATGGTGTCCACTTGTGAGGCTTTGGAAGACCCAAGTCAGGATCACCAGACATGAAGGCATGCCTCACAGGACAAGGAAAAACTTAGCGAAGAAGACTCCCGTGTCAACCCCGGGAGCGACACAGGAAGAGGGACCTTCAGAGACTGGTCTTTTGGTACATCGGGGGAATTTCATGGGACTTATTGACTATAACTATTCTTGTATTCCATTTTCAGTTATTTTAACTTATGTACCCATAACATTCTGAGAGAGTTCCTGGTAAGAGGTGCCTGTTCCTTAAATGTGTCAGACAAGGCAAGAGTGGTCAGGAGAGGAGCTGTGGACGGGGTTAAGAGAGCAAAGGTAGTGCTTTGTGATCCCAACTGCAGAGGAATTGTGGGAAAGGTCTGCTGACTCAGGGAGAGGTTCCAGAGACATCGGGCCCAGATCTAAGGATACTCTGCAGAACTCTGGTTGTCCACAGAACGCACACTGTTTTACACAATTCCATCACTCTGCAAAGTGTTTCATTGCTCCCTTGAACTTTAACAGAATCATTTTATTTGAAAAACTTGGAAGAAAACAATATTGGATGTCCTAAGCTTTTTGATAGATGAGAGAATTGAGAAGTTAAGTGATTTCTTCCAAGCTACGTAGGGAGTTAATAGTGGAGGGAAGAATTTAACCCCTGATCCCTTGATCTTTCTGTTTTTGCTTATACACGCGAACGAGGGTGGTAGTTTAACCTCCTGAATTGTCCTGGCAACTGTCCCATTTACCCCCTTTGCTCAATACCATGTGGCTGTGACCAAGGGGACCGCATGCAGGACAACGTGACCTGCCAGTTCTCGTCCAAAGTGCCTTAGTTTCCCAGCTCCATCCTAGGCCTTTTGAAAGACTGAACCAGAGTTCCATTCATTGAATAATTTGGTCAGGATATTTTTATATTCTCTTCACGAGAGTGAAAATAGACTTTAGATGTTAGAAAATAAAATAAAATTGACTTTAGACGTTAGAGAATAGAATCTTGTATTCATGCAAAGGTAAAGGCAGTGTCCAGAATAAGAGCTGAATCCTCCTTGTTCTATTTATATGGGTAAATTATTTAACCACACAGGTTACATTACCAGTCGGGAATGCCTCCACCTGACTAAATATATATTAGTACATGTTGGCATCAATCACCATCAACATAATATCAGCCATTATGGGAGCATTACAACATCATCCTACTCACAGATGTGACACAGTGCAGAGTGTCACAGACACCTCAATGCACTGGGCCCTTAAGTCAAAACGGAAAGTTAAAAACACCTTCTG
The DNA here is from genome assembly GCF_963924675.1 of Phocoena phocoena. NCBI lineage: Eukaryota > Metazoa > Chordata > Mammalia > Artiodactyla > Phocoenidae > Phocoena > Phocoena phocoena. Next base: position 75,985,781 of record NC_089232.1, on the reverse strand, counting down.
CAGGCAGCCACTGGCATTACTTCATATTTACATTAGTTTTGCTAATCTAGTCGAATGCACTTTTTCCCTAAGAAAATGTAATAGGAATATTTTATTTGAAAATTTCATGTGGTCAGCAGCTGTCTAAAGTCTTAATTCCTGTTTTCAGTAGGGTAAGTGGCAAATGCAACCAGGAAGAAAAAAAAAAAGTTTCCCAAGTGCTAGTGAGGGCAGTAGGCAGTGGAAAAAATCCGTGAAAACCCTTTCCAGGAAAACATTCCTACAGATCACTGTGTAAGTACTTAAAGGTTGGTGTAAAAAAATAGATCCATACATTTCTTAATGAGCTTGAGCAAAGGAGCTGGAAAAGCCTCCCAGAAATCAGGAAACAGAGGCAGAGAGAGGGAAAGCAACTTGAGAAAGTTACAAAGCAGGAGAGTGATGATATTCAAGGAGCCAGGTCCTGCATCCACTGTCTACTCACCGCCCTACCTTGTACTGCTCCCTGGGGGCCACTGCACCCATGGAGGTGGGGAGAGCTCCATTATTCCCCTGCTACTGCTACCCCCGCGGAGATTCATCACAAGCCGAATGTCATCCTCTGTTGACCTGCGGTTCCTCTCACCGATACCTGACTGACCCATCACAAAAGCAAACGTAGGGCCGTGTCGCAGCTTCTGCCTTTTTTAGTCATAGAAATTCAAGCAGAAGCATAATTTGTATTTACATCCTCCATGATTTAGAGAAGGTGAACTGGCATAGTAGAAAGAGAAAGTTTGGGGATGGTTGAATGAGGGTTCCTGTCTTTGTTCAGCTTTTTAACTTGGAAATATCACCCAATCCTTGAGCCTCTAAAACCAGGATAATGATATTTTTCTGACAATTTTTGTAAGAACTAAATGGTATACTGTATGGAAAGTTTATCCTGACAGAGTTACTCAGTAATTTGGAGCCAGCAGTATATACAGCCGTATATAAGCAGTATATAACAATATGCAATAATTCCTTTGGTTGCAATGTTTTGAGGCAACATGCACTTTGAGCCAGAAGAAGTGATGGCTCCAGGAGCAGATATAGGACTTAAAAAGAAGTACAACATGCATAGAACACCCATGTCCTCAGTGGGCAGCAGTGCCCACCGTCCATCTTTGTTGCAGCTGGGTGAAGGATCTAGCTGAGTCTGGTACAGAACAGTCTAGAACCCACTTCATTGGAGGGCTTTACTTTCCTGCTCCCTAGTTCACTCCTTTTTAAAAATATGTGTAAGACCAACGCTTACCTCAAAGGAGCGTTTCCTGTATTAAACAGAATAACATATGTAAAAGTTCTCTAAATGTAAGGTAGCGCTATTCATAATAAACAGATGGTACATGACTATTTGATGGATAAGATGGCACCTGAAGGTGTTGAAAGAGCAGTAAAAAGAGAATAACGTTGAGGAAGATGACTCTAGAGAGAATGTACTAATAAAATGGTTCCAGAAAATTACTAAAATCAAATTGTTGGAAAAGTATGACTGCAGAAGTCAGAAAGCCAACTACAGGGGTGTGTTCTCAAAACTAGTCCAGCTCGGGCTTCCCTGGTGGCGCAGTGGTTGAGAGTCGGCCTGCCGATGCAGGGGACGTGGGTTCGTGCCCCCGTCCGGGAAGATCTCACATGCCGCGGAGCGGCTGGGCCCGTGAGCCGTGGCCACTGAGCCTGCGCGTCCGGAGCCTGTGCTCTGCAAGGGGAGAGGCCACAATGGTGAGGCCCGCGTACTGAAAAAAAAACAAAACAAAACAAAAAAAAAACTAGTGCAGCTGTCTGCCTGGAGCTGGATGGAAGGGATCGTAGAGGATGGCACGTGATGGGCTCCTCCCCCTTAACAGAGCAACTGGAAGATTCCCATATTGCCAGACCGACTTAGGGTGCCAGCATAAATTGGTGTTGGAAGGCTACATGGAGAACTGACGTGAAGTGTGGGAAGGCCCTGGTTTTCCCAGACCATGTCCCTACAGCACCACACAGCAGAGAGAAAGTCGTCAGGAAGTCCCCCACCAGGCATATCATGGTTTGGTTTTGTGTTTTGCAGGACAGTTTTTTGTTTGTTTTAAGATGCAAGCGCAGGTTAATCTCTTGGGAGGAGAGCAGTAAGAGAGGTCTAATATTTGGGGATGTTTTGTATTCTTCAAGAGGTGGTCGGTGAGCCGCAAGAGGGGTCGCAGGAGAGGCACGTAAAAACAAAGTTCATCGTTACTCACGGGCCCTGGAGAGACAGAGTCACCGCAAGCCACGGGGGAAACAGACAGCAGGGAACATCAAGGGAGGGGCTTAGCCAAGCAGGTGGGGAGCTGAGAGAGTGAGGGCCATGGATCAGTGCCTTTATGGGGGTCAGGGTGGAGTACCCCAGTAAAAGGCATGAGTGGACTTTACTTGTGTATACTAGGTCACAGTCAGGGGAGGGCAAGAAGGGGACCTTGTGGCAAGGACCAGCCTTATCACACTGGTGCACCTGGTCACCTGAGCGGGGTGCTCACAGCGTGTTTGTGGGGATATTGGGGTAGCAGGAAAATATGAAGTGGTAACATTTACGATGCAGGGGGTCAGTGATTTAATCAACATTGTGGTTCTAGCAGCAAGAGAAGTGTGCACAGCCTCCACTGAAACAGCCAAGTTAGAGGACAGAAGAGGTGAGCCTGAAATGAAAAGTCCTTCCCAGGTTAAACTGCATTGTGGGCAGATTATGGGAAAGTTGTAGAGAAATCTGGAACCAAAGATATCCTTAGGAAATGTTTTTCTTTTACACCTTTGTTTGGTCTAAGAGGCATCAAAACTGAGAATTTCTGTATATGAATTATAGTAGTGATATAGGTGGCTCAGTTCACAATATGCATTCATATATACATCTGCACATACCCATCCCCGACACACACACACACACACACCCCACACATCCGAGCAGCGGGTCTTTTGCTTACTGATGAATCCCTAAGGGACTGCTACAGCACTTGGCACAGAACTGTATTCAATACATACTCAGAAAACTCACGGAATGAGTTAATAGATGAATGAATGAATGGGAGAAAGAGAGACAGAGGGAAGGAGGAAAAGACAGAGAGAGACACACACACAGAGACACAGAGAGAGAAATGTTAATCACTGACTCTAGAACTAGGAGTCAGAGGCGTGGGACATGAGCCAAGCTTCCCCTTCAATGGGTCTTTAGTTTGGCTCAAGAGGAAACTTCAATTCTTTGGAGAGAGGGCGATGTGTATGTATAAAAGGAGCAACCTGGAGTCAGCATGACCTTAAACTAGCGACTCCAAGTAAAATCAAAAGGCTACAGAGCCAAAATGTCTGTAACATCTTTGTGATGCATTCAATTTTCCTTTAAAAAAAAAAAAGAAGCTCTCTTTTGCAAAACCTACATGTAACAAATGTACCAAGAAATCTGCCTGTGGAGCTATGGAATGTTGCATGTGGTTTTAAGCAAGTCGTTTTATGGCCCTATGACACAATTTAGCCATCTGTAAAATACAGTAAAATCCCCCACTCACACGCCTTACGCATATCCTTGAAATGTTGAGAAACGCAGGCAGTAGCTCTGAAGAAACGTGCATTGGGAGAAACCTGCAGGACTGTCACTGGGCTACACGTAGTAATAAGGGGCTTTCTCATCATAGACACAATCCAGGTATGCCAGTTAGTGGGCTGAAGCCACCTCTCCTCCGAGGAATATTTTAATGAGATAAACAAAAACCACCACTAACTCATCATTAAATCGGGGGCCCACCTATTAACCCCAAATGAGCTAAATGCCAATGACAAGGGGAGTGCGAAGTGTAGCTCGTTGGTAAAGTCTGTGACTGTGAGTCAGAAGACCTGGGTTTAAGTCCAAGTTGTCTCTCTTAGAAGTTGTACGATCCTGGTCAAGTTAATCTCACTTCCCAGTTAATCTGACAAGCACAGCGCATCACATACTAGGCCGTTAATGAATGAGAAAACGAAGGGTAGCAGATCAAAGACAGCGCATGTGCATTTCTCTGTAACACTTAAAGCACCACATAAATGTATGATTATTACGATTACTAATAATGGGTATCCCATAACTTGATTTGTATCCTTGAAGATGGATTGATTGTTTTAAGAGGGCCGTGTGGGCAGGCACTGAAATTTAACTTGGGGTGTAAGTTGGCTTTTCCTGTTATGCAGATCTGCCCAGCTAGGAGCTCTAGCAATTGAAGCCAAAGGGACAATTGCTTGGAGTCCTTCTGTTGTATACCTGTGCGTGTGTCTGTGTGTGAGATGAGTCTGACGTGGGGTTATCAATGGGACATAATGGTAGCACAACTCTTCCCACTGCTCAAGTACATTAAAAAATGAAATCTTTCTTCTTAATGCCTGCTTGGTTTTAACTTTTCCCCCAACCAACTCACTGAGCCAAAAGAAAGGCAGGCATTTTCCACCTTGCTGCCTAATTGGCAGTCTCACATTGGCCTCTCGCAACTTCTCACAAGTTTGGCCACAATGACTAGCCTTCTTCACGCCAAGCAACATCAGTGCTGTTAACACCAGGCAGCAACACAAGCAAAAAGTCTTCTTGTGGTTACAATGTGACTTCATTTCGCTGACATCTGAGCAAAGAAAACACCAGAGAAGTCTGGACAGTTTCTTTATGAGCAAACAGGAAGCAAAGCGAGAGCTGTGGCATGGTCTAGTTTAAGAAGAAGTTGGTGAGTTGCTGTGGATGCCTCGCTGATAGAATTTGCAAGAGACCATAAGGATGTACACAAGGTAAAAATATCAACAGAGCGCGTGTGGGAGGGGGCGTGTGGTGTTGGTTGATGGGGGAAAGATAAAGCCTGCAAAATAACGTACCACCCTTTCAACACTTTCCCTCCATGTCTCACAGTCTCGATTTCCACAGCTTTCACTAATGTCTTTTATCCTAGTCTAATAAAAAGCTGTCAGGTGAAGCTTTTGTTGAAAATTACTGAATATGCACCCCTTTTGGAGATTGTGCCTGGGGACATGGATGCTCTCCACGCTTTGTCCACCATCACTTTTTGGAGAGGCCTGTCTGAGAATTTATGAGGGTTTCGAATCTATCATCCACAAACCAGGAAGGAGAGGGACCAACTGCTTTCTGCTGGTTTGGAATTTCACATACAACTGACTCCATAATCCTGATAATTGTGTCTGCCACGAAGACAGGAAACCCAGCTGATCAGGGGAAGCGGCTTAGCGTGTCCATCTTTCTCCACAGAATCTGCCAGAGCCCCCCTGAGGTTGGTACAGGCTGTTCACCTGGGTCCCACGTTCTATCTTCTAGGGAGTCTCCTCTTTTCCTCTTTTTTCCACCAACCAAGACTAAGGCCTGAGGACACTCTACTTCTTTGTTGCATTTTATCCTTTCTGAGCTTTTAACAGAACAAAATCCTGGAAACCATGCTTTTCTAGCATTCAGGGCTAACCCTCAACAAAATAAGAAGGGGTTTTCCATTACATGGCCTTCTCTGTGTTTATGGTTCCTAACTTCCCACAGGAGGGGCCAGATTGTCCACACTGCTTCCTCTCCCGCTTTAGTGAAGCCCCTTTTATTCACACCAAGACAGGGTTTCTCCATCTCGGCACTATTGACATTTGGGGCTGGATAATTCTTGTTGTGGGAGGTTGCCCTGGGCACTGTGAGACGCTTAGCAACATCCCTGGCCTCAACCCCTTAGGTGCCAGAAGCACCTTCTCTTTCTATATAACAACGAAAAATATCTTCAGACTTTGACAAATGTCCCTTTAGAGACACCATCACCCTAGGTTGATAACTGTTGCCCTAAGAGGGATTTCAGCAACGATCCCTTCCCAGAGAATTGCTGATATGCTACATAGACTGTCCAATAATGATGGAAGTTCAGGCATTCACCAGCTTAATGATCTTCTTGGTGGACCCTGAAGTCACTTAATGAAGGCAGCCCCTTCCTGCTATTAAAGTAGCCCATATAGTCATTAGCTGGTTTATCAGAATTATATAATCGAGACCCGTAATAAACCAATCACAAGTTTTTGCCCCCAAGCAGTAGCAGTTTCAGGTGTAAAACCTCCTACTCATTGGACTACTGAGCCAGTGCACTCCCTTAAGATTCTGGAATGACACTCAGCAAGGCAGACGGGACGCTCTCCATTCCTCAAATGATGTATTTTCAAGCTCAGAATATACAGCTATAAAACCCAGCACTTGGGAGCCAGTATCTGTATGCACAGTCTCACACAATTTACAGCCCTAAGCAGAAGGGGATGTCATCAACCGAGGCACATATTCCACACCTCATTTTCCTGTGGTAGGATTTACACTTTCTTGGAGAATGTTGAGTTGGCAACGAGTGTCAAAAGTAAAGCAACAAAGACCCTGGGCAGAGGCACAAAGTATTCTTTAAGAGTAAAGCCCTATTCCTGTGTGGTTTGTGAATGCTTCAGCACATTTTGTGCAGTGTAAAACCATTTACCACAGTATGAGGGAGGGCTGCTTTAACCAGAGTGAGAAAAAGTTACTACTGCAGTAGGGAAGCCGGCTAATGAGCGTTAGCTTGTGGCAGAGTCCTTCTGGCGATCTGGCAAACTCAGGCAACTGACTGAAACTTAATATTAGATCTACCGATTGGGTTGGGTGACTCCAATCACAGCGAACCAGCGAGGTGAGCAGAGATCCTGCATCGAGGCACTCTTGTGGAGTTAAGTCAAAGATCCTAGGGCTTCCGTGGTGGCGCAGTGGTTGAGAGTCCGCCTGCCGATGCAGGGGACACGGGTTCGTGCCCCGGTCCGGGAAGATCCCACATGCCGCGGAGCGGCTGGGCCCGTGAGCCATGGCCGCTGAGCCTGAGCGTCCGGAGCCTGTGCTCCGCCATGGGAGAGGCCACAACAGTGAGAGGCCCGTGTAATGCAAAAAAAAAAAAAAAAAAAAAAATTGCCTTCTAATGAAAATGAGAAGGACTTTATCACAAATTTTTAAGGAGAATTAAATTTATATATTTGGCCAATTGTCTGTGTTAACAGAACATTTACAATCCATTCATCTGGAATTTTTAATTTCCAAGTCTATGAAATTTGTATAGCAAATCTCCTGATATTGACATTGGTTCCATTGCTAATGATGAAATTTAAAATGTTGAATGATGTGTCCTAAATCTTCAGAGGTTATTAATTTCCAATATGGGTTTTAATTTTTTTAACTCAACAGTACCCACCACCACTTATTAATATCTGTAAAGGCTCATTTTTCCCCCCACTTTGAGGACAGCTCATAGAATCACGAAACTAATCTTGAACCTGACACTTGACAACTGCAAAGGCACTTCGTTCTTCTGGCAACGTGATCTTCCTTCTAAAAATAATTAACTCGTGGTACAATTTTTGCAAATCTATGGCTTTGGGATCAGTGCCTGGGCAACTGAGGTAGAGGCAGCACATTCTCTCTTGGCCACGTGATCTGCATATTAATCATACAGACTGGAGTTTACAAGACCCAAACATGATGCCAAAGCCCAACGCTTCTTACCAAGAAGGAGAGAAGTACATCATGGAAGATGTAACATCACATGATGTTGCTTGAATTAAAAAAAAAAAAAGGAATGTCTTATGTCTGAGAGGAAGTGGGTCTCTAATTCGAGTCTTTGAGGCACGACCATCAGACACTATGCTTCCATTCGCTCTTCTCTCAGCAATCCAACTGTGTCAGAGCCTCAATGAATGCAAATGGAAGGTTTGGTCCCTAAAACTCCCTCTCAAAATTTCAACAAAGGGCATTTTTTCTTTTGAAGTGTAATAACCAGCGTCATGAATTCTTAACTGGTTTGTGGGTGAGGCAGTCTGATCAACTCTGTTCTGAGCCTCTCAAATTTTCTTTGTTGCTCAAACATACCCTCCACTTTTGTTCGCTACTATGTCATTAATATACTTTTCTCTCCGTTAGTAATCTCCTTCCATGCTAACTCCTTGAGGGATCCCTGTCAGGACTGGAATCAAGCATCAGCTCCACCGGGAATCCATCCATAGCTTCCCAGACAGTGATTATGGCTCTCCCTCCTCTTGCCCCACCACATTGAACATATCTCTGTGACAATGCTTCCCATGTTGTGCTGTGATTGCCTGTGGACATTTTTGTCTCCCCCTTTGATCCACAAATTCTTCTGGGGCAGCACTGTGTCTTACCCACCTCTGTGTCTGCAGGGCCAGGAACACAGTGATCATCTACACATTTCTAATAAAAGGATGAATGAATGAGTGACAAATGAATGGGCATAATTATCTCACTGACTACTTTCTGCCTGAAGTTGACAAGAATTCCAGGAACATTGGTAAGATTTTTCCACCTGTTACATCAGAGGGCAACGGAAAGCACTCGGCTTTCTTTGTCTTGTGAAAAAAGGAGCATAATAAGGAGAAGGATCTCAGTCAGTTAAGAAATGTAATATCTTGGAGCAGGACCTTATGTCCCCACCTCCGCAACTGTAGTTCAACTCTTTTATTTTTCTAGTTTTAAAAAGTTATTATTTTTGGTAATTTTCCAGGAACACTTTGAATCAAGCATCACATATCAGAGAAATGATTATCTAACTACGGAGACAATAGGCAAATACCCTCAGAAGGTCACAAAAATGAAAACTCAAGGCAAATACTAGACACGGTGCCTCTTGATTTAAAGCAGCCTATTTCATGACTGTCCTGACCATTTTATAGATGTCATGGGAATAGTAGTAACTAAATTATAGTGCTCTCTCTTTGAGAGAATCTCAGGAAGATGATTTTGTATCAGACATGCATTTGGTTTTGCTTTTCTTGAAGACACAGTATATCATATAACCATCAGCTTTTCTTCTGCCATTGGATCCTGTCAGGTTTGGAATCCAACAGGCAGCTCATTTCCAGCAAGTCTTTTGACTAACAATTTACACTTCTGTTTTGGTCTCAGTCCTGCCCAAATTTATCTTTCTACCCTTGTATTCCTTTTTGCTTTTTTACCTACTTCTAATGTATGTTATTAGTTTGTGGCATTTTTTATAAACTGCCATACATGTTTTGAAGTAATGGGGAAAGACCTTCAAGATGACAGAGGAGTAAGATGTGGAGATCACCTTCCTCCCACAAATACATCAGAAATACATCTACACGTGGAGCAATAGCTAGCCGGGAGGGAGTCCAGGAAAAAGTCTGGACCTTCCTAAGAGGCAAGAGACCATTGTTTCCTGGTGCGCGAGGAGAGGGGATTCAGAGCACCGCCTAACTGAGGTCCACAGAAGGGCTCGAGCTGCGGCTATCAGCGCGGACCCCAGAGATGGGCACTAAATGCTAAGGTTGCTGCTGCAGCCACCAAGAAGCCTGTGTGCAAGCACGGGTCACTCTCCACACCTCTCCTCCCAGGAGCCTGTGCAGCCCGCCACTGCCAGGGTCCTGTGATCCAAGGACAACTTCCCCGGGAGAACACACGGCGCGCATCAGGCTGTTGCAACGTCACGCCGGCCTCTGCCGCCGCAGGCTCGACCCGCACGCTGTGCCCCTCCCTCCCCCCCCGGCCTGAGTGAGCCAGAGCCCCCGAATCAGCGGCTCCTTTAACCCCGTCCTGAGTGAAGAACAGATGCCCTCAGGCGACCTACACGTAGAGGCGGGGCCAAATCCAAAGCTGAACCCCAGGAGCTGTGCAAACAAAGAAGAGAAAGGGAAATCTCTCCCAGCAGCCTCAGGAGCAGCGGATTAAAGCTCCACAATCAACTTGATGTACCCTGCATCTGTGGAATACATGAATAGACAAAGAATCATCCCAAATTGAGGTGGTGGACATTAGGGGCAACTGTAGACTTGAGGTTTGCTTTCTGCCTCTAATTTGTTTCTGGTTTTATGTTTATCTTAATTTAGTATTTAAAGTTTATTATCATTGGTAGATTTGTTTACTGATTTGCTGCTCTCTTCCTTTATATATATATATATATTTTTTTTCTTTTTCTCTTTTTGTGACGGTGTATATGTATGCTTCTTTGTGTGATTTTGTCTGTATAGCTTTGCTTTTACCATTTGTCCAAGGGTTCTGTCTTTTTTTTTTCTTTCTTATTTTTAGTATGGTTTTTAGCACTTGTTATCATTGGTGGATTTGTTTTTTGATTTGCTTGCTCTCTTCTTTCTTTCTTCTTTTTTTATTACTTTTCAATTTTTAATAATTTTTTATTTTAATAACTTTTATTTTATCCTTCCTTCCTTCCTTTCTTTTCTTTCTTTCTTTCTTTCTTTCTTTCTTTTTTTCTCCCTTTTCTTCTGAGCCGTGTGGCTGACAGGGTCTTGGTGCTCCGGCCAGGTGTCAGGCCTGTGCCTCTGAGGTGGGATAGCCAAGTTCAGGACATTGGTCCACCAGAGATCTCCTGGCTCCACGTAATATCAAACGGCGAAAGCTCTCCTGGAGATCTCCATCTCAATGCTAAGACCCAGCTCCACTCAACGACCAGCAAGCTACAGTGCTGGATACCCTATGCTAAACAACTAGCAAGACAGGAGCACAACCCCACCCATTAGCAGAGAGGCTGCCTAAAATCATAATAAGGTCACAGACACCCCAAAACACACCACCAGACGTGGTCCTGCCCACTAGAAAGACAAGATCCAGACTCATCCACCGGAACACAGGCACCAGTCTCCTCCACCAGGAAGCCTACACAACCCACTGAACCAACCTTAGCCACTGGGGTCAGACACCAAAAAAAACAGGAACTACAAACCAGCAACCTGCGAAAAGGAGACCCCAAACACAGTAAGTTAAGCAAAATGAGAAGACAGAGAAACACACAGCAGATGAAGGAGCAAGGTAAAACCGCACCAGGCCAAACAAATGAAGAGGAAATAGGCAGTCTACCTGAAAAAGAATTCAGAATAATGACAGTAAAGGTGATCCAAAATCTTGGAAATAGAATGGAGGAAATACAAGAAACATTTAACAAGGACCTAGAAGAACTAAAGAGCAAACAAACAATGATGAACAACACAATAAATGAAATTAAAAATTCTCTAGAAGGAATCAATAGCAGAATAACTGAGGCAGAAGAACGGATAAGTGACCTGGAATATAAAATAGTGGAAATAACTACTGCAGAGCAGAATAAAGAAAAAAGAATGAAAAGAATTGCAGACAGTCTCAGAGACCTCTGGGACAACATTAAGCACACCAACATTTGAATTATAGGGGTCTCAGAAGAAGAGAAAAAGAAAGGGACTGAGAAAATATTTGAAGAGATTATAGTTGAAAACTTCCCTAATATGGAAAGGAAATAGTCAATCAAGTCCAGGAAGTGCAGAGAGTCCCATACAGGATAAATCCAAGGAGAAATACGCCAAGACACATATTAATCAAGCTATCAAAAATTAAATACAAAGAAAACATATTAAAAGCTGCGGGCTTCCCTGGTGGCGCAGTGGTTGAGAGTCCGCCTGCCGATGCAGGGGACACGGGTTCGTGCCCCGGTCTGGGAAGATCCCACATGCCGCGGAGCGGCTGGGCCCGTGAGCCATGGCCGCTGAGCCTGCGCGTCCGGAGCCTGTCCTCCGCAGCGGGAGAGGCCACAACAGTGAGAGGCCCGCGTAACACATAAAAAAAAAAAAAAAAAAAAAAAAAAAAAAAAAAAAAAAGCTGCAAGGGAAAAATAACAACTAACATACAAGGGAATCCCCATAAGGTTAACAGGTGATCTTTCAGCAGAAATTCTGCAAGCCAGAAGGGAGTGGCAGGATATATTTAAAGTGATGGAAGGGAAAAACCTAGAACGATTACTTTACCCAGCAAGGATCTCATTCAGATTTGATGGAGAAATTAAAACCTTTAAAGACAAGCAAAAGCTAAGAGAATTCAGCACCACCGAACCAGCTTTACAACAAATGCTAAAGGAACTTCTCTAGGCAGGAAACACAAGAGAAGGAAAAGACCTACAATAACAAACCCAAAACAATTAAGAAAATGGTAATAGGAACATGCATATGGATAACTACCTTAAATGTAAATGGATTAAATGCTCCAACCAAAAGACATAGACTGGCTGAATGGATACAAACACAAAACCTGTATATATGCTGTCTACAGGAGACCCACTTCAGACCTAGGGACACATACAGACTGAAAGTGAGGGGATGGAAAAAGATATTCCATGCAAATGGAAATCAAAAGAAAGCTGGAGTAGCAATTCTCATATCAGACAAAATAGACTTTAAAATAAATACTATTACAAGAGACAAAGAAGGACACTACATAACAATCAAGGGATCAATCCAAGAAGAAGATATAACAATTGTAAATATTTAGGCACCCAACATAGGACTACCGCAATACATAAGGAAAATGCTAACAGCCATAAAAGAGGAAATCGACTGTAACACAATCATAGGAGGGGACTTTAACACCCCACTTTCACCAATGGACAGATCATCCAAAATGAAAATAAATGAAGTAACGTAGCAGCAATATTAAATATTTATATAAAAACAGAAGCAATAATCAAAATATTTAAAAACTACTATGGCAGGGTCATTGACCAGTCAGAGAGGTGCTATCCATTAACAAAAGGAAATGCCAACCTGGTGCAAGCAAGTTTTATCACCTATGTTGGCAAATAAATTAAATAGCATTGGCTCAGGTGGAAGACAGAGCACTTGACTGTGATTCAGGGAACCGGGAAAAGCAGCATTAATGAGGATAAGAAGTACTGAAACAAAAGTCAAAAAGATCCGAGTTGGAAAGCTTGGCTCTGCCCCTTATTCACTCTCTAAGTTTCAGGTTTCTCATATGCAAAAAAGTAAAAGAATACTTGCCTCGTTCATGGGGCTGGTAGAAAAAAAGAAGGCATATGAGTTTTCTGCACAAAATACGTTACTGTATTGAGGTGGAAATGCCGCACCTCATGTGATTATTTGGGCATTTCAGTGAAAATTTTCAAAAAGTCACACCATTTTCTTCCAGTTTTTTCATAGCAAGGAAACATGGTCACACATTATAAATGTCTCTACCTTGGTCTCCTTGGATAATCTTGCAGATTGCTACTGAAATTGTTGAGTTCCTCCATGGAGCAAAGTAGATACATAAGGCTGCCAGGAGCTACAACCCTGTGCACAGAAGCCTACTCTACAGCGGCCTTGGGATCAGGCCACATGGCCACAGGAGCAGCCAGAAAGGAGGAAAGGGTGGGTGAGGCCAAAATTCAAGCCAGGCATTTCAACTTCAGCCCTTAGCCGGTGAGGTCATTTTCCATTTATTCTAGTTTCCACTAGATTCAATGTCTCAAAAATGTTGAACACACAAAATCTGAACCCATATGATGAGCCATCCAGGCCCATGCAATGGCACTTGCCATCCTGACAGGGTCATCTGGAGCTGGGATTATTGTGTGCGAGTCCAAGAATCAAGGCTGGCTTGAGATTATACTTTGTCCTCTACATCCATGAGCTGTTTGTCCTCAGGGAGAGTAACCCCCGTCTCCAGAGCGATCACTCTATCATGTCCGTGGTGGCTCAGAGACTATCTGGCCTCCAGTCCCAGGTCTGACCTGGACTATCTGTGCGCCTTTGGACTTCAGTTTCTTGATATATCAGCTGGGAATAATAAGAGTACCGAACTCAGAGCTGTGGCAAAGATTTAATGAGATCATTCACTAAAGCACTTAGCTGCTGCTCACAGAAGCTTCTACATGTGTAAAGTATAATTATTATCTGGGCTCCCACATGAGAATAATACAGTTTCAAACTTGTTAACATTTCAAAGCTGCTACTAGTTGTTCAGGCTTATTCCCACCTTCTCACAAAAATTCTTTGTTACATGCACCCCTCACGCTTGTGTTTTCATACTTGCTCTGCTTTAATTGCTCTGTTTGCTCCCTGTGGAACGCTGTGATGTTGGGACATTAATAAGAAATATACTTCATTCCCAGCTCCTGGCACAGAGCTTCCTAAACCCTAGGAATTTCCTGGGTTATAGGGATGAGAGGAGTATCTTTTATTATTCATAAGTCGTTTTCAAACATACTATTTATACTATTGAGGTGATTTTTGGAAAGTTCCTAAGAGCTGGTTTCAAGGAAACCAAGCACGTGGTCAGAGGATTGTATCTTTCAGTCTCACCTCCCCCAACTTCCTCAGGCAAGGGAGAGGGTCTGGAAAGTGGGTTCAATCACCACTATATGGCCAATGAGTTAATCAGTCATGCCTATGTAATGAAGCCTCCATAAATACCCTAAACAACAGGGTCTGGAGACATTTTGGCTTGGCGAACACATCGACGTGCTTGGAGGGTGGTGAGCCCAGAGAGGGCATGGAAGTTCCGAGTCCCTTCCCACCTTGCCCTATGCATCTCTTCCATCTGGTTGTTCCTGAGTTGTATCCTTTTGTAATAAACTGGTAATCTAGTAAGTAAACTGTTTTGAGTTTTATGACCTATTTTAGCAAATTATCCAACCAGACGATGGGTTGTGGGAACCTCCAATTTGTAGCCAGTCGGTCAGAAGTACAAGCAACAATCTAAGTCTTAAAATTGGCACCTGAAGTGGGGGGCGGACTCGTGGGACTGAGCCCTTAACCTGCACTAACCCAGGCAGTTAGTGTCAGAACTGAGTTAAACTGTAGGACACCCAGTTGCTCTCTGCTGAGAATTGAAGAATCACTTGCTGTGGAAAACCCCACACATCTCGTATCAGAAGTATTGGTGTGAGTGTACAGAAAAACAGTGTGTTTTCTTTGAAATGCCTTTACCAATTTTTACTTCTTACTAGATTCTTCAAGTACGAGTTCAAGGCCATCCCATCCAGGAAATCTTCTCAGGTGTATTTCTCAGAATGAGATAGGTGTCCATTCCTTTCTGTCTCATTTTTCACATGAAAGTCAAGTCTGTCTCCCACCCGGACTGTGAGCCCTTTGAGGGTAGGGCCTAAGTTCCTCCACTTTACTATCTCCCCCAGCATAACCTAACAGAGAATTGGTGCTCAGTAATTACTGAATGAAATTATAGATAGAAAATGAATTTAACGTAGTGGGATACTGGCATTGTGCGCAAGCTTATGAGGTGTCTGCTAACATGGTATGATTTCACAGATGCAAGAAAAAATGTCTGATGTTCTCAAAAGCTCTTCCACCAGTGAGCTAATACCTTAGAGCTCCACTCATCTACTTGTCTATGTATGAGTCCAACTCTATGCTGGGTTCCAGGATTTTAAAACAAACCAGACCTGACCCCTTTAGGACTGTCAGCTTTCCTCTGGGGTGACAGTCTTAAACCCCCACTGAGTTCACATTGTGCATGCACAGGAGACCCTTCTCTAAGTATCCTTTATGCCTTTGTAACGTGAATGAAAGACCTCAGATACTTTTTGGCCGGGAACTGAGGGAGAAAAGAGGAAAAACCGGGCAGAGGAAATGATACATCACCCACAAGGAAAGGAAACTGCTAGGGGAGGTCAAATCAGAATAAGTCTGCCCAAGACACATGTCTCAAGGAGCTGACCAAAGGAAAAGGCTTATCAATAATTGGACTCCGTGGGAAAGGGATGTGAAAATAAGCATGTTCTAAAAGCAAGAGCCCAGCCTGGGGTCAAAGGGACATGAGTTTGAATCTCATCTCTCTACTTAGTAGCTATAAAAACGTGGGCAAATCCTCAAAGCCTCTGATCTTCAGTTTTCTCCTTTATACAATGGAGATGGCCTCATAGCATTTTTTGTGACGATTAAATGAAATATCAAATAATCAGTTGGACTGCATGTACTCGATAAATGTTGTCACCCTTCTCTCCTAAGGTACAAAGCAATCCCAGGGTTCAGATGCACTTCTGATCCACACGTCTCTGTAGGTGGATACTTGCTCAGGAAGCTACTCACACACAAATCAGAACAGGAGCTACTAGCAAGGCAGAGTCGATCTGCACACCTGCCTCCGGGCAGGACATGACTGGGGCTACTTGGGTCTACACTAGGTAAAGCGGGCTCTTTTGTGAACCAGGATGCAGAGGAGACTTGGAGGATGGATTCTTTTCAAGACGAGCCCAGCCTCTCCTTGCAGACAGAGCTCCTGGAGGCACCGGCCTGGGCAGCTGTGGGAGGACCGAATGGCGGGGCTGTGCCAGCCCCCTCACTCCGGCAACTACCACTTGGGGTAGCCAGAAGCTGGTACCGCTGCTCTCCTGGAGCCCGGGCTGATGCTGCGGGTAGGCACAGGGGGCAAGAGGTGTGCGTGGGGCAACTGTGCAACTTCAACGTCTCTGAGAATGTCGTTGGGCATAGAAGAGAGTCAGGGGCAAGTGGAACTGTGGGATTTCCAGTTATAAATGGTCCCATTCAGAGCTGTGTGCCCTGTTGCACAACAAGGGAACAAGGAGACATTTGATGGCATTAAAAGGCCTTGAGCTCAGAACAAAGGGACACAACTTTCCCTGCCTTGTCTTCTAAACTTTAAGGCCTCTCCTGTGTGACGGCGGGTTATGAAAACACGCCACAGCTTATCCCACTCTGCCTTGGCAGAAGGCTTGCTTCTGGACACAGACCCGGAGGCAGTGGCCTCCGACCTGGGTTTACTTAAAGGCTCAAGCACACAGTTAATGTGCACGGTGAAGGATCTGGATTAAAGAGCCAGTGGCCCTAGAGGGGTGGGATCGGGAGGGTGGGAGGGAGGGAGACGCAAGAGGAAGGAGATATGGGGATATATGTATACGTATGGCTGATTCACTTTGTGATACAGCAGAAACTAACACAACAATGTAAAGCAATTATACTCCAATAAAGATGTTAAAAAAAAAAAAAGAAAAGAAATAAAAGACCCAGTGGCCCAACACAGACATAAGAACTTTCCGAGACTGACCTGTCTCCCTCGTTCTGATATCCAATCCATTAAAAAAAAACCCAGTTACTTTGGTACACGGGCCTCTCACTGCTGTGGCCTCTCCCGTTGCGGAGCACAGGCTCTGGACGCACAGGCTCAGCGGCCATGGCTCACGGGCCCAGCTGGACCGGGGCACGAACCCGCGTCCCCTGCATCGGCAGGCGGACTACCAACCACTGCGCCACCAGGGAAGCCCCCCAGTTACTTTTTACACCACTTCCATCTCCATCCCCACTGAGCTGTCTGTCAGTTTACTCCCTGGGTTCTGAAGGGACCTGAGAGGCACAGTCACTGAGACCGTGTCTGGAAGAATTTCACAATGGCCGAAATCAGAAAGCCATCCTGAACTGAATTTACATTTAACAAGTTATTCCAAGAAGCTGGATGAGTAAGAGTATCTTATATGGACATCTTAGGATTTCTTTCTCAAACTAACCTGTCCAAGGAAACAGAAACTCAGAGAAATTGTTTAAGGTCAAGTACCAGGAAGTGGCAGCGCTGTGGATTCTGGTCCATCAGCACCACCACGCTATCCTGCTTCAGCCCTTCCCATAGGGTGCTTGCCTTTGCGATAGTCTTTTGTGAACGCCCTGCTCCTCCAGTGGTGACCACGTGGAAGGCAGGAGCTATGGTGGATATTGTTAGAATCTCCTGGCCTGGATTTAAAATATCTTAAAACAGAGCCTTTGAAAAACTGATTCTAAAAATAACTCATGTATTGATACCAAATATATACATGTTGATCAATATCTGAATGTGTTAATTTATCCAGGCACCAGCTGCTCAATCCCCCATTTCTAATTGAGAAGTGTCATAAAGCTCAGTCCGTGTACACCTTCAGAAGTACAAGTCTAAGCTGCCACAAAACATATTTTAAAGTGTGAAACATATAAGTTGCAGGAACACAGTATCCCTGTGCAGAGAGAAAAGGTAGTTACTCGAATGCCAACCCAAAACTGGGAAAATGAAATCTTCACAATGGAAATCTTGTGTTGCTGGTGCACGTTTGGTCAAAGATAAGAAATTTTAAGGAATCTTCGTCTACAGGAATGATGCCAGCTCCTCTCTCCTGTACATCCTCTCGGTGGATTAATCACCAGGCCCCCGGGAACCACAACGTGACCACTATGTGAGGTGCCTTCTTCCCTGAAACAATGAAGTTCTGTCCGATCGTCTTTGGGAGGCATTTACAGCTTCAGGACACTACTCTGTTTTATTGAAAGTACTCAACGCTGGCTTCTTGGGACATGGCTCGAAGGGGTGTTGAGCTGGATTGGGCAATAACAGATGTTCCAGTGGGACACTGAGACATCCTGGGGGGCAGGATGTCAGCGTGGGGGGTACCCAGCAGGGACACATTTTGAAAAGTGAAGAAGGCATGAGTGTGTTTCACAAAGCCGAGTGTAAGTGAGCTGACCCACTGCTCTGAGGAAGCTGCGTGTCCCGATCTCAAGTTCTTAGTGGGGTCTTCCCCACTACAGGTTACATGACAGAGAGGAACACAACTGCCAAAGCCGCGACTCTTTGTGTTCATAATGATGAGATGAAATCGTTTCTATTTCATCTGGCTGGGTAGAGCCTGGAATGCAGTAGCTGTGCCCGGGGCACCATGTGGAGAATACAGAGCAACGCTGTCATTCCCAGAAGAATGTGACAGCCGCCTTGCACAGTAGGCTGGCCCCTCTCCACCCCCAATGTCTAAGGGCAGCAACCAAGAGTTCTTAAAAAAATAAACAGCTGGCCGTGGGCTCCCTACACAATCCCCAGAATTCCAGTACAATCAGACTTGATTGAACAGGTTTTAGACCGCAGCACCGGAAACCGAGAGTCTGAAGGTTTCCCACCCGCACCCTCTGGCTTGGGCACCCATATAGAATGATTGCCCTGAAGCTTTGTGTCTGGGAGAGGATCTCCTACAAAGCAGACAAGGGCAGGGGGTTCAAAGGGCTTGAGTTGAGCAATCTTGTTTTCCATCTTTGGAATATGCAAATGCAAAGGTGACTGGGGCTCTGAATCCTGTGTGGACATGATTTCATTTCCCCATGTCAGAGGGGGCCCCTCTACCTAGGAGGTAACTCACCAACCCCGCTCCCCTACCTCAGACCTGGAAGTGGGGAGAGCATAGGGTGGAAGATGAGGAAAGGCAAGAATCTCGATGAGGTTCATAACAAAGACATTTTTAGCAACCCTGTTCCGAACTTCCAGAGTGACTTTGGTGCAGTGGTGACAGTTGTAACTTATCTGTAGCCTGGAAAAGTGGATACAACTGAGGACTGGGAATCAAAGAGACCGAGTTTTGTTTCTGGTTCTGCTACCTGCAGGTCGTGTGACTCTGATATATTATTTAACTTTTCTGGGCCTCACTTTCCCCATCTCTAAAATGGGGAGAATAAGAAACCTGTCCTGGAGTCATGCCCATAGTAGGTAACTCATAATTACTAATTTTTAACTGACTACTGGTGCACGACTAGTACCTACCTCCAGGTTGCTGTGAGGATTCACTGATATCTGTGACCCTTGCCTCATAAACGATAAACATGCACAATTTATGGTGGTGGTGGGATGAATTGGGAGATTGGGATTGACATATATACAATAATATGTATAAAATAATAAGAACCTGCTGTATAAAAATAAATTAAAAACAAACAAACAAAAATATTCACAGTCTACACCTCTCCAAGGAGCCCTGAGAAGGCTCCACAAAAATGTGAGGCTTCAGAGAACGCGAGGTGCGGAATACTGATTACGTGACATGGTAACAGGTATTCTGTGGGGAAAAGTTTTCATGCGGAAATATTCAGGAAATTGAGTTAAACTAATTTAAATAGGTTTCTGTCCTGTGGGATCTCTCAGGGTGTGTTGTAAATTTCCAAGAGACATAAAAGGCAGCTCTTTTTAAGCTCACCTGACCATTGAACCCCTTTTCACAAGGTTCTCCAAAATCTTGAGTTCTCAAGTGATATATTAAGGAATGCAGTTGGGGAAACAGCTGCTTTAGACATGTCCCCAGGAAGAAGGAGATTTCATGGACCCCGTTCCCCCTCACCCCCACCAAGAAATAAACTCTTTGGTTTCAGGAGCTGTACACATGTTTTCTTCCCTTTGCCAGGCATTTCAAAAGCCTGCAACCACTGCGAATTATTTTTATGCTGAATTGTTTTTTATCTGTAAAATGGAAATAAATATCTGTAAAGAGGACATACCAACCCAACATTTGAGCTCCTAACTCACCAATATCTAGAGTAGCTTCTGGTGATGGAGATTAGCCATACACTTTACCCCCAGAGTAGGAGCTATATCCACAGAGGTAAAGGGAAGGATCTGGGGCTCTGGGGGGCAAAAACAGCCCCCCAACCTCCAGACCAAAAGGACGAGGGGAATGAGCCCTATCATTCTCTCAGGGTCTGAGAAACTCGGGGAGCCACCAAAGGCCCCGCAGGAGTCATGGTTATGGACCGCAGCAGAAAACAGGAGAGTCCAGAAGACAAAGGACCATCTTCTCCAAAAGAGCCCATACCTCCGGGTCAATCCAACGGTACCTAGAACCAGGAGCTGGCGAGAGAACTTCATTCATGCTTTTCTTCAATTTGAATGACCAGAGGTTTGCATTAGCCCAGGACAGAGTTTTGGAACCACTCTGTTAGTGCCAAATGATATCTGGTATTGGTGTTTCCTCAGCACCCTGGAAAAAGAAAACTGGGGAGATGAACTGACTTGTCTGGGTGTTGGGGGGATGTCAGAAAATGAGTCCACTACCTCAAAGAGTGGAGCTTCTTTGCCAGGTTGCTAGGTCAACTCAGTGACAGGTTCATGGAAAACCCCAGAATATTCCCAGCCACAGCTGCTTCTGCTCATCGTTCTGCAGCCACCTGACCTGGAAGAGATGCCAGGAAGTTGACCCATCTACACTTGGTGCAAAGAGAAGTCAAAAGATGATCCCCTTTCCTGTTGTCTTAAAAATCCTGTTCTAGGGCTTCCCTGGTGGCGCAGTGGTTGAGAGTCCGCCTGCCCATGCAGGGAACACGGGTTCGTGCCCTGGTCCAGGAAGATCCCACATGCCGCGAAGCGTCTGGGCCCGTGAACCATGGCCGCTGAGCCTGCGCGTCCGGAGCCTGTGCTCCGCAACGGGAGAGGCCACAACGGTGAGAGGCCTGCGGACCGCAAAAAAAAAAAAAAAAAAAAATCCTGTTCTAAAAGTCCTCCGGTCTCTAGGATAAACGACCTCTTTCGGTATTATAATCCAGTTCATTTTTAATTACTCTCCTACCAAATTCATTTGAGTTAATTAAAATCCTACACAAATCATTAGAGTAAAAGTGAGAATAAATTAAAACTTAAGGTGCGAAACGAGACTGAGTTAGCAATTGTTTTCACTGGAAAGATGCCTAATTTCCATTGGTCATGGGAGAGGATTAAATGGGAGAGAGAAATAGCACGGCCTGGTGAGGAAACATAGAAATATGTTTATTTCTATAATAAGTGAGGGTCTGAGACTTTGGATACAAAAGTTGGCCCCTACGTTATACAGTCACTGTTAAGTCCCTCTCTTTTCACTTTCTTGGTTCTTCTTCTGTAAAAGAGGTATTGGGTTGGGGCCCTTTGGGTTCAGCATTCCAGAACCAGGATGGGGGAGAATGTTTCCTAACAGTGATTTTTGGATGTATTTTTCTTGTTTCTGTAGGTCAGGAAGAAACCAGTGATGTGAACTCCCCAGCGAACTCCTGAGAAATAGTGTCTGCATCTACACAAGTGTGATGCAATCAGTATAGAACTTTCCACCTTTACTGACATTTCTTATCTTCTGTCATCTGCATGGTGACTGTGAAAAATGCTCTCAGTGGGTGTCTCTGATTCATTTTTGTGATGGTCCCACGATGTCTGAAGAAGTTAAAGTTTACACTCTCTCCCTTCCCTTTGGCCTTTATAGCTCTGTGGATCCTGCCAGTAACTGGGCTGATTCCTAAGGCTTGAGCTTTCTTGAAAGGAAAATGGCCTGACCAGGGTAAATGGCTGTATTTGCTGAGGAGAAAACTCACGGAGCTTTTAAATGGTTCTCTTCTACAGCAGCAATAAATGCGAACCAGTCTATCAATGCCTCCATTTTCAGAGGGTGTTATGAAGATCTCTATCTAAGAATAAACTTCCTCAAAGATAAAACAACAGGCTCAAGCTTCCGAGACAATAGTAATATTGTCTTGGGAGTTTGAGAAGCTGCTCCTTAAGGCACTTAGAGAACTCTTCCCATTGATCTGACAATTTATGTATTGTTCAGGAACTAGCCCCGAGCAAAGACGGAGAAGAGTCAGTATTTGAGCACCTTTAAAACATTAAAGTCGAACTGCAGCCTCCAGAGAATAGAGTGAATTTTTTTTTGTGTGTGATGCATTGTGACTGCCACACAGACCAGGATGCAGGGTGCTTCCTGACTCTCAGTCCCAGTTTCAAAGGTATCTGGAGCGCACGCAAGTGTGTGTTTGTGTGCAGCATGCATGTGTATAGGCGCTGTCCTGTAGTGGCTCACGTGTCTGTGCTGGTGTGTGTGTGTCTGTATGCAGCATGCACACAGCATGGACTGGGGGGCGGGGGGCTGGCAGTGCTAGGTTTTGGTGCAAAAGAGGTGAATGTCAGCACTTAAGGGTACTGGGATGCACAGCTGTGAGTGTGCAGGTACCTACGTGCAAGCTCACTTACAGCAAATGTGTCTTGTGGGTGATGAAGTGGGCTTTTGTGGAAATGTGTGACTGTGGCCTAGCCCACAGAGTCATCATCAGCCTTCACATTCAACTCAGTGAAGACACCTCTGGTCCAGCCCAAACCCCAGTGGCTCTCAGATTTGTCCATTCACTGCAGAGTTTTCCCAAATGCCTACTGTACGCCAAGTCCTACGTCAGACACTGTAATAAAGGTGAAAAAAAGGAGAGAACACGAGGCTTATGTCCTCAAAGAAGTCACCACATAATATGAAAGATGAGGTGTGTCTACTTGAAAGGTACAACACCCCTGAGCAGAAGGGAGCCTGGTCCGGTCAGTGTTATCTGACCGTGGTGCTCAAATACCTGTCTGTTACCTCATCCAAGGGTGTCTTTATTTTTTTTTTTAAATTTTTATTGTAGTATAGTTGCTTTACAATGTTGTGTTAGTTTCTACTCTACAGCAAAGTGAATCGGCTATATGTATACATATATCCCCCTTTTTTTGGATTTCCTTCCCATTTAGGTCACCACAGAGCACTGAGTAGAGTTCCCTGTGCCATACAGTAGGTTCTCATTAGTTATCTATTTTATACATAGTATCAACAGTGCATATATGTCAATCCTCATCTCCCAATTGTCTTTAACTATGAAATTTATGAAGGCAACAAACAGGAATATTTCCAACACACTGAGTGAATTCTCTGAAAGGTAACTGAGGTTCTTTTTTATGTACAGTTACTTTAGACTTCGTCATGTAAGACGAACTATAAATAATATGTTTACCAGTTAGAAGCGTGAGAGGGGCTTCTGATTTCTTCTCAGTAAGGAACTGACCAGGATGTTGTAAGAATTAAATAAATGACGACAGGGATGATGATGACGATGAGGTTAGTACAACAAGATTAATGATAGATGTTAAGTTCTTAAATAATCTGGGTGTTGTGGGAAGTGATTTATGTAGATTTACAAGATGAATTTGGATCACATCTAAGTGCCGTGGGGAGCTCTGACAAGAGCTCTGATGAAGGAGAAGTCTGAAAGGAGAGCCCGCGGAGAACTGGCAGAAGGAGCAGTGGGTGTGCGGACGCGGACGCGGCTTTTTCCCACAGGAACTTGGAGCCCTCCAGGGAGTCTAAGCCTTTCCTTGAGCCTTAGTGCTCTGTTCTTAATCGTGTGTGACTGAAGAGGAGGTCACTCCTCAAGGACTGTTAGTCATCCTCGTGGCCAAGATAGCTATTCAATCACCAGCCGTCCTACTCCCAGACCACTGCTTTAGAAAAACTTGTCCTGAAACACAAACCCCACTGTCTTATATAGGCTTCCCTAGGGGACAGCTTTCAGAGGAAGCACGGATTACAAGCTGGCCACTGCATCTTATCAGTACCCATGCTGATCATCACACTAATAGCCACACTGTGTCTCCTCAGGTTTGTCGGGGTCTCTCTAGCTGGTGTGGAGCATTTTCACATCCACGGTTTGATTAATCTGAACAACAATCACCCTTGGGAGTGGGGAGAATTAGTCGATCCAAGGGCATCACAGGGCAGATTAACCCAGGTGAAAAGAGTAAACTTACTTACTGTTAATTGCCAAAACATCTACGTATTAGAAGTCGTCTGCTGTTTAGGACTGGCCCCAAAGCCAACACGTGCTAACACATTGTTATCGTCTCCATTACAGAGCGCTCAGCCCCCGACGGCTGGGCACATAGCCTCCGGAGCAGACCATCACTCTGAACTGCCTTTGTGCGAGCAGAGAGTAGCTAAGCTGGGGGCTAGGGATGCTTGTGCCAAGGCCATGGGAGGGCCTATTCTAATACTCAAAGGAGCGGTCACTAAGAACCGAACTGTAGTCACAGAAACCTTCGGTTACTTTCCTCAAGATATTTATATATCGTTAATGTCCTGAAATTACTAGATTTATTTTTTATATCACTTCTGGATAAAATGAGGCGAAAAGAGTTATGTTTTTTGTTGTTTGTTTTTAACAATTCCAGGTTTTCCTGTATCCCAGGGACATGTTTCTGAGTATGAGTGTGAACGCTCAAGGACCTAGACTTGTGGCCTAGGAAGGAATTTAAGATGAATCCAGAGCGTCCCAGGTAGACTAAGCTGCATTTCGGAGGCTGTCAATGATGCTGTGCGGGGCTCTGGACCGAAGGTGCTGCCGGCTGTCGTGTGTTACACGTAGTTGGTTTCTAGTGAGTTGAAATTGTGCTGGGCAAATAAATTAAAAAGTTGATGCTCACTTCTTTGACTATCTAGATACTTTAAAAAACATGTAATCCTGGCTGATTTCTTAGGGAATGTCATACAGGGAAAAATAATTAAGCCGCTTCCATTTCTACCCACTAAATATTAATACATTTCCCTTCTTTCGGAGGTCATAGCTCAGCCTATTTCTGCTTTGCGATCCTCTCACCATCTTCCTGGCACAAGCCGATTTTCAGCTTGTCCTTTGTTTTGGCCAACCAAGGACAAGATTACCCTCATCCCAAGTTGCTTGATCTCCTCTGCAGTGGAAAGCCACTGGATTCTCGTGAGCAAGGGAGGGGCATGGAGAAGGAGATATTTAACTCTGTAACTCTAAGCTGCTGGGTGCAGAATGAGAATATTACCTCTTAAAAAATACCTCGAAATAATAATTATGGAGGAGGGAGGGTGATGTGTACAAAGAACTTTGGCTAAGAGTCAGCAGGTAAAGAATATCTGATCTTCTAAATCTCATTTCTCTGGCACCGATCCACTGAGTTACCCTGGGCAGGTTACAACCTCTCTCTGGGCCTCTAGGTTTTCCATTTATAAAATAAAGCTTTCTAAATATCCATCCAGGCTTGGAATACTGCGGTGTTCACATTCTATTCCCAATTTGTAGTGTATGATAAAATGACTTTTCTGTTTCGTGGTTTCTTCCACTGTCTGTTGTCAAAGAAGAGACAAGGCATTGTGGGAAGCCCCAGGGAGCTCGTGGAACTTCTCGCTAAAAGAAGAAGCAACATCCAATGCAAACAGAAATCTGCGTCTTAGGATCTTTCATGTTAAATGGGATGAGAGAACCTGACCAAAGTAGGAAGGGAGGTCACTGAGTCCACGGTCAGGAGGAAAACAATGAAGCAGTTACAAATATATCCACTCTCTACCACAACCCTCCCCCTAAAATCAATCATTGAACTAAAGCAATACACATGCAACTTTTAAAACTCAGGCACCATAAACGATGCCCATAACTTAAAGGATACATCATATATATTCCATTTGGGACATTAGAAATCATTAAGATAAATCTTCTTGTTTTATAAGGTTTTGAATATCCTTAAGGGAAAACTTCTTGTTTACCTTGGTGAAGCACTGCTGAGGTTTATTCACGGCTCAGAGATGAGGAAGGATATCTCTATCCCATCCAATGATTTACAAGGCTGACTTGAACATTTCCAAATGAGATTTTTTTTTTTAAGAAATTTTGCCAGTTTATTTTTTTTCATCTCCCTCTTGGTAGCAACAGAGGTTCTGAATTCAGTGAATATATGTTAGACACTGTTTACTTGAACTTTCTAAAACAAACTGTTCATCTTGGGTGTAACAGAAATGCTCTCTTTTTTATATTACTGTTCCCATGCCTTTCTGCAGAGACTCGCCAATACAAACACCCACTTACAGGGCTGCGCTCCACCACTGTACGCTCTTTGGTGAGTCTGCCATTGGACTTCAGTCAATAAATTTGCATTTAGTGCTTAATTTGTTCAGTATGCCTTACTAATTTGGCAATATTTATTTTGGCCCAGAAAGCATAAGGCAGCTAAATTCTTTTGGTTTGTTTGGTGTTGGGTTTTTTTCATTTTCATAAAAGGATTTGAGATATGAAAAAGTTCCAATGTCATGGACAGGACTGGTTTCCTGTTTATGAGTCACCATAAATATGAAAGGTGCTGGGTGACATTTCTCAGCTGAGAGAGTCCATACAGCCCTGTGTGGAGAGCAAATCCTCAAGCAGGGTGGTCTTGAGGTGACTTGCTGACCTTGTATAATGTCAAGAGGAATTATTGTTAAACTACAGTAGCCAGATCTCACACACACACACACACACACACACACACACACACATACAAACACACACACACACAGAACTTTAATGGTTTTCTCACCCTTATTATTATAGGGACAAGAGTTTCATTGTAATATCTTGCGTTCTCAAAATCAACCTTCATCTTTCAGAAAAAAACTGGCAGAAAGTGCATTCACGTCTGTCTCTTTTTTGTTTGTTTGTTTGGCCTGTGTGTCCTTGCACAAGGCTCCTCCGCAGAAACAAATCCTCCTACACAGCACCGCGCCCAGAAAATTCTTCCATTAGTTATGGGACTGCAGCCCTGTGGCCCCTTTTTCCCTCACAGGAATGCTGCAGCTTGCTGGGCCCTTACACAGGCCTTGAAGCGTCCATATTAAATAATCTCTGAGAACACAGTAGTTACCAGACTCTGACCTTCCTAAGATCAATGCGATCAGGGAAAACTGGCCCCCACGATCTGAGTTTGACACTGTTTGCTGGAACATAGTGGGCAAATAGAATGCTCCCCAGAGAGGAGGCTGTTCTCACTCAAAGAGAGGTAGCTTTAATGACTGACATCTTGTGAAAGTCTCGGAAGAATTGGGCTTACGGCATCAGACTACGTATCCATCCATCTCAGCTCTGGTCTCTTCTGAGTCCCAACCCACAAACACTCAGAAGTTGGTCTGAGATATTAAGACTGTACTTTTTGCAAAATGAATCAACTTGAGTCATGAATAGCAGTGCTATCAAGGTTGATATTTCTTTTCACACAAATAAGACACTGCCCATGAAATTCTGAAACCCTTTCCAGGTCGTTCAACCCACTTCCTGAACACGTCATGGTTTTTGTTTTTAGTATAGCTGATACATTTGCCAAGCTATTCCATCAGCTCTGAATGCCCTCTCTAGCCTTCACATAAAAACTCATATGTACCCTCTAGGAGTCAGTTTCAATGTAACCACTTCAGTGACGTTTTTGCCAACTTCCCAGGCAGAAAGTTCTTTCCTCCGTTTCCCTTGGTCTTTGTACTTTCATTTGTTCTTTTTCTCCTGCATGCCTTATTTCATTTATTCAAATAGTATATATTTTAATGCCATCTGTATGCCAAACACCAGGCAAGCCACTTTTCCCAGAATATTGCAATGTTCGTCTATGAAAATTGTCTCTCTAACAAAACAGTAGGGCTTATGAAGTCAGGAAATTTGTCATTTAGATCTTAAAACCCCAAATGCCCAAAGCAGGTTAAATGGTTACCTTACTCAGACACTGTATTTACAATAAACAAATTAATATACCACACTCGGTAGGTTCAACCCAAACTGATCATTGTTTATTTGATAGTTGTTTACCTACCTACTAGATAACTAGCCATAGTAAGCCTGAGTAGTTGCGCTTCCAAGTACCAGCCTTGAATGCAGGAAGCACTGGATATTTCAAGTTATATGCCTGGGAAAAGTCAGTATCTCAGTTTCTTTATTTGTAAACAGAAAAAAAAATGCTTACACTGTTAATATGAGAAGTAAATAAAATGTGAAATGTATTTTGCACTTATGCCAATGTTCTATGAGTAGCAGCCATCAGCCTTAATGATCAGGATAGTCAGGAATCATGTAAAAAATAGCATTATTAACTTTTAGGACAAAACATAGGGAAAAATGTAGAAACACTGCCAAGGCTGAGTTGAGTGTCTCAAATGTAACACGAGACGTCCACCCTGTGTGTCAACAAAGACGACTGTAGGGTCAGCTCAAAGATCAAGAGGATGTCACTATCATTCAGCTACTCAGATACAAAACCTCTTGCAAATGTGAGCCTGAAAAATGACCAAGATACCCAAAAGGAGTTCTAGGGTATACAGTGCCCCAATCAACTCTAATTCACTCATGTCAATAACAAGCAAATGGGAAGTGGCCATGTCCTTGCAGTTTTTTTTGGTTTTTTTTTTTTTTTTTTGGTTTTTTTGGGTTTTTTTGCGGTACGCGGGCCTCTCACTGTTGTGGCCTCTCCCGTTGCGGAGCACAGGCTCCGGACGCGCAGGCTCAGCGGCCATGGCTCACGGGCCCAGCCGCTCCGTGGCATGTGGGATCTTCCCTGACGGGGCACGAACCTGTGTCCCCTGCACCGGCAGGCGGACTCTCAACCACTGCGCCACCAGGGAAGCCCCTTGCAGTTTTTAAGGCACTGTTTTAGGATGACTTCAAGGACTGGCCATCTTCCCCCAGAGCATGGACTGGCATCTTGGCAGTAGGAGTGATATTTTTGCTGGGACAATAGACATAAATACAACTGTCCTAGGCAAAGTGAAATGTATGTTTACCCCCTTATAAATTAATTTAAAGATATATATTTTATTAAAGAAGTATTTTAAACATAGTGGTGAAATGGTGTGGTGTAAGCTTCTAGAATCTCACTCTAACTGCTGTGTAGGGAATGGATTGGAGGTTAGTGAAATCAGGATGCAGGGAAAGCACTAAGGAGCAGGTCTATTGCAATAGACCAGGTAAGCGAGGGTGATGTTGTAGACTAGGATGACTGCGTCAGTTGAGAGATTCTATAGACTAGTGGGGAAAACAGAGCTACACTGACATTTTAAGTATAATTTAATGAAAGCCTTGCTTCATAGTAGATACTTATAAATGTTTATATATTCATCAATTTCTTTATTCAACAAATATTTGAGCTGTATTATGAACCAAGAATTGTTTTGAATACTAAAACACCTACCTTCCCCAATCTTCACACCTAACCATGAGCAGTATAATATAAAGAAGGCAGATATAAAGATATACATATATATGGATATATATGGATATATATATATATATATATATATACACACACACACACACATAATATTGTGAGAGCTTATTATGGGAATATTTAATGAATGAACGAAGTAAGTATTAACCACAATAAATGAAAGAACTGTAAGATAATGCTGTTTGAGGAGTCAGGAATTACATGCAAAGATAACTGAAGAGGATCTTAAAGAATGCTTTAGAGCTTTTGAAGTGAGGAATGGAATTGGTGAGACAACACGCTTTCCATGCCAGAGGAGAGTATTAGCAAACAACAGAGGCATGGATAACCTGGTGTGTCTGCAGAATGAAAAAGAGTTTACTCTTGCTAAGTTCTTAGATACTGAGTAGAAAAATTAAAATCAGTAGAGTAAAAAATTGTTAGTCCGTCTTGTGGATGATGAAATCTTAAATGACCCTACTTTCCTAAGTCTTAAAGTTCACTACTTGAATTACACCATGTTTACAAATGTCAAGCTACTAACGAACACTGATCTGGATGCCTTGAAACCTACACAATTAGTAAAGATATAGTAGATCTGAAGAATCTGAAGAGCCTAATAATTAGTAAGTTTAATCAAACAGGGATATAGAGAATACTGAACACACCAAACAATAATATATATTCTTTTCAAGCACATATACTTAACAGGTATATGTGGCAGGCAGACTTTTAAGATGGCCCCCAAGAGCCTGGCACCTGGCATACACACTGCTTCTCCCCGTTATTCAATCAAACATTCATCTATGTACTACTGTAAAAGGACTTTACAGATGTAATTAAGTTCTCAAATCAGTTGACCTTAAGATAGGGAAATTATCCAGTTGGATTTAACCTAATTCCATGAGCCCTTTTAATCTGAGTCTAGAGGTCAGAGACAAAGAAGATCTAGAGATTCAAAAGCATGAGGGAGATTTGATCCAAGTGATATTTTCTGTTGCTGGCTTTGAAGATGGAGGAAGTAACAAGTACAGGTGGCCTCTAGGAGCTGAGAGCTGGCAAAGTAATGGGAACCTCAGTTCTACACCCACAAGAAACTGAATGCTACCAACAAGAAGAATGACCTCAGAAGCATATTCTGCCCCAGTTCCTCCAGACAAGAACTCAACTCAGCTATTTTGAGTTATTTCTACATTGTGAGAACCTGAGCAGAGTACCCAGACTTCTGAGCTACAGAACTGTGGGTTAACAGATGGCTGCCACTTTAAGTCTCTAAATTTGAGATGACTTGCTATGAAGCAAAGGAAAACTAATACAGTATCAGTCCATCAGGAAATCCCAACAGATCTCAAATAATTTATAAAACATAGACCACTATCTCTGACTAAAATTTAATAAAATTAGAAATGATAAAATATACCGCTCAAAGTCCCATAAATCTGGAACTTTTTAAAAAAAGCAATTCTAAATAGTCCATGATTCGAATGACAAGTCATAATAGATATTACAAATATTGAGAAATAAATAATAAAGCTATACTGTGTCCATGGATAAGAAAACTCAATAAAACATATGTCAATTCTCTGTAAATTGAATCCAATGATTACATACAAATCCTTTAATACATCCAAACAGATTTTGGTGAAAAAAAGCAAGTCAACCCAAATATTCCCATAGAAAATTGTTTTTCAGGTTTCTTTTAAAAAACAAGTTGCAATAAACAATCTTGTCCATAGAAATTTTAGAACTTTTATGAGAACATTAAAAGACAAATGACAAGTGAGATGCTGGAGTAGGAGGACCCTGAGCTCACCCACTCCCATGGGCACAACAAAACTACAACTATTTACAGAGCAACTATCTATGAGAACCACCCGAAGACTAGCAGAGAAGATTTTTCACAACTAAGAGTATAAAGAAGGAACCACAGTGAGATGAGTTGGAAGAGCAGAGACACATAGAGTGAAGACCCCCACCACCAAGTTGGTGACCCACAAACAGGAGGATAATCACAGTACCAGAGGTCCTCCCTAAGAAGTGAAGGGTCCAAGCCCCACACTGGGCTCCCCAGAAGGGGTCCTGCACTAGGAACATGAGCCCCAGGACATCTGGCTTTGAAGGCCAATGAGGCTTGCTTGCATACAGCGGAGCTGGAGAGACTCTGCTCTCAAAGGGTGCACAAAAAATTTCAGATTCTCCAAGACATTGCACAGAAAGAGCCACTTGAAAGAAGCTTGGGTCACATCCACTTGATGATCTTGGAGAGCCTCCCGGAGAGGCAAGAGGCAACTGGGACTCCACTGGGGACACAGACACTGGTGGCAGCCGTTTCGGGGAGCTCACTGCACCATGAGGCCACTGGTGCTGGCAAGTGCCATTCTGGATCCTCCCTCTCACCTGTTAGTGTTGGAGGCTTATCAGCCCACCAGCAGGCAGGCGCCCGTCCCAGGACCGCCCTTCAGCCACCGCAGCACCTGGCCTTGCCCACCAGCAGGCCAGTGAGGCCAGACTCAGGCCCCCACAGGCCCTGCAGACAGGTGCCCTGGGACCCGGACCCGCCCATGAGTGGGCCAGCACCAGCCCCAGGCCACAGAACAAGTTTCAACACATTTAAGAAGACTGAAATTATATCAAGTATTTTTTCTGACAACAATCGTATGAGACTAGAAATCAACTACAAAAAGGAAACTGGAAAAAACACAAACAAGTGGAGGCTAAACAATATGCTACTGAACAACAGTTGGGTCACTGAAGAAATCAAAGAGGAGATAAAAAGCACCCAGAGACATGACAATGGAAGCACAACAATCAACAATCTGCGGGACAACAAAAGCAGTTCTAGGAGGGAAGTTAATAGTGATACAACCCTACATTAGGAAACAAACAAAAAATCTCAAATAAACAATTTAACTTTACACCTAAAGGAACTAGAAAAATAAGAACAGAGCCTAAAATTAGTAGAAGGCAAGAAAGAATAAAGATCAGACCAGAAATAAATGATATAGAGACTAAAGAAAAAACAGTAGAAAAGATAAATGAAACTAAGAGCTAGTTATTTGGAAAGATAAACAAAATCAATAAACCTTTAGCCAGACTCATCAAGAAAAAAAAAAAAGAGGAGAGAGGGCCCAAGTTAATAAAATCAGAAATTCAGAAATGAAAGTGGAGAAGTTACAAATGACACAACAGAAATACAAAGAGTCGTAAACAATTACAAACAATTACACGTCAATAAAATGGACAACCTAGAAGAAATGAATAAACCAGAAACATAAATCTCCCATCACTGAATCAGGAAGAAATATAAAATATGAACAGACCAATTACCAGTAATGAAATTGAATCAGTTATTTAAAAAATCTCCCAACAAACAAAACTCCAGGACCAGATGCGGTGGGGGACGTGCAAAATAGGTGAAGGGGATTAAGAGGTACAAACTTCCAGTTATATAATAAATAAGTCACAGGGATGTAACATACAGCGTAAGGAATATGGTCAATAACAGTGTAATAACTTTTTAAGGGGACAGATGTTACTAGACTTATCATAATGAACATTTCATAACGTCTGCAAATGTCAAATCTTTACGTGGTACCCCTGAAACTAACATATTGTACATCAACTATTTTCAATAAAAAAAAGTATGAGATTATTAATTCAGCCAACATGAAAAAGTTTTAAAATATCTACTTGGTAAATATGTGGAGGAATAGAGTCTCATAAAAACTGCTGATGAGTGGGAATTCCCTTGAGGTCCAGTGGTTAGGACTCTGTGCTTTCATTGTGGAGGGCGCAGGTTCAATCCCGGATTGGGAACTAAGATCCTGCAAGCCAGGCGGCACGCAACACCCCCCCCCCAAAAAAAAAAAAGAACAACTGTTGATGAGTAATTTCTGTAACCATTATAATTTAAAATGGCATAACTTTTAACACAGCAAGGCAACTTCTAAAAATATGTGTTATTTAATACATGATGAGAAATTTTCCCTTGATATTCCTCTACTTTTCTATATTTTCTTAATAATTTTTCCTGCTTACACTTTCAGGTTAATTTAAAAAATATTTTCTCCTAATTTAGATTTATTTTATTATGATATATTTTAATTCTTCAATTCAAATTTTTATGTTCATCATTATTTTTAACAATTATGAAAAATGAAACTTATGTAGTTTTCCATGAGTATAGATTTTGAGATGTAATAATCTAAATTTCTTTATTTTCCAAAGTTATTTTAGAGTAAACTATTATCTGGTAAGTGTTTTATTTTTGTTTTAATTGAAAAACTTATTTGCAATTAAATAATTGTAGGACAATAATTACAGTTTTATTGCACGGTCTGAGAATTACCCCTATAAAATTTCTTTTGTATGTTTTGGAATTTATTGAGATTTTTTTTTTTTTGATTAGCTAGTTAATGATTACGTGTGTCCCTTTGCACTCCCATTTTTCTTTGTATTTCTAATTGATTTTCCTTTATATATCCAATATTATATTATTGAATAAAGATTAACAACTATTACTACATATATTGTGGATTTTTTTTGTAAGGATATTATATTAGTCATGTTTCTTATTTTTTGTGTATTATGATGTTTTGACAGCTTATGGCTGGGAACAGACTGCCCTTCCTGGGTGCTAGCCAAATTTTTAAAGACAGCAAAGAATTCAGCCAGAAACATGCCTTTTGTTTTTTTGTTTTTTCCCAAACACTAACCTTGGAGGTAATGTAAAACATGATGACTATAGTTAACACTGCTGTACAGTATACTTGAAAGTCGTTAAGAAAGTAGATCCTAAGAGTTCTGTTCACAAGAAAAAAAATACATTTTTTCTATGTTTTTTGTATCTATATGAGATGATGGATATTAACTAAACTTATTGAGGTAAGCGTTTTACAATATATTTGTCAAGTCACTATGCTGTACACCTTAAACTTAGTGCAGTCTGTCAATTACATCTTGATGAAACTGAAAGGAAAAAAATAATCGTGTAAAGCAAAGGAGCCTGAGTCCTCCTAAAAATTTGACAATTCTGAATTGGATTGGCAGATAATGGAAGAAGGAAATACAATTTCTACTTGATTTAGTGGGAGCAGGTTTCCGCTGTTCTTGGCGACATCACATGAGCAGGGCTAGATGAGGTTTCTCCATACAGACTAACGGTTTCGTGGTTGTTGAGTGACTCTCAGTTTTAGATAAAGTATGGATGTTAGTCCTAAATGTTGGTGGAGGTGTGAGATTTCATCTTCTATTGTGTGTCCGTGAGAATTTTAGAGGAAATTTGAAAGAGCCAATTGGATCTTGATTTTCAGATGCTTGGCATTAAAAAAAAAAAAAAAGTTTCTAGCCAAATCCATTGAGTCAAATCTAGGCTCTAAGGCCATAAAACTTAAAAGGTTAAAATTATGTCAGTCACTTGTAAAGAGGCAGAATGTTAATAGTCTAATAGCAAGAGCAAACATATTGGCCCCCCAAATACATGGGTCTGAATGCTGGCTTCACCAACTAGTAAGTAGGAAGCCTTGGGCACATCACTCAACCTTTCTGTACCTCACTTAACTCATCTGTAAAACGGGGACAAGTATAATAAAGATGATCAAAAGTTACCAGCACATTACAAATATCCAAAGAATGGTAGTTGCTACCGGGATAAGATATCGGGGTTCTTTTGTTATCATTCTCATATGATTTGCTTTTCCTTCTGGGTAACTGTGGTGATTGGCTAGCAAAAGCAAACTTGTATCAAGTCCCATGGCATTGGTCAGCATGAGCTCTGTTAACTGTATAAATAGATTATGAAGTACTTAGTTGATTTACACATTTCTGCAGCTGAAGAAAAATATTTACTGGGCAGATTCAACTGAATTTAAATAATCAGATTAAAAGCAGCCTGGAGGCTGGCCCTCAACTCAACAAGGGACAAGTTGCCTTGCTCTGGGTAGCAAACTAATGCCAGCTGCTTGGCTAATTTTAGCAGTAACCTGGGGAGGTGTGATTAGAACTGCAAAAGGGACAGAAATGCTTGAGAAGGAGGGCTTTTTCTCTTCACACTATATCCACATCACAGCTCCGGGGATGGACTCTAATTCACTAATTCAAAGCAACACAGATAAGGATTGAAAAGTCTGAATGAGAGAACATGGGCTTAAACTTAGATGAGGTAGGAAGTTTAAGTTTCCACGACAGGTTAGTGTCATCTAATAAATAAGTCATTTTTTCAAAGGCGAAGTGGTAAGTTAGCCCTTTATAATTCAGAGCAGATTTCCTTATAAACGTAAATTTATATTCAGTGATCAGGTGATCAGCTTCCCTGGGGGGCCACACAAGCACTTCTAATCCAAAGAGCATAGCGTGACAAGTGCCACAGGCAAACAACATTAAACCCAATAAAGCCATGTTCTCTAGCCTGACTGTTCTTTTTTTTTTTTTGCTTGCTTGCTTGCTTTTCAGATAGTCCATATAAAGTTGAATTCTCTTCAGGTACTGTTTTAAAAACAGTACTTAATGGCCATAAAGAATATTATTAAAACAACGTAGGTTGCTTCTATGGATCTTCTAGGTTATATTAGCTGCATTTGCTTAGTTATAACACAGGGAATACTGCTTAACCCCAAATTTACCAAATCGTGTTCCATAGCTCAGTGAATAGCAAACTAAAGAAAAGGTACTTCGTAAAATAAATTTGGGCAATGTAGTACACTAAAACCCCCTCTTGAAGATTCACCACGCATGTCCAGTTATTAAAGATTCTAAGCTAAGGAAGCTTTTAAACTTCATGTCATCAGCTGTCATGAAACTTAATTTCAATAAATAACAAGTTTTTGTTTTATATTACCCCAATTAAAATACTGAGAATAGTGTTCAGTAAGACACTAGCTTGGAAAATACCAATCTACTTATTTCCACCCAATAGTGTATGTGTTGCATAAAACTCACAGGAGAGTAACAGCCCATTGCATACACAGTCAGTTACATTCAGTACTGCCATAATGAAAACAATATAGTCTAGCTGTTATCACAGAGAACTTGAATTTTTACAGACTGTCTGTCTTTAGAAGGTAATGATTCTATCTAACAGAATATTCAGGGGAAAATAAAATTCACTGTTCTGTGGAAAGAGACCGTAACCCTTCTTCCTTCTATCTCTGAAGTTTAAACCGTGACTTTCAGGTTAACATCTTCCCCAATGACTAGGTGCCCCCAGGAGAATTTGCTCACAGGGGAGCTTGGGCTCAGTGTTCGCTTGTAAGCAGGGGTGTTATCGATTTATACCGACGGTCTTGCTGCTGAAAAATACTTTCTCCAACACATAGATGAATTGTCTGCTTCCAGGGTTTTC
Organism: Phocoena phocoena; assembly: GCF_963924675.1. Classification (NCBI taxonomy): domain Eukaryota; kingdom Metazoa; phylum Chordata; class Mammalia; order Artiodactyla; family Phocoenidae; genus Phocoena; species Phocoena phocoena. Next base: position 75,949,128 of record NC_089232.1, on the reverse strand, counting down.
AATATTATTTTCTTCTTCTTTCCCCAAGGAAGTAACTGGTCTAGGCTCTTCACAGTCTTCCTTATTCTGAAAATGTATATAAAAAGCCCTGTCCCGGGCTTCCCTGGTGGCGCAGTGGTTGAGAGTCCGCCTGCCGATGCAGGGGACACAGGTTCGTGTCCTGGTCCAGGAAGATCCCACGTGCCGCGGAGCGGCTGGGCCCGTGAGCCATGGCCACTGAGCCTGCGCGTCCGGAGCCTGTGCTCTGCAACAGGAGAGGCCACAGCAGTGAGAGGCCCGCGTACCGCAAAAAAAAAAAAAGGCCCTTTCCCTATGTAAGAGTATACAAATAAACTTGAGTTAGGGTCCCAAGCTCTGAGGGAGATGGTCCTGAATTGAGATTTCATAGTCTGCTGATGGTAAAAACACATTAGGCAGTGAAAAGTCCAGTCCCTTTTGGTGCTAGAAATTTGTATTCTGGCTGAGCAAGGCCAGGAAATTTGGGGGGGCTTTCAGCAGAGGCACTGCTAATCTGACCCAGAAAGGCCCAGGCCCAGCTCCCATCTGCAGTTCCGGCAGCCCTGCTGGAGGCCAGCAGCTTGCTTTGGCTAATGTAACTACCTCCCTAGCTGGTGACATTCGTGCTGCTTTCTACGGCACTTGAGAACTGCCGACACCGAAGGGTTTGGTTTCATGTTCTTGAACTTGGGTGACACAAATATTTCAGTGGTGAATCAGTCCTGAAAATGGGAGGTGGGGTAAGGTAGGGAGTGTTTATAGAAGACATTTCATCACTACTAGTCAAACATGTCTCACTGTTGGTTCAGGAGGGCCTGGTATTTTCCTCTTTGAAGGGGATACTCAGGGAGCCAAGAGCTTCCAGCTTGGAGCTCAACTCCAGGGTAGGGTAATAGCCATTTGCACACAGGAAACCTGCAGGACTAGTTGCTTTGGAATGTTGACAGTCTTAGGGAAATGGTTTTATGTCTTTCCTCAGGGGAGAAAAAAATACTTCGTAGATCTATGTAAAGAAAGCCTGGGCTGCTGCAGAGAAATTGTCCTTCTGCCTGACATTTTTTTCTTTTTAATTGAAGTATTTCTTTTAAAGGTTTCCCAGTTGCAGAACCCCAAAGGTGAGGTCAAGAAACTTGTAATTTCAGAAAAGCAGTACTGCTGATATCAATGGTATAAAAGCTTGGTTGGAAGATGAAAATATGGGATTTCTTTGGCTTGGGTACATGACTTGGACTGTAAGTGATAGAAAACCACACCCTACACAGCAGTCTCACGAGCCCTCAGCCTTCAGGTGAAGCAGAGCTGGCACCATGGTCCTGAGTGCCCTGCCAGCCTCGGGAGGTGGAGGTCACCTAAACAGCTTGCCGTCCTTCTGGGGATGTGGCACTGTGCAAGGCAAAGGGGTCTGAAGAGGACTGCGTTTAGAAAACCCATAGCCAAGCCATGCCAAGAAACACAAACCAAAAGGAAATATTTTAAGAAAATAAACAAAGCTACTGAGTCAAACATACAAAGCAGGAAAGCGGAACAAAAGATTATTTGAGGCCTGAGTTTTGAACATTCTGAAGCCACACATGTAATGGGCCAGCCCAAGAACATGAGGAGCCTTACAGCTGTGTAAGCGTTGAGGCAGCCTGCTCCCACCAGGGGCTCCCCAGCCGGTGAGGCTCCGAGCAAGCCCACCGAGCTAGCCGACTGTGCACTTGAGCTCAGCCTTGAGCTATGCAGAAACAGAGCTCCACCATCGCGTGGGCCACACAGATACAGATATGGCTGACAGGACTGATCCCACGGACTGAGTAGCTCTTGTTATATGCTTTTAAGTGTCCTCCAGGTCTAAATTTGTTGTTCAGGAACCCCAAAGAATATCCGTGTTATAATATAAAACAGTACTAACGATGTACGCATGTTGGGTTTTACAAGTTTGGCTATCAGAGTTTCTAACCAAGTACCTGTCACATCAATAGGACACTGTCCTCAGAATCCCCAAACTCTGGAACTGAATTTGTTGGGCTGGATCATCTCATGGCCCAAGGATTTAAACTTTGTAAAATAAGCCACACGTTGGATACGTATGTTCTAGTGAGTGGAACGAGGCTGCAGTGCCCAACAGCCTCTATCAGAGAGCAATGTCTCAGTGGTACTAAATCTGAATCCACGTTCACCTTCTCTGGTGTATCCAGAGGGCTTTTTGAACCAATTACCTTAGACACAACAGAATACCTTTCACTAAGGTGTGCTATAATGCCATGCCTTTGGCTTTCAGGAGGGGTTCAATAAAGCACAAGCTATACAAAAACCACTCTGAATTTGTTGTAGAACTATTGTCCAGAACATAACCATATCTGATTGCAAGTTATTTTTGTGAATAAAGGTCAGAATGAGTGTATTTCCTCTATTCTGTTGAGGGGTTATATCAGGTTTTCCTTACTGCTGTGGTTGCCAGGAAACTGACATATAAATGTCATGACTGTAACTCCATAACTTCTCACAATCAGTATAGGAAAGAAAGAGGAGGTCAAAACTGTACCGATCATGAGAAATTATGGAGTTACGATTATGACATTTACATTTACACATATATACATATATGTACACATATATGTATATACACACGTGTGTACATACACGTGTGTGTGTATACACACACACACACACACACACATATATATATATATATATATATATATATATATATACATACACACACACACACACACACACACACACCTGGAATTAGGACACGAAGATCAGGAAGTGTCGCTCCAGTATGCGAAGCAAGAAGTCTCGTAAGTATATGGTCCTGACCATCTGCACATACTATTGCAGAAGGAACATCCACTTTCTGCCCATCTCCCAGTTTGGGAGAGAGACTCTGTTTTGCTAAAGGAGAAGCAGCATAATTCATACTGTGGCGGCAATAACCCTTCTCTCTGGTCTTGCCCCTGGAAGAGATTGGTCAGGAAAGGAGAAAAAGCATAACCCTTACAAGATGTAGAGCTGAACACGTGAATGCTCAGTACAGAGAGGTCAGGAACTGAGGCTAGGTGGCAGGTAGGGGAATGCCGAATGGGCCCTGAATGATGGAAGGGCAAGTGTTTGGAGAGGTGCTGGAGGGTCGTGATGGTGGGGAAGGGGTGGAGAAAGGACAGAAGAATTTAGCAGGAAGCTGGAGTCTAAGTTGGCAGAAAGGATCAAGGGAATTTTTTTGGAATAGGAACGTTTATATTCCTTTGAAATTATCTAATCAACAAAAGTGTAAGAAAATCTAGTTCATCATTATATTATTACCAAAATCATGTCTTTCAGTTTGTATATAAGGAGGATGCTGATGGAGAGGCAGACAGGTGACAGGATTTAGGGAATGTTATCAGGGGGAAAGGACTGGGGTCCCTCTTTAGTTGAATACTAACATGAAATAAAAAGAAAAAAACAGGGCAAAAAAGTAAAACGTGGAAAAAGAGAATTGAGTATCAGCAGGTAACTGGAGTGAGAGGTCATTGGCAGAAACCCGAGGGCTTGAGCACCTGCAAACCCATGTGGACAGGCCACTCCCCATGGGACACGGACTGCAGGAAGAAGGCTCATAGCGACAGTGTCTAAGTCTCAGAGGCAGTAGGGAGAACTTGCTAGTCTATATTTGCAAATATATTGATATTCCAGGGCTCTCAGGAAGGCCTCAACCTGAGATTTTCAAGCTTCCTTTTTACCAGTCGATGTGGGTCACAGCACATGAGTGTGGAAATTGCCTAGTAATACAGGAAAGGGCACGGGATGGATGTGCTCAGTGCCCAAGGAGACACATCAGGTATCAAAAGAGAGGTTTCTGTAAGTTAGACTGTCCAGAACAGGCTTTATGTAGGATGCAGATTAGACACAGACCTTGAAGGATAACAACTGCTCTATGCTTATTTGTTGACCTACTGGATGAATGCATGAATATTTAGACTGCTGGTACTCTAAAAATGTACTTTGTATATCTCTTAATAAAAGCTATGAAGCCATGAGAAATGCCATCTGAAGTCCTTAATAACTTGGGCCCAGATCTAGGAACAGAGTAGAATAAATAGATATTTAATTTTATTCTATATATGTGATTTATTTGTGAGTTACTGTCAAGGAAGCAAATTACCAGTGTATTACTATATTGGAAATGGTAAGTCCACATCTGACTTTGGAGAGAATAAATTCTAAGCAACAAAAAAGACTAATTAGACTAATTACTTGGATCACCAAGTAAAAAGACTATCACCAAAAAAAGACCATTAGACTAATAACTTGGATCACCCATGTGAAAGGAATTCAGTTTTAAGATGCTTTATCACTAGAACTTTGAACTCAAGAAGCAAAGATAGTTATAATTTAGAATATGGTTAAAACACCTAATATCTGGTGATATGTTTCTCAGTTTAAGAAGAAAAATTTTTTAAGTCTACATTCCATTATTCTATGTGTATATATGTTGGGTTTTATTAAAAATTTTATGAATCATTTATAACCTGCCTATTTCCAAGGAAAACAATTATTTGATATAATAGTTAAAGACAATAAATTGAATACCAGAAAGCACATACAAAGAAGGGTGTGGTAGAGTCTTTAAAAAGTGGTGCCTTGAAACAATACTTAGATAGAAGGGATAAGATTGAAACTTCATAGCTGCCTTTCACTCACCAAGCTCTTTATTCCCTTCTACCTGAATGCATTCACAGGTATTTACCCTTTGTTGTCACCTAACTGAGTATTTGATTTGCTCAGCACATGGTATAAATGTGTTAATTTAGATTATAAAAGCCTAGAGGATTTATACAGTTTTCCTATAAATAAGTACTTAAAAATAATAGTGATGTGTATGTAGTGCTGTAAGGTCTACAAAACACATTCACATACATCCCATGATATCAGTCTCCAAACACTTGGAAACTAGAACTTTCATATGCTGTGTTCTAACACCGTGTCTACTTTTTAAAGTGTTTCCCCCACTATTCTCATTTTACCCTCAGACTGTGAAGTAGTAAAGACTTTCTTATTCTGAGTTTATAGATGAAGAAACTAAAACGCTACCACCAAGCTGAATTATTACTTAGAATGAGCCTTAAGAAAACATATACATACCCCTGCTTATCAATTCATTTACTTTTACTCTTTGACTTACAGATCTTATTTTTACTTTTTCAGAAATTTCAATATTAGTGTTGCATTATTTCTCCCATCTTAGCAAAAAACAAAAAATCATTATCAGCTCCAAGAGGTATATTTGTCTTCCAATTCCAGCAACATGGTAGACTGACCTAAAGTGGAGTCCCTTTTTCCACAAATAAAATATTACCAACAGAAAACTGTTGAAAATACATAAAAGGGCTCACAAGAAAGAGAAATGCCCAGCTATCAGAAATAAAAAGCTAATTGAAAGACAGAGGCTGAAATAAGAATGTATAAAACTTGTGGAAGGCAACTACACCAGTACTTACAGGGGTATATACATTGGCAAACATATATACATATGGAAACCTATAAGCTAAATGTGTAACTTAAGGTACTCTAAAGAAAGTTGGAGGAAGGAAATATTAAAAAGCAAGATAAAATAGAGAAAAACAACAAATTCAAAACTTATTCTTTGAAAGATAATAGTCAAATTCATCACAAAACTAGTCAAGAAAAAAATTTTAAATGGGATATAACTACAGGTACAGTGGAGACTTTTTCCATTCTTTACAGAATGGTGGAAATCGTTTTATGTCAGTAAATTTGAAAACAAGGATGCGACAAAAAATTTTACAGGAAAAAAGTGGTAAATTATCAATACTGATCTAAGAAAAATAGATAAACTGAGTGTCTATTAAAGAAATTAAATTGAGAGTTAAAAAAAATTCATCACATTACCCCCACCTTTCATAACCCTTGCCTTCCCACAAACCCAAACATCAACACCATCAGACTCAGACAGTTTTACAGACAACTTTTACTAAACCTTCAAGGAACACAAAAGCTCTGTCTTATACAAACTGTTCCAGAGAATAATAAAAGAAAGAATTCTCCCAAACTCGTTTTATGAGGCTAGGATGACCTTGATTCCAATACATGACAACTGAGGAAAATTGTAGACAGATTTCACGTACTAACATAAATGCTAATATCCTCCACATAGAATAAACAAAATCTTTCCACCTTCTTCTTCCCACAGTTATCAGAGACCAAGAGGAGATACTTAGAATAGCTGTAAACCAGCCTTCCCCAGTCATCCTTTATCATCAGTCAAGAATGTGGAGTACTGGCTACTCTCCCCCGAAGAGATGAAGTGGGAGCCCATCGCTGGATCTATGACCACACCCTCCACCCTCAGGGCTTCAACCTCCTCCTGTATGCTCAGGAATCAGGAGAGGGCTTACCAGCACTGAAGAAGGATTCCTAGTGGAACTAAGTCTATACCCCCCAGACCTTTGGGCCTCTTTGAACAGGGGTCAAAAGGGAACCCATAGGGTTCTACATGTAATAAGCTCAGAAGTCACCACTCCATCTTAACAACAAGTAAAAACTGAACAGACTGAATCAACATTTCTTGGATCCGTAAGAGAGAGAAGGACACGGGGCAGAGTATGGCCCCCCAAACTGGAGAGACAGACAGGAAAATGCAAGAGGTCATGGCTCACCAGAAGAGAGACTCATGAGCAGAAACTGCAGTGGGAACCAATGTAAGGTAGGAAAACTTGAACCGTAACTGATGAACCACATAAGCTCAGTGTAGACAACTCTGAGAGTTAAAGACTCCACAGAGAACCACTCACTGCGGGGGGGGGGGGGGGGGGGGGTTTCAAGAATTTTCGAGATTTACCTTCAGGAGCTCAACCAGGTTTTCCCAGTAAATGTTGGAGAAAAAGCCCCTTGTGCTTCTGGCAGGAGAAGGGAAAAGAAACCATTTTGAAATATACCAGATCACTCTGTTCTTAAAACCTGTCCACAGGAAAAATCAGTTAACCAGAGGTAACCTGATGAGGTATTATCAGAGCCTAACTGATCTGGGGGAAGGGAAATACCCAACTCCAGTCCTCTTTAGCCTTCCACGTGAGAGAACTGAGCTACCCAACTCCAGTCACTCTAGCCATCCTGTACCATATAAGGGGGGAGAGAAAAACTGAGAGACAGTTGTGAAGTTCACAGCCCAGAGTCTTTTGTTAAAAGACTGAGACCTAATTGTAGGACTATGGAACACTTCCTCTCCTCCCACATCCTACCACCATATTGTTAAAGGCCTATTAACAGTAGTTCCTTTGACCTGGTATATCATGTCTGGTTATCAAGGAAAAAAAAAAATTACATGCCATACCAAACAGCAAAAAAACACAATTTGAAGAGACAGAACAAGTATCAGAAATAGACATGGTAGAAATGTTCAAATTGTCAGTCTGGGGATTTAAAAAGACTGATTAATATGCTAAGGGCTCTAATGGATAAACTAGACAACATGCAAGAACAGATAGGCAATCTAAGTAGAGAAATGGAAATCCTAAGAAAGAAAGAAAGAAAAAAAGAAATGCTAGAGATCAAGAACAGTATATCATAAATGAAGAATGCCTTTGATGGGCTTATTAGTAGACTAGACAAGTCTGAGGAAAGAATTTCTAAGTTAGAGGCTATATCAATAGAAACCTTCAACTCTGAAAAGCAAAGAAACAAAGACTGAAAAAATAGAACAGAATATTCAAGGACTATGGGACAACTACAAAAAGTATAACATATACATAATGGGAATGCCAGAAAGGAAACAAAGAAAGGAACAGAAGAAATATTTGAAACAATAAAAACTAAGAATTTTCCCCCAAATAATGTCAGACATCAAGTCACAGATCTAGGAATCACAGAAAACACCAAGCAGGATAAATGCCAAGAAAAAAATTCACCTAGGGACTTCCCTGGTGGTCCAGTGGTTAAGACTTCACCTTCCAATGCAGGGGGTGCAAGTTCAATCCCTGGTCAGGGAGCTAAGATCCCACATGCCTTAGGGCCAAAACACCAAAACACAAAACAGAAGCAATACTTTAACAAATTCAGTAAAGACTTTAAAATGGTCCACATCAAAAAATAACTTAAAAAAAATTCACCTAGTTATATCATTTTCAAATAACAAAAAAAGCAAAGAGAAAGAAAAAGATGCTGAAAGAAGCCAGGGGAGGAAAACACCTTAGAGGTACAAAGATAAGAATCACATCTGCCTTCTCCTCAGAAACCATGCAAGCAAGAAGAGAGTGGTGTGGAATATTTAAAGTGTTGGAAAAAAAAAAAAAAAAAGAAAGAAAGCATCAACCTAGAATTCTGAGAAATTATCTTTTTAAAATAAAGGAGAAATACTTTCTCAGACAAACAAAGATTGAGGGAGTTTGCTTCTTGTAGACCTGTCTTGCAAGAAATGTTAAAAGAATATTTTTTAGAGAGAAGAAAAATAACATGGATAAGCTACTTAAATCTACATAAAAAAGAAAAAGCATCAAAGAAGGAATAAATGAACGTAAAATTAAAATTTTTTTTCCTTATTCTTAATTGATCTAACAGATATATCTAACTCGTTCCAAATAATAGAAACAATGTATTCAATTATATATGCTTATGTATCAATATATATCATGCATCTATACGTATATGTACTTGTGTATATGTATACATATATATGCACACGCATACTAAATATATGTCCTTAGGTATGCTTATATATATGTAAAACAAATGACAGCAATGACACAAGGGACAGGAGAGGGAGGAATTAGGATTATTTTGTTATTATAAGGCACTCACACTACCCATGAAGTAATATAGTATTACTTGAAAGTGGAAGTGGACTTGGATTTGTTGTAAATGTATATTATAAACTCTAGGGCAAACATTTAAAAAGTAATAAAAGAAGTATAACTGATATGCTAAGAGAGAAGATAGAATTATCCAAAATGCTAAAGTAAAGCCACAAAAGGCACAATAAGAGTAGAAGGCAAAAATACAACAAAAAACAAAGGCAACATAAAGAAAAAGCTAACAAACATGGTATATAGTAATCTGATTATCAGTAATCACTTCGAATATCAATATTCTAATGGCACCAATTAAAACACAGAAATTGACAGAGGGAACCAAAAAATTAGGTTCAACTCTGTGCTGTCCACAAGAATGTCATTTTAGATATAAAGACGCATATACATTGGAAGTAAGAGGAAGTGGGCAGGATCAAGATGGCAGGGTAGGAAGACCCTGAGCTCACCTCCCCCCACAAACACATCAAAACTACAACTACATATAGAGCAGCTCTTACTGAGAACAACCTGAAGACTAGTAGAACGGCTTTTCTTCAACCAAGGCTATAAAGAAAGAACCACACAGAGTCTGGTAGGAGGCGAGGAGAAGTAGGGATTCACACCCCTAGTGGGTCACTCAAAAGAGGATTAGGATACCACAGGCTTGGGAATACTTCCTAAGGAGAGAAGAGTTAAAGTCCCCCCCCCTCCCCACACACACATGCACACACTGAAGAAAAAGAAGAGACAGCTCAAAAGTGTGGCTCCAACCCCTTGGGCCAGATCCTGCCTCTAACAAAGGCAGATACCATTCATAGAAGCATTATTTACAATAGCCAAGGTATGGAAGCAACCTAAGTGTCCACCAACAGATGAATGGATAAAGAAGATATGGTGTGTGTGTATATATATATACCATATATATAAATATTATTTTATATATATATATAATGGAATATCAGCCATAAAAAGAATGAAATTTTGCCATTTGCAACAACATGGATGGACCTGGAGGGAATTATGCTTAGTGAAATAAGTCAGACAGAAAAAGACAAATACTGTATGCTTTTACTTATATGTGATATCTAAAAAATAAAACAAATTAATAAATCTAACAAAACAGAAACAGAGAACAAACTAGTGGTTACCAGTGGACAGCCAGGAAGTTCCTTAAACAACACACTTGTAAACAAAGAAGGAATCTTAAGATAAATTTTAAAATATTTTGAACTAAATAAAGGTGAAAGCACAACTTGTAAAAATCCGTGAGATAGAGCCAAAGCAGTGCTTAGCGGGAAACTTATAACGTTGAATGCATATATTAGAAACAAAAAAAGATCTAAAATCACTAATCTAAGTTTTCACCTTGGGAAACTAAAAACAGAAGAGCAAATTAAATACAAAGTAAGTAGAAGAAAGGAAATAATAAGAATTAGAACAAAAATCAATAAAATTAAAAACAGGAAATCAATAAAGAAACCAAAAGCTGGTTCTTTGAAAAAGAATCAATAAAATTAATAAGTTCCTAGACAAGCTAAGAAACAAAACGAGAGGACACAAGTTACTATGATATTAGTATTATGATACTAGATATCATATGATACTAGATACTAGATACTATGATATTAGAAATGAAAGAGGGCATATCACTACAGATACCAAGAACGTTGAAAGAATAATTAAGGAATACTATGAAAAATTCCATGCCCACAAATTTGGTCACCTAAATGAAATGGACCAATTCTTTGAAAACACAATTTCCCAAAACTTATACAAGAAATAGATGATGTGAATAAGTCTATATCTATTAAAGAAACTGAATCAGTAATTAATGGTCTTCTAAAGCATAAAGCAACAGGCCCAGATGGGTTCACTGGTGAATTCTACCAAACATTAAAGGTATAAATTATGACAATTCTTTACAATCTCTTTCAGAGGAGAGAAGCAGAAGGAATACTTCTTAACTTGTTCTATGAGGCCAATATTAATCTTTATACCAAAACCAGGCAAAGATATTACAAGTAAAGAACAATACAGATCAATCTTTCTTATGAACATAAATGTAAAACTCCTCAACAAAATATTACAACATCAACTCCAACAATGTATAAAATGAATTATATACCATGACCAAGTGGGATATATCCCAGGTATAGAAGGCTGTTTCAACATTTGAAAATCAATTAATATAAATCATATCAACAAGCTAAAAAAGAAACATCCACATGATCATATCAATAGATTAAAAAAAAGGGACTTGGCAAAATCCAACATCCATTCATGATAAAAAGAAAAATTCTCAGTAAACTAGGAATAAAGGGAGACTGCCTCAAACTGATAAGAAATATGTACCAAAAACCCCAAAACAAACAAACAAAAACCCCTACAGCTAACATCATAATTAATGACGCATGAAACTCTACTTTTGTAGTAGAAAACTAGAAGCTCTCCTACTAAGATCAGAAACAAGGCAAGGGTGACCCTCTCACCACTCCTTTTCAACATCACACTGGAAGTACTAGCTAATGTAACAAGACAAATCAAGGAAATAAAAGGTATATAAATTGGGAAGGAAGAAATAAAACTGTCTTTTCACAGGTGAAATGGTCATCTATGTATAAAATCCAAAAGAAATGACAGAAAATCTCCTGGAACTAATAAGTGATTATCACAAGGTTGCAGGATACAAGATTAGTTTATAAAAATTAAGTGCTTTCTTGCATTCAGCAATGAACAAAAGGGGATTTGAAATTAAAAACACAGTATTATTCATATTAGCACCTAGGTATAAATCTAACAAAATATGCACACAACCTATATGAAGAAAATTACAAGATTCTGATGAATGAAATTAAGGAAATAAATAGATGGAGAGAGATTTCATGTTCATGGATAAAAAGACTCAATATTGTCAAGATGTCATTTCTTCTCAACATGATCTATAGATTCAGTGAAATTTCAATCAAAATCTCAGCATGTTATTTGGTGGATACTGACAAACTGATTCTGAGGTTTATATGGCGAGGCAAAAGTTTCAAAATAGCTAAAATATTACTGCAAGTGGGAAAATAAAGTTGAATAACTGACATTACCAGACATCAAGACTTACTGTAAATCTCCAGTAATCAAGACAGTGCAGCATTGTCAAAATAAATAGAGCAGTGGAAGACTAGAGAGCCCAGAAATAGACCCATATAAATACAATCAACTGATTTTTGACAAAGGAGCAAAGGCAATACAATGGAGAAGCTGGTAATTCATATGCAAAAAAAAAAAAGAATCTAGATACAGACCTTACACATTTCACAAAAATTAACTCAAAATGGACCATAGTTTTAAATGTAAAACACAAAACTATAAGACTCTTAGAAAATAACATAGGAGAAAACATAAACAACCTTGCATATGGCAATGACCTTTAGATGCAAAACAAAAGCACAATCCACTAAAAAAAAAATAATGGATAACCTGGACTTCATTAAAATTAGAAACTTCTGCTCTGTAAAAACAGTGCCAAGAGAATGAAAAGGCAAGCCACAGACTGGGAGAAAATATTTGCAAACAATACATCTGATAAAGGAATGTTATTCAAAATATACAAAGAACTCTTAAAACTCAACAGCAGAAAAGCAAACAACTGGATTTAAAAATGGGCAAATAAGATATATAAATGGCAGACAGGAGGTGAAAAAGTGTTCCACATCACATGTCATCAGGGCAATGCGAATTATAAAAACAATGAGATATCACTACACACCTGTTAGAATGGCCAAAATCTGACAACACCAAATTCTGGAGAGCATGTGGAGTAACTAGAACTCTTGCTCATCGCTGATGGGAAGGCAAAATGGCACAGTCATTTTGGAAGACAGTATGATGGTTTCTTACAAAACTTGGTATTTATCCGAAGGAGCTGAAAACAGGTCCACGTAAAAATCTGCACACAGATGTTTATAGCAGCTTTCTTTTTCCATAATTGCCAAAACTTGGAAGCAACCAAGATTTCCTTCAGTAGGTGAATAAACTGAGATATATACAGACAATGGACTATTAATCAGCAGTAAAAATAAATGATCTCAAGCCATAAAAATACAAAGAGGAACTTGAATGCACATTACTAAGTGAAAGAAGTTCATCTGAAAAGGTTACATACTGTATGATTCTAATTATATGACATTCTGCAAAAGGCAAAACTAGGAAGACAGTAATAAGATCAATGGTTGCTAGGGGGCTGGACGGGGTGAAGAGGGAAAAATAGGTAGAGCACAGAGGACTTTAGGGCAGTGAAACTACTCTGTATGGTACTATAATGATGGAGACATGTCATTATACATCTGTCCAAACTCACAGAACGTACTACACCAAGAGTGAATCATAATGTGAAATATGGACTTTGGGTGATTATGGTATTTCAATATAGGTTTATCAAATGTAACTAATATACCACTCTGATGGGGGATGTTGATAATTAGGGAGGCTACGCATGTGTGGGGTCAGGAGGTGTACAGGAAATCTGTACCTTCTTTCAATGTTGCCGTGTACCTAAAACTGCTCTAAAAAATTAACTCTTAAAAAAACAGAAGCCAGACATCCCCTCCCTACCCCACTAGTTCACACAGCCTCATCCCTATTATCCACGCTGTATCTATGGAGCCTAATTTTACTACGTTCATTATACCCAGTTATCACTACAAGACACAGACTTTTTTTTTTTTTTTTTCCCGGTACGCGGGCCTCTCACTGTTGTGGCCTCTCCCGTTGCGGAACACAGGCTCCGGACACGCAGGCTCAGTGGCCACGGCTCACGGGCCCAGCCGCTCCACGGTATGTGGGATCTTCCCGGACCGGGGCACGAACCCGTGTCCCCTGCATCGGCAGGCGGACTCTCAACCACTGCGCCACCAGGGAAGCCCAAGACACAGACTTTTGAGTTACCTCTCAACTCCATCATTCTAACCTTAAATTTCTATAAATATGTTTTATTCCATTCTCATCTCCTAACACCACCTCAATTTTTAAATTTGGTCTACCATGATCTCTGGAGCTCGTTGTCAATTAATTGTAATATTTACTGTGTATTCAAAATCATCTCTAAACATCCTTTATCCTCTTGTTCTTACAGCAATGTGACTCTCCTCTGAAATGTTGCTTCTACACAGCTAGCCCTCTTAATTGCAAAAGGGGCAAGTATCCTCCGTGCCCCTAATTGCCACTTCTAAATCATTCTCCCTTACTCCTCACTTAAAACCCCAGCTTTAAACTGCATGGCATCAGATTATATCTCTGCTACCATTGCTTGTTGGTATCACCCACCTGTTGCCCTTCAAGTCTCAATGTTCATAAATCTTGGCTCACTGCTTGTACCATTATTCCTATCTTCATTCTTGGTGATTTCACAGTGCATAAAGATGATTCTTCCAACACCTATTAATTTCTCAAACACCCCTCTTCAGATAATTTTGTTCTAGGCACTCATTCTCATGGTTATATACCAGAACTTACATTTCTATAACATTTCTGTAACTGCAGTCTCTATATAACTTCAGTTGCATGCATTCCATTCTCTGACCATCATTTCTATTTTCCTAGTTCTTTCTTCCTAATACCGTGATTCCAACCATAGACATTCAACGTTTATGGACAATCTGAATGTAATTCATTTCATTATCAGGTAAAAAGATTACTGATTACTGAAACACATGCAAAAAATAAGTATTTGAAAAGTTAACACCTGATTTTTAGTACAAATGTTTTAGCGAACTAGGAACAGAACAAATTACCTTCATTTGAACAGTGTTTCTCACAAAACCTATGAAACTAGTACATTTTAGAAGTACTCTTTTTTATCAAGAGAAAAAGGCTTGTTGTCACTCCTTCTATCCAACATTGTACTGGTGGTCCTAGCAAACACTACATTTAAAAAATAAAGATTATTGAATAAAAAACATCATTGTTGACCGATAGTATGATTGCACAGAGAAATGTAGAGTATTAGAACTCACTGATGAAAGAGTAAATCAAGTTAGCTATTTATAAGAGAAATACATAAAAATTGATTTATTTCTTGTATGACAGAAACAATTAATTTAGAAGTGACATTAAAAATATACTTGGGCTTCCCTGGTGGCACAGTGGTTGAGAGTCCGCCTGCCAATGCAGGGGACACGGGTTCGTGCCCCGGTCCGGGAAGATCCCACATGCCACGGAACGGCTGGGCCCGTGAGCCATGGCTGCTAAGCCTGCGCGTCCGGAGCCTGTGCTCCGCAATGGGAGAGGCCACAACAGTGAGAGGCCTGCGTACCGCAAAAAAAAAAAAAAAAAAAAAAAAAAAAAAATATATATATATATATATACAGATACCATTGCTTGTTGGTATCATTCACCTGTTGCCCTTCAAGTCTCAATGTTCATAAATCTTGGCAGATACCATTCATAACAGCAACAAGCTTTATCAGATACCCAGGAATCGACTTAACAAAGTACATGCTAAATTTCACAGAAAGAAAACAAAATTATTAAGGAATATTAAAATTTCAAAATATATGGGTAGATATACCAAATTTATCGGCAATAATATTCAAAATATAAAATATGGCAATTCTACCCAAATTAACTTATAGATTCAATATAATTCTAAAAACATTCTAACATGATTTTTAATGGAATTTGATAAGCAAAAATCAATATGGGATTTTAAAATACCAAGAAGAGCTAAGACAAATTTGAAGAAAAATAAGTAGAAATTCACCCTACTAAGCTTTCAAAATTTGAACTTAATATAAACACAAGGTTAGTTTATTGGTGAAAGGATAGACAAATAGACCAAAGAAACAGGAAAGAAATCCTAGTCAAACACATATAGAGGAACTTCATATACATCAGAGATGACAAAATAAATCAGTAAGAAAGTCAGGAACTAGGCAATAAATGCTTCGGGGACAAATGCTTACTCATGTGGAAAAAAACTGAACTGTATCTCTGTCTCATATTTAGAAATAACTTTATGTGTAATAATATTCTAAATTTAAGTACAAAAATTTTAATTTAGGAGATAATAGAATAAAATATATATATAAATATATATTTTTTCTCAAAATAGGAAAGAATTTTACAAACAAAATAAAGGTCTAACCATAATGGAAAAGACTGATAGTTTGTCAGCTCAAAAATTAAACTTCATTTTGTGTGTGTGTGTGCAGGGTTACCATGTTCAATAAACAATGTGAATGTCTGAAGTTATGTATATGAATAATACTGTGGTAATGCATATATTCAATAAAGAAACCAAGAAAAAACTTCAAAGCAAGCCACAGACCATAGGTTGGGAGAATATATTTATAAAATATGTAACTGATAAAAGAACACTACTGAGAATATATCAAGAACTCTTTCATTCGACAATATGAAATAACTCAATATCAAATAACTCAATAGAAAAATAGAAAAATGGAAAAATGGATGGCTTTTTAAAAATCACAGAGCAGAGACTTCCCTGGTGGTCCAGTGGTTAAGAATCTGCCTTCCAATGCAAGGGATGTGGGTTCAATCCCTGGCTGGGGAACTAAGATCCCACAAGAAGCAGGGCAACTAAGCCCACATGCTCTAGAGCCCATGCCACAACTAGAGAGAAGCGTGCATGATGCAATGAAAGATCCCACATGCCACAACAAAGATCCCGCATGTGGCAACTGAGACCCAATGCAGCCAAATAATAAATAAATAATTTTTTAAAAATCACAGAGCAAGAAAAGAATACATAAATCTAGACACACATCTTACACTTTACACAAAAATTAACTCAAAATTGATCATTGGCCAAATGTAAACATGCAAAACTATAAAACTTCTAAAACATTTTAGAAAATCTATGTGCCTTTGGGATCAGTGATGAGATACAACACCAAAATCATAATTCATGAAAGAAAAAATAGATGTTCAACTTTATTAAAATTAAAACCTCCTCTGCAAAAGATGATGTTAAAAGAATCAAAAGCCACACACTGGAAGAAAATATCACATATCTGATAAAAGACTTGCACCTAAAATATACAAAGAACACTTAAACTTCAACAATTAAAAAACAATTTTAATTTTTAAAAATAAGCAAAAGAGGGGCTTCCCTGGTGGCGCAATGGTTAAGAATCCGCCTGCCAATGCAGGGGGCACGGGTTCAAGCCCTGTTCCAGGAAGATCCCACATGCTGTGGAGCAACTAAGCCCGTTGCTCCACAACTACTGAGCCTGCACTCTAGAGCCCATGTGTCACACCTACTGAAGCCTGTGCGCTAGAGTCCGTGGTCCGCAACAAGAGAAGCCACAGCAATGAGAAGCCCTCACACCGCAACAAAGAGTAGCCCCTGCTCAATGCAACTAAAGACCCAAAGCAGCCAAAAAGAAATTAATTAATTAATTGATTTTTAAAAAATAAGCAAAAGATCTGAACAGACAGCTCACAGAAGAATACAGTATATAATCAAATAAACGTGAAAAGATGCTCAACATAACTTGTTATCAGTGAAATTGAAAAAAAATTAAAACAATGAGTAACTCTACACATCTACTGGACGACTACAATACAAAAAACTGACAACACTAATTTCTGGTGAGCATTCAGAGCAATACAAACTCTTATTCATTGCTAGTGGGAATGAAAATGATAAGACACTTTGGAAAATAGTCTGACAGTTTCTCACAAAGCTAAGCATAGTCTTTCCATACAATCCAGCAATCAAGGT
Source organism: Phocoena phocoena (assembly GCF_963924675.1). Lineage (NCBI taxonomy): Eukaryota > Metazoa > Chordata > Mammalia > Artiodactyla > Phocoenidae > Phocoena > Phocoena phocoena. The sequence continues at coordinate 75,931,626 of NC_089232.1, read as the reverse complement.
ACTAGGTATTTACCAAAGTGAGTTAAAACTTATGTCTACACAAAAAAATCTTCATATAATTGGTTACAGCAGCTTTATTCATAATCATCAAACCTGGAAGTAACCAAGACGTCCTTCAATAGATGAATGGACAAACCGCACATCTATGCAGTGGAATGCTCTTCAGCGATGAAAGAGAATGAGATATCAAGCAATGCAAAAGCACAGATGCATATTGCTAAGTGAAAGAAACCAATCTAAAGATTACTTCCTGCATGATTCCAATTATTTGACATTCTGGAAAAGACAAACCTATAAAGATGGTAAACAGATCAGTGGTAGCCAGGTGTTTGGGAAGGAACAACATAAGAGATTTTTTTAGAGCAGTGAAACTAATCTGTATGATAGTTGCAATGGTAGATACATGACATTATGCATTTTTCAAAACCCACAGAAATTTACAGCACAAATAGTGAGCCTGAATGCATGTAAATTAAAAAACATTTATTGGGGGGTCAGAGGCAATACCAGGTCAGGATGCAGACTGCGACAAAAGATGTAACTTTATCTCACTGAAGAGAGTGTGAGAAAAAAAGGTGCTAACCTCAGTAACTATGGAAATGAGTGGCATCTATAGGATTAAAGCAAAAAGAACTGCACACAAGCACTGAACTCTAGATGACAAAGTTGTTTCCCACAGGAATATGAGTTAAACAACTCTGACACCACTATACATCTATACTGGAACTGAACAACTAAGGAATGGATGGCAATGGTGGGAACCAGACTTCTCACTTCTGGAGTGGGAGGTTACAGACGAGCAAGGGGAGGGGGCTGGAATGATTCACATAGTAATGGATTAGAGTTGGAAAGATCTTGGCTTAATAGAGATGCAGATGGACACATATGGAAATATTTACAGATATGTTTATATATGTGGCTTAGTAGTCCTTCATATATTTTCTTGTTCTGTCAGCTGAAAGGGACTAGAAGCAATGACACCCTAGTAGCAATGAGCACATCCAGCACCTAGATCTTGGTTTCTAATACCCTTCCGCAATAAAAGGAACCAGGGCCCCTTGGAGAAATGGCTGGGCATTCCAGGGCAGGGAGGGAGAAATGTAAAATGAGCCTGGAACATCTTGTACTGTCAGAAAGTGAGGAAGTACTAAAAAACAAACAAACAAACAAAAAGACCCATAATGATGAGAGTTTGTCAAAGAGGCACAGGATCTAACTGAAAGAGTCCCCAATGCCAAAGCTGGAAAAATTTGAGCAGCAAAAAAATAAAGTGGTTTTGGTTATAACCCAAAGTACAAAATTAGTAAATGAATAAATTAATAACTATAATAAATAGGGGGAATAGGAAAATATCCCATGAAGAAGAACTCCAAATAATTTATTTATGCAGATATTCTGTCTTCAAGGAGGTGAGGCATAACTCCTCACTCCTGTGTCTAGTCACTTAATTCCAAAAAGTACAGAATGGAAACAGGAAAAAAGAGTACAATGAAGGAACCTAACAAACACCACCTCAGCCAGGTGATCAACAGGAACCTCAACTGTGATGAGTCATGTTCATAGTATGTGCCCTTGATCTGATGTGATGAGAATGGCAATTACCTCTGTGGGTCTTCCTCCTCAAAGTCCATAAACAGTCTAATCTTAAGAAAAAATTCAGCCAAATCCCAGTTGAGGACATTCCACAAAACTTGACCAGGACTCCCTAAAACTCAAGGTAATAAAAAATAAGTAAAACCTGAGGAAACTGTCATCGCCCAGAGGACCGTAAGAAGACCTGATGGAAGTCTGATGTAGTATCCTGGGTAGGATACTAGGACAGGAGAAAAGTATATTAGGTAAAAACTAAGGAAATCTGAATAAAGTGTGGACTTCAGTTAATAATAATGTATCAATACTGATTTATTTATTGTGACGTATGTACCGTATTAATATAAAATGTTAATTATAGGGATAACTGTATAGGGGTATCTATGGGAACCCTCTGTACTACATTCATAAATGTTTTGCAAATTTAATACTACTCTAAAATTAATAGTTTAGTTTTAAAATCAGAAAAGAATTAAATAGACTGTCCAGTAAATTATTAATAAAAATTCATTCAACTTCACTAATAAGCATGAATATAAATTTAAAAGGGAAAAATGAAAAGACATGTTTCTGATGGATTATCTTATAGCCAACTAACCCTGCCAAGAACACCTATAAAAGATGAATAAATTTTTTTTTAATTGTTTAAACCTATCACAACAAGAGCATTCATTCTACCTCTACCTATCTGAAGGCAGCCAAGGACTGGTGGCACTTTGGTCAACATCCCTGTTCAATAAATTTTGACAGAAGTATACAGTTGTGTGACTACCCACAAACCATATGGAACATTTCCCATCACGTCAGCAAGTTTTCTCAATCCCCTTGATAGGGAATCCTCCCTTCAAACCTAGAAAGGCAATTGCTGTCTTTCTGCCACTATACTTGCCTCTTCCGGCACTTCACACAAATAGACTACGGTACGTAGTATTTTGTGTCTGTCTTTTGTCACTAAGCTTAAGGCTTCTGAGAGTCAATCACGAATGCATGGAGCAACATTTTGTTCCTTTTCATTGATAAGTAGTTTTCCTTTACATGTATATACCACAAAAATTTTAATCTATTCACCAGCTGATGGATATCTGGGTTGTTTCCCAGATTATGAGTAAAGGTACTATTAGCATTCCCAAACCAAATTGTGTATGCATGTTTTCATTTCTCTTGGATAAATTTTAGAGTAGGAATATTGGGACATACGGTAAGTGTATGATAACTTTAAAAGAAAATACCAAAATGTTTTCCAAAGTGGCTACAACATTTTCAACTCCACTTGCAATATATGAGAGTTCCAGTTTCAATACCACTTGGTATTTTTTTTTAATTTAGCCATTCCAATAGGTGTGCAGTATACCTCATTGTGGTTTTCATTTGCATTCCTTTGCTAACAATGACATTGAACATGTTTGCAGGTGTTATTGGCCATTCATACATCTTCTTTGATGTAATGTCTGCTTAGATTCTTTGTCCTTTTAAAAAAAAATTGAGATTTTCTTTTCCTTTTTCTTTTTTTTGTTGTATGAGTTCTTTATATCTTACAGGTACAAGTTCTCTCTCAACTTTTTTCTCCCAGTCTGTGGCTTATCATTTAATTTTCTTAACAGTGTCATTTCTTACAGTATATTTTGAAGAACATAGGTTTTTATTTTATCTGTGCTTTTGGTGTATTAAGAAATGTTTGCCTAAGAAGGAGCAGTCCTAATGTTAATGAAATACACATCATCTCTTTTCAAAAGGAGACAGTCTGGGTGGCTGACTAGTAGTAAGGCAGCAAGTTAGGCTGGGTGATAAATGGAGTGTGTGGGTGTCTAAGGGTTCAGGACTTTGGGACAAATACACTGTTCTCACCATAGGCCTTTGCAGTGAAACCAGACCCATGTAACCTACACTGATCTGAGTCTTCATGCTCTCTGCTCTTCTGCTAGATAGAATCTCTTCTGTCCTTAAGTCCTCTATGGCCCTTTGGATATTTTAAAGTGTTTTAAAATATTTTAATGTATTTGATCACTACAGCCCTGTGAAGTAGGAACTAAACGTCTATTGCTTTGTTTTGCTTTGTTTTGTTTTGTTTGACGCACAAACTTCTACTATCCCATATTCATAGTTGAGAATTTAAGTGACTTGCCTAACGCCACATAAATATTGAGCAACAAAGTTAGGACTGGAGCCCAAGTCTCCTGACACGAAACATGGTATCTCCTGCTCTCCTTACTTAAATGCTTGAGCAACTATGGCTAAACCCAAGTCCTCTCTGTGGATATGGTAGAGCCAGGGTAGAGCGGTTCGGTTAGGGAGAGAGGCTACTCATAAAGAAGGTTTGGGAGAACCTGATAACACATTACCATCCCATGTCAAAACAAAAGGCATTGTGGTACAGTAGGAAATTAGATAAATGTGAGTTCTGAATCCAGTTTGGCTAGCTTTAAAAAATTTTGTCTTCTGAGTCAATGTGTTCCCCTAAAGTATTTGAGAAGACTAGTCTCTCACTCATTAGCTACGTATTTCTTAACTCTGATTAATCAGTGTCCTTTTAATTACATGAGCTAAAGTTTTTTGAGCATCTATGTATCAGACCCTGCAATCCATTTTATTTACTGCATTTAAATCTCAAAACATCTCTACGAAGTAATCTCATCCCAATTTATCAAAAAATGAAACAGAGATTATGTTTTGCCTGAGCCCCCATAGAGCATATGCTAGAGATTTAAGATTTTCTGACTCCAAACCCATGCTCTCAGGCACTTAATCTATAGTGCCTCTTGTATTTAAAATGAGCACATTCATTCTTACTGCATACAGTTGCTTTGCAAATTTGGAACAATTCATGTTAAAAGTAGATTGTAAATATTTGTCTTTATTCAATTTCCTCCCCTTCTCATTGTATGAGAGGATTAAACTTCCTAACCGAACTTGCAGTTGCGGGGTGGGGGGTGTCTTATGATTAGTCCTTTCTAATGGGTTATGGACAGAACAGGCTTGTGTCGCTTGGGGGATGGAAAATTTAATTGTCAGTATAAGATCATTCGGTTCTCATTCTGCCTGGGAGATTACGGAAGTGTGTGTATGGAAGTGTGTGTATGGAAGTGCCATAATTTTCAAGTACCCTGGAATGCTGAGCCAACACGTGGAAGACAGCTGCCTTGGAAAGTTTTGTGGAGTGAACTTTGTATGAGAGAGATAAACTTGTCTTCAACCACTGATATTTGGGGGTTGCTTGTTACCATGGCAAAACCTAACGCATCCTCATGTACGCAACACACCGTCTAGGGCCGTAGTGAGAGTGGTCATATTTTAGTGGTGGTTAGTCTTGATGCTATTGTCCATAAATGGTGGTTGGTCTTGATGCTATTGTCCATACATGGTGGTTGGTCTTGATGCTATTGTCCATAAATGGTGGTTGGTCTTGATGCTGTTGTCCATAAATGGTGGTTGGTCTTGATGCTGTTGTCCATAAATGGTGGTTGGTCTTGATGCTGTTGTCCATAAATGGTGGTTGGTCTTGATGCTATTGTCCATAAATGGTGGTTGGTCTTGATGCTATTGTCCATAAAGATCATCAGGCCATTTCCAAAAACAACCCCTTTATGGTCCTTGGCCTCTCTTTCATAGACAAGCAAAATATTTTCATTATCGAAGTAGCAAAATTAAAATGATGTCTTTGTAAAACATAGTTCAATGACATAGACAAGGAATGGCTATTTTGTCTGGAGTGTTCAGCAGAAGTGCAAGCATCAGATAAACGGTCTTTTCCCTTGAGTTGATTCTCTCAATCTACTTACAAGTAATTATAAAGGCACTAAACTCACAAGCATGAATGGATTACAAACCATTCTACCACTAAGTAAATTTAAGCAGTCTTCTTGATCTCTATCAGGAAGGCCTTCCCCCCTTAACAAGTTCCACATTGCAGACAAACCTTTCTGCCATCTGCTCGAAGGGAAACATGTGGCAGGATCTTGCACTTGAACATTTTGCCCTTGGTAAGGAAAAAGACCTTAGGGACTTTTTTTGGAAAACCACCCTCTTGGCACACAATTTGTAGCCAAGGTTTGCCCTTTGTCCCTTGTGCGAAATGATCTATTTTGATATGAATGTCACTTTGAGTAAATGTGTATGAGGTCATATTTACATATGCTAACCACTCGTGTGGTTTCTGGTGGTGATGGTGATGGTGGATCCCCATACTGCCAGACTGAGGATTTGAACTGGGTGATGATATCAATGTCTCCTAAGCCACAGAAGGAAACGAGCCATCTTTTAAAAGCTCCGTAGCCGTTCTCTCCACTGTAGTTGCTGCGTGTTGCACTGCTTTCCTCCTCTTTCTTCTTCCTCGAGCTCATGCTTACTGACTCTTCTTAGATGCTTTCTTTGGCCATGCCATGTGGGTTGAGTAACTCTTCTCTTTGTTCCTTTTACCCTGTTCTTATCCCTCTCCTAGTATAATATGAAGGATATTCGGATATGATGTGGCTAGAGTTTTCCTGCTGACTGGAGGAAGTGTAATGATGTTTGAAAGCTGTATCATCATGTGTATTTTTTCCCTGCCATGGGCATCAATTTCCATAGGAAACTTCAAGCAAGTATTGGAACATCCCACGATAGGTGATTTGAAGCATTCTCCTCCCCAAGACAGCACACGTGAGATCAATTCTCCAGAAGCCACCAAAGAGAATTCAAATAGTTTCAAGAACTCTGAGATTAGAGTGGAGAAAAGATAGAGAGGATCATAGTCATCGAACTAAGAAAGAAGGCAACTTGCATTTCGCAGAGCATACTTGATGTAATCAAAGCCATCTGTATGGATGCCTGCTGCATACTCAGACTCTACCATTTGATCAAGTGTATTGGCAAAACCTAAGAATTCAGTGTGACTAGTAACAAGGGTCCCAAGATGAGGCAAGAAGTAGACATCCAAACACACATTTAACTGGAACGAGAGCAAACATGGCAAATACCAAAGATGGTCCAGTTTGGATCATAATCAGTTGCAGCTTTGTATTAAAACATTGCAGTTTTATAATTCACACTAGAATCTTAGTGGGAGGTAAGGGTGAGGATTTTCGAACACACACACACAAAATTGACACATAAAATTTGTTTTATAATCAGCTGTATATGACTCATTCTTAACAAATTCTTCCATGGTCTTCAAATATTATTATAGATAAATGAGACTAGATGTTCCTGCCTGTTTCAATCAAGTTTTAAGGGTAGATGTGAACAAAACTATGTAAGTTTTCCACTTTACAGAATCCTGTTTTAAGGAAGTGTTTTTCTGCCCAAATGTACTAAATGTTGTAGTAGCACTTACCATGTTCTACGTATCTGTCCATGGGCTTATTTCTCGTGAGAACAGTGTCTCACACATTTTTTACGGCTCACGTGTGTAACATAACAATTAATGAATTAAGACATTAGTTAATATAACTGGCATGGCAGAAAACTATCATCCTAACCATTGGGTAGACAAGGATTTCTTGAAATGACAAAGGAACTAGTAATACAAAAATTGAAAACTTGTTCATACTAAAATCAAAATATCTGTTATGACAAAACACTCTTAAAAAATCAAATCGTTAAGGTAGAGGCTGTGTGATATGTTGTCACATGTGTAACTGACATCAGCAAAAGCATAAAAAATATAATACTTCTACAAATCAAAAAGAAGACAAATAGACAAAAGACGTAAATAAGTATTTTATAAAAGAGGAATTATAGGGACTTCCCTGGTGGCCCAGTGGGTAAGACTCCACTCCCCCAATGCAGGGGGCCCGGGTTCCATCCCTGGTTGGGGAACTAGATCCTGCATGCATGCCGCAACTAAGAATTCGCATGCTGCAACTAAAGATCTCGCATGCCGCAATGAAGATCCTGCGTGCTGCAATGAAGACCCAGCACAGCCAAAATAAATAAATAAATATTATAAATAAATAAAGAAAAGAAAAAAAGAGAAATTACATATGACCAATTAATATATGAAAAACCATTTGATTTCATTAGAGATGAGAGAAATGCAAATCAAGATCACAGTGAGATAACATTTTAGAACCATTCGATGGCAAAAACCAATGGTAAGTTAGAAGGACCATGTTCTGTCTCTCAAAACTTGCATAATTTCACCGTGTGCAATACAAACAGGAAGACTTACTTACACGTGAAACTCATTATTAACTCTGTACTCTGTAACACTTGCTAGTTACCACAGTTCTCGATGACAAATGACATAGTGTTCTTATTTGACAGAAGGTTCCTCATGTAATATGTAGAACTGCTTTTAGAGTGTCATAAAATTTGATTTGTGCTATTCCTTGTCGAACATTAAATTGTAGTATTTAAACAAAAAAACAAGGACTAACATCTCCTCCAATCTGAGTTTTGTTTTACATTACATTGAATGTTTCTGAAAGAATCACATGTTCCTAAGAGACAGAGACTGATTTCCTAACCTCTTTGTGTAAGTTCAAAAAAAAATATGAAGGTTTAATAAATTTCTAGGAAAGGTATAGTAAACACAGTATTAAGGATGATTGCCACCTTAACTGGGGAGAGAAAAGGAGATATAATGGGAAAAGCACATAGCATGCTTTTGTCAATATTCTAGTTTCCACATTGGATGATGGGTGCATTGGTAGAAAAAAATTCTAGTTTAATTCCTAAAAGGCTTCTCTAAAACCAAACTAAAATCCTTAAACTATGAAGTTGGAAAGTAATGAGATTTGTAAATGCTTCTCCAATTTGAAGAAACTGCTTTTTGATCATATAAAAACAGCTGTGAAAAATACATTTTAAAATTTTCTGGTATCACTCATCTTTTCAAAAAGAAGAACAAAACTACCCAAGGAGAAAAAAAGTGTCCATTATAAAGGATTGAATAAGAAAAATCAAAAATACGATGAGTAGTTTCTTAGGGATAAACATCAACACTTTGGATCATGTTTTCATTTTATCACTGTAGCGTGAGATAATGGGGATTATTCAGCCAATTTAGAAATATATCTTTTCAATCATGAACCTCATTTTTAGCGCAACCTATAGGAACTGGGTCAAGGATTTTAGTGTGCTTCTTTTCCCTGCCCGAAGCCCACGCATATCCAACCACCATGAACCTGAACTTCGCAAACTGCCTTCACCATTTAAGGCACCTAAAGTACATCAGTCAATGTCCTGCCCCTTAATTATGAGCACTATTTACATAAGGTTACCGAAGGTCTAATTAATAAAATATATAAGAGCATAAAGTAAATATTCAGTGTGTACTCAAGGTCATTACTCACGGTTAAGGGCATAACATGGTATATTTCTTTCCTGGTCCTTCATCTCAAGTCCTTTCACGTGTGCCACATCCAACCTCCAAGTGCCACCCTCTTCTGCTATTCAGCGACTCATTTCGAATAGGAACACCTACCATGCAAACATCCAGCGCATGTGAATGTCTGACGCGTCCCCTGCGAGGTGGAAGGTACTTACCCTCAAACCCTGATGAGGAAGAAATTTGACCTGAGCTAATAGCTACTGTATTCATAGCATGGAAACTGAGATGTATTTCTCCTCCTGTGTTCTATTAGGTTGGAAGCAAGAATCATCACAGAGAAACGCCATGGCTATATCAAGGATGCCCACGGATGTCAACTGAACTCATTATATTCCTGGAATGTCATCCTAAAATCTGTCTTAATAACTGAGCTGGTTAACGAGACTGATTTTTCAACCGGGAACTGCTTATATAAGTTAACTTCTAAGTCAAGTTATCAAGAGAAGACCTTTTCCCCAGATTATTACTACCTCTATCCCTCAACATAAGAAGATGAGTTCAGGGAAAAAGCAAATTCGACAAGTGTTTCTTACATGTTTACTCCGCTAAGCGTTACCATAGAGGCTACAGAATAAAAGCCACAAACTATTGAATCCCAACTACATGCCAGATATTTTGCATCCATTTTCACTAAAGTTCACAACTCTCCACATTAGTTGTGAAATTCTACATTTTACAGATGAGGAAACTAAGTTGCCCAAGGTCACAAAACTAGTAAAACCTGAGGCTGGCATTTGAATCTAGATCTGTCTCAGTCTGAAGGCTGCAGGCTTTTATTATAAGATGGATGATTTTAAAGAAATTTACCAGCATACTGGATAGTTCAAAAAGCCACAAGTTCTCTACAACTAAAGGTACACTGCCTTTCATGAACATTTGGAAACTATAAAAGGTCAAATCAAGCCCCTCTTCACCCCCTTCTGTTTATTATAACAATGTTACATTACAAACTGAAATCCTCAACCAAGACCCCCTAATGGCTTGATAGGTTTGTTCATTTCTCCCATATTCCCCTTTTCCCAGTGTACAGACCAGCTCACCTCAGCCTACTGTATGTTACACTTTGCTGTGCAGGGGTCTGCAGGGGGGAGTGAGTGGAGGAGACTCCTATTCTAATCTTTTTGGTTACAAACTAACTCACCAACAGACCCATAGGTGTTTTGTGACCAGCCTAATATCACAAATATTAGCATTGATGGTGTTTGGGAAGGTGCTTTCTTAACATCAAAGATCAAAACTATAATTTCATCTAACACATTCAACTTCAAGAAGACATGCAAACGATTCTTTAACAACTTATAGCTTCAGGAAATCAGAAACTGATTGTCTTTAAGAAAATAAAAACAAGCCACGTGTATCCTATGTGGAATTAAGTGGACAGAGAAATTAAACTGACCTGAAGCTATTTCCTTTTTCCTCTCTCTTTGAATACACACAGCCTTGAAAGGCTCATCTCCAGGTAGTAAAGCAGCATCTGTCAGCAGCGGGCCTGGAAAAACCATCTCTCAGATGGAAAATAAAAAGAAAGTTTGATGACCAGATGTAGGAACGTAATTTGAGACAGAATAGGCTGAATTTAGGAGACTAGAATGTCCCTTATAAAGAAGCAGACCAGTGAAGGGTGTTATAGGGCAGTGCTTCCAAATTGTAAAAGTGCATATAAATCGCTGGGGACTCTTGTTAAATTCAAATTCTGACTTGTGAGTTCTGGGTGAAGCCTGAGATTCCCAGGTGACGCCAGGCCGCTGGTCCTCAGACCACACTCGGAAAACCAAGGTTATAGGGCAGTGGGTTGTTTAATGGTGTCAACTGATATTCTGTGATGGTAAAAGACAATGATTAGGGGAGAACAGTCATGCCCGATGAGACTAGCGCAGGATGGACAGGCTGGTAGGGTCTAACTGTGTATGGCCCACCTGCCAGGAGGCCACGGGAAGAACCCGAGTCCTGGGTCTCACCCTCGTGTGCTCCTGACTTGAAGTATACAGTGGATAGATATCCTCCAGGACTAACATTATGAATTCATTCTCCTATAGCCAAAGGGACAAATACATTTTGGAGTGCCATAATTTCTACCACCATTTATAAATTTATTCAAGAATAGTGTTGTGTTGCCATACATCTGTTCTGCTATGATCTGAATGTTTATGTTTCCCCAAAATGCATACGTTGAAATCCTAATCCCCAAGGTGACAGTATTAGGAGGTGGGGCCTTTGAGATGTGATTAGATCATGAAGGGAAAGCCCTCACACATGGAATCGGTACCCTTATAAAAGAGACCTGAGAAAGCTTCTTTGCCCTTTTCAACACGTGAGGACACAGCAAAAAGACTACCATCTTAGAAGTGGGCCCTCACCAGGTGCCACGGTCTTGGACTTCCCTGCCTCCAGAACTGTGAGAAATAAATGTATGTTGTCTATAAGCTACCAGTTTGTGGTATTTTATCATAGCAGCTCACACAGACTAAGACACTCTATGTCCCTCCTCCACCTCCCAAGTCACTTTTCCCACCGCTTCTGGAAATATCTGAATATGGGATAGGAACACTGGAATCAAAAGTCTGCGAAAAGGGGCTTCCCTGGTGGCGCAGTGGTTGGGAGTCCACCTGCCGATGCAGGGGACACGGGTTCGTGCCCCGGTCCGGGAGGATCCCACATGCCGCAGAGCGGCTGTGCCCGTGAGCCACGGCCGCTGAGCCTGCGCGTCCGGAGCCTGTGCTCCGCAACGGGAGAGGCCACAACAGTGAGAGGCCCGCGTACTGCAAAAAAAAAAAAAAAAAAAAAAAAAAAAAAGTCTGCGAAAAGCTTTAAATGACAGTAAGCACAAACATCAGGCTCCTGATTGGACGCCGCTTGTAAAAGTCATCCTCATTCACACCCGTCATTACATTATTCCTCTCAGGAGGGCGTGTGATGCTCACGCTTCTCTGTTCTGCTTTCTACCATCTCTCAGTTCTCCATTGTGTGCACTAAATTCAAAGGGCCGGGAAATTCCACTTCTACTCTATGGTTATATCATCTCTCTTATCATTTTATTATGAAGCCTGGGGGTAACTGTGCCATTTGACATACTTTCCATCAAAGGCATGGAAATCCTGGAGGCAGGACAGGTATGGAACGTTCACTGTTGATCAAATGAGAGGAGCACTTGTCTCTTCTTGTAGGCAATTACCATCTAGCTGTCCCTTTGCCACCCCATGATCCCTTCTCAGAAAGACCTCCAAAGACTCCTCTTCTTCCCAGCTCTCAATGGCCCTCAACAGCTGGCCCTATATCCAAGTCTAATCGCATGTTGTACCAAAGCACAGAGCTACTTTAAAACACATCCCCATATAAAATATCAAATACAGAACAGCTCACTCTAATAATGTTTGTAAAGAAAATAAGTTGAGCTCGTTGGTAGTTCTATCAAATATCCAAACTCTCCATCATCATCCCCACGCATCCAACCAACCTTCCACAGATACCAAATGAGCATGAGTCATGGGCACGAAGAAAACACAAGGGCAAGGAGAGCACGTATGGTCCTCAAAATATTGATGGTCTCTTAAGGTAAAACACACCAATTTTCTTTCATTTAAACATTCATTGATTTACTGAATCCTCAGTTAGCCCTAATCATACGTCAGGCACTATGGTAAATTCTGGGAATAAGCCATAAACAGGATGGACATGAGTCCTACTCTCTCAAACCTCATGGTATAGCAGAGGAGACAGAAGAAGAGTGACAGAGCACATAATACGCAGCTAAGGACAAAGCAGGAGATAAAGGCAGATGCTGCAACTCAGTGAAATGAGACCCAGTGTCCCGCCTGCATGGGCAGAGATGGTGCAAGGAAGCAGTGAAATTTGAATACAGCTGCAGTAAGTACAAGGACTTCAGATACATAGGATCTTCTGAAAGACTAAGTAGTTCCTAGGGGCCAGAGAAAGTTGAGAAAAATTTCCTAACTTAAGTAGAAGGTTTCTGTTGTATATTTTTTCTTAAACTGAGGAATATTTACCCTTGGGAGTACTTGGTGGAGGTGCCAGGAGTATAAGAATCCGTGGTAAAATAATAAAACATCTTCCTGGGGTAACAATTTTACTAAATGGTGATTTAAGACATTGTGTGTGTGTGTGTGTGTGTTTGCAATAGAAAGTAAAATTTATATGAATATTTTCTAACAGAAAACTTCAAAGACATGCCTTGTTTGTGTCGGATCACTTAGGCCTCTACAGCCACACCTTCTCCATGACTGCCAACACATCACATTCTCATTTCTGTATGTTGAAGAATGTGTTTACAGGAAGGAAGAAACCCTGCTCTGCCGAGAAAAAGAGATATGCATCAGGAGAGTTGGTTTGAGTCATTACATGAAAGATTAAATGCCAGACTGAGGATATTAGGTTTCATTGATGATACTGGAGGAGGAGGTATGGGACTGAGTATCTGTGAGCTGAGCAGGGACTCATGGGACCAGGCAGACGGCTGCATTTCTGAGTCTCACTTGTGGATGATAGTATGTGGATCTTTACCTGAAGGCCAGGGGTGAATATGACAACAAAACAAAGGTCACCTTGGAACAGGTATGGGCAAGATATATGCACAGGGTGCTGTCCCTGCAGTAAGTCAGAGCTACCAGGTGTATTGTCTTGGAGACTGCACAGTGGAGGTGCTTGGAGAAAAAGGTCAAAAAATGTCAGAGTCCGAGGAGAGGTAGGAACAAGTTGGGGCTCAGGCTCAACTCCCCCTGAGGGGGAGGGTTTCCTCTCTACACTGGTGTCAGTCTTGCATCAAGAAGACATGGTGATCACCTGTCACGGTTTTCTTGCTGCCACGTCACAGGGCAGGATGAGGTTGGGAGATGCTGTCTCCTGGGTCAGGTCCAGATTTAAATCACTAATCACTGCTCGAAGGCAGAGGAAGAGAGAACCTATTAGGGATCACTCTGGTCTTGGGGAAGGAGCAATCCCTAATACCTGGTCTTTTCATACAGATATTATGATGAATTTCAAGCAGGGTTTTTGCTTGGATGTATCTCCCCAGGTTACACCCACAAGGGCTTGGTGTAAATGACTCCTAGAAAGACACAGGTTGTGTGGACATGACCCCAGGAATCTTGCCTGACTCCTATGCCTTTGCTCTACCCTACTTGCGTCCTGGAGTGGGGCATGGATCTGTGTGGGCAGGGACTATTTTCTCGGTCAAGTTTAGATGGTTCTAAACACAAAGCATCTGGTGAAGCTCAAGACCAGCGCTGCCCAATAGATATACAACGTGAGCCACATATGTAATCTTACATTTTCTAGTTGCCACATTAAAAAAATGTAAAATGAAACAGGTGAAATTCAAATACGTAATCAGTATAAAAATTATAATACTATTTTACATTTTTTTTATTTCCTAAGTCTTCTGTAGTCAATTTTACGCACATCTCGGTTTGGGCTAATCACACTTCTAGTGGGTAACAGGCACGACTGTTGAATGGCTAACATATCGGACAGCACACTTCTGGACTGATCTCAAGCCTGTGCATCACAGTAATGCCTCCTGGGCATTCCTGCAGTAATCAAGGTCCAGAAATACCAAACCACTTGCCAGAGGTCACAGGAAGTGCTGGAGTCAGAGCCAAGGCTAAATCAGAGTCTCTCAGAGCTAATCGAGTCTTCTTTCCAGCACAACTGACGCTGATTTCTCTCTTCATCGTCACAGCTACATCATCAGCGGGCTCTCTTCCTCCAGCGCACTCTCACACTCTTTCTCTCTGCTCTGGCTGCCACCACCCGACTCTGGCCTCGATTGCAGTAAACTCCTAATTAACGCGCTGGCTTGTGGTCTCCCCTTCCAGCCTCTGACAAAACCTGAACGTAGCACAGCTCTAATTAAAACAAGTCCACTGCTGAAGACAATAAGTCCCTATCTTTTTAAACAGATTTTAATTTTTAGAGCAGTTGTAGGTTACAGAAAAAAATAAGTAGAAAGTACAAAGAGTTCCCATATACCCTCTCCACCCACCTCCTGGTTACCCCCATTAACATCTTGCATTGGTGGGGCATAGCTGTTGCAATTATGAGCCACTATTGATGGTACAATATTGTACAGTTTACATAAGGGCTCACTCTTTGTGTTGTACAGTTCTACAGGTTTTGGCAAATGCATAATGCAATGTATCTACCATTACGGTCTCATAGAGAATAGTTTCACTACCCTAAAATCACTTGTTCTCTACCTATTCATTCCAACCTCTCTTTTCCTGAAACGCTTGGCAACCAGTCATCTTTTTACTGTCTCCATAGTTGTGCTTTTTCCAGAATGTCAAATGGTTGGATTCATACAGTATGCAGTGTTTTCACACTTGCTTCATTCACTTAATAACATGCATTTAAGGTTCTTCCATGTGTTATTGGCTTGATAGCTAATTTATTTTTATCATTAAATGGTATTTTGTTGTCTGCATGTACTTCAATTTGTTTATCCATATTTTTCAGATATACTGAAGGATATCTTGGTTGCTTCCAAGGTTTGATAATTATGAATAAAGCTGCTACAAATATTTGTGTGAAAGTTTTTGTGTTGATTTCCTATTTTTAAATGATTCAAATATAAGTCAAGACTTTCCATGGTCTGGTATTAAC
The DNA here is from genome assembly GCF_963924675.1 of Phocoena phocoena. Classification (NCBI taxonomy): domain Eukaryota; kingdom Metazoa; phylum Chordata; class Mammalia; order Artiodactyla; family Phocoenidae; genus Phocoena; species Phocoena phocoena. The sequence continues at coordinate 75,916,109 of NC_089232.1, read as the reverse complement.
AGACATCTCTATATTTTTTCTATAAAAAATGCTTTCTCCCTCAAACTTTGTTCTTCTTTTTCAAAACCCATTTTGGCTATTTGAAGTCCTTTGCACTGTCACATAAATTTTAGATTCTACTTGTCAATTTCTACAGAAACACCTGATGTTTTGAGATTGCATTAAATCAGTAGATCAATTCACAGATAATTTGTATCTTAACAATACTGAGTTTTCTGACCAATCAACGGATATTTCTATTTATTGAGGTCTTCTCTAATTTTTCTCACAGCGTTTTATAGTTTTCAGCGTATAGATCTTGCACATTTTTTGTCACGTTATCCCTATGCATTTCATATTTTTATGTTATGCTCTTATAGATTTTTAGTTAAATTTATGATTGCTGCTAGGATATAGAAATACAACCGACTTTTGTATATTGATCTTTTCTCCTGCAAACTTAGTAAACTCAGTTAGTTCTACTAGCTTTTTTGTAGATTACATCAAATTTTCTACATAGATCATGTCATCTGAGAATAATAACAGAATTGCTTTTTCCTTTCTAATCTGTATGACATACATACATACATTTATCTCTCTATATATATTTAATTATTTATGCCTTATTGCATTGACTAGAATCTCTAGTATAGAGTTTAATCGAAGTGATTAGAGCAGTCACCCTTATTTCCTTCCTGATGTTAAAGAGAAAGCATTCAGTCTTTCACAAGTACGATGTTAGCTGTAGGTTATTTCATTAATGCCCTTTACCAAAATGAAAAAGTTCCTTCCTGTTCCTAGTTTACTAAGAGAGTTTTTAATCAGGAATGGAGTTTGAGTTTCATTTTTAAATGCTTTTTCGGTTTTTATTGAGATATCATGTTTTTATCTTTTCTAGTTTGTTAATGACATAAATTACACTGATTTTTTTTTATTGTTAAGCCAACCCTACATTTCTTGGGTAAATTAGTCATGATGTATTCAATCAATTATATTTTTGTTTAGAATTCTTACATGTGTTTATGATTGGTCTATAGTTTTATTTTCTTGTAATGTCTCTGTCTAGCTGTGATATCAAGGTAATGCTGGCTCATAGAATGAGTTGGGTAATAGTCTCACCTTTTCAATTTTCTAGAAGAGCATATGCCGAATTGGTAATACTTTTTTCCCTAAATGTTTGGTAGAATTCACAAGTGAAACCAACTTGTCCTGGAGTTTTCTCTGAGGGAATATTTTTAACTATGAATTCAATTTTAAAAAATAGATATAAGGCTATTTAGGTATCAAATCTTCCTCAAGTGAGCTATGGTAGTTTGTGTCTTTATAAGAATTTGTTCATTTCATTGAAGTTGTTGAATTTATTGACATAAACCTGTTCATATTACTCCTTAATTATCTTTTTAATAACTGTAGAATCTATAGTGATACTTTTTTCATTCCTTATATTTGTAATTTGTGTCTTTCTTTTCTCCCTTATCAGTCTGACTAGAGGTTTATTTATTTAATTAACCGTCACAAAAAGAATCAATTTCTGGTCTTACTGATTTTCTCTATTTTTTTTCTGATATTAATATCATTGACTTCTGCTCTTTACTATTTCCTTTGTTCTACTTACTTGGACTTAATTTTTTCTTCTTTTTCTAGTTTCTTAGAAACTGAGGTCATTCAAGACCCTTCTTCTCTTTGATATAGGCACTTACTGCTATAAATTTTCCCCTAATTACTGTTTACACAGCCTCTCACAAATTTTAATATGCTTTATATACATTTTGATTCAGTTCAAAATACTTCCTTTTCCCTTTCGATTGCTTCTTTGATTCACAAGTTATTTATAAATCTGTTATGTAATTTCCAAATATTTTGGGATTTTCCTGAGATCTTTTCATTATTGATTTCTAATTTAGTTCCACTGTGGAATCATTTACTCTTGCTTTTTATTACTGACCCTGGCATTTATTTTTAAAAACTGTGATTTCTTACTTGCAACTTTATACCTCTTCCCACTTCTCTAGCCAGCAAACTCCTATGCATTCTTCAAGGTCCAACTCAGATATGATGTCCTCTGTAAAAGCTTCCCAAATTCTCCAGCTTTTTCTCTTTTGTGCCTGCAAAGTCCTTTCTGTGAACTCATCTAAAAATTCTTGTCATACTGGGTTGCAATTATGAGTTAACAAATTTGTCTCTCTCCACCAGACTTCAAGGTCTTCAAGTACAGTGGTAAAGTTCTCTGCAGGTTTGTCTCCACAGATCCTGGCACACAGCAGTTTCTTGAATGAATGAATGAATGAATGAATGAAAGAAATCAGTGACAGAGCCACTAAGTTTTGAGCCCTCCTCAGCTCATGCCTTCAGTTTCCAGAATGACTCAGCTACTGAAAACAAAGAGAAGATGTGAATATCAAGAAAGAGAGAGGGAAGCATAAATAAGTATCTGTGTGAAAGAACCAGGGACACGAAACAGGCCCCCTCAGGTATGGCAGGATGCCTGCTTTATGTCCAGGTTTACTCTACGCCTGCAGGAGCTGGGCTGGTGGCTCACGCTAGGCCGGCGCCTTACCTATGCAGATGGTAACCAGGCCTGCCTGTGAGTGAGTGCAACAGACACAAAGCAGAGCCACGCAGGTGCTCCCCACTCCAGCTGTGGGAAACCTCTGGGCTGGACACGGGGAAATAATGTCTGCACCAGGCTTGGGCCCAAGTGTGCACAGCAGTGTGTGTGCACATGTGTGTGTGGAGCGGGGGCGGGAGAAGGGGGAATGGAAGGAGGTGAATGACTACTAAATCTGTACTCACCGGGAAAGGAGAACAAGCAGAATCCTTCTTTCCATCCCTGGCTGAAGTCAAACCGTATACTTTCTCAGTGATCTCATCTAAAAATGTCTCACCTTCCCTAAAACCAATCTGTGCCTGTCAGTGACTAATACTGATCTAGAAATTGGTACTTTTACAGCATTCCATAGCAGCAAAGGAGGCTTCCCCTGTAATAGTACATGCCCGTCTAGGAAATTTTCTTTATAAAAAGAGATCAGAATACCAGTTTTCACTGGGAGATTTCAGACATCAGCCAGCATATAGGGCAGATATGCAATAGCCTTTCCACAGAAATGAGTAACTTGGCTGGAGAGTAACTTTTGTATGCCTCTCTCTGCAGCCCTGTGCCCCACTGTTTCTACATAAGCCCCCTATGTTCCTAAAATACTGGACCTCTTAGCAATCGGGAAAAACAGACAAACAAACAAAAAAACAAGCTCTCTATATTCCCAAGTCTTTGATCAATATGTAAGGCATTCAGGCAGCATTCTGCAAAAAGATCTGCTTATGTGGCTTGGTCTCCTCAGTAAACTGATGGACTCCATTCAGTCCATATCTGGAAATGCTTTTAGCTCTTTAATTCAAGGATCAGTTGAGAATAATTGGGCCTATGCTCTTGCATGAGAACTTGATAATTTACCCTGGGCCCTTATGGGTGACAGAGGGTGAAAGTCACACTGTACCTACAGCCTCAGTCCCCAGTGGCCCTCTCTAAGGAGCTGGTGAGAACTTTTAACCAGGGTGGCTGGAGGTCCAGGTGTGTGCAGTCCTCTTGTGTGTGGTCCGTGCTGGAGTTTCACAATGTCAGCCTTAAGTTGTTTGCTCCTTTCTCCGAGCTCAGTATTTGAAAACTCAGACCACATCTGTTGATTCCATAGGGGTATAGCTTTCCTCCAACGTGCTCTGCAAAGTTATGACTGTAGTTCTAAGACAGCACGCCAAGACCAGATCTGTTGCCTGGTCCTCTCCCAGAAAAAATGAGACCTAGATTTGGAAACAGCCCTAACCCAGCCAGTGGGCAGCAGTCATTTACCCTCAGAGGTGGCTGTTTGCATTGAAAGAGCTCACTCTAGGCTCTGAAAGATGAGAGAAGCAAGCCTTTTTGAGTCTGACCCTAGTGGACTGACTACCTGTTCTTTAAGATCCTAACCTTGAACTTGCCCCCTCCTTCTGCATCACTATTCCCGAAGAGAACCTTCTGTTTTCTTCTGCTGATACTTTTATTTCTTGACTGTTTTACAGGAAAACGGATTTGACATCTACATCTAACGACAAAATCAAATCCTATTATGTGACACGTTTTTCCACACAGGGGCAGAAATTACCAGGAAAGCAACAATAAAGGGTCTTTGGCAAAGCAGCTCCTTTTTAAATGTTTGTTCCATTTACTCATTCATTTGTTCATCATACATTTCCTGTGTCCTTACTTTGTACCAGATACCATGCTAGGCACTGGGGATACAGAGATGAACAGACTCCTGCCTTCTTGGAGTTCACAGCCCAGTGGGGTGACAGACAGCTAAGCAAGGATTATGTATTATGTCAAATGAGCTATGCTAATCGTCTGTGCAGGGTGCCTTGGGATCCTGGGAGAGTGGCCGGGTTAGAGCTGAGCATGGGAGGGGGGAAGAAGGACTGAAGAGAAGGCATTGTCATCAGATACAACTAAGCTTGAATCATAGCCCTGCCTCTGCCCTTTATTAGCTGTGAGATGTTAAGAAAATTACTTAACCTGTCTGAGCTTTAGCTTTATTATCTGTGAAATCAAAATAATTTTAATGGACTGTTTCAGAAGATGAAATAAGATCATATTTATAAAGCACTTAGCACAGTTGCTGGCATCTGGTAAGCGTTCAATAAATGTGACCTCTTCGTTCATTTCATCATTATTATTTTCTCTGCAGTCCGAGTCAACTTCTGACATACCAGGAGAGGATCGGTGCTAAAGACAAGATACGGGGAAATCAGACAGCGACTTCCTATCCAGTTCACAGAGAATACCTATGTTCTGTTTATTGGGAGCTGTCAGCCTGCCTCATTTTGCTATAAAACCCACTTCTTTTCCAGTTGCTGGTTGGGAAATTCTACCCCGAGTTATCAGTTTACGAGGTGTGTGGCAGAGGCAAGGTTGGGAATGGTCCTGCCACCTTATCTGGTTCTCTGCCTTGGCAATGTCCTCTTCCTCTATCCCCTTTTCATTATGCATTCAGAGTCTAAAGCAGAGAGGACTGCATTTCCTCTTGTCACTGGCATGACTGTGTCTGTCTCCTGGACATGTGCCCGCTGTAAATGGCTCCTACTTTTCTCCCATTAATACTGCGTCTGCATGTATAGCTGTCTAGGCCTTTGTTTAAATATTAAGAATGAGTGCGTTCAGACAGTCAGCACACAGAAATGTAGACACATGGCCAAGAAAGAGTGTGGCTGACATAAAATACAGTGGTGAATAAATACGCAGAATCTGAGAAATTGTAAAGATTCGATCGATTTTTTTCATCCACAGGTATATTCAATGTAATGGGGTGGGAAATGGCATGTGAGGCCCAGACATAGAAGTAATGAGAGGTTTTTTTTTTACATATATTCTGTTTACAAATTCATTCGACAAGCAAATTTGCCACCAACCTTTCTTTTGCTACTTGACTAATCCTAGCAAGGATGGAGAGAATGGGAAGGCAGGTGCCTTCACAGATCTGCTCTGGGTCACCTGTGATGCTGGGAACCACCTGCAGTAACTGCCCCACAAGCACACCTTCCATCATCCCTAGATCCTGAGACAAAGTACCAGGGTTACAAAGGACAACAGTGCCCATTCATTCATTCACCTAATGGCATTCCCACTGCCTAGAAAACACTGTGTAAGATTCTGTAAGAAATACAGAAATGAATAAAATCAATCCTTGTCTCCAGGGAGCTCATGATCTAAAGGGGGACACATATTACTCTAACATCAGATACAAAGGGATGTAAAAGATGAGTCAAGATTATTAAAAGAGCCCAATGTTTACTATGTGATCTGTATTAAATGCACTACCAATGGGTCATTTCTGAAGGAGCAGCCAGAGTATTCATTATATAACTGCACCAATTATACAAAAACGGCAACTTGAATGAAAACCTGAAAGTTTAAATCAGATATTCTGCCTGCTGTTCAACAGAAATATTATCACATGACCATATATGCTCAGATCATCATAACTAATATTTCTAGAACATTTTGCAGTAAAGTGCTTTTTGTGTTAACTTCTGTGTATAGAGCTAGCATTAAACCCATGGTCCTATACATTAACATATATACTTAGATTTGGAGATGTATTGAATTATAAGGTCACCACTTCCAAATTATTCAGATATTGGAGGGTCAGTAAAACCCATTGTTGTAAAAATCAAACTTCAGAATGTTCCCCTTTTTCCTCAAATTAGAGGTACAACATATCTGAAGCACAGTAAAAGGACTGCCCAATATTGAGGGAAATAGAGATACCTAATGCCAAAAAAAAAAAAAAAAATTAAAATGGCTGATGTATTAGGTTTGAAGGTGAAAAATACTAAAATCCTCAAATTGATTGCTAGCTTACACCACACATCAAATCTGACCCTGAAAAGTGAAAAACGCCAATGTCTGCGGCAAGAGTCAACAGGACAAAAAGCTTCAAACTTAGAAGCAGCGTGTTTGAAGCAGCATGTTTACTCAGTGTATAGTATTTGCATATCATTCTTCTTAATTCTGTTAAATCCTGAGGCTTCTACTGGCAGACATTTGATGTCATACCAGGAGCAAAAGAAGGGGGCATGAGGACTTGAAAGGTAACAATGATATTTCTTTCCTGAATGGAATGTAATTCTGATGGACTTTTTCAAAGTTATTTGGGATTTTTGAGGTTTGACACTGATTGAGCAGATGTAAGACAAACATGTTTTGTAAGCTAACTTGCCCCTCTGCATTCTGTGTGATAAAAGTAGTTTTGGGGCTTCCCTGGTGGCGCAGTGGTTGAGAGTCCGCCTGCCGATGCAGGGGACTCGGGTTCGTGCCCCGGTCCGGGAAGATCCCACATGCCGCGGAGCGGCTGGGCCCGTGAGCCATGGCTGCTGAGCCTGCGCGTCCGGAGCCTGTGCTCCGTAACGGGAGAGGCCACAACAGTGAGAGGCCCGCGTACCGCAAAAAAAAAAAAAAAGTAGTTTTAAAAGGAATGTGTATATGTATAGCTGATTCTTTTTTTTTTTTTGCTGTATGCAGGCCTCTCACTGCTCCGGACGCGCAGGCTCAGCGGCCATGGCTCACGGGCCCAGCCGCTCCGTGGCATGTGGGATCTTCCCGGACCGGGGCACGAACCCGTGTCCCCTGCATCGGCAGGCAGACTCTCAACCACTGTGCCACCAGGGAAGCCCTAGCTGATTCATTTTGCTGTACAGTAGAAACTAACACAACATTGTAAAGCAACTATATACTCCAATAAAAATTAATTTAAAAAAATAAAAGGAATATCAAGTACAAGTGTAAAATTCTGCACACTCCTCCAGAAATCAACCTTGTAACCTTAGTTGATGTGATATATTTAAAACAGCTGGTATAAAGTCAGTGGAGGAGAAAGGACAAACAATTTTGATAAATTTAAATTAGCATTAACTGTTAAAAATACCAAAAAAATAATAATCTATTTGGGGAATTATTTAAAATCAAGTAGATTAAATGACTAAATACCGATAATAAGAAAGATGTTCAGAAGGAAGACAAGGATATTGGGCTGACGTGGACTATGTTAACTGAAGCATGAATGGTAAAAAAAAAAAAAAAAATTAGAGTAACCACTGAAAGAATAATGTATAATTTTCAACATACTAGAGGAAGAAATAGAAAAAAATAAAATAACCTATCCAATAAAAGGAGAAAAGGAAGAAAATGTGAACAGAAAATAGCATGGCAAATTGAAAACACAATATTGATGAAAAATATCAAATTAGAAATTTACATATTTAGGACCAAATTACAATAAAAGCAATTTATTTCTACACATACCACACATTGTAGTTATGGTTGTAGTCATGATTATATGACTGTTTCTATTGGACATTTGGCATCTAAAGAGTTCTCATAGGAAAATTTAAGGTCTTACATTTATACATCAGAAAAAACTAAGGACTGTAAATTAATAAAATAGGGTTTTTAAGCTGAAAAAGAAAGTAGTAAATCGAGAGATAGTGTTGGGAAGTCAGTAATAGAGATAAGAGAAAAATTTATAAAATAAAACAAAGAAAATCATAGGGATAATAGACAAACCTAAAAGATAATTAATTGCAATAGCAGAAAGAAGGAAAGATAGAAAGAAGGAACGAGTGAATAAACGAACAAATGAATGAACCTCTGGCATGGTTAAGAGTGTCCCAGGAAGGTTGAAAGTAGAGAGGATCTTGTTTCTCAGACAGGGAAAACACATGCCAACCGTGAACTTTCCTGCCACATCAGAGAAGAGACCCCTGACACGAGGACTGGAATCCTTCCACCCTGGATTCTTTCTCTAATTGGGACCCCAAGAAGTCCATCTGGAGGAAAACTGAATTAAGGCCAGATCCCTGAACATAACAGCTTCCTTCTTAACATATAATGGACGCATAGTCTCTGAATCAATTCAAAACTCTTTTGGACTCAGCTCTGTAACACCAGTTTTTCAAACTTTATTCCCCGTTATGTGAGGTAGTACCTCTTTGTCTGCCACAATACTCTCTTTGACCTTTAAACTTCAAGGTTTTCAAGCTCTGGGATATGGAAACTAGGTTGAACACAGAGCATCAAGGCTCCTAATTATTTGATCATCTCTTCCTACTTACAGGCCTGGTCTCTAAGTTCTAGCATGTTCCATGCCTAGGAATCCCATCATTCTATGGTACCCGCCTAATTGTGGCAGAGCATCCCAGCTGTAGCTGAGGGTAAGCATAAGAGATAAGTCTCACTCTGTGATCTGGCAGCGCTAGGACACGTCCCATGGTTACTTTAGCTGGAAAAACATGAAGGAGGGCAGGGTTGGTGGAGACCTTGAACAAAGCCAGGATCCAAGCCTGCAGTACAGGATTTCTTGCAGGTGTGTTTGATCACTTTGTACCTACCATCAGGAACTGTGAAACATGGCTACCAATTTGTTTTCATTCTTTGTTTGGCTGTGTCTAATGATGTCAAAACAACCTGTCAGTTCAACACAAAGATATGAGCTGGTTCATTGGAGACACTCACTTACTGCTTGACACTGTGGAGGTAGAAAAACTGGGAGCTGGACTGCCCTCTCCCATCCCTGGCCTCCCTCCAGCCACTTCTAATGCATTTGTTGTTCTATGTTACTTGATTGCAAGGTGTGAGAGAGGTAGCCAATGTGAGACCTGATGAAAGCAGAGTGGCTTTATCCTTAATGGTTATTTGATCAGCATTGTCACTCACAATGAGCCCTACTGCAGTTGAAGCACATACAATACTTCATGAAATTCAATGTACTCAAAGAGACCTACTGTTGGTTTATGGTTGGATGAGGATAATTATTAAAGTAATTATTAGATCATTTCCAGTAATAGCAATTTGCTCATTGTCTTCACCTTTATCTTCAAAGCATTAGACAAACACTGACTTGATCCTTTAAACACCCTCTGCTTGGCCTATTTACATCGGCCAATTGCTATACATGTTAATCTTAGAACATAGCAAGGGAAATACCCCCTTCCTATAGGTATGATCAGTAATGACAATCTTCTGAGACTGTGGCTGCCCTTTATCTGCAGCTACCTTCCTTCCGGCATTCAGCGTACTGAATAACAATTTATAGCACTGCTGGGTGGTGAGAGATGCCGAAGGGTCGTATGCACAGAGCTTAACAAATCATCTTCCAATGCAAATTTTGTGCAAGTAAAAGTACCTTGCTGAGTGTATACTTTTTCATTTGGAACTCTGAATTTCATTTGGAACTCTGAATTACAGAGATTAGGGAAAAAGTGGTCGATACATAACAAGCCACATAGCTGCAGAAATAAGAGAGGTCTCAGTGTATTAAGGTAGTCCAGCTGGAGCATGAAGAAAATCTAACATCATTATCAGCCTGCAGTGTGTTTGCTATGGCTACAGAGAAAAGTATTTTTAGCTACTTTTTTTAAGTAATCAAAAGGGAGAAAAATATCTACCTTCACATTTTCGTTTTTTAAATCTTGATTTATTTCAGTGAGCAATTTGCTTTATAATTTTATCTGTACAGACTTTTAAGCAATTAAATAGTTTAGTCTGGTAGCCCTTAACTGCATAGTTATGCAATATTACGAGTGATGGATGTTTGATCAGGTGACAGTTCTCAGCAACCAGAAATTGTTAAAAATTGTTTTCTTGCACATCCACATACCACACGGAACATTTTTTCCTTAAGCTGAGTGACATTTCTTGACAATTGTATCAGACTTATTTGTACAACATACAATGGAATGTTTGCCTATTTCAAATTGAAAATCAATTTTCCTCCTTTATAAGGAAGCTACATTACCTCCAAAGGGTAATGCTTCTAGAGCTTCAATTGTTGTGGTGAACATAAAGGTCACTGGCTGCATGTGGCACCATACACTGTGGGGTGAGGTGCTTCACTCAGACTGCGACAGCTTGCTGAAAGAAAGGATTTTGAAGCAGACATGAATTTGGCAGGGATGAAATCTGTTAAACATCTTCTCTACCTTATCAGGAAACATCAGGTGATTCTCCCCAGCAGCTGTCTCTGTCTCCTAGTTCATTCCTGCAAGAAAGCAGGAAGCAGCTCAATGCTGAGACCTGCCCTTCGGGTCAGTTTCTGAGCACCTGGGGACAATGAAAAATCCCAAGGCTTAGAGTCTGGAGACCTGAGTATCTGCTCAGGCTCTGGTATAAGCTCACTCTAAGGCCTTAGACAAGACACTTCCACTTTCTGAGCCTCAGTTCACCATTTATAAAATGAGAAGAGTTCTGGTAAAGGTGACATGCCAAGTTTGTGTCTGGTACACTCTGTCAGCTTTAAACATATAGCAATGATAAATTAAATATAAAAAGAGAAATCCAAAAGAGAGAGTTGGGCATGAAGTCATAACAAATATCACCATGGACTGAAATAGAAGTTAAATGCAAAGCAGTGAATAGAGCTGAAGCCACAAGGCTTCTGAGTCACAGTCCAAACCAAAGCAGTGGTAGCCAGTAACCCAATTCCCATGGGGTAAAATGGACAAAAAGGCCTCCCTGAAAACTGGCAGATTAAAGCTAGATTCAGTACCTGAATTAAAGTGCTGTAGGGGAAATTCCCAACTGTGACACAAGGCCAAAAGAAGCTGTTGTTGCTTCTAACTAGTGTTTTTGCTATGGGAGATTGTGGTCAAAGGGGAGCAGGAGAGCACAGAGATCAGAAATAGAACCAAGCTACCTGCTGGCCTAATAACAGGATTTGACATTTCCACAAAACTGCCACAGGAAAGGAGAGCTAAAATGCCATTAGAAGATGTGGGCTAGCCTACAAGTTCAGGAGAGTTACAAGGTGGCATCTACAAACTTTATAAAATAAGAAGGATACATACAGAGGGGAAAATGTGGAAAAGAAACTTTAAAATCAATGAGAATAAAATTGAAAATGCATACCTAAGTCTTAGGGTAAAGAAGGCAGAGAAAAATTGTTAATGATTGAAAAGCTGCTCTTTTTAAGATGAAATTAATTTTACAGGACAGTGTGAGAAAAACTACAAAATAAATTTGTGTAGGAACATCTGAGAGATAAAGAATTTCTATGAGAATGAACAAAAAATATGAAACAAAAGTTGGCAGAAGTTGGACAAGAACAGGAGTTGGAAAACAGAGTCATTAAAAGGAGAAAATATATAAGAATATCCAGACAGGACACAGTAGAAGAGGAATTAGTGGATTGGAAAATAGTGCAGAGGAATTTAATTAGGATATCAGTTAAGAGATATAAAAGCTAGAGGTAGAAAAAAATGCATCAAGTATGTATTTTTAAATAAAGAGAATGGGAAAGTAAGAAAATGGAAAGAACCAACAATTTTACAGAATTGGAGGAAGACATGAGTTTGCAGGTAGAAATACACATCAACTACTGAATAATAAAAATATAGTCATGTGTGAATATCACATAAAATAAGAATAAGGAGAAAAATTATAAAAACAGCTGGAGAAAGAAGATAGGCTAACCACAAAGTTTTAACAATAGGACTTAAAGCAGACTTCTCAATAGAAAGCAGAAAATAATGGGTTAATATATTCAAAGTGCTGCAGGAAAATATCCAAAATCTAGAATTTTACATACAGCTCAAAAATTTGGGGGAACAGGAACAAAATAAAGACATGTACACATATACCAAAAATAGAAGAGTTTAACATCCATAGGCCCTCACTATGAGAATTTTTGAAGGATTAAATTATACACAGAGAGAGAGAGCAAAAATTGATGAAATGTTAATGTCACAAAAACAAAGCAATGTAGATTATCAATGAAATTGAAATCTGCTTTGTTGAAATAATCAATGAAATTCAAAAATCTCTAGCCAGATTAAACAAGGAAAAAAACCAAATTACCAATGTCAGTAATGAAGAGAGACATCACTAAAGAGTCTATAGATTAGAAGGATAAAAAGATAATAATATAGATAATTATATGTATGTATTATTTATATACATATAAGTTCCACATACTATATAAAGGGGACAGATTCCTTGAAAAATATCTACTACTAAATAGATAAAAAATAAATAATAATACTTAAAAATCACTTAGTAATATTATAGTAAGATTGGTAAAACTAAAGAAGAAATATTAAAAAATACCTGGGTGAAAAAAATGCAATAAATACAGTAGAATAGTAATAAGAATGACAACAAGTTACACAACAGACACCATGGAAGTCAAATGACAAAGTAACAATATCTTGAAAGTACTGAAATTTTTAAAAGATATCCTTTTAATCAACATATATATAATAAAAATATCCTTCCAAAATGAAAGTAGGGGTTTTGCTGTCAGTATAGTTTAGTATCTCCTAGTACACTGGTCTCTCATGCAAATAAAAGCTACAAATTCTGGGCAACACACACAGCAACAATAACAACAACCTAACATTACTGGAGCCAAGCAAAAGTAGCAAGATTCTGGAGACAGATTAACACTTAGAAGAAGGAATGACACTGTACACATTCCCTGTTATTACACCTTTTAGCCACAGGGTAAACCCTAGTGAAAAATCTAAAGTCTTCCTGGCCTGAAGAACTAGAGGAAAGAATTTGGGCAACTATAGAGTTAAGAAGTAAAGGGAAATTTCCAAAAAGGAAATAACCAAAGAGGAGGTATATTATCATTTTAACAAGGGATGAACAGGACAGCTACATTGAAAGCAGCAAAGAAAATGCTTAAATAAACTGAAGACAATCTAAATAAATGAAAAAGCATACCATATATGTCTCAGTCCATTTGGGCTGCTGTAACAAAATACCATAAACTGAGTAGCTTATAAACACCAGAAATTTATTTCTCACAGTTCTGGAGGCTGGAAGTCCAAGATCAGGGTACCAGCATGGTCAGGAGAGGTTCCCTCCTCTGGATTGCATTCTGCTTCTGTCCTTACACAGTGGAAGGGGGCAAGCAAATTCTCTAGGGTCTGTTTCATAAAGGCACTAATCATATTCATGAGGGCTCCAATATTATAACCTAATCATTTCCCAAAGGCCCTATCTCTTAATAATACCACCTTGAGGGTTAGGGTTTCAACATATGAATTTGAGGAGGATACAAATATTCAGCTCATAGCAATATTCATGGATTGAAAGACTCAATATTGTCAAAATATCAGTGTTTCCCAAACTTATCTATATATTTAATGCACTCCAATCAAAATCTCAAGAAATTGACTAGATGATTCTAAAACTTTTATTAAAGTGAAAAGAATTTTGAATATCCAAAGCAATCTTGAAACAAAGGCCAAAGGTTCAGTAATTGAGGTATGTGGTATTGACAAAGGAATCAAAAAATAGACCAGAATAGTTCCAGAAAAAAAATTCCCAATTACAGAGTTACTTGATTTTTGACAAAAGTGCCAAAACAATTGAACAGGAGAGGAGATCCTTTCAATAAATGATGCTGGAATAATTAAATATTCACACAGGGAAAAATTAACTTTGAACCCTACCTCACACTATAAACAAAATTTAATTTAATATAGATCACTGACCTCAATATAAAAGCTAAAACCATAAACTTTCAGAAAACATCATAGGAGAATATATTATTCACTTTGGGCTAGGCAAAGAGTTCTTAGGTCACAGAAAGCAGTAAACCATAAAGAAAAAAATAAATGATGATTTAACTACAAACAAACTTTAAAACTTCAGTTCATTGAAAGATACCACCATGAAGAAAATAAATAAGCAAGCACAGACTTGAAAAAATTTACAGAACTTACGTCTGACTAAAGACTGGTCTCCAGAATATATAAAGTTATCCAACGATTCAACAATGAAAAGAAACAACCCAAAGAAAAATAGGCAAAAGGCTGATAAAAACAAAATCTGGGGACGTTATAAAACTGAAATTCCCACGTTGTTAGTGAGAATATGAAATGGTTCAAACACTTTGGAAAAAAATCTTAGCAGTTTCTTTTAAAATTAAACATACACCATGCTATGAAACAGAAATTCCACTTCTAAGTACTTACCAAGATATCTGAAACCATAAATTCACAAAAACACTTGTATAATGTCAACATTATTATATTATTATATTCATAATAGTACAAACTGTGAAAAAATGAAAGATTCATTAATAAAAGAATGGATGAACAAACTACTGTATATCCATACAATGGAATACTATTCCACAAGAAAGCGACTGAACTACTGATACATGTAACAGCATGGATGAATCTGAAAAAATTTATACTAAGTAAAAAGAAGCCTTACACAAAAGAATGCATAATGTAGAATCCCATTTGTATGAATACTAAAACAAGGAAAATTACTCTGTGGTGGAAAAAAATGAGAATAGTGATTGCTTCTGGAAAATTTGGAAAAAGTTTGTATGTGAGGGAAACGAGGGAATTTTTTGGAATAATGATGTTTCATAACTTGATAGAGGTTTTGTTTATATAGGCTTGTGAATTAAACTCAAAAAATTTATTCCTATGATTTGTGCATTTTACTGAATTTACATTTCACATCAAAATAAAATATTTTAAATAAACATTGAACTTTAGTTAGGAACATGGAGCCTAAAGTATTTGGTGGGAGGTGTATTGATCTTTTTAACATCTTTATTGGAGAATAATTGCTTTACAATGTTGTGTTAGTTCTTGCTGTGTAACAAAGTGAATCAGCTATATGCATACTTATATCCCCATATCCCCTCCCTCTTCTGTCTCTCTCCCCCATCCCTATCCCACCCTTCTAGGTGGTCACAAGGCACCTAGCTGACCTCCCTGTGAGATGCAGCTGCTTCCCATTAGCTATCTATTTTACATTTGGTAGTGTATATATGTCAATGCTACTATCTCACTTCGTCCCAGCTTACCCTTCCTCATCCCCATCTGCTCAAGTCTGTTCTCTACCTCTGCAATCTTTGTTCCTGTCCTGCCCCCCTAGGATCATCAAAACCTTTTTTTTTCACATTCCATATGTATGTGATAGCATATGGTATTTGTTTTTCTCTTTCTGACTTACTTCACTCTGTATGACAGACTCTAGGTCCATCCACCTCACTACAAATAGTTCAATTTTGTTCCTTTTTATGGCTGAGTAATATTCCACTGCATATATGTGCCACATCTTCTTTATTTATTCATCTGTCGATGGACAGTTAGCTTCCTTCCATGTCCTGCCTATTGTAACTAGTACTGCAGTGAACACTGTGATACATGACTCTTTCTGAATGATGGTTTTCTCAACATATATGCCCAGTAGGGGGATTGCTGGGTCACATGGTAGTTCTATTTTTAGTTTTAAGGAACCTCCATACAGTTCTCCATAGTGGCTGTATCAATTTACATTCCCACCAACAGTGCAAGAGGGTTCCCTTTTCTCCACACCCTCTCCAGCATTTATTGTTTGTAGATGTTTGATGATCGCCATTCTGACTGGTGTAACGTGATACCTCATTGTAGTTTTGACTTGCATTTCTCTGATACTTAGTGATGTTGAGCATCTTTTCATGTGTTTATTGGCAATCTATGTATCTTCTATGGAGAAAAGTCTGTTTAGGTCTTCTGCCCACGGAGAGTTGTCGTTTCGTCTTGTTTATGGTTTCATTTGCTGTGCAAGAGCTTTTAAGTTTCATTAGGTGCCATTTGTTTATTTTTGTTTTTATTTCTATTTCTCTACGAGATGGGTCAAAAAGGATCTTGCTGTAATTTATGTCATAGCATGTTCTGCCTATGTTTTCCTCTAAGAGTTTTATAGTGTCTGGCCTTAGATTTAGGTCTTTAATCCATTCTGAGTTTTCTTTTCTGCACGGTGTTAGGAAGTTTCGTAATTTCATTCTTTTATGTGTAGTTGGCCAGTTTTCCCAGCACCACTTATTGAAGAGGCTGTCTTTTCTCCATTGTATACTCTTGCCTCCTTTATCAAAGATAAGGTGACCATATGTGCGTGGGTTTATCTCTGGGCTTTCTATCCTGTTCCATTGATCTATATTTCTGTTTTTGTGCCAGTACTCTACTGTCTTGATTACAGTAGCATTGCAGTATAGTCCGAAGTCAGAGAGCCTGATTCCTCCAGCTCGGGTTTTCTTTCTCAAGATAGCTTTGGCTATTTGGGGTCGTTTGTGTTTCCATACAAACTGTGAAACTTTTTGTTCTAGGTCTGTGAAAAATGCCATTGGTAGTTTGATAGGGATTGCACTGAATCTGTAGATTGCTTTGGGTAGTATAGTCATTTTCACAACGTTGATTCTTCCAATCCAAGAACATGGTATATCTCTCCATCTGTTTGTATCATCTTTAATTTCTTTCATCAGTGTCTTATAGTTTCCTGCATACAGGTCTTTTGTCTCCTTGGGTAGGTTAATTCCTAGGTATTTTATTCTTTTTCTTGTAATGGTAAATGGGACTGTGTCCTTAATTTCTCTTTCAGATTTTTCATCATTAGTGTATAGGAATGCAAGAGATTTCTGTCCATTAACTTTGTATCCTGCTACTCTACCAAATTCATTGATTAGCTCTAGTAGTTTTCTGGTAGCATCATTAGGATTCTCTATGTGTAGTATCATGTCATCTGCAAACACTGACAGTTTTACTTCTTTTCCAACTTGGATTCCTTTTATTTCTTTTTCCTCTCTGATTGCTGTGGCTAAAACTTCCAAAACTGTGTTGAATAAGAGTGGTGAGAGTGGGCAACCTTGTCTTCTTCCTGATCTTAGAAGAAATGGTTTCAGTTTTTCACCATTGAGAACGATGTTGTCTGTGGGTTTGTCACATATGGCCTCTATTATGTTGAGGTAGGTTCACTCTATGCCTACTTTCTGGAGAGTTTTTATTATAAATGGGTGTTGAATTTTGCAAAAAGCTTTTTCTGCATCTATTGAGATGATCATATGGATTTTATCCTTCAGTTTATTCATGTGGTGTATCACACTGATTGATTTGCATATATTGAAGGATCCTTGCATTCCTGGGATAAACCCCACTTGATCATGATGTATGATCCTTTTAATGTGCTGTTGGATTCTGTTTGCTAGTATTTTGTTGAGAATTTTTGCATCTATGTTCATCAGAGATATTGGCCTGTAGCTTTCTTTTTTTGACATCTTTGCCTGGTTTCAGTACCAGGGTTATAATGGCCTCGTAGAATGAGTTTGGGAGCGGCCCTCCTTCTGCTATATTTTGGAAGAGTTTGAGAAGGATAGGTGTTAGTTCTCTAAATGTTTGATAATTTGCCTGTGAAGCCATCTGGTCCTGGACTTTTGTTTGTTGGAAGATTTTTAATCACGGTTTCAGCTTCAGTGCTTGTGATTGATCTGTTTATATTTTCTATATCTTCCTGGTTCAGTCTCAGAAGGTTGTGCTTTTCTAAGAATTTGTCCATTTCTTCCAGGTTGTCCATTTTATTGGCATATAGTTGCCTGTAGTAATCTCTCATAATCCTTTGTATTTCTGCAGTGTCAGTGCTACTTCTCCTCTTCCATTTCAAATTCTGTTGATTTGAGTCTTCTCCCTTTTTTTCTTGATGAGTCTGGCTAATAGTTTATCAATTTTGTTTATCTTCTCAAAGAACCTGCTTTTAGCTTTATTAATCTTTGCTATCATTTCCTTCATTTCTTTTTCATTTATTTCTGATCTGATCTTTATGATTTCTTTCCTTCTGCCAATTTTGGGTTTTGTTTGTTCTTTCTCTAGTTCCTTTAGGTGTAAGGTTAGATCGTTTGAGATGTTTTTTCTTTCTTGAGGTAGGATTGTATTGCTATAAACTTCCCTCTTAGAACTGCTTTTGCTGCATCCTATAGGTTTTGGATCATCGTGTTTTCATTGTCATTTGTTTCTAGGTATTTTTTTATTTCCTCTTTGATTTCTTTGGTGATCTCTTGGTTCTTTAGTAGCGTATTGTTTAACCTCCATGTGTTTGTATTTTTTACTGTGTTTTTTTCCTGTAATTGATATCTAGTCTCATAAGGCTGTGGTCGGAAAAGATACTTGACACAATTTCAATTTTCTTAAATTTACCAAGGCTTGATTTGTGAATGAAGATATGGTCTATCTTGGAGAATTCCATGAGCACTTGAGAAGAAAGTGTATTCTGATGTTTTTGGATGGAATGTCCTATAAATTTCAATGAAGTCCATCTTCTTTAATGTGTCATTTAAAGCTTGTGTTTCCTTATTTATTTTCATTTTGGATGATCTGTCCATTGGTGAAAGTGGAGTGTTAAACTCCCCTACTGTTATTGTGTTACTGTCGATTTCCCCTTTTACGTCTGTTAGCATTTGCCTTATGTATTGAGGTGCACCTGTGTTGGGTGCATAAATATTTAAAATTGTTATATCTTCTTCTTGGATTGATCCCTTGATTGTTATGTAGTGTCCTTCTTTGTCTCTTGTAATAGTCTTTATTTAAAATTGTATTTTGTCTGATATGAGAATTCCTACTCCAGGTTTTTCAGATTTCCATTCACATGGAATATCTTTTTCCATCACCTCACTTTCAGCCTGTATGTGTCCCTAGGTCTGAAGTAGGTGTCTTGTAGACAGAATATATGTGGGTCTTGTTTCTGTACCCATTCAGCCAGTCTATGTCTTTTGGTTGGAGCATTTAACCCATTTACATTTAAGGTAATTATCGATATGTATGTTCCTATTACTATTGTCTTAATTGTTTGGGGTTTGTTATTGTAGGTCTTTTCCTTCTCTTGTGTTTCCTGCCTAGAGAAGTTCCTTTAGCATTTGTTGTAAAGCTGGTTTGGTGGTGCTGAATTCCCTTAACTTTCTCTTGTCTGTAAAGGTTTTAATTTCTCTGTCGAATCTGAATGAGATCCTTGCTGGGTAGAGTAATCTTGGTTGTAGGTTTTTCCCTTTCATCACTTTAAATATGTCCTGCCACTCCCTTCTGGCTTGCAGGGTTTCTGCTGAAAGATCAGCTGTTAACCTTATGGGGATTCCCTTGTATGTTATTTGTTGCTTTTCCCTTGCTGCTTTTAATATTTTTTCTTTGTATTTAATTTTCAATAGTTTGATTAATAGGGGTCTCGGCATGTTGGGTTTATCCTGTATGGGACTCTCTGTGCTTCCTGGACTTGACTGACCATTTCATTTTCCACGTTAGGGAAGTTTTTGACTATAATCTCTTCAAATATTTTCTCAGACCGTTTCTTTTTCTCTTCTTCTTCTGGGGCCCCTATAATTCGAATGTTGGTGTGTTTAATGTTGTCCCAGAGGTCTCTGAGACTGTCCTCAATTCTTTTCTTTTTTCTTTATTCTGCTCCCTTGCAGTTATTTCCACCTTTTTATCTTTCAGCTCACTTATACGTTCTTCTTCCTCAGTTATTCTGCTATTGATTCCTTCTGGAGCATTTTTAATTTCAGTTATTATGTTGACATCACTGTTTGTTTGCTCTTGAGTTCTCCTAGATCCTTGTTAAATGTTTCTTGTATATTCTTCATTCTGTTTCTGAGATTTTGGATCATCTTTACTATCATTACTCTGAATTCTTTTTCAGGTAGGTTGCCTATTCGTCTTCATTTACTTGGTCTTAAAGGTTTTTACCTTGCTTCTTCATCTGTAACATTTTTTTGTCATTTCTCTCTCTTTTTTTTTTGATGGGTGAAGCTGTATTCCTGTCCTACTAGTTGTTGGGCCTGAGGCACCCGGCACTGGAGTTTGCAGGCAGTTGGATAGAACTGGGTCTTGGTGCTGAGATTAGGACCTCTGGGAGGACTGACTCCAATTAATATTCCTTGGGGTCTGAGGTTCTCTGTTAGTCCAGTGGTTTGGACTCAGAGCTCCCACCACAGGAACTTGGGCCTGCCCTCCAGCCTGGGAACCAAGATCCTGCAAGCTGCATGGCATGGCAAAAAAAAAAAGAAAAGGCACAGTACAATATCAAAGAATAAAAAACAAAATACAATTAGAAAGATAAAAAATTGGGCTTCCCTGGTGGTGCAGTAGTTGAGAATCTGCCTGCCAACGCAGGGGACAAGGGTTCGAACCCTGGTCTGGGAAGATCCCACATGCCGCGGAGCAACTAGGCCTGTGAGCCACAACTACTGAGCCCGCACGTCTGGAGCCTGTGCTCCCAACAGGAGAGGCCGTGACAGTGAGACGCCCGTGCACCGCGATGAAGAGTGGCCCTCGCTTGCTGCAACTAGAGAAAGTCCTTGCATAGAAACGAAGACCCAACACAGCCAAAAATTAATTAATTAAAAAGAAAAAGAAAAAAAATAAACTGCCAAAGTGTTAAAAAGAAAAAAGAAAAAGAAAGATAAAAAATATACTCGGAAAAATAAAAATATAATTGAAACAATTGGTCACTGTGGGTTCCTCCCTTCCCCTTAGGTGTCCGTGGTCCCCCACTGGTGCCTGGTAGGTGCCCTAGTTGTGTGGAGAACGAATTCCATGTCCTCCCAGTCCACCATCTTGACTCCGCCCACTGTATTAGTCTTGATATCTGTAATTTAGCTTGCTTTTCATTAAACAAGTGGGATAGCTCACGAATGGATACAGATAGATAGATGTACAGATAATAAAGCCAGAATAGTAAAATGTGAATAATAAAATCTAGTTAGTGAGTATATTCGTAGATGTAGACTGATTTATAACCCTCAGATTCCTTGGAGTTTCACTATGGAACATGATGAAGCAGAGAAAGTCAGTCCCTGGCTCTAGACGTGCATTCCATGGCCTGCCCTCTTCTACAACCCCTTCTTGTTTCACACACAGATTTATATCACATTCTCTTTCTTGTTTCACACCCTTTCTTATCCCACAGAGAAGATCTTCATGTTGATAGACATCCAAGCTATGTCCAATACCCCACCATTCTGTCACATCTCCAGCTTAGGGATGTACAGTCTAGGGTGCATGTACCTGTGGTGCCATCCCACCCACAAGAGATCTGACTCAGGGAAGAGTCCCACGCTATCTTTGGATGTAGGTTCATTACTATCTTTTTGAATAGGCAATTTGAGTTCTGAGTACTAAGCGTACGCTCTAGAAGTGGAGGTAGAGAGACCACATGTTCTAGGCCGCACTCTCTTCACATTGTGGTAAGGAACATGGCAGCAGTAAGCCCAGAGCAGGGCTCTCTAGAAACATGGGACTGAGGACAGGGGCTTTGTAACAGATTGTACATATCTATTTTAAGAAGCTACAATAATATCTCCCATCCACATATTTTTATTATGTGACTGACAACTGTCCCATCTTTCACTGGGGTTTATATCCCCTTCCCTTGAAATTGGGAAGGTCCTCTGATAGCTTTGATTAATAAAGTACAGTGGAAGAAATTATGCAACTTGCAAGGCTAGGTCATAAAAATGTCCTTCACTTTTGCCTTATTCTCTGGGAAAGCTCATGCTTGAAACCCAGCAACCATGCTGTAAGGAAGCCCAAGCAGCCTGTGGAGAGGTCCACAGTGAGGAACCAAGGATCCCAGCTTACAGCCATGGCTGAGCTCTTAACCAACAGTCACCACCAAACTGTCATCCATATGGGTGAACCATCTTGGAAATGGATCCTCCAGCTCCTAGTTGAACTTTCCCAGCTGATGGCATATGGAACAGAGATGAGCCACCCCTGCTGAGTCCTGTCCAATTTGCAGATTCGTTATCAAAATAAATGATTACTGTTATTTTCAGAAGAATTAAACCATTAAGTTTGAGGGTGGTTGGATTACTGATACTCAGTAATAGCATCTGAGACAGCCTCAGCATGCCCAGAACTCTGGACAGTACACTTTACTCATTTTCCTTCCTGACCAATGTAAATTTTTCCTTTAACACCTTATCCTTTGTGAAGTTGTACCAAAACCCCATTTGGTTTAACTATATTCTGTGCTTCCATAACACATTGTGTATCCTCTATCCTAGCATACACGACACATATTCAATTTATACATTTACGTATTTGTCCTACTAGACTGTTAGGACAAAGACTACACCTTATCCCCTCTGGAGCTTCAGTATCTGGCACTAGACCTTACATACAGGAAGGATTCCAAAATATAAGTAAAATTAAAGTTACAGCCTGCTTCAGAGTTTTCCATTAATGATTTAACTAAGGGTATTGTAGATATGGCCATAAACAAAAACTGATTGCTAACAGAGAGCAATGTCAGGGAGAAGGAAAGTCAAAGTCTGCCACTCAAGGGAAGACCAAGAAGGGCCAAGAAGATTTAGTGCTAGTGTTACCTGCTGCCTGCAAAGGAGTAAACATTGCCCTCAGATGTGGTAATGGTGCTTTTATAGGACAAGCACAAAAGGTTTTCTTTCAATATATTTGCCTCCTTTCTTGAGAGCCGAGTCCATTGTGAGCATTTTCACTCCTCAAGAAATTTCGGGCTTCCCTGGTGGCGCAGTGGTTAAGAATCCACCTGCCAATGCAGGGGACACGGGTTTGAGCCCTGGCCCAGGAAGATCCCATATGCTGCGGAGCAACTAAGTCCATGCGCCACAACTACTGAACTTCACTCTAGAGCCCATGAGCCACAACTACTGAAGCTAAAGCCTGTGCTCCAAAACGAGAAGCCACCGCAATGAGAAGCCCACACACCATAATCAAGAGTAGCCCCTATTCACCACAACTAGAGAAAACCCGCACACAACTACGAGGACCCAATGCAGTCAAAAATAAATAAATTTATTTTTCTAAAAAAATGAAAGAAAGAAATTTGGATGGGCTAGAATGAGTCCAGAATAACCCATTACTCTGAAAATCAGAAGTTTCAAGAGTGCATTTTCTTTGACAATTGTAAAGAAAATGGACACAATGAAATATTCCAGTCTTTGGTATTTTGACAACTACTCCAAACAAAGAAAGGAAATGATCAACTATCACCATTATTATAAGAGGAGAATGTGAGAAAAATAAACTGTACCATGGTCTATTTCAACCCAGATAAGATTTACAATTTTGAAAATACATTAAGGTTTCAGCACTATGAAAGTTTTTTGATTGGTTTCCTCTTACAAGAAAATTCTTTTCTATTTCCTAGGAGACTGCTCAGGAGAATTCTAGACAGGAGTTTAAAAAGAATTTTGTCTGGGGGAGACAACCTTTTTTTTTTTCTTTTAATGATTCTGGGCCTCTCATTCCCATTCCCAGGTTAAAACCTAATTTGTACTGCATTTGACATTATTCCCAGCCCTAATATCTCTGTCTGGGCAAAGGCTGGAAGTGTCAACAATCTGTGAGATACCCCAATTCTCACAGTACTCAAAAGGCTCACCTTAGAACTTGAACTTACCAAGGGAAAATAAATTAACCCAGTCCCTCTAGGAGGTAACCAAAAACCAATTCATTTTTCACCCCAGTTCTCCCTTCCAAAGATTGAGTTTTATCTTAAGGCTGGTTCCCTTTGCCATCATAGGATACCTACCAATAGGTATCTTTCTTCATTCTTGCCAACAGGTGAGACAGACCATCTCTTGAGGTTTATCTTCTAATCAAAAAAATTTTACCAAAAACCTGTAAAAAAAAAAAAAAAAAAAAAGAACTGGAACTCCTGGCACGGGGTCCCTCCCATCCACCGTCACCGAGCTGTCCTGCAGCCCCAGGGCAGGGCGGCCTCACTGCGCTGCCGGCTCTGGAGGGGCCCCACCAGCTGAAGCCGTGACCCTCTTGGGGACCACAGTCCAGTTGTTTCAATAAGTAGCTTAAAGACAAAACAGAAACACAAGGTTTGTGCCTGAGATCATGTTGATGTGAAACCAGAGATGGCCACCTTGGGCCAGTTTGCGGGATCTTGGTTCCCAAGCTGGAGGTTGGGTCCGAGCTCCTATGGTGGGAACTCCGAGTCCAAACCACTGGACTAACAGAGAATCTCAGACCCCAGGGAATGTCAGTTGCCCGCCAGAGGGCCACATCTCAGCACCAACACCCAGCTCTATTCAACTACCTGCAAACTCAAGTGTTGGAAAACTCAGGCTGAACAACCAGTAAGACAGGAATATAGCACCACCAATCAAAAAAAAGAAACGACAAAGAAATATGTTACAGATGAAGGAGCAAGGTAAAAACCTACAAGACCAAATAAATGAAGACGAAATAGGCGATCTACCTGAAAATGAATTCAGAGTAATGATAGTAAAGATGATCCCAAATCGTGGAAACAGAATGGAGAAAACACAAGAAACATTTAACAAGGACCTAGAAGAACTAAAGAGCAAACAAAAATTGATGAACAACACAATAACTGAAATTAAAAATAGTCTAGAAGGAATCAATAGCAGAATAACTGAGGAAGAAGAACGTATAAGTGAGCTGGAAGATAAAAAGGTGGAAATAACTGCGAGGGAGCAGAATAAAGAAAAATGAATGAAAAGAATTGAGGACAGTCTCAGAGACCACTGAGACACCATTAAACACACCAGCATTCAAATTATAGGGGTTCCAGAAGAAGAAGAGAAAAAGAAACGGTCTGAGAAAATATTTGAAGAGCTTATAGCCAAAAACTTCTCTAACATGGGAAAGGAAATAGTCAATTAAGTCCAGGAAGCACAGAGAGTACCATAAAGGATAAACCCAAAGACAAACATGCCAAGACACATATTAATCAAACTTTCAGAAATTAAATACAAACAAAAAATATTAAAAGCAGCAAGGGAAAAGCAACAAATAACATACAAAGGAATCCCCATAAGGTTAACAGCTGATCTTTCAGCAGAAACTCTGCAAGCCAGAAGGGAGTGGCAGGACATATTTAAAGTGATGAAAGGGAAAAACCTACAACCAAGATTACTTTACCCAGCAAGGATCTCATTCAGATTCGACAGAGAAATTAAAACCTTTACAGACAAGAGAAAGTTAAGGGAATTCAGCACCACTGAACCAGCTTTACAACAAATAATAAAGGAACTTCTCTAGGCAGGAAACACAAGAGAAGGAAAAGACCTACAATAACAAACCCAAAACAATTAGGACAATGGTAATAGGAACATACATATCGATAATTACCTTAAATGTAAATGGGTTAAATGCTCCAACTAAAAGACATAGACTGGCTGAATGGATACAAAAACAAGACCTGTACATATGCCGTCTACAAGAAACCCACTTCAGACCTAGGGACACATACAGATTAAAAGTGAAGGAATGGAAAAAGAGATTCCATGCAAATGGAAATCAAAAGAAAGCTGGAGTAGCAATTCTCGTATCAGACAAAATAGATAGAAATAAAGACTACTACAAGAGACAAAGAGGATACTACATAATGATCAAGGGATCAATCCAAGAAGAAGACATAACAACTTTAAATATTTATGCACCCAACATAGGAGCACCTCAATACCTAAGGCAACTGCTAACAGCCATAAAACGGGAAATCGACAGTAACACAATCATAGTAGGGGAGTTTAACACCCCACTTTCGCCAATGGATGGATCATCCAAAGTGAAAATAAATAAGGAAACACAAGCTTTAAATGACACATTAAACAACACGGACTTCACTGATATTTATAGGACATTCCATCCAAAAGCAACAGAATACAATTTCTTCTCAAGTGCTCATGGAACATTCTCCAGGATAGACCATATCTTGGGTCACAAATCAAGCCTCGGTAAATTTAAGAAAATTGAAAACATATCAAGTATCTTTTCCAACCACAACGCTATGAGACTACGTATCAATTATAGGAAAAAAACTAAGAAATACAAAAACATGGAGGCTAAACAATACACTACTAAATAACCAAGAGATAACTGAAGAAATCAAAGAGGAAATCAAAAAATACCTAGAAACAAATGACAATGAAAACATGACGACCCCAAACCTATGGGATGCAGCAAAAGTAGTTCTAAGAGGGAAGTATATAGCAATACAATCTTACCTCAAAACAAGAAAAATCTCAAATAAACAACCTAAACTTACACCTAAAGCAATTAGCGAAAGAAGAATAAAAAAACTCCAACGTTAGCAGGAGGAAAGAAATCATAAAGGTCAGATCAGAAATAACTGAAGGAAATGATGGCAAAAATCAATAAAACTAAAATCTGGTTCTTTGAGAAGATAAAATTGATAAACCATTAGCCAGACTCATCAAGAAAAAATGGGAGATGACTCATATCAACAGAATTAGAAATGAAAAAGGAGAAGTAACAACTGACACTGCAGAAATAAAAAGAATCATGAGAGATTACTACAGGTAACTCTATGCTAATAAAATGGACAACCTGGAAGAAATGGACAAATTCTTAGAAAAGCACAACCTTCTGAGACTGAACCAGGAAGATATAGAAAATATAAACAGAACAACCACAAGCACTGAAACTGAAACTATGATTAAAACCTTCCAACAAACAAAAGCCTAGGACCAGATGGCTTCACAGGTGAATTCTATCGAACATTAGAGAAGAGATAACACCTATCCTTCTCAAACTCTTCCAAAGCATAGCAGAGGGAAGAACACTTCCAAACTCATTCTAGGAGGCCACCACCAACCTGATACCAAAACCAGACAAAGGTGTCATAAAAAGAGAAAACTACAGGCCAATATCTCTGATGAACATATATGCAAAAATCTTCAACAAAATACTAACAAACAGAATACAACAGCACATTAAAAGGATCATACATCATGATCAAGTGGGTTTTATCCCAGGAACGCAAGGATTCTTCAATATATGCAAATCAATCAATGTGATACACCATATTAACAAACTGAAGGATAAAAACCATATGATCCTCTCAATAGATGCAGAAAAAGCTTTTGACAAAATTCAACACCGATTTATGATTAAATTCTCTCCAGAAAGTAGGGATAGAGTGAACCTACCTCAACATAATAAAGGCCATATATGACAAACCCACAGCCAACATTGTGCTCAATGATGAAACACTGAAACCATTTCCTCTAAGATCAGGAAGAAGACAAGGTTGCCCACTCTCACCACTCTTATTCAACATAGTTTTGGAAGTTCTAGCCACAGCAATCAGAGAAGAAAAAGAAATAAAAGGAATCCAAATTGGAAAAGAAGTAAAACTGTCACTGTTTGCAGATGACATGATACTATACATAGAGAATCCTAATGATGCTACCAGAAGACTAATAGAGCTAATCAGTGAATCTGGTAGAGTAGCAGGATACAAAATTAATGGACAGAAATCTCTTGCATTCCTATACACTAATGATGAAAAATCTGAAAGAGAAATTAAGGACACAGTCCCATTTACCCATGCAACATAAAGGATAAAAAATATAGGAATAAACCTACCTAAGGTGACAAAAGACCTGTATGCAGAAAACTATAAGACACTGATGAAAGAAATTAAAGATGATACAAACAGATGGAGAGGTACACCATGTTCCTGGATTAGAAGAATCAACATTGTGAAAATGACTATACTACCCAAAGCAATCTACAGATTCAGTGCAATCCCTATCAAACTACCAATGGCATTTTTCACAGACCTAGAACAAAAAATTTCACAATTTGTATGGAAACACAAAAGACCCCAAGTAGCCAAAGCAATCTTGAGAAAGAAAAACGGAGCTGGAGGAATCAGGCTCTCTGACTTAAGACTATACTACAAAGCTACAGTAATCAAGACAGTAGGGTACTGGCACAAGAACAGAAATATAGATCAATGGAACGGGATAGAAAGCCCAGAGATAAACCCACGCACATATGGTCACCTTATCTTTGATAAAGGAGGCAAGAGTATACAATGGAGAAAAGACAGCCTCTTCAATAAGTGGTGCTGGGAAAAATGGTCAACTACATGTTAAAGAATGAAATTAGAACACTACCTAACACCATGCATTAAAATAAACTCAGAATTGATTAAAGACCTAAATCTAAGGCCAGACACTATAAATCTCTTAGAGGAAAACATAGGCAGAATATGCTATGACATAAATCACAGCAAGGTCCTTTTTGACCCATCTCCTAGAGAAATAGAAATAAAAACAAAAATAAACAAATGGCACCTAATGAAACTTAAAAGCTTTTTGCACAGCAAAGGAAACCATAAACAAGACGAAAAGACAACCCTCAGAATGGGAGAACACTTTTGCTAATGAAGCAACTGACAAAGGATTCATCTCCAAAATATACAAGCACCTCGTGCAGCTCAATATCAAAAAACAAACAACCCAACCCAAAAACGGGCAGAAGACCTAAACAGACATTTCTCCAAAGATATACAGATCGCCAACAAACATGTGAAAAGATGCTCAGCATCACTAATTATCAGAGAAATGCAAGTCAAAACTACAATGAGGTATCACCTCACACCAGTCAGAATGGCCATCATCAAACATCTACAAACAATAAATGCTGGAGAGGGTGTGGAGAAAAGGGAACCCTCTTGCATTGTTGGTGGGAGTGTAAATTGATACAGCCACTGTGGAGAACAGTATGGAGGTTCCTAAAAAACTAAAAGTAGAACTACTATATGACCTAGCAATCCCCCTACTGGGCATATATGTTGAGAAAACCATAATTCAAAAAGAGTCATGTATCACAGTGTTCACTGCAGCTCTATTTACAGTAGCCAGGACATGGAAGCAACCTAAGTGTCCATCGACAGATGAATGGATAAAGAAGATGTGGCGTATGTATATATATATATATATATATATATATATATATATATATATATATGGAATATTACTCAGCCATAAAAAGAAACAACATTGAGTTATTTGTAGTGAGGTGGATGGACCTAGAGTCTGTCATACAGAGTGAAGTCAGCAAGAGGAAAACAAATACTGTATGCTAACACATATATATGGAATCTAAAAAAAAAAATGGTTATGAAGAACCTAGGGGCAGGACAGGAATAAAGACACAGACGTAGAGAAGGGACTTGAGGACACAGGGATGGGGAGGGTAAGCTGGGACGAAGTGAGAGAGTAACACTGACATATATACACTGCCAAATGTAAAATAGATAGCTAATGGGAAGCAGCCGCATAGCACAGGGAGATCAGCTTGGTGCTTTGTGTCCACCTAGAGGGGTGGGATAGGGAGGGTGGGAGGAAGACACAAGAGGGAGGGGATATGGGGATATATGTATGTGTATAGCTGATTCACTTTGTTATACAGCAGAAACGAACACACTATTGTAAAGCAATTATACTCCAATAAAGATGTTTAAAAAAAACCTAAAAAAATCATATTTCATTGCTTGAATGTATAATTCCTGCTCATTTATAAACATTTTTTTTTTCCCAGCAGGGAATGCCACATGGTGATTAGCTTAGGCCTGAGCTCCTACATTATTCTTTGGCAACTAGAGAAGGAATGGCCATGACTGATTTGATGTCACCAAGAGCCCAAACCTGGAGCAGAGAAGCTCCACAAAGGAAGCGCTAGGATGCTTGCTGGAGAAACAAACAGTGCTCACAGAGTATTGCTGTCTACTCTAAAAGAAATGCTGTCAAGCATTTGCTGGGCTGCTTAGTTTTTTGATGTGTGCCTTCCATTTTATGTTTTGTTTTCCACTGGTGTCTTGCAAGGATTTTTTAGTAGCAACAAGACTAACCAAAAGCAGAAAGTGGCACTGGCCTATTCTGCCTTTCAAGGGAAGACAACCTGGCAGGGACAGCTGCTTGTGAAGGTGAAGAAATGAAGCATGGCGCTTCACAATCTGAGAGGAAATTCCAGCTTCAGATCTTCTGAAGGAATGAGACACCTCAGAATCTGTCAGATTCTCTGAGGGGTTGGGAAAGAGCCCTGGGGACTTTTGGGCCCTTGTTGCCCTTGGCCAAGATCAGGAGGACCCTGGTGTTTGAAGAGCTGGGGAGGAAGGTTGTGTGGCACTGAGTGACTCAGCGAAAGGACTTCTAAAGACATGTTCTCAGCTTTATCCTCTCAGAGTACAGGTTACACAGCACTTTAAAAACGTCTGCCTCTGTGGCCCGATGAGATTGGGAAATACATTTTCTGTTCCAGATATTTATTTAAAAGTTTCACTTTCACTTAATAAATCCATAGCCATGGCATACATGAAAGGTTTCCCCAAATGGTAATTT
Source organism: Phocoena phocoena (assembly GCF_963924675.1). NCBI lineage: Eukaryota > Metazoa > Chordata > Mammalia > Artiodactyla > Phocoenidae > Phocoena > Phocoena phocoena. The sequence goes on along the minus strand of NC_089232.1, from coordinate 75,885,666 downwards.
ATGCTTATTGAAGAATTACTTTTCAAAGTGCATGGGCCACCTGTCACTGAGGGCAATTGCAGCCACTCAATTTTTAGACTTATTGGCTGTTATAGATTTGGGAGTTGATACATTTTTGAAATGTTTATGCTTTCTTTTTCTTGTTAATTATCGATCTAAAACTTTATGGATTCTGAGGGATTTGTGAACAAGGCTTTCATTAATCCCCAAGGCTGCTGAGGAGTCCAGGCAATAGAATTCCCAGGTCACAGATATGCAGGAAACTTGGGAACCAACAGGCTAATTCCCAGGGTCACACAGTGGGTCAGTGCTGGCCAAACTCACAGAGTTTATAACAGGGATACCCGCCATCCTGCTGCTCACCGAAGACGACCCTTTAGCTGTACCTAGAGCGCATGGTCATGGGTGGCCCAGAAGCAATGGGATGTAGACACACCCCTTCCCAGCCCTCGTGGGACCTCCTCTGCAAGCGGGATGCCTATCCTGTGCCGTGTGCCTACCCCTGCCTGAGTGTACACTACCTTCCCCTTCCCCTGGATTTGTCCCCTTAGCCTAAAGCATGCATGGAAGACTTCCAGACGCTAAATCCCTCCTCTTATCTAACACTCTCCCCCTTCTCTTCCCTCCTATCTCCTACCTTCCCACCATCTAAGGCAACGGAAGGTCTTAAAAATAGAAGCATTGGCTAGAGTCTCTCAGAACATGACGCTCCCCAGAGCATCAGAGCGTGGGGAGTCCAAGGTGATGGGCTTTCTTGATTCTCCTCATTGGTACGAGCCAGTGGGGGGCCTTAGACCAGCCACAAGCCCTGCCACAGACGGGGCAGGTACAGGAGCCACAGAACCTGCTCAGGCCCAAAGAAGGAAGAAGGGAGGAGGGTGGCGCTTGGTTTTCCCACTGTGTGTCCTTAAGGGACCTGAGGAGAGCCTCCAGGGCCTCGCTCGCTCCCAGTGATTTCCTCAGAGGATATTTGCTAAAGAGAAAACTCAGAACCTTTTTTCTTTCTGTATAGAAGCCTGCCTTCACCTGTCCAGCCTTCCAAAAGTATTTTAGTATTGATAACTCTGAGCCTCCCTGGCACTTTCTTACCTCTTATTTCCTTGGAAGTTCTGGCTTTGAAGTAAACACAATGCAGTTTGATGGGGATAATGCAAAAGCAGATCCTGGAGACCTTAAATGCTAAGGTGAAGGTAGACGTTACCTAGCGGGCTGTAGAGAGCCCTTTTCCAAAGTGCCCGCTTCCCCCTTTGGGAGCTAGAGAAGACCCAGCCTCCTTCCTTCTCGGGCCAGAGACACCATGAGTCCTACTCCGTTCCAAGCCTGCATGAGAACGGGCGGGCTTTCACAGCTAGACCGCCGACCCTGTCGCTGCTGGACACAGGATGTCCGTGCTGGGGAGCCCCTGAGAACCCTCCCTGCCCAAGCCCCTCATATGTCAGAAACGAGGAGGACATGACACGGAGGCCCTCTGGGTAGATGTAAAGGCACCAATCCTTCCATCACATGCTCCTGATTACAAACTCAGCCATGAGGGGGCCCGGATGGGGTGCCTGCCTCCAGGAGGCCTGTGGTTTTACGTGTGTGCGCAAACACATTTTGTTTAAGTAGACCTTCTTCCTGCTCTCCGCCTCCAGCCCCACCTCCGACACCCCGTCTTTATTCATTGCTAACAGATGCGGCCAGGATACAGCCAGGCAAAGCAGGAGCACACAGGCTCCCTCGCGGGTGAGAAGAGGGAAAACTGATGAGCTGCCACAGAGCAGTGTGTGTAGGGCCTTGGCTTTGAATTTTGATTCCTCCCCACCTCCTCCCCCCCCCGCCCAGCCCCCAGCTCACCAGGCTTTCCAACAATTTCTGTTCTGTGTCCTTCACATCTGACGATGGCCAGATGGAAGGAGCCTATGCGAGCAGCTAAGGAGTGGGTGCTCAACCTGACAACCGCATTGAGGCCCAGGATCTGGTCGATAGCCTCCTCCCAAGGTGCCCAGCTGGAAGGCTTGTGCTGAGAGCCCTGGAAGGAGAAGCTCCCTATGGAGCCCACAGCCACCTCCCCTGGCGCTGCAAATGTGCCTGGTCTGCAGCACCTCGAGCCAGAGACAGAGAAGGTCAAGGCTGAGAAGGAGGCTGAGAAGGAGGCCGAGAAGGGGCACGGGTGAGACTTGAGTAAGAGCCTCATGACCACAGCTCTCTCGAACCTCCTTCTCATCCATTTGAACATCTTAGCCTGCCAGCAACTTACAGTGTCACATGAAAGATTCCCCTGCAGTAACGAGCTTGCCTAAATGTCCTGCTAGGTAATAACCACTATGACCATCCTCAGGGCGTGGGTCCAGGGACGCCTCTCCTTGGAAGCCTACTCTGATACCCACTGCAAGGTGGTCACCGCTGCCTCTGGGCTGCACAGCTGGGCTTGCACGCATGGTACTCTGTGCCTGAGGAACTCGTGAATGCCTCTGCAGCCCCCTCAGGGATCCTCTCTCCCGTGCCCCAGCCCAGGGCCCACAGCACAGCCGTTGCTCAATAAATGTGAGTCTGATCAATTACAAGCTAGAAGCATTAACGGGCTTGGTGTCAGAGACCTGAATTGGAACCCTGGCTCTGCCGTTCACACCAGCTGTGTGACCCTGACTGTGTCCCAAAGCCACAGGAAAACTTGGCCTCGTCGCTGAAAAATGGAATCGCTGGTCTCATTCCTGCCCTCTACACCATCACTTTTATGGGCTCAAATAAGAAATCAGATGTTAAAGGGCTATATCAGCTGTACAACACAGTACACAAGTAAACTGACATTATAATCGCTGTGCTTTTACTACTTCCATTATTATTACTCCAAGGTTTATTACTATTAATAATGGATACTGGAAGGAGGACCCTTCTGAAGAAGTTCATTTCAATTACTCAATAATTTTTTCTAAAAGGAATTAATTTCATTTATTCTCCTCTTGAGGTCAGTTTCAGCACAGAGTAGAGGAAGGGACAGGAGATCCCTCAGGTGGAAAACTGAAGAGTTTGGGTCAACACCTCCCACCCATCCACCCCAAATGTACTGACCCACTGGTCCAATCTGTGTGCTCTCATAACCTCAGGAGCTCCTGATCTCTCAAAGTGGGCAGAGACCACCTTCCTGGGACCTAACAAGGTACGCACAAAAATTTAAAAACTGAATGTGGGGCTTCCCTGGTGGCGCAGTGGTTGAGAGTCTGCCTGCTGATCCAGGGGACACGGGTTCATGCCCCGGTCCAGGAAGATCCCACATGCCGCGGAGCAGCTAGGCCCGTGAGCCATGGCCGCTGAGCCTGCGTGTCCGGAGACTGTGCTCCGCAACGGCAGAGGACACAACAGTGAGAGGCCCGCGTACCACACACACACACACACACACACACACACACACACACACACACACACAAAAAGAATCCGCCTGCCAATGCAGGGGACACGGGTTCGAGTCCTGGTCCGGGAAGATCCCAAATGCCATGGAGCAACTAAGCCCATGTGCCACAACTACTGAGCCTGTGCTCTAGAGCCCATGAGCCACGACTGCTGAGCCTACACGCCACATCTACTGATGCCCGCACGCCTAGAGCCCACGCTCCGCAACAAGAGAAGCCACCGCAATGAGAAGCCCGCACACAGCAACGAAGAGCAGCCCCTGCTCGCCGTAACTAGAGAAAAGCCCGCGAGCAGCAACAAAGACCCAACACAGCCAAAAATAATAAATAAATATAAATAAATTTATTTTAAAAAATGTAAACCTGAATTTAAAAAAAAACTGAATGTGCCATGAAAAGACATGGGGGAAACATGAATGCATATTATCACCAAGTGAAGGAAGCCAGCCTGAAAAGGCTACATACTCTATGATCCCAACATTATGACATCCTGGAAAAGGCAGAACTATGGAGACAGTAAAAAGATCAGTGGCTGCCAGGGCTTAAGGGGGAGGGATGAATAGCCAGAGCCCAGGGGATTTTTAGAGCAGTGGAAAGACTGTGTATGATATAATGATAGATACATGTCATTACACATATGTCCAGATCCATAGACTGTACACCACCACGAGTGAACGGTAATGCAGACTGTGAACTTTGGGTGATTATGATGTGTCAACATAGTTTATCCACTGTCCAAATGGACCACTCTGGTGTGGGATGTTGACAATGAGAGAGGCTGTGCCTGTGTGGGGACAAGGGATTTAAGGAGAAATTCTGTACATTTCAATTTTGCTGTGAACCTAAAACTGCTCTAAAAGAATCTTTTTGAAAAAGGGAATATGTGCCTCATAAAAGAAACTGCTATTTGCTTCTTTGGGAATCCTGAAAGCTGACCTAGCTGTTTGGCTTTTCATAAGATTTGGGGCCACTTTCAGGGCTTCCTGAGGGACAGCAAAGTGGGACAGGAAATTAACAAGGACGTGAAGGACCAGAGGAGGACACACTAGGAGGGAATGGACATGAGAAATACAGCCCAGGGCATGCCCAGATCCCAGCTCAGCCACAGGCCCTCCAGTAATGGAGGACCATGGACTTTCTGTATCTTTGGTTATCACTTCCTGCCCAGTGCTTCACGAACTTTCTTGCCCTCATCACCTTTGGCATGAGCCTTGCCGTTTTGTCTCTCCATGGCTGGAAGCAAGAGCAGCAGATGGACCTTAGGGAGGAGGGTGGTCTTGGGCTCTTTCCCTTGTGCGTCCTCCTGTGAGCACTGTCTCTGCATTTATGAGTGTGCTTCCTGGCCCTGCCTGGCTAGGTTTTCCTCAAGCCACTCTGGGGAGCGGGCGGGGGGGGGCGACAGGGGAGACCTACTACAGAAAACCCTGCGGAGGCCGTGGGAACAGGCACAGGTGCTCAGAAAGTGCCGCTCTGGGGTCAAGCGGAGAAAGAAGGTTCTGCTTCTGCCCCCGGGGATGAAACTCCCCCAGAAGTCCCAACCCACTGTGCTGCCTTTCAAGCGGGGTCTAGTGGCAGAATTTAGACGCTTTGGTTACTAGCTGTGGGCCGTGACGCTTCAAGGACACAGATGTGAGTAGTCATTCTCAGGTCGTGAGAACTGGGGACACTTGTCCTTCAACACGCAGTTGCTGAGCTGCCCCTGCCATGGTCCCTGGCCACCCTCTCACCAGCCCCACAGCAGGGTGCATGGCCTACTCCCAAGTCACTCCAGGTTGACCTCTGCCCCTGTGCTTATTACAAGATATTGAAATGATGTGCCTACTTCTCTGGCTTCCTCAACAAACCATACACTGTTAGAGGCCAGGGATGCGACCAGTTTTGGTGACCCAACCTGCCTTTGTGACCCACGGAATTGGCAACTATCTGGCAATTAGCAGGTGCTCAGTAAATGTTTCTGGAATGAATGAAGGGATAGCCAAACTTCAAGGATCCAGGAGGTCACAACAGAAGTGGAGAGGGGCAACTGGATTTCCAGAATCCAAGAGGTTTCAAGCCAAGAAAATAAACAGTAATGACAAAATAAACTCATAGTTAGATAGATATCAATAGACAGATAGATGATAGATAATAGACAGATAGATAATAACACTGCATGACATATATGAGTCAGTAAAGATGTGTTAAGCATTTCCCAGACATTATCTCATTTAATTCCCCTATGACCACATGAAGTCCACAGTATAACCCAGCTGCTTCAATGCAGGAATGTGGTCCTGCGAAGGAAACCTTCATCAAAGACGCTCTCTACAGATCTCCTGCCCCTGCCTGGAGTGATTCCCGGACTGGTGTTTCTGATCACTTGGAAAAACGGGAGGAGGACAAGACACTGCGTTTACTGAGCGCCCACCACATACCAGGCCACGGGCTAGGTGCGCTTCACAAACATCCCTATTTAAGCTCACAGGAATCCACAGGGAATGGTATTATCATCTATAACAATTTAACAAATGAAGTAACCAAGACTTAGAAAGGGGATGAGAAAAGGTAGAAATGAGCCCAGGCTACAGGGGGGTCCACAGAACCTGGTTTATAATTGACATTCAATGACTATGTATTGAATTAAATGGAATTCAGTTGAATACTGTCTATCCACAAAGGCAAATTGTATTTTAGGGTGCCTCCTTTCAGCAGACCGGGCAGACTGCCACCCTCACTCCCTCTTTAAAAGGCTGCAGTGAGCCCCCAGGAGCCATTTGGAGGAGTGAGAGCAAGGAGTGGCACCTCCCACATTCACAAAAGTGTGCGACGGATTTGAGCTAAGGCTGTGGCTTGTGGGCCACAGAATCTCATCAGCCTTGTAAAGGGAGGTGTAGTTACACAGAAGCCTTGCCAGGTGGGCTGCACTGGGCTCCTTCTCCCAGAATACCTTAGGAAGGCAGCTCTGGTGGTAGTAGCAAGGGTGGCTGTGAGCCAAGTTGGAGCTGTGTGCAGCCCTCCTAGGACACAACTACAATGCTATTTATTATATTTGACATAGAAGCCTATGGCGCTTGGATGCCTGGGTCTCCAGCAGCGATCCAGAGAGGAACAGGGTAATCATTTTAAATAACTGCAAATAATTTGCTTTAAAAAATGTGTGTATTGGTTGTCTCTTACCTAGAAATATCTCTCGGTGAGGGAATGTTAATTTTACTTCTGCAGCTCACTTGAAAACTAGTACTTACAACATATTCAGTTGGTGGCACCAAAAGTCTATGTAGTTTAATATCACCAGATTTAATATTTTAATTGGAATGTGAGCTAGACATTCCAGCACACGAATCCTCCTGAGAACCTCACCATCCCCTTGTTCACACAAGTCATCCAGTCATGGAGTTGGTTGATGGTCAACAAGAAGGTCAGCTGGAGGCCCCACCCTTTGGACTGCTTTTTTCTTTTCTCTTGAATATGTCAAAATATTAGAAATGTCAGTTACTCCCAGCCTTGTGGCTCAGACGGGCTCAATAATCAGTTACTTCCCCAGCTGGACAACAAAGGCTGGGGGAGGGGGGGATGCAGGGAAAAAGGAGAGCTGAAGAATTTGAAAGCAATTACAGTCAAAACAGGTCATCTCTTTTGTTTCTGCAACTCTAGTGCAAAAAGTCCTTCCCTGCTACTGTTCCTCGGGCCAGAGTCTGTTTCCCCCTTAGAAAGCAAGCAACAGCTTGCAGCAAGCTTTTGTTGACATGAATTCCATGTTGCCTGGTGCTTTTGTTTGTTTCACACATAATTCACATTTTTCTATCTTACATGCATTTTTCATAGTCTGTACTAAAGCAATGTCCTGACTTCCATCCGGGACTCCCCGTCTGGGGTCAAAGTCCCTGCAGATAACTGGGTTAAGGGTGTTGATGGAACACTCTGCGGGATGGAGCTGACATACTAGGAACTAAATTCCTACAATACAGAGATTAAAAATCACTTTGGATCAGATCCTAAACCAAGCAAGAAAATGAGCAATGGCTCAGGTACCACAGTCTTAAGGACAAAGAGTCAAATTTACCTCTATTCTTTTCTGAAGGAGTTTTCACAAAAATTCACGTGGGGAACAGGAGAAAAGAGTCAGCTTTGAAAGAGTCTCATGTGGGGCCCCAAAGGAAGAAGAAAGGGGGGACACAGAGCAGAAGTAGGGGACGCACTGGGTATCATCGGTACGACCAATGGCATTCATAAGCTCTGTGACTTGTCACAACTCCTTACACCTTCAAGGAAACGTCCTGAAAGTGAAGATCACTTTTCTATCTCCCAGCTCCAGGACATGAGTATGGAGCTTCTAAACATGACTTTTCTACTTATGGCAAATTCCATGGTAAGCGCTGACTTCATGGAACTCTAAAAGAACAAGACTAGAAGAGTCCTCAGAAGCTACCGTTCCAGCTTCCTACATAATGCGGGGCGCTGCTCTGCGGTATCTCCAACAACCTAGGCACCGATTAATGGGGTGCCCACTGTTTGACAAGGTTACCCATTTCCTTATTCAAACTCCTCTGTGACCAAGCTCCTCCTTCCACTGAGATGAAGCACAAGGCCCTCCGTCTTCCACTGACACGTGTCAATTCTGCCTCAGAGTCAGGAAGAACAATTCCCTTCCTTTACCCATGGCTGGATTACACGATGGTTCTATCAGCGTGGGTTTTGCACTCACCTGAGGCAGTTCCACCTCCACCACTTACTTAACTTTGGGTAAGTTACATAAGTTCTCCAGCCCTCAATTCATCTGAAATATGCGCACGGTAGCAGGTTCTCTCCCAGAAGTCAGGTTTGCCTTTAGGAGGTACAGTGGTGGTGGGGTCACACGGCAGAGAAGGAGCGCTGAGCCATGCGTCAGAAGACTCGGTGCTTTGTCCTGGCTTTGCCATCGTGAGTGTGAATCGTATAAGTCACTAAACCTCCCTGCAGCTCACTCCTCCCTTTGGTAAACGTCACAGCACATGCCCTGCCTATTAGCATCCAGGTGCTGTTGTAGAGATCAAATGCCAACACGTGACTTTCACATCTGTGCACCTGTAGGTCTATGGCGCAGTCCCAGTGCAGGCCTAGGCAAACACTCGGTGCTCAATAAAAGCCTGTGGACTAAACTGCGTCTGTGCTTTCTGAGAGGAAGATTAGGAATTGTGGGCTGAGAAGGGAAGCGGCTTATTAGATGAGGTTTACAATTTGGCAGGCTCCCTGGGAGGAGAAAGTCCACAGAAAGCAGAAGGTGTGTGTTTGGGCTACTGCAGAAAGATCTGGGATCTAGGAAGGGCTTTAGGTGTTACCTGCTGCAAAAGAACTGGAAGAGCAGGAGTGATGAAAAAAGCAGACCTCTGGGCTCCAGAAGGTGCTCAGTGGTTGTCTCCGTGGTGCTGATGAAAGGGAGCTTCAAGGAGAGGTGAGCAAAGAGGGGCCTGATGTGCAGAGGGGATTGTGAGAGGATACCAGCTGGGCTGACGAGGGCCCAGAGGGTGGGGAGACGGGCATGGTCCCCACCCAGGAGGTTTCTCAGCTGAGCAGCTGTCAACGGAAACTCCGTGCTGCAGCGTTTAGGAAAACAAGCCCCGGGGAGGGGGTTGCCTGAGGGTGGAATGCAGCGCCTGGCAGCCAGCTTTCTCTCTAATTCTCCAAGTCTCACTCCTATTTCAAGACCAAGTTCAAATTTAACCTTTCCCGGAAAGCCTTCCCTCAACTCTGGAACAATGAGAAACCTACCCCCTTTCTAAAATTTCTATAAGAATTTTGGTCTGTATAAATCATATAGTAATTATGAGTATAAAAATACGACTTCCGGATGATTTATCTATTGCTGTCTTAAAATAAGGTTACTTAACATTTTACAAGTAAAATATATTACATTCACCATTCAGCCACCTAGCATCCCCCCGGAACATACATCAAGCATGACACAGAAGGGATTTCTAGCTCATTTCATCCTCGCCCTCGTACTCCGGAGCTTGTTGCCAGCTCCTCCTGTCTTGGTCTCGCTTCCATGTCTGAAACAGTGGCCAGCATTCTTTTTCTGGCCATGACTTCGCCTCTTCTCTTGTTTTCTTTTCCAGTTTCCCCTTGGTAGTCCCTCTGCCCTGACTCCACCTCATGGAACAACGTGTTTCCACGAAGCTGGCTCAGAAAGGGCCCGGACACCTGCAGGGAGACCACGGGGTCCCGCGGAGGAAGCTGAGCCCAGCTCGGGGCCTCCTCTTCACCCCGACCCTGCTGATAGCAGAGCTGTCCACAAGCTGGCCACGTAATAAAAGAGGGTAAGACTAATTAGCCTTTAAAGAAAGTGGCAAAATGATCAGCGGAAGCAGCAGCGTGTGTGAGAACTGGTATCAGAAATGAACAATGGATAGATTTCCCTCAGTTAGAACAATGGGTCTTGCACACAGAAGGTGCTCAGTAAATGCCTGTTGAATAAAATCTATAGACCCGAGGCAAAAGGAATAAATACTGAACCCCCCCAAATGGAAAAGCGGGTAGGGCGGAACCAAGAAAAGAAGCACTTACTGACAAGGGAAAGGTTGGCATGAGGCAGAGCCCCTGCTCTTAAATATCGGCCTCAGCTCACAGGGCAACACGGAGCGGGTGCTGCTGTCCTCCGACCCCCGTGGGCCTCAGTCGTACAGGACAAAGGTGCTCCTGGAACTGTGCTGTGCATGGCAGGTTAGGAAGGTTACTAACGGGAGGCCAAGCAGGGAGACCGTGGCTGCCCATCACATCCACCGCACCTTTCCACATTCCCTTTGCCTATGTCCAGATACCCCCATGAGAATACGTTCAAAACAACGGACTCCAACCCCACTGACAAGTCGTCCTGCTTGAACTCGGGTATGTGCTGGCTTTGGAAGCCTCCTACGCAATGAGGTGGGGTGATTCATCTGTTTATCACAATGGGGACTGGGATGGAGAACAGCCCATAAGGACAAGATGACAGGAGCAGTGGTTATAATCTCCACCCGCAAAAACTACAGCCCTAGGGCTTCCCTGGTGGCGCAGTGGTTGAGAGTCCGCCTGCCGATGCAGGGGACGCGGGATCGTGCCCCGGTCCGGGAAGATCCCACACGCCGTGGAACGGCTGGGCCCGTGAGACATGGCCGCTGAGCCTGCGCATCCGGAGCCTGTGCTCCGCAACGGGAGAGGCCACAACGGTGAGAGGCCCGCGTACCGCAAAAACAAAACAAAAAAAACCTACAGCCCTAGCAATTATACTCCAATAAAGATGTAAATAAATAAATAAATAAAAACTACAGCCCTTCTGAGTAGCCAAGTGCCTCGTTTACCTTCAGCCATCATTGTGCCTACATTCCCAACCCTAACATGCCTCTTTCAAATCTGTTCTTTTATCATTTGTGTGTACATAGCACATATATACCTCATATGTAAATGCCAAGTTCATGTTGTTGTTCCTTCATATAACAATCATTTATTAAGTGCCTTCTATGTGCCTGGCACAGTGCTAAATGCTTTCTCATATTCTGTATCATTTAGCACTATCTTTATCTCCATTTTACCCTGAAGAAACTTAAACCCAGAGCAGTTAAGTCACTTACCCAAGTCACACAGCAAGTAACAAAGTTAGATTAAAATCCATATTTACTGAAGCTAAGACCAGTGTTCCTTTCATTGGACCACACTTGCCTTTAAAAAGTGTATAATAATGCTTATGAATTCAAAATTATGAATAATACTTATGAACTATAAATCCCATGGGAGGGAAGACCTCTATGGTTTTATGTATTACATTTAATTTATTAATATATGTGTAATGACTTTAGTGTTTGGAGTACATATGGAACTTTCTTGTTGTTTCCGTTTTGTACTTTGCCAGTTACTCATTTGTCCTAGCAGCATCTCTGACGTTGCTTCTTCTTAGACATCTAGAGTCAGGTGCTTTCCATGAGTTGTAACCCCTCCTCCCACGGCAGGTATGGACCCTACCATTTCCTCCTCCCAGGTGCAGACCACAGGACAGGTTTGCAGCCTCAGTAGTGGTGAGCCACACATATTTGGGGTGCAGTGGGATGTCTTTAAGTTCTAAATAACACACATTTGGGACACAGTCCAAATGGAGCCTACAGTCATAAGCAACCATCATCATCTTGGGACAAAGCGGAGTTTCTGGGGAGTTAAGAGTGAAGATGATGCAGGTGGAATGTCTGGATCTCCGCTTGAATCAGTTTTGACATAAATCTGAGAAGAAGTGGCTATTCCCTGGACCAGTCATCTCGCCTACAATCTAGTGGGTTTTGGACATGTGCAATTTGGGCTGAAAAACCCAGTGTCCAATAAAAACAAAAGCTTAAAATGGGAGACACTGACATAAAGTAGTGTGAAAACATGCTCTGTTCCAATAAAGACAGCTGAAAGAATTCCCCCTTTTGTAACACTGAGGAAAAGTGATGACATATTTGGTCTCATGCTGAATTCATGAAAACAGAGACTTTTTTTGCAGAGGGTGAAAACATATTATTTGGTGTCCTTTTCCCACAATAAATTCTAGCATTTCACAACAGGTGAACTTTGGAAATCGGAGAGAGAAGCCGGAAAGGGCAGCCTTTCTAAGAACAGGGCTTTGGGTTCCTTCTCGATGTTCACACCAGAAATTTCTGGAGGCCAGTTTATTCTTCTACATTGTTTCTGCCTGTTGTGAATTAAGTTTGAAATACCTTCTCCCGACATGTGGCATTTCACCTTGGTGCTCTTTCTTCATGGAAAATCTTGCCCATCTGTTTTGAGGCAACTTGGCATCAGAATTTGATTCCTCTTGCAAACTTTAGGATAGGACTGGTCATCAAAGCACATTAATCTCAACTAAACCTGCAGCTGGACACATGCATCAAAAGCCCCACTGCCTGGTGTGCAAGTGTTCTCACCCCGCACACTGCAATCCTACAACTTACTCCACTCCGCGGGGCTCCCCCTTTCCTGCACACCCCAAGCTCCCCATCCTGCTGCTGGGATAAGATCCCTAGGCTTGTTTGCATATTTCAGCCTGCTCAGGCTTCTGTTCAGCTTTTGTTTTTCTTGGCATTTCAAAGCATTATGTCCATTTTTATTATACCCTTGACAGACCACAATGAAACAAACACTTATAATTTATAGAAAAAATTCAGAATATATTTTCCATGGAGCCTAGAAGTTTCGTCACCTGGTAAAATACTGCAGGCAGGACAGTGGGCTTCTACTGCACTTCTGTGAACTTCAGAACTGCCTCTGATATTTGAATCTCTCTCTCTCTCCCCCTCCCCCCCACACACAACTAATTACATTCTGGTATAGATGTCTATTAACTTTCATAATGCAGCCACAGCCTAGCTGAACTTTTCAGCATGGAAAAACAGCTGTTATTTTTAAACTATGAAAGACTCAGAGTCCCAATTATTTCAACTGTGTCTATATGAGATAGAGCTTAAGCTGGCTACTCTCAGCTCTTTCTTTACTGATCAACAATTTTTCCCTAAAGACTAAAGGCTACAAGGAAGGCTTGGGCTCCACTAGTCACGTACTTTCTCATCCAAACATCTTCCCTCTTGACAAGTTCCATCTGAGTGTTGAGGTTGCGCCTACTGTCTACTTGTCAGATAGCCAGAAGAGGGTACCATCATAGCAGCTATGAGGTGATCGTTCCTGGGCTTAAAGCTATGAGTCCCGAAGAGGAGTGTAAGACAAGCCCCCTGCTCTTAGGAGAATTAATCCAGTTGAGAAGGAAAATCTTAATATACCTTGAGCAATCAGTACATGTTCTGTGTTCCGCTGACATGTTCACAAGTATAGTTAACACGTTCCAAATTTCTTTAATTATGGAATATATAATAAAAACTATGGAGGATACAGAGTTATGACCCAGTGGGGCCCCACTGGGATTTCAGGGATGCCAGTATTGTGCTCTTTTGTAATCTAGGTGGGCACCACATGGGTATTTGCTCTCTCACAATTGGTTACAATGTACATGTAATTAACTGTTCCCAAATCCTCAAAATTATCTACCACAGCTGGAGAGCTGAGATCTAACTAAATTTATGACTGAGAGGAGAACTGAGTGACCTAAATCTTGTCACTCCTCAGATAGTGTCCAACAGGGCTGGGGAGACTCTTCTTAGAGTAGCCATAGGACCATAGCTCCTCAAATGCTGGGGTCAGAGACTTCACCCCACCATGTCAGACCTTCCCAAAATGCTATTTCTTTCATACTACATCCTGCTAAAGAGCTCTCTCTTGCCCACGATATTGATTCTAACTTTTCTAAAAGGCATCTTTAAGATGTGGCTTCACATCTGTGATGGTTAATTTTCTGTGTCAAGAGTGTTTTTAGATGAGATTACCATTTAAATCAGTGAACTCTGAATCAGCAGACTGTCCTCCATCATGTGGGTGGGCCTCATCCAACCAGCTGAAGACCTGAATAGAACAAACAGACTAGCCTTCCCAACAGGAGGAAATTCTCTAGCAGACAGTCTTCAGACTTCATCTGAACCATCAGTTCTCTTGGGTCTCTATCCACCAGCCTTTGGAGTGGAACTGCGTCACTGACTCTCCTCAGTCTCCAGCCTACTGGCCCACTGAAGAGTTTGGACTCACCAGCTTCCATAATCATGTGAATAGTCAAGAGAGAGAGATAGATAGGTAGGTAGGTAGGTAGGCAGATAGATAGATAGATAGACAGATAGATAAATGATATAGATATAGAAATAGGTTATGTTTCTCTGGAGAACCCTAACTAATACAACATCCACTGCTACATAACAAGTTACCAAAACTCAGAGGCTTAAGAAACAATACACATTTAATCTCTCACAGTTTCTGTGGGTCAGAAATCTGGGCACAGTTTATCTGGGTCTTCTGCTTCAGAGTCTCTCATAGGCTTAAATCAAGGCATGTGCTGAGGCTGCAGTCTCCCCTGAAGGCCTGCATGGGGAAGGATCTGCTCCCAAGTTCATTCACACTCTTGTCTGTAGAATGTGGCAGGGGGTGGGGTGGGGAGGGTTTGTGCCCTGTGGTGATGAAAGACTCAGTTATTCAATGGCTATTGGATAGAGACAACCCTCATTTCCTAGCCATATGGTCCTTTCTATAGGGCAGGCCGTGACATGGCGGCTTGCTTCATCAGAACAAAAAGAGCCAGGGAAAGAGGGCTAGCAGAAAGGAAGTCACACTCTCTTACAGCCTAATCATGAATGTGATATCCCATCACTCTTGCCATATTCTATTGTCTAAAAGCAAGTCACCAGGTTCAGCCCAGCCTCAAGGGCAGGGGATTGCACAAAGGCACTAATACCAGAAGCTGGGGACCACTGGGAGCCATGGAGAAGCTGCCTACCCCACCCATCCAACCTGCCTTCTCTGTTTTTCCAACATGAACACTCAGTGCAGCCCTGAGATCTCGGCACCCAACATAACTTGTACCTCTGCTGGACTGTTTGTCCTACCTACAGGGATCTTCCTTGTTTCTGCTTCCTGTCAAATTCTACCCACATCTCTGGATGTGTGTTTCAAAAGCCATCAGTTATCGCATACATGTAAACACTTTAACTTGGGGTGGGAATTTATATCTAGAGTTGTGCTATTTAACCTCAGGAGATGTACAGGTTCAGTCTTAACAAGCCATCATTTGTGTCGCTAGAAGAAATGAACCTAATTTTATTAGAGAATTACTACTCAGAACTTGGGCAGTTTGCTTGGGAAGCATCCCGGTCTATCTGGAAATAGAGAAATGGCCATCCTTATCAAGTTTCCATTGCTAAAAACCATAATGGTAGAAACACAAGTCTAATTTAATTTGAAGGGAAACAGTTTCAACCCTCAAGAGAATGACTGGTTTTAGATCCTCGGTTCTGTTTCAGGGAGGCATTTTTTGTTTTCTTATTGCCTTCCTTCCACTCCATGGAGGTCTGTTCCATTTCAAAGAGAATAGTATTTAAGGTTGGTTTTCTGTCTGGTGAAGGATTTGCATGCCACCTCATCACAAAGGTATTTATCTTTCTGAGTAAAAAATAAAATGATACCAACGTACAGTTGCCAAACAAAGCTTAAAAATCCAAATGAAGGGTCAGATATATATGATTGCTATAATCAACAGGTTTCTCTCAATCCAATAGAGAGACAGAGAGAGAGAGAGAGAGAGAGAGAGAGAGCGAGCGAGAGAGCGCGAGAGCGAGAGAAGAATATACAGAGAGATAAATTTTTACCTTCCCAATCATGGGCTTTTAAAATTAGTCCAGGGATTAAACAGTTTAATATGGGAAAGTTAATTTTATTACTGTTATACATAACATCCTCCTTCCCTTTGTTTTCTCAGGTGTATCTATTGGTCTACTGTTACTTCATTTTTCCAGACCAACAGTGGTTACAAAAAATAGCATTAGCAATCACTTTGAATAAAAAGCTTGAACACCAGATTCCAAATGAAAATGAGAATGAAATGGCACACGTGTGGGTACACACTCAGAATTTTTCAACATGAAGGTCTAAAGGTATGTATGGAGGAGTGAGAAGGATTCATGAATGCTGACAGAATTAAGAAAGCTGCTGAGGTGGTTTCTTTGGCTTCAGCAAAGTCTAAGACGAATTTTTTTGGCAAGAATTACATCTTTAGGGACGCTAAGAAAACAATAAGATCGCTACAGAAAGAATTAACTCTTCCAGTGCTTTGGAAGCCTCCTCTGAGTGGTGGACTAATACGGCACATCACAGGATTAGGAATGGGGGGAGACTGCAGAGGTGAGGAATCCAGGTCCTCCAGTCAACGTGGAGAAAGGCACAGTCATCAGTGTAAATAAGGCCCCATGATGACCATTTGCAGCAGTGACAATAGTGACAATTGTTCTTTATTCTCTCTCTCTCTCAAATGGAGGTCTGTGGCATTTCCTACTCAACCCAGTGGTGGAAAGGGGTGTGTGCAAAAAACAACGTTTTTAAAAAATACTAAACCAACCATCCAGCAATCAACTGTCTTATACTGAGTACTTACTATGAGCCTGGCGTAGCATCAAGCACTTTACAATTTCATTTAAGACTCACAAAAATATAATGAAAAGTGTTACTACTATGTCATTTTACAGACGGGAAACTCAAGTTTGGCCAAGTAAATGGTTTAATCAAGGATTCCCAGCTGGTGACTTCAGTGCCAAGGTAAGAGCCATGTCCCCTGAGGGTCAACTCCTCCTACCCGCAGTCCAGATAAGACCAGAGCCAGGTCACTAAGCCTCGATGTTACACCACTAAACTAGAGATGCATGCAGTCTTTGATATTTTAACAAATTAAATACGGGACCCACTGGGGCCAGATCTTCCAGATAATATTTCACTGCTTTACTTCAACTCATCTGCAGGTAAGATGTGTCTGGAAAGCAGATTCACACTGAAGGCTATGTAAAGCCATAAACGAGGAGCTGTTTGCCACCCTGCCACTAGCGTAAACCCTCTCCAGGCCAGAGGTTCCTGAATCCCACCACAGGGAGCACTGCCCCTCTTGATGAAGTCTTCATCAGTCAGCGGCAATGTAAGAACCAGTACAAAAAATTAGGCACATAGAATAGCAGCATAAGATGGCCATTCCTTTAGCCTGAGATTTTTATTCTTCCTATACTTTTTGGTGGTAAACCATGCTATTTATATATACAGAATAATGAGGATAGCATTTGGTTTTAAACGTTCTTACTTATTACAAGCAAAAATTGCCAATTTTTGGATATTTATGGGTACTTTCCAAACTATTTAATATTATTTTTTTAACTGGTTCATGAAATCCAAAAGTCTCAGCATCACTGATTCATGGAGCACATAGTGTTCTAAGTAACAAGAGTTAAGTACTACAGCAGATTGCAAAAATGGCTAGAATTCTCCACTCATCTCTGTATCCATGTCACTTTGACTTTGCACTGTGATTCTGCAACTCCTCCCACAGACGGACAGAGGCTATTGCCCCTCCCCCATGAATCTGCTTGGCCTTATGAGGTGGCAACACAATGCCATGGAAATGATGGTGTGCCAGTTCCAAGTCTAAGCCTCAAGGGATTTGATCACTTCTACTCAGCCTCTTGGAACCTGCAACCACCATATGAACAATCCCAGGCTAGCCTGTAGGGAAAGAGGAATGATGTACCCCGATGTTCCTAGCACCCCAGCAACCAGCAGCCAGTTAACTCCCGAAAGCAGTCATCCAGCACACATGTAAGGGGGCCCAGCCCAAATCACCAACCCAAAGAGTCTCTGGCTAGATAGATGCCTATTGCTTTAAGCCTCTACGTTTTGGGGTGGTTTTTTACAAAGGAAGACCTAACTAATACAGTCACATCTATAGGCATTGGATAGAATTTGGAACAGATATTGGCAAATCTTGTCACTTAAAGCTCTGAAACCAACCTTGGAATAATTCCTTAACATATTCTTTTATCTAAAAGGAAGCTTCGCTATCACAGTTTCTGATTTTATTTTAAAGTTGAAGAGGTTACAAAGACATAGCTGTTGTGAGAATACGCAAGCTCATATATCTAATTACTAGAAGAAATAAGTCTAGAAACCTAGAATGGTAGAATTATTTCTCTATGTGCCGAGTGCACCAAAATTACCTTTGTTTACTATTTCATAGAGATTAAGTGGTGTTTTTATGACACCGTGTGTGGCGCTATCAATTACCTCTGTGGAATAAATGAGACTCTAAGAGATGTTTTTTGATGAACTGATTAAAGGAACAGAAACCCCACTCCTCACATACCAAGCTGCCCCTATTTTAAGTTAGAAATATATTCAATGCTTGTCAATCTACCGGAGTAGGTAGGAGTCAGGAGACCTAAGTCTAGGAGACGTGGGTCCCAGTGCTGTCTGTGCTGGTTACTGGCCCTTGGACAAGTCCCCATCCCATTCTTCTCTTCAGATTCTTCTTCTGTGAGGTAAGGGGGCAGGACTCAGTGAACTTTACGGTCCTCACCATTCCCACAGCATCTCAAGGCCTTAATCTGGTCACTCATATTCTTGGAAACAAGGTCCCAAAGATAAATGCATTAGAACTCTCTGGAGACTGAAAACCTGGCATCTACTTTAGTAGAGTCCACCCTGCTGATTTTCCAAAATCCAAACAAAAGAAAATTTGGTTTACAGGTGTTATCGTCATGGGTGATTGTAGGGTTTTTTTCCAAAGGTTGCTTTTGTGCACATTGTGTTTTTCCATCGTCATTAACCGTACTCTGTGACTTGAGTTAAAGTATATGCAAGGATCCACATGAAAATAAAACCAGGCACATTGCAGCTTCTCTTGTGATATTTATCACTGATGGCGCTCATGTGACTGCAGAGCTCCATAAAACTCTGGAGGGGTTACCTTCCCTTAACGGCGTCCTTCCCTTTCACTCACCAGCCACTTCTTATTGCAAACAGCTGCTTGGAAACGAAAAAACATTTTCTATTTCCAAGGGACATTGCTGGCTCTCAAAGTACTTTGCCCATTTTATTTAACAAATGTTTACGTTTAATCAAATTTCTAATTCCAAAAAAGAGCCAACCTTGCATTTTGAATCACTAGCTTGTGAGACTTCTACATTTAAAAGAATACAGAAGGAATCAAATTCAAGAGCCAGAAAGAGAGTGAAGTATGTGACTCCCATGGCTTCAGCTTACTCCTATGCTGTTCTGCCACCCCCCGACCAGCTGGCTTCTGCCCATGCCGTGATTCTAAGGGGACTGACCATCTCAGCTTATAATGAAGGCTTCCTTGAGTTCTGATAGAAAGCTCATTCCCAATAACCCAGTGAAACTGCATCAGCACCAAAGTAAGGGGGGAAACAAGCATCATATAAACTTTATTAGGACTTTATTATGAAATAAACTAGGCTTACACTTCTTCTGGAGGGGAAAAGGATGAATACAAAAAAATACCGTATTTTTACTTACTAACGTGCAGTTGTAAAACGCATGGCGTGCCGTTTTATAGGCAGTAGCATATAAAATACTTTTTCCAGATGTGGATTCATAATTCTCGAAAGGCTATAATAGTTATCATAAGATTTATGGAGGATAATTTATTAATCACATTTTTTTTTCTTTTAGAGATCTGTTTAGTAAGATGAAAGAGAACTTTAAAATGTCATTTTAACCAAATGTAGATGGCCTAATATCAAGTTACTCCTTTTGTTCACATTATTTTTAATGACTTTATTTGTTTTATTGCCTCCACAAGTCAGTGCCAACTTGGTGGTAATGATCTATTTAGGAAATCTCTTAAGATTTTCAAAGTAAAACAGCGTGGGGCTCTTTTAAAAACTAAATGAACTATGTGAGTTGATTCGTGCTCATTTACTTGAGAGACACAGGAGCTACTAAAGCTTATTTTTGATAAGATTTGGAGGAGACAAATCTTGTGAAAACTGTTGCTCCCTGAACATTCGTGTGGCTTCTTCAACAGATAGAAGCCCACGTGTGTCTGAAGTGCTACAAGTAACACACTGTTAAATAACACACATTTTGAACATGGATCCCTTTAATCCGGCTTAGATCATTAAAAACACAGCTGTGTCAAATCCATATTGTGGACCCAAGTCACATGATGAGTAAAAAAAAAGCCCAAATGACCCTCTTTTTGTCAGTCACTTGATTTGAAGTAAGTTTTGTCTAAAGCGTAACACTGACAAAGTGAAAAAAGATAACTTTGCAATTCAGGGGGCCTCAGCAGTCCTAAGATTACTGTCTTCTCACACTCACACGCCATCCCCTCTTCTCCAATCCATGGCTTCACGGGCAGAGGAGTTAACACGGTACTATGGATAGAGATCGTTACTGAATTGAAGGTCAGCACAGAGACTCACCATCCGTCTTCCCTCCAGACTCTTACAACAGTCATCAGAGTTCCCTCATCTCTAACACAAGCATAACAACATTTACTTTGCAAAGTTATCACGAGATTGAAATAAAATGGCGCACAAATCATCTACAGCCCGGTGCACAGCCCATACTCAATAAACAGAAGCATCGTAGTTACCATGTGCACAAGTGCGTGAGAATTTTTTTTTTTACTTTTGAAAGAGCAATACAGTCAAGTAGCATTCATTGACAGACTTGAAAATAAAAGTATCAAAGACAGAAACATACTGAATAACTACCATGTATAATCCACTATTCTAGGTTTTGTAAGGGACAACAGAGGGAATCTATGATCCAAAGCATTTATAATCAATAAGGGAGCTCCAAAGCATGTGCTGACAATGCCAGCATCATTTTAAATCAATGGCCACATGAAAGCACAACACCAGAGCTACACCTGGAGTGCAAGTGGCAGTTTCCACATGAAGGGTGTTGGCAGTGATCCCTGAAAGTCAAGAAAAGGTTGAGAATGGTTGGGTAGGTTATGAGGACTTCATGCAAGTTGGGCTTGAGTGACTATAAGAAAGTGGGGTGGGAGGGTCAGGAGAAGGAAACTCAGGAGCATCTGATATTTAAGTCAACCAGGTAGTTGACACAGCTGAACAGCTTGAGCAGTGAGGCCATGATGCCAGAAGAAAGGACCTGAGAAACTCAGAATCAGGTTCACTTTCTGTACAGAGACACAAGGCCTCGCCAAAGCTCTCTGGAAGTCTGAGAGAATGCTGTGATTAATACCAGTATTAGTCCCCGAAGGAGAAAATGTTCTACCCGTGATGAAGATCTGTGCTCAACGTGGCCCTGACCATGGCTGTTTCCCATGAGAAAGGAAGAATACACGAAGTAGCTATCAAGGACACAGCCCTCCAGCCGCACACCTCATAGATCCCTTCACGGCCACAGTCTCTGCACTCCTGGCAATTCTCTCTCGATCTACAGACCCGCTGCCCCAAGGCTATGAGCTCCTTGAGCACAGGAATTATTTTCTCTCTGTTTCCCTAAGGTCATGGACAGAGTCAGCAGTCCAGGGATGTCTGTTGAATGGTCTGTTCTTGGCTGAGAGGCCAGTGGTAATGACAATTGTCAAAATGAAGTGTTTACAAGATTCTCATCTGTATTGAAAGTGCCATATGAAAAGAGGAAAAGAAGGAGGACAGAAAGGGAGTCCTAAAGTCCACTTGGGATGATGAAGTCTCCCACACCTCCTTCAATAGTTTAAGAGTGCAGCCTGTTTTTTTTTTTTTTCCCCAAAAGATTTTCTTTAATTTCATAAAATATTTTCATGGACACATGAGCTAGCAAATACACACGCATCTGTGTGTATTTTGACAAGAATATCCCGTCCCTACCCCCCTACTCCTACATCAAGGTGGACATAAGACTGGAGAAATGAATACAGAAGATGGAACAGATAGAAAAAAAATGATTAAAAGAATGGAATGTAATATGGTGCTTGGTTATTTTCCTATGTCACAACCGAACAAAACATTTTGGTGCAAATAGTTGATTTTTCCTCTTTTCCATTTAAGTCTGGTGGAGAAAAAAATACTTTTTATATAATAAAATATGTGGGGTTTTGTTTTCTCAAGGGATACTTTTAACCAGTAGCCAACTAGCGATCTACTTAATATCAAACCAGACTCCATCTGGATCCTTTCTCCTCTAAAGGAGGGACTGGACAGGACCAGGTCATGAGGAAGAGGCAAAGGGTCTTGAGCACCCCACCCAGGAGCCCCATGCCCTGACAGTGAGTGGAGGCCTGATCTCTGCCTGAACCTCACAGCCCCACAGCAGGAAACAAAGCAGCATCCTTGGACCATGGGGAAATATATGCTTACCTACTAGCTCAGCTGTCACCAATCTGGAAAGCAAAGGGGTGTTCTGTCCACATGAGATAACACACCTTGCCTTGCCTGTATAGGGAAGCTCTCCCCAGGTCTACTGTTCTACTCACCTGGCCGGTGTTCTGCTCACCTGGAAGGCACTCTCTAAAGTCTGGGTGAGATGCCCTAGAATGAACTCCACATCTCTTCCAAGCCATGGTGACTCTTAACCTTTACTAATGCTTCTTGGCTGGGACCGTGAACACAAACCAGAGGTTGACAGATGTGCACAACAGAGAAGCCATGTGGGTAGCAGTAAAGAGAGCCTCATAGAATAAGTCCAAAACACACCACCTTTGTCATCAGTCAGGACCAAGTTCCATAGCCCAGAATACATGCATTGGAGCATTTCAGAGAGCAGAGAGAGCAATGATTGGGTAGATCTTCTCTTGGAAGTGGCTTTTCCAGAGTAAAGTAGCCAAGAATGAGAACCACTGGATATATCTCCTTTTGCTAAGTTGGGGCCGGATCAGGGTGGGCCTTGAAGGGCTGCCAGAGGAGTTTATACTAGACGGTAGGTGGTTATTGACTGAAAAGTCAGCATGTAGACTCACTGTCCCTTTTCCCTTTCCCTATCTGTTTCTTCAGGGAAACAATAGCTCATACATCTATAACAATCTGTCTCAGGCAATATTCTTAGCGCTTTGCACACAGTAACTCAATTATTGCACACAACCACCCTATGAGTTACATACTGTCTTTATCCCCACTGTTACAAGTTGAAGCACAAGTGGAAGGTTGACAGACACCCTGCTAGGGAAGTTGGAATCTCAAATGGTGTTTAATCTTCTAATGGGCCAATGTTTTTCAGGGCCCAGAGTCTATAAAAAAGCAAAGTCTCCACTCCTCTCTGTTGAAATCCAGAAGTCAGTAAAGTTTGAGAGAATAAGTGGCATTTAACTCATTAGTCTGCAAATAACACCACTGTATGTTCTCTTCACCGGTTTAGAGAACAGAAGTCAAACCAAAGGTGGGAGCTCAGGGCATAAATTTGCCATCTGCGACGAAACGTAATCAGATCCGAAGAGTTTCCACTTTGAAGTCTTCCTGAATCTGTGTGGGGTACAGGTCTGAACACATCACCAGCTTTGACAGGTGGCTTTATTTTTCATTTCAAAGAGGGAGAAAGCAAGCCGGGAAACCAAGCGAACACGTGCACAGCGGAGCTTTGAACGCTGCCCCCCCGAGCATTCACAGAGGCGCTTTTCTAAGTTCGGGGTCACACGTTCAGAGGAGTGAAAGCAGCTGGGCTTTGGTCCGCCCTGGACTCCGTCCTTCCAGTCACAGCTCTGTGAAAGCTGCCTTTCTCCTGCTTCGGTGTCCACCGTCTTCTCAGCCCCCACACTAGCTGCAAACTGGGCCTGAGCTTCAACCAGTGCTGCCGAGGCCGGGTGATGACTCCAGGCAAGAAAGGGCTCAACTAGGGGAGCAGCAGTTGCCATGTCATAGTGGAATGACAGCACTTCTAAAGGCTGAAGCCCAGCTGCCCTTCAGAATTATTCAGCCCCTAGCCTGCTTGGCAACGCTGAACCCGTCTAACGGATACCTTTAACATACTGAGCAAAGCAGGGCAGAGAGCTGTGAGGCGGCCAACAGCTCACACAGGGTATGAGGTCATTAACGTGTGATTTGAATCCAAAAGGATCACCTCCTATTTATTCATGAAAATGGCGCAGCTTGTGCCTGGTGTTACCCAGCACAAACCCAGACAAGTGCAAGCGTGTCACAGCCTGCTGGGAGCCTCCTGCCTGAGGTCCCAAGGAAGAAGCCCCTGGAAAGGCCAGTGCTGACATTCACCACACCCCACTGCATGAGAGCCCCTCAGCCTGGACACCCCTCCAGAAGGCAGTACACTGGGCGGGGGAAGAACTTTCTTCAGGAGGAAGGAAGGGGGCTGGTGTGTGAGATGAGGTCAGGCGCTTGGCCTCGTAGGGAAGAGTAACTACACGTATCCTGGCGAGGCGACACTCATTGTTTTCCAGCCCAGCTTCTTCTGGGCCAGTACGAGTGTCCTCAGGAGAGGGGCTGAGAGTTAGTCCCTTAAACAGGTGTATGGCCAGAGCTCCTGGATGAGACTGAGGGCACAAAAGCAGCATAACTCATGGGCATCCTGGGCTGAGTACTGGACGGCAGGATTTGTCTTTTTATTTTTAATAAATAACATTTATTAGACTTTTTTTTCTGATTATAAAAGTAATACAGGCTCATTATAGAATGACTAGAAAAACTGGAGAAGCACAAAGAGGAAAACAAACATTACCTGCAATCCCACCATTCTGGTCACTGTGACATTTTCTTTACTCAAGTCTTTTTCATACTGTGAATATACTTTTTAAAAATAAAAATAAATACTGCTTTGTAAGCTGCCTTTTCCCTTAGTAATACTGCAAGAAACCTTTCCCCCATCAGTATATATTCTTCCGCCACACAGATTTAGTGGCTAAGGTCTTGTAATCTACTCAAACTTCTTGTTGACCATTGGTTTAATTCCATCATTTTTATATAATATATAACACTAAAGTGAACATCTTGCAGGTACAACTTTGTGTACATCTCTGACTGTATCCCTAGGATACATTTTTAAAAATATGACCATGGAAATGAAAGGTTTGTATTTCCTATTATTAAGATTTTTGTTATGTATTCTAATCTTGTATGCTAAGTGACTGCAAAATCCACTCAGGATTGTTCAGTGGATGCCCTTGGCTTCGTGCTTACTGGAGGTGGCTCTGTCCCCTGTGTTCTGATGGCAGTTCTTCAGGTTGTTCTTCAGTCGCTGTCATGAAGTAAATGATGGATGATGCCATCACTGGGAGTAGCCCCTTATCACATAATTGACCTTCACCAATGCTCTTCTCCACTTAATAGTACTGCAAAGTGTTTCCAAGATTGGATTTGGGGGTCAGGTAAGCCTGGGTTTGGATCTCTGCTTCTCTTCTTATTATTTTGTGACCTTGGCCAAGTTAACTTAATCGCTTTCAGTTTCCTCTTAAACTTGCTGCTATTGCTATGGCCACCTACCCCCTACAACCATTCCAAACCCTGCCCCGGATTTAGCTTATGATGATGGTCTTATTTTCTGACTGAGTTAAAAGATGTGAGAAAATTTTACTATATCAGAATTTTCTGGGTGTCAATAAAGCAGAAAGCAATTAAAAGTCATGAGGAGTTACAGAAAGCATCTTAGGAATCAATTAACCCCACTCTCCCATGCCGCTTTTCAATGAGAAAAGGCAAGGGAGGAAAGGCGAGGATCAGCCCTGCTTGCGAGTTTCCAGTATAGTCTTTGTACTCCAGCTTTTTTCTCACTGCCTCCCTCTCCACTGTCACATAAGTCTCTGAAGCAACAGAGGGGAACAGAGAAGGTAAATCGCATTTCCTGCAGAACTTTTGGCATGGAAGAATTGGAGGTATTTGACCTGCCAAAGGTCTTATAGAAATGGTGGGAGAATGTGAACTCTCCCCCGGGAAAAGAGGGATGCAGTCCAAGTCCTGCCACTGGCTGGAACTGGCATTCTGTGAACCCTACCTTCAAACAAAGGCAGAGATGGGGTTCCAGTAATAAATGGTGAGCATGAGCTAGACAGCGACTCTTTGGTATCTCTTGCTTCAACTTTACTGGTCACTACAGGCTTGTGCGTCCTGGGAATTGGCAAATAAATTAAAACTAGTTAAACCTGGTTTAACTCTGTGAAATTTGTGAACAATCATATTTCCCTTGGAGGAAAAATCTATGCCCTCTCTCCTCAGAAATCGAAATACAAAGAAATTGTTGAAATATATAGAAGTTTCATGAAAAACCATCCTATGATCCCAAGACAGAGAAAGTTAGAACGAGAATGGAATTACCAGGCACTGAGGTGGGTGTAGCAAAAAGGTTGGACTCTATTTAAGTTTTAAGCACTCTGATTGCCAAGAGTAAAAGGGGAAGTACGTTGATTTAATAATGGTTATTAATTACAAAGCCAAAGCATTTAAATCCATCTTTAGAGACACATTTATTTCTAAACTTAAATTCAAGGGAAACATTACCACATGGATCTCGACAGCACACAACCCAAAGTCTTTAACTTTGATCCCCTTCAAGGATCTAGGAAACTGAGATCATCCTTCCAATAATCTAATTAACTACCTTTCAAGGGTAAGTAAGGACCCATGGTGCCCACAACCCCTTCTCCAGGGGTAACAAGGACCCTGTGGCTTGTCATCATTAAGAATCCCTTTCCTGGAACACCATGGCTAGGACATGCCTCAAGGCCCAGTATACTTACCCATTCATTCATTCACAGACATTTTTTTCTAAGGGCCTGTTTCATGCCCGAAGTTGGATTAGGCACTGGCCAACAGGAACTAATAGATAACAGATGAGAGAATGAGCTATGGCCAGAAAGAGGCAATTGAATGAGATGTAATCATTCTCACCTGTGAATCTCCACATGCCTAGCAGCAATTCTGCATTATAGAAGTGAGTTCCCCTCTCCTGTATGCAATACTGTCTTTTACACCAGCTAGAAGCTCCCTTAGGGTCAGGGGCTCTACGTTGCGTCTGTGTCACCTGCAGTTTTGATGGTGCCACTGGGTGTTTAGTAAATACTTGCAGAGAGATGGGCTCATATCCTCTCCTGCACCCTTAGGACTCTCCCTAAGCCTATGGATGTCTGCCTCATTAGGTTTTCGCTAAGCCTGCGTATAATCTGTCTGACCCCTTCTGGGGCCTGGAAAGTTGTCCTTCCCTTAGTACCAAACCTGTTCCTCCTAGTGGGGCTAAGACAACCTTCTTTTCCAAGCCTGACTCTCAGGACCCCATGCGGCTTTCCTGTCCTTGTGCACCATCCATGTCCTTCATAAAAGACTCCCCGACCAGCCCCATTCATGCCTCAAGCTTCCGGCACTGGAAGCAAGAAAGGCAGCAAAATTTGCCTTTCTTTTTTTTTACTTTTAGCTTCACAAGAGAGTTACAAAAGTCATCTTTGGTCACACTGAACAAAGCAGAGAGCTGGCCTGTGGTCGGCAGGAGTCAAGTCATGGTGATGCCACACTCTTAGTGCTTTTTAAAACAAATACTGAAATTACCAATTTAAAATAATATTTAAGATGGCGGAAGAGTAAGACGCAGAGATCACCTTCCTCCCCACAGATACATCAGAAATACATCTACACGTGGAACAACTCCTACAGAACACCTCCTGAACGCTGGCAGAAAACCTCAGCCCTCCCAAAAGGCAAGAAACCCCCCCACGTACCTGGGTAGGGCAAACGAAAAAAGAATAAAGAGAGACAAAAGGATAGGAACGGTACCTGCACCAGTGGGAGGGAGCCGTGAAGGAGGAAACGTTTCCACACACTAGGAGCCCCTTCGCGGGCGGAGACTGCGGGTGGCGGAGGTGGGAAGCTTCGGAGCCGCGGAGGAGAGCACAGCAACAGGGGTGCGGACGGCAAAGCAGGGAGATTCCCGCACCGAGGATCGGTACCGACCAGCACTCACCAGCCCGAGAGGCTTGTCTGCTCCCACGCCGGGGCGGGCGGGGCTAGCACCTGAGGCTCGGGACTCAGTCGGAGCGCAGGGAGAGGACTGGGGTTGGCGGCATGAACACAGCCTGCAGGGGTTGGTGCGCCACGGCTGGCCGGGAGGGAGTCCGGGGGAAAGTCTGGAGCTGCCGAAGAAACGAGACTTTTCCTTGCCCCTTCGTTTCCTGGTGCGAGAGGAGAGGGGATTAAGACCGCCTCTTAAAGGAGCTCCAGAGACGGGCGCAAGCCGCGGCTACAAGCGCGGACCCCAGAGGCGGGCATGAGACGCTAAGGCTGCTGCTGCCGCCACCAAGAAGCCTGTGTGTGAGCACAGGTCACTCTCCACACCCCCCTTCCAGGGAGCCTGTGCAGCACGCCACTGCCAGGGTCCCGGGATCCAGGGTCAACTCCTCCGGGAGAACGCACAGCGCGCCTCGGGCTGGTGCAACGTCACGCCGACCTCTGGCGCTGCAGGCCCGCCCCTCATTCCGTGCCCCTCCCTCCGCTCGGCCGGAGTGAGCCAGAGCACCCGAATCAGCGGCTCCTTTAACCCCGTCCTGTCTGAGCGAAGAACAGACGCCCTCCAGCGACCTACACGCAGAGGTGGGGCCAAATCCAAAGCTGAGCCCCTGGGAGCCGTGAGAACAAAGAGGAGAAAGGGAAATCTCTCCCAGCAGCCTCAGAAGCAGCGGATTAAAGCTCCACAATCAACTTGATGTACCCTGCATCTGTGGAATACCTGAATACACAACGAATCATCCCCAATTAAGGAGGTGGACTTTGAGAGCAAGATATATGATTTTTTTCCCTTTTCCTCTTTTTGTGTGTGTATGTGTATGCTTCTGTGTGAGATTTTGTCTGTATAGCTTTGCTTCCACCATTTGTCCTAGGGTTCTAACGCCCGTTTTGTTTTTTAATTTTCTTCTTAATTATTTTATTTTACTTTATCTTCTTTCTTTTTTTCCTTCCTTCCCTCCTTCCCTCCTTCCCTCCTTCCTTCCTTCCTCCCTCCCTCCCTCCTTTCTTTCTTTCTTTCTCTCTTTCTTTCTTCCTTCCTTCCTTCCTTCTACTAATGCTTTCTTTCTACTTTTTCTCCCTTTTATTCAGAGCCATGTGGATGCAAGGCTCTTGGTGCTGCAGCCAGGAGTCAGTTCTGTGCCTCTGAGGTGGAAGAGCCAACTTCAGGACACTGGTCCACAAGAGACCTCCCAGCTCCACATAATATCAAACAGCGAAAATCTCCAAGAGATCTCCATCTCAACACCAGCACCCAGCTTCACTCAAGGACCAGCAAGCTACAGTGCTGGACATCCTATGCCAAAAAACTAGCAAGACAGGAATACAACACCACCCATTAGCAGAGAGGCTGCCTAAAATCATAACAAGTCCACAGACACCCCAAAACACACCACCAGACGTGGACCTGCCCACCAGAAAGACAAGATCCAGCCTCATCCACCAGAACACAGGCACTAGTCCCATCCACCAGGAAGCCTACACAACTCACTGAACCAACCTTAGCCACTGGGGACAGACACCAAAAACAACGGGAACTATGAACCTGCAGCCTGCAAAAAGGAGACCCCAAACACAGTAAGATAAGCAAAATGAGAAGACAGTAAAACACAAAGCAGATAAAGGAGCAAAACCCACCCACCAGACCTAACAAATGAAGAGGAAATAGGCAGTCTACCCGAAAAAGAATTCAGAATAATGAGAGTAACGATGATCCAAAATCTTGGAAATAGAATAGACAAAATGCAAAAAACATTTAACAAGGACTTAGAAGAACTAAAGAGGAAACAAACAATGATGAACAACACAATAAATGAAATGAAAAATTCTCTAGATGGGATCAATAGCAGAATAACTGAGGCAGAAGAACGGATAAGTGACCTGGAAGATAAAATAGTGGAAATAACTACTGCAGAGCAGAATAAAGAAAAAAGAATGAAAAGAACTGAGGACAGTCTCAGAGACCTCTGGGACAACATTAAACGCACCAACATTCAAATTATAGGGGTTCCAGAAGAAGAAGAGAAAAAGAAAGGAACTGAGAAAATATCTGAAGAGATTATAGTTGAAAACTCCCCTAATATGGGAAAGGAAATAGTCAATCAAGTCCAGGAAGCACAGAAAGTCCCATACAGGATAAATCCAAGGAGAAACACGCCAAGACACATATTGATCAAACTATCAAAAATTAAATACAAAGAAAACATATTAATAGCAGCAAGGGAAAAACAACAAATAACACACAAGGGAATCCCCATAAGGTTAACAGCTAATCTTTCAGCAGAAACTCTGCAAGCCAGAAGGGACTGGCAGGACATATTTAAATTGATGAAGGAGAAAAACCTGCAACCAAGATTACTCTACCCAGCAAGGATCTCATTCAGATTTGATGGAGAAATTAAAACCTTTACAGACAAGCAAAAGCTGAAAGAGTTCAGCACCACCAAACCAGCTTTACAACAACTTTCTCTAGGCAATAAACACAAGAAAAGAAAAAGACCTACAATAATGAACCCAAAACAATTAAGAAAATGGGAATAGGAACATACATACTGATAATTACCTTAAATGTAAATGGACTAAATGCTCCCACCAAAAGACACAGATTGGCTGAATGGATACAAAAACAACACCCATATATTTGCTGTCTACAACAGACCCACTTCAGACCTAGAGACACATACAGACTGAAAGTAAGGGGATGGAAAAAGATATTTCATGCAAATGGAAACCAAAAGAAAGCTGGAGTAGCAGTTCTCATATCAGACAAAATAAACTTTAAAATAAAGACTATTCAAATAGACAAAGAAGGACACTACATAATGATCAAGGGATCGATCCAAGAAGAAGATATAACAATTGTAAATATTAATGCACCCAACATAGGAGCGCCTCAATACATAAGGCAAATACTAACAGCCATAAAAGGGGATATCGACAGTAACACATTCATAGTAGGAGACTTTAACACCCCACTTTCACCAATGGACAGATCAACCAAAATGAAAATAAATAAGGAAACACAAGCTTTAAATGATACATTAAATAAGATGGACTTAATTGATATTTATAGGACATTCCATCCATAAAAAACAGAATACACATTTTTCTCAAGTGCTCATGGAACATTCTCCAGGATAGATCATATCTTGGGTCACAAATCAAGCCTTGGTAAATTTAAGAAAATTGAAATTGTATCAAGTATGTTTTCCGACCACAACGCTATGAGACTAGATATGAAATACAGGAAAAGATCTATAAAAATACAAACACGTGGAGACTAAACAATACACTACTTAATAATGAAGTGATCTCTGAAGAAATCAAAGAGGAAATAAAAGAATACCTAGAAACAAATGACAATGGAGACACGACGACCCAAAATCTATGGGATGCAGCAAAAGCAGTTCTAAGAGGGAAGTTTATAGCAATACAATCCTACCTTAAGAAACAGGAAACATCTCGAATAAACAACCTAACCTTGCACCTAAAGTAATTAGAGAAAGTAGAACAAAAAGACCCCAAAGTTAGCAAAAGGAAAGAAATCATAAAACTCAGATCAGAAATAAATGAAAAAGAAATGAAGGAAACGATAACAAAGATCAATAAAACTAAAAGCTGGTTCTTTGAGAAGATAAAATTGATAAACCATTAGCCAGACTCATCAAGAAAAAAAGGGAGAAGACTCAAATCAATATAACTATAAACGAAAAAGGAGAAGTAACAACTGACACTTCAGAAATACAAAAGATCATGAGAGAATACTACAAGCAACTCTACGCCAACAAAATGGACAACCAGGAAGAAATGGACAAATTCTTAGAAATGCACAACCTGCCAAGACTGAACCAGGAAGAAATAGAAAATATGAGCAGACCAATCACAAGCACTGAAATTGAAACTGTGATTAAAAATCTTCCAAAAAACAAAAGCCCAGGACCAGATGGCTTCACAGGCGAATTCTATCAAACATTTAGAGAAGAGCTAATACCTATCCTTCTCAAACTCTTCCAAAATATAGCAGAGGGAGGAACACTGCCAAACTCATTCTACGAGGCCACCATCACCCTGATACCAAAACCAGACAAAGATGTCACAAAGCAAGAAAACTACAGGCCAATATCACTGGTGAACATAGATGCAAAAATCCTCAACAAAATACTAGCAAACAGAATCCAACAGCACATTAAATGGATCATACACCATGATCAAGTGGGGTTTATTCCAGGAATGCAAGGATTCTTCAAAAACGCAAATCAATCAATGTGACACACCATATTAACAAACTGAAGAAGAAAAACCATATGATCATCTCAATAGATGCAGAGAAAGCTTTTGACAAAATTCAACACCCATTTATGATAAAAACCCTGCAGAACGTAGGCATAGAGGGAACTTTCCTCAACATAATAAAGGCCATATATGACAAACCCACAGCCAACATCGTCCTCAGTGGTGAAAAACTGAAAGCATTTCCACTAAGATCAGGAACAAGACAACGTTGTCCACTCTCACCACTCTTATTCAACATAGTTTTGGAAGTTTTAGCCACAGCAATCAGAGAAGAAAAGAAAAGAAAAGGAATCCAAATCGGAAAAGAAGAAGTAAAGCTGTCACTGTTTGCAGAAGACATGATACTATACATAGAGAATACTAAAGATGCTACCAGAAAACTACTAGAGCGAATCAATGAATTTGGTAAAGTAGCAGGATACAAAATTAATGCACAGAAATCTCTGGCATTCCTATACACTAATGATGAAAAATCTGAAAGTGAAATCAAGAAAACACTCCCATTTACCACTGCAACAAAAAGAATAAAATACCTAGGAATAAACCTACCCAAGGAGACAAAAGACCTGTATGCAGAAAATTATAAGACACTGATGAAAGAATTAAAGATGATACAAACAGATGGAGAGATATACCATGTTCTTGGATTGGAAGAATCAACATTGTGAAAATGACTCTACTACACAAAGCAATCTACAGATTCAATGCAATCCCTATCAAACTACCACTGTCATTTTTCACAGAACTAGAACAAAAAATTTCACAATCTGTATGGAAACACAAAAGACCCCAAATAGCCAAAGCAATCTTGAGATCGAAAAATCAAGCTGGAGGAATCAGGCTCCCTGACTTCAGACTATACTACAAAGCTACAGTAATCAAGACAGTGTGGTACTGGCACAAAAACAGAAAGATAGATCAATGGAACAGGATAGAAAGCCCAGAAATAAACCCATGCACATATGGTCACCTTATCTTTGATAAAGGAGGCAGGAATGTACAGTGGAGAAAGGACAGCCTCTTCAATAAGTGGTGCTGGGAAAACTGGACAGCTACATGTAAAAGTATGAGATTAGATCACTCCCTAACACCATACACAAAAATAAGCTCAAAATGGATTAAAGACCTAAATGTAAGGCCAGAAACTATCAAACTCTTAGAGGAAAACATAGGCAGAACACTCTATGCCATAAATCACAGCAAGATCCTTTTTGACCCACCTCCTAGAGAAATGGAAACAAAAATAGACAAATGGGATATAATGAAACTTCAAAGCTTTTGCACAGCAACGGAAACCATAAACAATACCGAAAGACAACCCTCAGAATGGGAGAAAATATTTGCAAATGAAGCAACTGACAAAGGATTAATGTCCAAACTTTACAAGCAGCTCATGCAGCTCAATAACAAAAAAACAAACAACCCAATCCAAAAATGGGCAGAAGACCTAAATAGACATTTCTCCAAAGAAGATATACAGATCACCAACAAACACATGAAAGAATGCTCAACATCACTAATCATTAGAGAAATGCAAATCAAAACTACAATGAGATATCATCTCACACCAATCAGAATGGCCATCATCAAAAAATCTAGAAACAATAAATGCTGGAGAGGGTGTGGAGAAAAGGGAACCCTCTTGCACTGTTGGTGGGAATGTAAATTGATACAGCCACTGTGGAGAACAGTATGGAGGTTCCTTAAAAAACTACAAATAGAACTACCATATGACCCAGCAATCCCACTACTGGGCATATACCCTGAGAAAACCATAATTCAAAAAGAGTCATGTACCAAAATGTTCATTGCAGCTCTATTTACAATAGCCTGGAGATGGAAACAACCTAAGTGTCCATCATTGGATGAATGTATCAAGAAGATGTGGCACATATATACAATGGAATATTACTCATCCATAAAAAGAAACGAAATTGAGCTATTTGTAATGAGGTGGATGGACCTAGAGTCTGTCATACAGAGTGAAGTAAGTCAGAAAGAGAAAGACAAATACCGTATGCTAACACATATATATGGAATTTAAGGGAAAAAATGTCATGAAGAACCTAGGGGTAAGACAGGAATAAAGACACAGACCTACTAGAGAATGGACTTGAGGATATGGGGAGGGGGAAGGGTAAGCTGTGACAAAGCGAGAGAGAGGCATGGACATGTATACACTACCCAACGTAAGGTAGATAGCTAGTGGGAAGCAGCCGCATAGCACAGGGAGATCAGCTCGGTGCTTTGTGACCGCTTGGAGGGGTGGGATAGGGAGGGTGGGAGGGAGGGAGACACAAGAGGAAACAGATATGGGAACATATGTATATGTATAACTGATTCACTTTGTTATAAAGCAGAAACTAACACACCATTGTAAAGCAATTATACTCCAATAAAGATGTAAAAAAATAATAATAAAGTAAAATAAAATAATATTTAAGGTAGACAGTGAAATCACTAAAGGAAGAAGATAAAACCCTGACTCCATTAATGTTCTATGTCCTAATTTTAAGAAAAAGTTCAAATCTTTAGTTTTGGGCACTTAACACCATAGCTATAATTCTGGATAAACTTAGGAAAGAAGGAAACAATGTTTAGTGTCATTATTTCTAAAAGTAAGCCTGTAGGAAAAGACCTCCCTGTGATTTCGAGTTGTGTAATATGATCTCAGCTAAGAAAACTGGAAAAGGCGAAGTATTGCAGGAGAAACTCTGGTCTGTAGCATCAACCATTTTGCTGCTGCCCCCATGTAACAAAAGCAGCTCACCTCTACGCCATGTTCTCTAAGTGCCTGCAATATGATGAGTGTGTTACACACATTATCTCATTTAATCCTCAGTAACAGCCCTATGAATCCGTTATTATTATTCCCTTTTTACAAATAAGGAAACTGAGACTTCAGAGGTGAGCTTAGACATTTGTAGGTGACAGCTGGGATTAAAATCCAAGTGTCTGAGTCCACAGTATCTTGCTATACTTAACTACTGTATTATATTTAATCACTTCCTCTTATAAAGCATAGGACCAGATCCTTTGATTTCTATATTCCACTTCCAGTACAATGTATTGCATTTACCACAAAGTCTGTTTTGATTATGGTTATTAGTAATGTCACTGTGGTTAATGAGAAAGGTCATAAACAATTGTTACTATTGCTATTGATAAAACCAACATGTATTTATATGTCATTTATAGCTTATAAGGCACTTTTGCAATTATATTAATTTTGATTAATTTTTCAATAACTCTGTGAGGTGGGCATGTCCCTGTTTTACAGACAGGAAACTGAAGCTCAGAGAGTTTAAATGATTGGTACAAATCTGTTAACCTGTCAATGTTATGTAGACCCCACTGGCACAACCCTGAGAGGGATGCCTCCTTAAATCCTGTGCCCCAGGCATCCCCCTAGGTCCCGTCCTGAGACCAAGCCTCAACTTGAACTCAGTTCTCCTAGTTATGCCTGTGATCAGTTTCTGTCAGCTTGTAAGATACTGATGTTCCTGATCTACCGGAAAAGATTGACGTGGTAAGTTAACGATGAGTAAGGCAGACTAAATACAGATGAATCAAGATTTCTAAGACTCTTGGTGAGATGCAGCTTCTTCTTGGGCCCTTTGACTGGGGAGCCTCTGGGAGACTGCAATTATGAACCATTTATCTCTGCACCTGCAGCCTTGGCCTTGGGCTTGGTGCACGGTGGATACTTAATACTTCTGGAATGATGAAAGAATGAGTGAACCAGTCAACAGATACTTCTGAGTTTGAAGTTCTCCAGTATCTTCTTAACCTACTGCTTCCTCTTTTGACTTGTTCTTAGGATTTGGAGAAGATGGAAGGAAAAGCAGGGAGCCTTGTTGAGCCTCAGGCAAGGTAGGACATAAGGGAAGGGGGTCGTGCAACACAAGCCTGTTGTGTCTTCCCGCTTCTTACTGACTCAGATCCCTGACCCCCAGATACCTCCCTCTGTGGTCTTGGAGGCGGCAGGGGAGTCCTTACCCTTATGGGAGGAGACATTTCACCTCAACTTCCCTGTTCCAGTTTATTCTCTAGGAAAACTGGGCTCTTTTCATATGCAATCCAGAAGCTGCCACCACTTTGTAGAATGTTAAGATGCAATTTTATATAAAGGTTCTTTCTTTCTATTTTAGCAAGAAAGAGAAGCAAGACATCCCCGTTTTTAACATGGATTGAAAATGGAGTTTTGCCAGTTTTCTGGGTTTTACCCTGCCATGCTCTGTCAGCCAAGGTAGGAGAGGAAGAAGCAGTCTGTGTTCCTAGAGCATTTTTTTCAGAATAGGAAAGTGTCAGTGATTTAGATAATTGAGTGTCTGGATGAAAATTTACCTGTGCCATAACTTTAAATAAAAAGGGTTTTGATTAAATAATATCAGCAAAACAAACAGGATGAGGAAGTAGAATTTCTGTCTAATTTAATGAAATAACTATTTCTATTGACTGTATATATAAGTAATGGTAATTGTGATCCAATTCAATGTACTTATTAAAACATACGGCCTTCTACTAATCAGGAAACATTTATTAGTCTAGTTTGGTTACATAAATGCCTTTCTTGGGTTTTGTTACTGTTGACAACAGATTTTAGCCTCCCTCTTGCCAGAGATTATCTGTGTCCATGAGGTTTTACCTGGGAAAATGTCTCAGGGGAAGGGCCTGCTGGAGAAGTGTCTGTCAAGACCAACCCTGGCCTGAGAAAGGTGATAAAACTGTGCAAGGAAAAAAAAAAAAAACTGTGCAAGGAAATGGAATGTATACAGAAAGGTCTTTGGATGCAATTCCAAAAGCGGTTGAATCTCCACTCTGGTGCTACAATATTCAGTAGCGTTGAGATCTATCAGCATGCTCCTTTACACGATAAAACTGTTAAAAGAGGTGAAGAAATTGGCCTGTGAGGCAGTAATTCCATCCGTGCCCAAATATCTTGTAAATAAGGAGAGGTTTTAAGTGCAGAGTGACTCCCTGCTTTCAGGAGCTTCCAGGGTGAGGCGGTGCTGAAGGAAGATGTTGACAAAGAGCAGAGGGAAGCTGACAAGGGCCCTTTTCCTTCCTGGCCTGGGAAACAAGCCTGGTCTTAGAGCTGAAAGGACCTCCAGACGTTACCTGGGCAACACCAGTACCACTGGCGTAAATATAAATATCTGCCTAATAAGAGTTCACTGATGAGACCAGCAGAAAGTTAGTGATGCTGGGAAGGTGAGAACTCAGGTTTTCTGCCACTTCAGCTGAAGGAATCTGTGTAATTCTGCTCTGCTTTCCCTGGCCTGGCCAGCCCTCCATGTTTGTGGAAGAAACATCAGCACAGAGCATCACAATCTACCATGCATCTTTACACATCACAAATAGGAGTTGTACCACGATGTAGCAAAGCACCAGCCTCCGAGTGCCTGGGGGACTCTGCTCTCATCTCTTCTCTCCGCCTTGCACACACACACACACACACACACACACACACACACACACACACACATATATGCAGGTTTATATTGTCCGAACTCTTCTTCAAAACCTTCCTGGACCAAGCCCACCATAGCGGTCCCTCCATCAACTAAAATACCAAGGAACTCATTATCAACTAAAATACCAAGGAACTCATTATTTCCTCTGCCAGAGATTTCTTGTCACTCCCAAAAGAATTAGCAGCTCTCAATCAAACATTTCACTGTCTTTCACAATGCCTGTACTTAGTCGGCACTTAGTTAAGATTTTCTGGTCAAGTGAATAATTTCAGTTCAATAAATAAACACCCAGAAGTTACTCCTCCTTCCCTCTCATCTCCATGTTTGTCCCCCATCCTGTAGCCCTTCAGGACCCCTGGGTAGCACGAGGCCTGCTGGGTCAGTCGGGTGGTTAGTGATCAGTCCCCTCCCTGTAAGATGAAGGGGCTGGGCTTATAGTCTGTAGGAGCCTTTCTGGTTTAATCTGATGGACTGATGTGATACTAGACTTTCAAATGGTCATTTGTTCGTGCCTCAGGCAGCAGTTTCATAATTTCACTTTCAACCTTTGAATAAAGATTTAAAATTAAGTTTTTTCGGTCTCAGTCTCTGTGGCTCCTTGTTTTCCTCTTGATTATCCAAGTTCACTTCTGCCCCTGGAAAAATGTAGACTACTGTCCTAAGTGCTATCCTGTGGTCCATTAGGAAGCACTCCCCAATCCCCATCCTGCCCCAACCCTTTCTGCCATGATTCATGCAGAGCTCCCCTCTCCCTGGCCTGGGAGGACTGTCACCCCCAGCCAAGCCCTCCGCCCTTCGCCTTACCTGACCTTCTCCAGGGCACCCTCCCCCACGTCTCCCCCACCTACCGTGCTGACAGCTGTGGGATGAAGGCTCTGAGCGCCCTCCTACCAAATAGGCCCTGCTGTCCCATCCCCTCAAGACTAGGACCTTTCGTTTGAAAGTCTTACGGTCCTTGTTATTTGATTTTGTTTGTTTGTTTGTTTTCTATTGGTGGGCTTCTATTATCTTCCTCTCCACACACTACCCACCCATCCCCTGCTCTCCCTGACATGCCCCGCTGGCTCCCCCTTGTCCTCCAGATCTTGGGAGACCCTCGTGTAGAAACAAGGAACCACAGCTGCCTTCCAGGCTTCCACTCACCCACAAACCCAAACAACCAAGTGTGCAATTATAACGGCATCCTCCCTCCTAAATCAAATTTCCTTCTGACTGAGAGCTGGAAAGGCAGCTGGCGTAGCAGCTAGAGCCCCATCAACCTAGCCAAGAAGGCCCGGTGTCCTCCAAAGGGGAGTAGCACCTGCCCAGACACACCTGCCCCGGGCTCCGACCCCAGGCCACGCCCTCTGTGTTACCAAGCCCAGAGCGTTACCATTCCGTGCCCGGGCTTCCTAGACTACAGCTCTCAGAAAATCAAAACTATATCTCAGTCACTTTACGGCCCGCCCCCACACATCCAGGCCTGGCACATAGCTGTGGTCAGCAAGTCTTGTTGAATGAACAAATGAATGAGTGGCCATCTGGCCACGCTCCTTCCTCTACACGCGGATTTCTCATTCTGGTGAGCCCTCCAAACTCATGCTCTGCGTCCCATGACTGGCTCTGTGTCTCTTCCTCTACGCTCTGTTCTCACTACCTACTGTACCAATGCTTGTGAACTGCAAGTTACCCCTCTAGGATTTAAACTAAGCGGGACCAATTCTTTTGCCTTTCTTCACAAAACTTGCCTTTTCACCATTATCTTCCTTGGATTTGGACTCTCTCCAGATGGCCCACCTCCCTCCTGAGTTGTCAAGCTGAGAAAGAGGTTAGGTTTGTAAGGCCAAACCCTTAGGTTTTATCTATTCAGATGGGAGTCTCTGAGAAGTTTGGCCTTTTGCTCTCGGACAGGATCCTAAGTTTCAATGAGCCAGAATGACAAAATGACGCCAAAAGCAGCCACTTCCCCTATGCACTGGTCATAGCTGCAGTGGGGTGTGACCACCGCTCATCACCCTATGAGCACATTTTAGGAGGTCTGTACTGCAGAGAAGACGGTCTTTACAATCAAGGTGGGAATTAACTGGCAAGAGCATGGTGGTCCAGGATACTGCTGTGGTCTCTGCACTTCCATCCTCTTCTGTTTACCAAGGTCTTTTAAAAACGATTATTGCTGAACACCTAGGACTGTAGGGTTCATGAGCTGCATGATAGGAAGGCTTAAGCTCAAGTCGTCTGAGTCCTGGAAGAGGATCAAAACCCAAGCTGAAGCTCCTTCCCGCCTGACTCCCAAGGCCATTGTTATTGTGTTTAGCTTTGGATAAACTTTCCTATGGAACGGGACTGCTCACAGCGGTTCATTTTAAACGTGCTGGCTTAGCTCTGGCTTCATGTGTGAGTGCAGGCCTGTCATCATGCATTCCAGGTCACTCTCTGAAATGAATTTGTCTTTCCTCAGTGTTTCTCTGAGCCGGGGAGCAGACATTCCTCCGGCTCTGCATTAATCCAATTACTAAACACCTGCAGACATGCAATAACAGTTTGGGTGCCAAAAGCCTCAGAAATGGTTTTAGAGCCGAATGTAATCTGCTGTCCTGCTATCAGGAGTCACGTTACACACCTGCCAAGACCCAAGCCAAAAAAATAACATTCCCGGTTCTCACTCCAGGCAGGAATGCTCCGTGCACGTTACAGAGACAGAGTGACAGGCACTTTAGCTTGACTACCACAGAGCCCATTAAACATTTTGAACTGCTCAGTAATTGTATCCAAAGTCACTTTAGCACTAAAATATTTACAAGGAAAGTGTGACAAAACAGGATTTTTCTTCCAGGGACAGGTAAGGCAAAACCCTCCCCCACCAAAACCAACTCAGTGAACGCGATGATGCGTGCTGATCCCCTGTGCTTCCGAACATGTCAGAGGGGGCTTCTTACAGGATAATCTGCAGGACGCCTCATGGCCACAAGGATGCCTGCAGGGAGAAAATAATCCCACCCCATCGTCTCGTTCTACCTCACTGTAGAGCGTCTGAGTAATTTAGAAATTCAGAAGCCAAAGACACTTGATGTCCCTGAAGATCCTGCACTCGAGCCTAAGACCAGCGATGCGTGGAGGACAGGGATGATACCTTTTCCCAGCACAGCCACCTCTAAAAGAAATGAAGGAAGGCCTCGGCGAGTCTGTTGAACAACCCAAAACAAGTCTCGATTGAGAACTGTTTTTTTTTTTTTTTCTAGGCTGGTTTTGGAAAAATTCTACTGCTACCTATGGTAAGAGTTAAATAAATCATTCACAGAAATCCCTTACTTCCATGCTTTTTACAAGAAGTTTCTCTACAACCGGAGATGCCATGTTATTTCATCTTCACCGACTTAAGCTCTTAAGGCTGGGGACAGTGTCTGCTCATTTCCACAGACTCGGGACCTGCAGAGAGCGGGCGTGGATTACAGTGGCAAATGTTCGCTGAATGTATT
Organism: Phocoena phocoena; assembly: GCF_963924675.1. NCBI lineage: Eukaryota > Metazoa > Chordata > Mammalia > Artiodactyla > Phocoenidae > Phocoena > Phocoena phocoena. Next base: position 75,844,783 of record NC_089232.1, on the reverse strand, counting down.
CTTGGGTCAAGGGTCCTTTCCCATGATATGCACCACCCTGGGCTAAGCAGGCATCCAAGTGAACATGATGACGTCCTTTCCTTCCCTCGGTCACTTAGTCTACAAAAAGAAACCACTGGAAAGATCAGCGACCAGGATATGAGAGTAGCAAGTATCCAGGGGAAGGAGGCAGAAAAGGGCGCATCCTTTACACGGCCTCCTTTGAATTAGCCGCCCTCACCTCTGAACAAACCTCACTCTGAACCAAGATTTGCAAACTCCCTCAGGCAGCCTGCCACTTCCCACCTCAGAGCACTTAGAGTCCATACCCCTCATCTGGCACTCCTGCAGCACTAAAATACGACATGTGATTGGTCGCTGCATGTGTGAGTCTTGTCTTCCCAACGCGGGCATGAGCCCCCAGGGGCAGGAAGGGACATGTTTCTCACCTCTCTGGTTTGGCCTCTCCTAGCTCCAACAGTCCAGGCACTTAGCAAAGAGAGGGCCCCTCACGGTTTACTCTCCTTGGATTTTCTTTCTACAAAAATACACAGCTGAGACCCTCAGCTAACTTGGTTTCCAGCTATAGTCTAAGTCTTTGCCAGTCAAAGTGTGGTCCATGGGCCAGTAGCATCGGAACCACCTGGAAGCTTGTTAAAAATGCAGAATCTTAAGCCCCACACTAAACCCACTGTATCAGCCCCTGCATTTCAGCAAGATTCTCAGGAGATTCAAATGCATGTGAAAGGCTGGGGAGCCTAGTGACGCTATCACCCCCTCTCAGAACGGGACTCTGCTGAACCCTGGGAATTCACTATCTCTGGCAGAGTCGTCTGTGTGCTCCACGAGCTGCACCGCTCGATACGGCTCCCGTGGTGGAGAAAGACACTGAGAATCCAAGGGGTCTGAGCTGGAAGAGAAGAAGCAGCAAACAACAGCATCTCCATCGTGCGCCTGAGAGGACCATTCGGTGTCCAGAGAGCACGAGTGCACAGCCAGAGGCAAGGAGGCCAGAAACTGGCTCCCGAGGAGCATTCCGAGACGAGACGGGGGTCTCGATCTGCCAGCCCCTCCCATGCAGCCCAGCGCTCCCAGCCCACATGTAACCTTCAGCCCCTGCCCAGAGCAGTCAGCGTGACAGTAATAATAGTAGTCACAAGAAAATGCAACCTCGATCATGCTAACAACTTTTGAAAAGTAAAATGCTCGGGATATGATTTCAATTAAAACTCACATTGTCTGACTTGTCTCTCTGCATAGCAAGAGTTCACCTCCTCTTGCCCCCTTACCTCCTCTTTTCAAAACGAAGGCGGACAGGAGGAACTGTGTTGACTGACGCCTGCTCCCACCTTGAGGTGTGGGGCTCCGGATGCCCGACATCACTTCCTACGCCCTGTCTACTGAGCCCCCATAGCAAAAAAAAAAATGGCCTTCATGCTGACCTCACCCCAAATAAATCCCCCAAGTTGTGGGCAGAGTCAGAGTCCCTTTCTCTCTACCCGCCCCACTCCCCTTTGTGTGTGTGTGTGTGTGTGTGTGTGTGTGTGTGTGTGTGTGTGTGTGTGTGGTGTGTCTCAGTTTATGAATAAACAATTCTGAACTTAAAAGGAACTGCTCTTGCACAAATGGAAAGAGCCTAAATTCCTTGCCAGGGCTTGTCTCATGCAGACAGCCCCAGTGAGCTCCAGTGATCTACCTCATTTGTGTTGAAGGTGGCTTTTTCTAAATCAATCCTGATTACCCAGCAGGTGAGTGCCAGACAGCCAGAGGTGGATGGGGAGGCAAAGACCTCGTCAGAATCCTGGTACATACCCTCCCCAAGGAAACAGACTTGCTGTCACCCTGGAGATCTCTAATGCCCCCTTTCAACAAGATGCTAAACAGAATACAATATACAAGGCCGGCATCAGAGCCATTAGGTTATGTGGAAACAATCGTCTTACGCTTCTTAAGAAATTTATGAACTAATGCCACAGATACTTGTTGAGTGTTTGACCCTCTTTTTGAATCTTCTCATCCTTTCTTACCCAAGTAACGCCTATTCGTTCTTTACAATCAGCTCAAATGTTATCTACAACAAAACTTGTCTACATTTGGTAGTATACAATAAAGATGTTAAAAAATAAATAAATAAATATTATTGCTTAAGTGGGAAATTCCAAAAAAAAAAAACTTTTCTAAATGCTCCCAAATTGCCCAAATGCTCTCCCATTCTGCTTGGGGTAAGTATCCTCCTTTGATGGGGGTTTTCAGGAAAAACAAAATTAGCAATTGTTGCTCAGATGGTTTCTGTCTATTACTGTGAGGGGAGTTAACGGTGACTTTGAAATTCAAATGAAGTAACTTCTGTTATAATGCCATATATATGTTCCTGATAAACTTCACATTTTGTAAAACCACACATTAAAAGCAGCAGGGCTTTGGGGAAAATAAAGTTAAGAACAGACCCCCTCAAAATTTTAACCAAACCACTAACAAAAATAGTAACAATTAGTAATACAAATAACAAAGTAGTTAAATCACCACGGATCTTTACTCCCGGCATCAAAGCCACCCCATTCTTTACATCTTTAAGTTCTTTACTTTTTAATTTAATTCCTTTAATTTCTGCCTTTGAGACACAGGTCCTGTAGGGCATTTCATCTAATAGAGATCAGTTTCATCAAGATGAAACATAAAATCCAAGGTGTAAACCCTCTTCATCAGTTAATTTTTTTTAACACTAAGGGAAATGTATTTGCAGCACCTCCCTTTGCATTTATAGCTTCCCCAAACAGTTTAAAACAGAAGAATGTGTACTGGTACTTAAACCCATCACATTAGTCACTTCTCGCTCTAAAGTAAACCCATCACATTAGTCACTTCTCGCTCTAAAGTAAAGTACGTGCAGGATTTTCAGCTTTTTTCTTAAGGTCTTTATATATCACAAAGGCTTTCTCTTTACTTGAGAACAAATGGGCCCTCCTTTCTAAAAACATTACAATGTTTTATGAAAAATCACCATTATACTGATACCATTTTTCCTATTAAAAGGAACATGTAACAGAATGGACTGTATAGGCACTTGCAACTAATACTATGTGAGTGTTTCAAATATCAATTGTGTGGTAGACATAATAGGAAAGAGCAAAAGGGACTTAACATTGAAGAGGTGATTAAGCTAAGGATATTAAGATGGGAAGACTATCTTGGATTATCTAGGTGGGTTCAACCTAATCACAAGGGTCCTTATAAGAGGGAGACAGAGTGCCAGAGTCAGAGAGAGAGACACGGTGACAGCATCAGATGTGGGAGTCACGTGGGGCCACAAACCAAGGGATGCAGTCAGACTCTACCAGCTGAAAAAGCCAAAGAAACGGACTCTTCTCGAGGGCCTCCAATGGAAAGCTGGAATGCAACTGCTGGCCCACCTTAGACATCTGACCTCCGGAACTGTATGAGAATAAATCTGTGTTGTTTTAAGCCATGAACTTAGTGGTAATTTGTTACAGAAGCAATAGGAAACTAATACAGACAGTAAAACCACCACAGTAAGGTCAACATCAGTCTTTATTACCTCATCTATCCTATTTACCATCACCACCTCTCAGTTTTCAACTGAAGAAGCATAAAGCTTTTTCACTGTGGGCACGCCACCTTAAGGGTTTTGCCAGTATGGTCTCATAGCAGATGCTCAGGTACTCAAAGACTGAGACAATAGAGTGATAAATACAGTCAAAAAGGACTTTGTTAAATATTTAACATAAACTGAATAAATCCTTATACTTACTATATAAAGCCCCAAGTGAAATAATTCCTCAAGGTACGGCACTGAGTAGTATTTAGATCAAAGGAGTCCATCTAGATACCGACTTCAGGTCTTAGCATCAATTATGTGCATAATAGGTATAACGGGGCCCCAAACTCAGTTTTATCCAATCTGGGAGAACTACTCATTACACTTGCAAAACTGTGCATTGCTGCTACCCCCAAAGACCGCCAAGCAGGCAGCAAATAAAGCCTTGTCCCCAGACTGAGTAAACAGGGAGAACCCATGTCTGGAGCCACCATCCAGGGGGCAGGGCCTCAACCTCACCTCCTTACTCCAAGCTAAGCCCACAGCTTCAGATGCCTTTTCTTTCCAGGATCAGAAGCAAGCAGCTTGAAGACGTATGTAAAACACAATACACACTACAAAATATTACTCTCAAGCCAACTCTATCAACTTTCTACTGAACCTCTTTCCAACGAAAAACAGAAAGAGAAATGGCCAGAGACCTTTAGCACCTCCTCAAGGAAGCTGCCGAGGTCATTCTGACTGATCTCAGATTTCACATAATTCACTGTCATGCCACTGCAGGGGTGTTTTAATGCAGGGTTTCCTCTCCTATCTTTCTACCACTCTTACCAGTTAAAGTATCATGTCCATATTCTCGCCTTTCAGTATGAGACAGCAAAGCCTCAATGATTCACTTCTGTGTTGGGTAACCAACACATTTCCAGATCAAAAACAGATTTAGTGAGGTGATGTAAAGTAGTCACTCAACAAACATAAAAAGCAGCCCTGGGGGGTTTATGCAAAGTCCAAACAGAAACAGGAACTTGGCTTACTTGTTAGATCTGAGCTGTGGTTGGCAGAGCTCAAAATACATAGCCCTTTCTTATCTCACTCCGATTTCTCACCATGACTGCTCCTCTCACGCCCTAATATTTTCAGATGAGTCTAAGAGGGAAATTCAATTCTCTCCTCAAAGGTAGGAAAAGTGAGTTCTTTTCTCTTGGGAATCAAGAGCACCCCAACCATGCCGCCAACGCTTTGGGTCACTCAGTGTTGCGGGGGCCCAACTGCAGCTCTCTGAAAAACATGGAGTGTGGTGGATCGTCTGCAAAGATGGTGCCAAAAGTCCCTCCCAGTCCTGGGAGCTCACGTCTTCCCTCTACTTCCTCTCCTCTAAATGCCGGGCTGCCCTGTGACTTACTTTGACCAATGGAATGTGGTGGAAACCAGTTCTGGGCCAGGCCCTAGGAGGCCAGGTAGCTTCTGCTTTCTACCTCTCGGAAGCCAATTTCCGACTGAAGACACTCAGGTTGACAACTGAATGATGAGTGGCTGCATGGAGAGAAAATGGCCACACAGAGGAGAACCAGAAAGAGATGACTCTGCCAGCTCCCGCATCATGACACCATCGCCGAGTCAGAAGCAAAGAAATGGTGGTGGTTGTTTAGCCAGTCCATTTTGGGGAGATTTGTCATGTGACAATAGAAAAACGAAACAGAGAGGCTGTAGTGGGTGATTGCTGAGACCACTTCTTGTCCTAAAATTCTTTTTTTTTTTAATTTATTTTTTAAATTTATTTATTTTTGGCTCTGTTGGTTCTTCGTTGCTGTGCATGGGCTTTCTCTAGTTGCGGCGAGCAGGGGCTACTCTTCGTTGTGGCGCGCAGGCTTCTCATTGCGGTGGCTTCTCTTGTTGTGGAGCACAGGCTCTAGGCACACGGGCTTCAGTAGCTGTGGCATGTGGGCTCAGTAGTTGTGGCATGTGGGCTCTAGAGTACAGGCTCTGTAGTTGTGGTGCACTGGCTTAGTTGCTCCGCAGCATGTGGGATCTTCCTGGACCAGGGCTCAAACCCGTGTCCCCTGCATTGGCAGGTGGATTCTTAATCAAGAATCCACCAAGGAAGCCCTTGCCCTAAAATTCGTGGCTTCTCATTGTTTCTCAGCACAAAGTGCTCATCTGAAAGTGCAAAACTAAGATGTGATAAGTTGAGAGGACATTATTTCCAGAGACACCCTCCTACCTCCCCCCAGATGGGTTCTGCCCTTATCCCACCAGGCATGACGGAGACTTCAGTGGCTGAGCCGGCTTCCACCAAGCTTCGGCCCCTGGCATCCTCCCAGGAAGAGAGGGTCAGGAGGTGGGTATCCTAAACTTCAATGCCCAGAGCCCCAGACAGGGAAAGGAAGGAAGAAAGTAAAATGGTTACAGAAACATTGGGTGGATAACTGAAAGCGGATTACGCTGTAATAACAATGAGGATTGGATTTCATAAAATCTTCGGTTCATAAGTTCATGGCCGGAAACAAGGTCCCCCCGAAGCAGCAAGTTCAGCAGTCTTGAAAAGCCAGCGCAACTTTCACATCTCTGCTTTCTCCGCCCTGTGAATAAGACCTGATGTGTGACTGCAGCTCAGCCGGACAACAGTCAAGAACACAAAACTTGGCCCAGCGATGTGGGAAAGCAGTGCCCACCTGGTGTGACTTAGAGACACCATCCAAAGAAAGGAGGCACAGGGTGCACCCCATCCCGGGCGCCAGTGATGGAGGAGAGATGGGGGGAGACCAGCCACATCCCGGGGAAAAATAAAAACAAAATGAGCCTCGACAAAAAGAGGTCAGAAGGGCGTTCCAGAAAACACCCCCCAGCACACGTTTACAGTTTAGCGATTTCAGCGTTTAATGATGTCAGAGGTTGTTTCACAGGTTACCTGGCAGAGGTGGAAAGCCCGTGATTTGGGTAATAACAACCACATTGCCCAGGCTCTCCTTGCAGAGGAGCAGACCCTGGCTGCCAAGGAGTCCCTGGAGAGCAGCCAGCCTCTGCTCTGCCAGGCAAATGAGCCCACCGCAATCTTTCAAATCTGGACACCAGCTCGTGATCCAAATATGCAATGTAGGCATCGGGTCTTGATTCGGGATAAAGTCCTAGAGCAGCGGAAAGGCATGGAACTGGGACCCCACCAGGAGACGCGGGCACCAGCCAGATTTTTTCTGCTACATGACCTGGGACAAATCCTCTCTGCTCCATTGGTCTTCATCCCTTCCTCTGTAAGATGAGAGCGTCGGGCAGGATGACGGCTTAAGGAACCTTTCTAACACCATAATTCTGTTTCTTTAAAATCATTTGATATATTTCTTTCTTTTTAAAAACTAACATGAGGTTGCCTGCAGTAAATTTCTATGCTCCCCTCCTGGGGGAGATTATTTCATACTGTTCCCCTTGTTGTGAACATTATAACAGCAAAGAGTACAAAATACCTGTCCTTAAAGGCAGAACTGTGATGGTCGAAACAGAGGGACCAGGAATTCACGTAGGGCCTCACTAATGACTGAATGCGTTAGTAGTTACTTTGTATTAAGGTTTTTTGGTCAGACACTGTGGTCAATGCACTTTCTTTTCGGGACCTGGGAGGTGTTTTTTATTGAGATGTTCCTTGTGGCATAGAATATGAATAATTCAATGTTGTAAGTGTCCCAAGGACACTTGAAAAGAAGGAAGCTTATCCGTAAGGACATATAGTGGATCACTAATGTAAAAATTCAAGCTTGTTTACCCCAGAACTCTAGGTCCTTATTCATGTTTTTCCTGTTTCATTCTTATCATCGCCTACTTAAACTATTATACAGTATTAGAATTCAACTATGTTAAAATTTAGCACGACGGTACTGTTGATGATTTTTCCTCAGACTCCTAAGTTTTAGCACTACCTGTGGAGACGCTGCATTATTCATAACATACAAATTTATCCCATATTTTCATTATTAATCTGTTCTTTGATCAATATAGAATGACCCTTTGAGCCCTCTTATTGCATTAATTTCTGCTTTATCTGATATCGGTGTCAGCCACCTGATTTCTTCTGTGTTTTCCTTCCCCCAATACACTATTGCTCATCATTTTATTTGTAATCCTTTGGTGTTATTTTGCCTCGACTGGTCTCTTATTACCATTCAATTTAATTTAAACCAATCTGAGTGCTTTTTTTTCCTTGCAATATCAATCTTATATTTGATCTTGCTTCTGTCATGTAACTTATTTTGTACTTTTTTTTTTTCTGTTTTCTTGCCATTTCTTTCAACCGGGGAGTTTCTTCTATTGGTCGTTTATTTTTATCTTGCTGCGTCTTTACTGTTTCCTCTTTTAGAAATTCTCACTGTGTGTTGTCTGGTCTCCAAGATCTATTTCCCACACCTCTTCATCAATCTCTTGTCATCTTCCTTTTAGTTTTTCATTAGAGTTCAGGAAGATTTTTTCACGCTCTTGTCTCCTCATTTCTTCTACAATATCCAGCCATTCACTGTTCCAAACATGATTTTAAATTTTTTAATAAAATACTTCTTCCAGATGAGGTATGGACTCACCTTAATTTTCTCCTTGTCAATGACGTGGTCCACAGGCCCTGCTCCCTACGGAGTTTATGAATATGCATCAAATACTTTCTCAGATGCTCTTGTGTTCTGACAATAAAGTGATTCCAGAGAAGTGGTTCTGAATTGTCAGGGTCTTTGGCAGCCAAGCCGCTTCCCGACATGGAGGACGCTCTCGGGGGCCTGCAGTGCTGCCCTGTCCGGTTGCCTCACAGAACCTCCCCTCTTCCTGCAGCGAGCGCTCAGTCTCCTACATAAGTACTCGCAGAGGTCTTCTAGGGTCTCCTCCTACTCACTCCTTAGTCAAGACTTCTTGGTTGAAAGTGGAAAGTGGCCAGAAATCCACCTCAAACCAGATTAAGGAGGGTCATGGGGGATGCAGCAGAATGACCAGGTTAGAACGGAGACTTCTGTGGTCACTAAGCTCCAGAACCAGGGCTCCCTTGGGACCACAGTCTAGTCCTTTATTCATAGGGTGGCACACAGTTAGGAGTCAGACTGCCTGGGTTCAAATTACTTCTCCACCACTCGTTAGCTCTGTGACCTTTGCTTACCTTGGTTTCTCTACCTATAGAACAGTTGGAATACAGTACCTCATAAAACTGTTGTATGGATTTAATGAGGCAACGTAAGCCTATTACAGCATCTAGCACAGAATAAGCATGATAATGTCACCTCACATTGGCTCACATTCAGGTAGGATTGAAGGTGGCATTTGGGAGAACCCCGTATGCACCCTCGTGGTGGAAACTTTAACAAAAGAAGCTCCATGCACGTTAAAGACACCAAAACAGGCAAAACAACTCAACCCGACAATGGAATGACGATCGGGAGAACTAGGATCCCGAGCAGGTGGTGTCAGGAAGCAGAAAGAGTCACACCCGAGTGACAGTTGGGAGCTTCATCTCAGCACAGACACGGACACAGGATCCCTTGGCTGGGACCCAGGTGGGTGTTACCACTTCTACCAGACACTAAGCTCTGGGCCTCCTTCTGTCGCTGATGGGAACAGCGCTGCTATGCCCCCTCCACCTGGATTAGCTCTCATTTACATCTTGTCTTAATCAAGGCTCTTTGGTTGAAAGTAACAATAATCCAAATCACACTCTATGAAGGGGATAGTAAAGAGCGGAAAGGATGGGAATAGACTGCGGGCTTCATAAGCAATTAGACCTCGGGACTCAGTATCCTGAGGACCTCCGCAGCATCTCTCTCTCTGCCCCTCTTGAGTGTGCCTTTCTCCTCTTAGACAAGCTCCCCCAGGTGGCAGAGGCATTGTTGTGGCAACATCCTCTACTCTGTAACCTAAGAGTGGCAGCTCCCATTAAAAAATAATAAACAGACTTTTTTTTTTTACTTTTTGGCCATGCCACGCGGCAGGTGGGATCTTAGTTCCCCGACCAGGGATCAAATCCGTGCCCCCTGCAGTGGAAGGGTGGAGTCTTACCCACTGGACCGCCCGGGAAGACCATTTTCTTTTTTTTCTTTTTCTTTTTTTTTTTTTTACTTAGAAGGACCTACTATGTAACACAGCCAACTCTGCTCAATATTATGTAGCAACCTAAATGGGAAAAGAATTCGAGAAAGAATAGATACATGTATATGCATAACTGAATCACTTTGCTGTACACCTGAAACTAACACATCGTTAATCAATTATTCTCCAATATAAAATAAAAAGTTAAAAGAAAATAAAAATGGTAACAATAAACAGAGGGGCCTTCTGTGCTGGCCCTTCCCGCGTCCTGCGGGCCCATGCTTGGAGACCAGGCCTCCAAATATGGGTGCCTCAAGTGCTCCCAACCTGGCTGACTGGTGCTGCTACTAAGCTGGGACAGTCGTCTTCCCACCCACTCTCTCTGTCTGCTCCCTCTAGGGCTTGTCACCATTCTCCCAGGGTGCTTGGACAGAGCCCCGGGGCCAGCCTGCAGTGACAGCAGGGTCCTGGTCTCCCCAGTCCCTTCTGATCTGAACCCTGATGCCTGGCTCATCTGCCTCCTGCATTTATTATAAAAATAATAATAACAAACAGAGGAAATAAGAGGTACTACCTACCAGTTATAAAATAAATATCAGGAATGTAATATACAGCACAGGGAATATAGTCAATATTTCATAATAACTTTATATGGTATATAATCTATAAAAATATCAAATCGCTATGTTGTATACCTAAAACTAATATTGTTAGTCAACTATATGTCAATAAATTTAAAAAATAATAAAGATGATAATAATAATAAACAAATGAGCTGACTGACCTTGAACCAACCACAATAGCCAAGGCAATGGGGAGCTGTGTTTGTCATCCCCCCTTCAGAACCACAGGTTTGGTGTAAGGAAGAAGCAGTTCCCACAAAGAAGGGGGTGCTCTTTTAAGAAGATAAACAGTAAACAGCAATACCTCCCTCATACTCCAATTCAGCAGGTGAGTCAACAGCACTAACGTTCAAAATATTTAACAAGTAATACAGCTTGGCCAATCACAGTGGCCACTGACACCAGATTCTGGAGACCTCTCTATACTGTATCACGTATTATCCTGTTATTTGCTGGACTGCAGGGAGACTAAAGGGTTTCCAGAGGAGGGAACCATCTAGATGACAAGGACAGCATGAGAGCACTCGAGAGGCTCCGGGAAGTGGCTGTCTACAAATAAATATGAAAGTATTTCAACATTTCACCATCAGTGGTCATTTCACCATATACTGGCCACATTTGGTTCCACAGACATCGCCTCTAACCAAATTCCCCCAAGTGTCTAGCATGTGGATGGCACCAGTCACTGTTCACTCATGTCGATAAAGATTTCTTTTCCCTTTTTGGCACATTCTGTTGATTGTTCCAAGGTGAATCTGAGAGGGAATAAACATTGGCTTCTCATGTTAACAGCTTGCCTGGAAATCTTTGGAATTTTTTTTTTTGCGGTACGCGGTCCTCTCACTCTTGTGGCCTCTCCCGTTGCGGAGCACAGGCTCTGGACGCGCAGGCTCAGCGGCCATGGCTCACGGGCCCAGCCGCTCCACGGCACGTGGGATCTTCCCGGACCGGGGCACGAACCCGCATCCCCTGCATCGGCAGGCGGACTCTCAACCACTGCGCCACCAGGGAAGCCCTGGAATTTTTAAGATGAACTTTTTCATTAAAAACCAAACTTCATGGATGCCTAGAAACTCAGGAGACTGGTCTGGTCCCTGAAATCTGAACATGTATCTGCTCTCAGGACGCCCAGGGATACTGGGAAGAAATCTGAAGTCAGTATTTCAGGGCGAGTGTCCTTTGCATCATTGCCCATCCAGAGAAGTGAGTCCCAACCACCTGAGTTCACTGCTTCTAAAATCTAGGGAAAACACAGATATGGGTCTTTTAAGGTTTTGCTGTGTTTATTTTGTCATTATCATTTCATTATTTTGCTTGAGATTTACCAAAACTAAAAAGCAGAACTGAGTATTCCTCATAACCCACTAATTGTTCTACAGAAAAACCTTTCTGTTCCTTCTTAATCTCAACTGGACTCAGCCCAACTGGAATGAAGTAATGAACTTTATCAAGCTGATTAAACTTTCCTGCCACACACATCCATTCCCTCCTCATTCCCCAAATGACCACATACTTTACAGAAAAAAAGACCACAACTGATATCTCTAAGATATTTCAACTCATTTAAAAAAATATAATGTCTTTCCAGGGGCCATTATTTCTCTGTTTTTCTGTCTCTTTCAGAACTCTCAGAATTCTCTGAATTTTTTCCCATAAAGACACCTTCAGCATGAATGGGCTATTTTATTTTCACTGCGTTATAGGCTATAGAATCAGTTTTAAAAACAATAAAAAGTTTTATTTATTAGCAAAACATTGAAGTGCTTGGAGGTTATTTCAGGCATATATAAAATTCCTATTTAAAAATAGAGGAGGGCACGGAATAAAGTGGGAAAGAATACCAAATCTTCTGAGAAGCATTACCCAGCTTTTCCCTTGTCCGTGATGCACTGGCCATCCTCTGTTAATGATGTCCGCTGGGCCCTCGCCAAATCCATCTTTCCTGTAGCCATCAAAAGCCTGGGTTCAAGGTCTTTCCTTCAGAAACCTCAGATGAAAGGTCTGCTGCAGACCATGCGATTCCAGAGGGCATTTTCCAGGGTTTTGGAGGACAGACGCACACACCACAAGACCATCCTGCTTAGCCTACTGGGGTCAGCTTCCCACACAAGTATCCAGAGGAAGCTAGGTGTGACTCATGTAATTCACAGTATTAGGAGCTTTTTGCTGATCTGGTCACTATTCCTCTTCCAATCTTGTTTCATCTTACACCCTCCACGTTGGACCTGGAACACATCAAACGTCTATTTCACACACACCAACACACCACATGTTTCTCCTCGTTCTCTTTTGTCTTCTGAAATCCCCTCCTTCCACTTTACCTTTTGAAACATTAACACAGAATCCGTCCAGTAAATAATACAGAGCTGGGTAAACGATTACCATCCAGCTGATTAGCAGTTGCTCTCTTCGGCCTCATCACCACCACCACGACCCACCATAATGCTCACAATCATTATCCTCAAAGGTACAGTTCAAATGCCCCACCTTCTGCGAAGACTTTCCTGATCTTCTAGCCAGAATTAAGTGCACCACCCACCCATACCCAGTGCTTCTTTGTCCCGTGGCATCAGTGACTTCACTTGCATTTTAGTCATTTTATTGTTGCCATTGCAATTGTTGTTATCGTTGTTATAAACAAGCTCCCCCACTTGTGTCTACTCTCCCTGAGAATAGGAAGCACATCTGACGTTTTAGAATGCCCACCCACATCCTGCTCATGCTTTATTCTTTCCCCTAATAGGCACCTGGTAAACATCAGTTGAATCGGATTGGTTGTCAATAAGACTTTCTCATTTTGTTGATGCTTGAATACTTGATCTGGGCTCTTGGTTTTGCTGTACTGCATCTCATATTCTGTGACTACTTTTGCAAAGTTAAACGTGCTTATCCTTTCTTTTTATTTCAGAAATTTTCATTTCGTTTTATTTCAGGCATTTTCATTATTTCAGAAATTGATTCTGAGGTTGATACATTAATGTTCTCCATCCACAGCAGAATGTGGCCAGTCTGAAATGAACTGCTTGCTGTTCAGATGTGCTTTTCTTCTGGATCCACATAGAAATAAAAGGCTAGGTTGCTCTTGATACTGTCACCGGATATCCTCTGACCCCTAAATTAATTTAAGTTTACTGTAGGAAGCAGTGGAAGGTTTGTTTGGGCTTCAGGTCCCAAAGCCTGACCCCCTAACTCTCAGCCCCAAACCACACCGGAAATTTCTAACAGTGAATCAAGAGGCAAAAGTACGTTTATGACAGAGCCAAAGACAAGACAAGACTGGGAATGACCAATAGGATCATTTTTATTATAACTTAAAGATAATCTGTCAACACAGCAAAAACCTAGTTATTGGCTGCATACTGTAATGGTGTAATTCTTTACAAGAAAACTCAGTTGTCCCATCTCTACTCTCAGCTACTTCAGCAAGAGCTATACTCCCTGGAAATGGAGGTACAGAGAACACACTGACCTCCCTGGGCCAATTTCTAAACCATAGGATTCATCACCCAAGGTTCAGCTTAAATCATTTGCCTTTATCTACTCTCTACCAATCCTCACGCTCAGATTTTACCTCTATACAGTTAACTCAAATTTGTAATTTAAATCCAGCTCCATGAAGCTCAAGACCATATACCAACTCAACATCTCCAACTGCACAATCCACAAGGACTCACAATCAATGTCCAAAACCACATCCAAAACTCAGTCTTCAAAGTAGTTCCCCCACACCAGACTGACCTTATTATGATTATTCCAAGCCTCCCAGGTTGGAAGTCTCAGAGGCCCTCTCGAGACTTTGTTTTTCTTCTTCACATCCAGTCAACTGTCATAGTTTATAATCCTGAACCATACTTTTCATTCAAACTATGCAGCAGTTCCCTAACTATCTCTTCAAATTACTACTTGTATGGCTACTCTTAAAAGATAGCTCTGGTCGTGTCAGTCCCCTGCTCAAAAACTTTCCATGGCTCCCCATTACCCCCTCAGTTTAGCATCCAAGGCTGGCCCAATCACCCTAATCTCCCATTGCTTCTATGCTAATCACAGATGCCTTGTATTACACAGTTACACATATTCTCTATGAAGGCTTGGTCTATGTTTTCTTCATTTCTGCACCCCCCCCCATAGGCTGACACTGAGCTATCAGGAAGCATTTGATTTGAATCTCATATGCTTATCTTGATTCCAGAGCCCTATGTCTGGACCCACTCAAATGAAACCCTCCTTTCTTCATATACCATATCGTACTCGATCCAGATTCCCCTAACAGGAATTTCTGATAATTTGGGCAGAAGCCAGCCTAGAGTTTATCTTTAAATTAGCTACCTGTAAAGTAAATTAATAGTATAAGCTAGCTAGCAGGACATATGTTTTATCTACTTAAAAATAAACGTTTTAAAGCAATGAGAAGGACTTTTTACACTCAATTAGTTTACTTTTTAATATATACTTTTCTTATACCTATCCAACCCTGAATGCACCCTTAAGTGAACCAAGATGCACTTCTTGTTAGACATTTTATAATCAGACTGATCCCACTCTATGGATTCGAATCACTGAGCTTTACTGTGTGTATAATGGTTATCTAACGACTCCTCTTTCTTTGACCTTCTACTTTTCAGTGATAAATGCAAAGTGAGTCTCCTCTGCTTGACATCGACATCTACTACGCTTTTCTACTTTAAGTCCATGTAAAACTATCACTGCACAACTGAGATATCCTCCTAGAGGCAAGAGCAGCAGCTGCAGGATCTTGGCCCCAGCGCTTAGACAGCCGGTATCATGTCCCCGTGCCTTGTGGGTTCCTGGTCTCTGGAAGAGAAGTGATTGATCATTGGTGCCGTTGGCTCTAGGCTCCCACACCGCCCAGCCATATGAACCCAGAAGCACTCGTTTGTCCAAGCCATGAGGACCAGTTAGCTGAGTTGCAAACAGTAAATTCTTACTCCCTGGTTATTGCCAGGTGGGCTCTGCAACCAGCCTGGGATCAGAGTTTACCTTGTTACCTCAATCTGCCGTCCACATCCCCTCAGCTGACTGATGAGGTTCCTATTACCCCAACTGCCCCCAGCAAATAGTCCTCAATCTAGCACAACATGGGAGTAATTTGGAGAATTCCAGGCTACAATGCCTACAGACATCATTGAACTGGGGGTGAATGCTGTGGGCAGATGCTTGATGTGGCGTTAATTAAAAACAACCTGCGCTTTTACAAATGCAGCTGTTCCGCCCCCTTACACTCCTCTACATTTCCAGTTAACAACCATGAATAACAGTCTCTGTCCCTTTAACTTCATAGAAACCACCCATAATTCACTCTAAGGCACAGGATTCCAAAGGATTGGTTCTTAATTAATCTGTGCAGGGGAGACATTTTCCCACGCAAGTTACCAAGTGAGTGATAACCCAGTGTTGCAATATCCACTCAATTTGCCTTAATATTCACACAAGTAAGGAACTTGAGACCTAGGGAAACCAGCAACTCCTTGGAAGACTGCCATCTGCTATCGAGTTACTTCAGCCTCCAGGCTGCCCTTCAGGATATATCACATTAGGAAGTACTTCTTGGGAAGGGGGTGCTTCAGGACAAATTATTCAGTGAGTGAATCATGCCTACAACTGATATATAGGCAAGACCTTGATGTGTTCATTTAACCCTCTAAGCCTCTCTTTTCTCACCTGTTCAAGATGGATAATGATCTCTACTCACTGTACAAGACAGTTGTAAAATAAATGGACATCATTGGCAAATAACAACTCAATACGTGATACAAGGGAAACAAATGCAATGCCTTCTTTGCAAAAATGAGCACCACACTGATCATATCTCCCATCAGACCCAAACGCCCCTTTCTCCCTTCCTCAGACACAAGCACGCAACATAAAATGATAGGTGAAGACCACTGCCATAAAAAGAAGAAAAAAAAATTAAAAGTGATTGTTAGTCATGTACCCAATATGCTTGGCATCTTTTAAGAGAGGGATAAAGTGGGTCAACCCATGGATGGCAAGCATATTGCCCTAAATCATACCACTGAGAGGGAAATGATATTATATTTGAACGAACAATTCAACATTGCCTAGAAAAAAGAGATATAGAGATAGGAAGACACATACACCCACAATGGTAAATTGTTATTACTAAGAAAAAATTGGCTGTAGTAAAGACCCTTGGAAACTAAAACAATCAGAAAATGGAAACCTGAAGGCTGGGCATGAAAGAGCATGGCACAACTCAGTCTTTATGCTTTGGCATGGGAGTTATCAGAGGATATAGGATTATTATAGGGATAGAGTTTTTGTTATTTTTAGTACCTTAATTACAGGGCCACCTCTCTGGCTCACAATCAGAAGCCTCTCTGTGTCCTGTCCAGAATCCTGACTGTCACTTTTGGTGGCTTGAGCATTAGTGGTTTCATGATTAAAATGATCCTTGACTGATCCAAAGGAGGGAAGGGAACACAGTCAAACAAGGTTATGTCTTGGGGAAGTATTTTGGGATCTATGGTGCACAGTTGTATCTGAACTCAGAAATGGTAAGAATTAGAAGAGTCCCGCAGAATTCACGGTGCAAATCCTTCATTCCTAACTGTTAGATAGAGGCATTAGAGTTCAGAAAGCCCCAGGTCAAAGTAAGTGAAGGAGAAAGCTGGTAGGAGTTCACTGAGTCAGGCTGGCCTCACATCTCATGTGAACAGAGGGAGTCCCAGCTATTTTCCCAAAGACTGACTGAGGCGTAGGAGGTGTAACATCACTGTTACCCCCTTGAGTGGTTACCCAGCAGTTCCACTGAAAATCACTAATAATTTCATTGAAAATAAGTAGTTCAAAAGGAAAATTGGTAGAAAATAATCCTTATCACTAGTTTTTCCCTTCTTGGAAGCTTTTGTACATCATATAGGCAATTTCCCCAAATTTCAACTTTTGAACACAGTATTATATATTTTACATGCAATATATTTGGTTTGAGGTGATAAGGTTGTCCTACTTTTTTCCTTTTGTTTTCTAAATTTTTTAAACATTTATTCCTACTCT